>NC_134703.1:157930034-158646701 GCF_043290135.1 Rhipicephalus microplus | reverse complement strand
AAAGTGTTCAAAATGCCTGCCTTCGGCAGCAACGCAAAGCATGAACCGCTGTCGCGTCGACTCGATGACTCGGCGCAGTACTTCTGCAGGAATACTCGCACAGGCAGATGTTATCCTGTCCTTCATGTCATTAACATCGCTGGGCTCTGTTACGTAAACTCGATCTTTAACGTAGCCCCAAAGGAAAAAGTCGAGCGGAGAAAGGTCAGGTGATCTTGGTGGCCAAAACATCGCTCCTGCGCGCCCAATCCACTGTTGTGGAAAACGTCTGTCCAACCAGTTCTTCGCCCTGGTAGAAAAATGTGGTGGTGCTCCATCGTGCTGAAACCATACTTGGCGCAGGTCATTCAGGGAAAGACTGCAGACAAGATCATCAATGACAACACCTAATATTTCTTCTGTGTACATCTTTCCGTTCAAGTTGTCCTCAAAAAAGTGAGGTCCGATGATCCTGTCCCCGAGTATGCCGCACCACACATTCACACTCCAGCGAACTTGATGCTTGTGCTGCCTCAGCCAGTGTGGGTTTTCTTGTGCCCAATAATGGGCGTTGTGAAGATTAACACTTCCATTTCGGCAAAACCGAGCTTCATCAGTCCAAATTATTCTGTGCAAAAAGTCATTTTCTTGATCAGTTTTGATGAGGCCCCAATTGCAGAAGTCAACTCGCCTTTCAAAGTCCGCCTCATTTAGGTCCTGATGAAGGTAAACGTGATATGGATGGAACTTGTGCTTTCTTAAAACATTTGTGACTGTTCCGATGCTGCGACCGCACTGATCGGCAATCTGTCGGATGCTGAGCTCTGGCATCGAGGTTACGCACGCGACAACGTCGATTTCAAAGTCTTCATCGACGATTGCCTTCCTGGTCCGTCTCGGAAGGTGGACAGAGCCTGTTGTGCAGAAGCGTCGAAACAGGTTTGTGAAAGTGGGCCTTGTTGGAAGGGGACGGTGTGGGTGGCGAGACGCGTAAAGCTCCATTGCTAACGAAGCGTTGCCATTCATTTCAGCCATTGCAAGCACCACGTCTACTTTTACTTTGGTAGAATACCTCACGCCAGAAGCAGCCATATTAGCTCGAAAGGACTCCACGTGGATTTCCTTGGTAGACCTTCAATGCAGAGACGCTGTGCTCTAACCGGAGGCACCCTAGTGCAGGACGGTCCTGCTAACGCGTTCACAAGAAGATGTCTCAGTGTGATCTAAAGTCACGAAAAAACGTCGCGAAAAATGGTCTCCTGTTATCGCGTTCATCAGGATCATGCGTAAGGCTCATGGCGCACCGCGCTGTCACATTTTGATTTCGCCGGCCGAAGAGGGCAAGGGTAATTGCTATCACCTATGCCTACGCTTCCACCCTCTTCACACACTAAACACCACACGCAACAGATGCGTCACTTTAGGGAGGAGCTTTGCGCGGACCCTCACCCTCTTGCATGCGTAATCGTGCGAAAGACAATTAAACTTTGGAGCCGGATATCTCGGAACACAGGCGTGCTAGAAAAAATCTTCCAACTGAAACTGTGTACAAACACCACTGCCTACATTTTTTCAATATAAACATGCCAACTTACCGCAGCCAGTAAAAAGTTAATTATTAAATTTTAGTTAATTGGGCTGCTGACAGCGATAATTATCATCTAACTTTCTGTCCCCCTGGCCGCTTAACTTATTTGCACAAGTGGTTCTCACGTGCCTTCGAGCGCCTAATTTTAAAAAAATCATAAAGCTTAATTTTGAACACCCGGTAGAACTTCTGCACAGCTTTCTGAACAGAACGCCTCTTTGGAGAGGTGCCAAGCATTACGCTGTGGCTGCTGCGGCATCGAGATTAAACAGCCTGATTACACCGCGTTAGTAGCATTCCTTTGTAAGGTAAAAGTTTTCGACCAAAACAAGTCATTTTAATTTCGTGCTAGAAATCGGCATGCCTCACACACGAAATTAGACAAAGCTCTCCCCGAATGAATGAAAACGCATTCCCCGAGGCGCAAGCACACAAAAAAAATGTCTTGCCGAGAAGACCGGGAGGTGTTGAGTCGGGATAATCTGGATCAAACTATACTTGTGGATCCATCGGGGAGGAGATGTCAGACCGAACAAAGCATCGTGCCATGTGGCCCACTTTCAGCGCTCGTTCGTGTAATCTTGGAGAACAGGGCCGATAAGGGAGACAATGAGTGAACGCTAAGCGCACCGACCCGCTGCCGGGGACGAACGATCGGGATGATGGGTTTCTCCTTAAGCGCCTGTAACGGGTGCGGCGCCACGGCACCGTGCTCGGCACGCCATGTCCGAGAAGGTCAAGCCATCGCCGCTTCCGCGAGGCGGCCGCCCGGTGTCGGCCACAAGAGGCTGGGCCCGGGGAAGGAAGAGTGACGATTTTCCGGTAGGAGTGACACGGGGCCCCGGTGAAACGAAGTGGGTGGGAGAGGGTCAACGCCCAAGTGCCTCTGATGAACGGGTAATCCGCTTAGCGGAGCCGCTGCCACCACCATTCATTCTGGCGGCCAAGGAGATCGAACCACTGTCCTACCTCGCAACGAGCCGTGCTATTGAACCACGGCGGATTCCAGCGCCGACTCAAACGAGGCCACTCTGGCGTCTGATAAATAGGCGCCATCCGCTCGGGGCCAGAAAAGAATTTGGCTCTATAACGCCTACAACGATGCCGCGTCTTGTGAAGTATCAGCCACCTTCTTTTTATTATTTTTTTACTCCACTGCCCCGCGCTCGCGGCTATACCATCTGTTTCCAAGTAGTCATCTGAAAAAAATCCCGCCCGTAAAAGGGCATAAAGAAATTTTTGTACGGTGGGATCATTTGTTGCCAACATTTCTCGAGTATAGCTTCTGTTGTGTTTCTGTGACGAAAATTGTACTTTATTGTTTTGTTTTTCGTGAAACTTCGTACAAAAGGCAGCTGGCTAGGGCTGCAAGACCAAATAAGTCTTATGGTGTCTGTAAATAGATCACTCATGTAGTGGTACTTGTCCTTATATGAGTATAGTGATCGCAAAACTGTCTAGGTCACTATGCAAGCTCGGCCGAGGTTCACGATACCCGGGATATTCCGCAACTCTGGCGACACCCCCAAATCAAAAAGCCAACAGGATGAAAAATTCCAATCCACCTCTCAGCGCGATGCGTTTTATTGATTAAGATGGAACCAGCCATCGCGCCAAGGATTGTGAAGGATCTAAGGTGGGTGATGTTTTCACACCAGAGGAATCTTCTTTCTTTGTTTATAAGTCAACTGAGTGTAAAAGTACACCCATGGATTTAAAGTATGAGAAAATTTTCGTGATGACATTTTTTAGAGGCAGCTGGGGGTGTTCAAATTTATTTTGAAGCTTTTATTGCCTGCACTAAGTCTGTTTTAGAACAATCAGCACGCTGACCTCCGAAATCAGTACTGGGCGAGTGCCTTACGACATCGCGACTGCAGCTAAATCTGAGGCCAGGTGTCGGTTTCTACAATCTAACGAGGCCACGTGTCAGCCTGTACATCCAAGCGCGCCGCCCGGCCGGTGCGCGTCGTTTCTGTTGTCATCACCTTCTAGCATCCGAGCACGCGCGGCCGGCTAATTAGCTATTTAGACGGATGGTATACTTGGTTAGGTAGGTCAGGACATGCCATCACCAAGCTAATTATGCCAAGTCTTGGTAAGGCTGAGGTAATTACTCCACATCCCAAGGAGTTCGCGCTGATGAAGCCATGTAAAGCTAGAACCGGGCTAGGATAGTGTGGTATCCAACCATGGTTGCATGGAGAAGGAAGTGGAATGGCGGACATCACGGCTTATACACCCCGCTTACGCAAAATAGGTGCTGTATTTTTGTTATGATGAAATAATTGAAATTGTACCAGTGTAGACACTGCTAATAAACTATGCCAATTATTGCTACGTTTGATATGTGGGGTTTAACGTAATTAACGCTACGTTATTCAAGGCTCGAGCACGCTAAGTAGAAATTGGTAATTAGACCTTGCTTTTAATATGACAATTAGAATCCTGCTAATAAGTATTACGTTAAATAGCTTTATACTGATCATGGTCTCGCTGATTGCACCGGATATAATTGCTTTTTAATTCAACCCTTATCAATGAAGACAAGATATTGGTCATTAGGCCTGAGTCAGTTAGCTCAATTAAACATAAGAGAGAGCTGATGTGGTCTTCACTTTGAAGCCGATCACGCACATGAGTAGAATACCAACTTAAAATGCTGCAAGAAGCTAGGTTATCCCAAGCTCTTCCATGGCTTTCGCCTTGCCCAAGTAGTGTAAGCTCACCAAATTAATTTATATGCAAAGAAGTTGCCGCTTAGCAGTTGGCTGCATTGAAGGTTTGACAATCTCACTGGCACAATCGCAGTCCCGAGTTGAACTCGGGCCTTCTCAGAATCAACGAGTTTGTAACTGAGTTCATGAGTCAATCAGTTTTATTGATAGATGCCCGCGGCAAAATTCGAATACGCCCGCCACGTTTGCTCTCGCCCAGAAGCAGTACTCACGCCAAGAGGCACGATTTATCTATCATCTTTATCGGGCTGACTATTTACGCAAGGAACGCAAAATTGAGAGTGATATCACCAGGCGGCTACGGTGTTTCGAATGCAATTTCAATGCATTTATGGCGTTGCTAATCACAGCTGCTTTGCGTCCATGATGCGAGTGCCCCTGGTGATCACTTGTTCCTATATTTATCGGCAATATTTGATATGAGTGAAACGAGCAGCACAAGAGTGCGGCGTGTGCACCCTTGCTGCCTTCGAGAGTGGAAATTTTCATGCAGCAGGTGGAACAAAAAAAAAACCTGCCCAAAAGAGGACATACGCCTGAAAACACGCCTGTTGGAGGCGTGTGCTGAGTTTGCAAAAAGATAGTGCGGCAATCACGCTGACGTCGGTGCACTGTAAGATGTTGACTGAGTCGCGACGCTGACGTGTTCGCACACGGTGTTTCTTTGATAACAGCCTCAAATGCCCCACATGAGTTTCCAACGCCACGCTCATTCTTGTAGCCATTTTTATTAACGCTGCTGTCACGCCCAAGGTTACTAGATTCTTTTTTCATGTCCTCCACACTGCCTTCATGCCA
This sequence comes from Rhipicephalus microplus, assembly GCF_043290135.1. Taxonomy (NCBI): domain Eukaryota; kingdom Metazoa; phylum Arthropoda; class Arachnida; order Ixodida; family Ixodidae; genus Rhipicephalus; species Rhipicephalus microplus. The sequence continues at coordinate 158,641,598 of NC_134703.1, read as the reverse complement.
TGGCCGCCGCAGAGCGTTCTCAAAGCTAATTCGTGTGCCCGAGAAGCTCAGGCCATCCTGCATAGACCCCTAGTTGGTGCACTGCCAAGGTGTTGCTCGTTCCATAAACATGCCGTACAGATCTTTGCGAAACTTGCCGGGTTCAAACATGCATTGCGGCACTTTGCCTATACCTTATAGCTAGTCATTGTTTTCGAATTATCTTTCACTTCAGGAGCTCGTGGTCGCACTGTGTAGACAGGAAAGTGCAGAACAACGTCCCTAGATGACGAATAGAAACTTCAAAGAGAAGAACGTTGTTTTTAAACCGAGTCTAAGCCGAGAGAAGAATGTTGGCATGCCAGTAGCAAGGCTAGAGAAATATTGAAGATCCAGTCCTCCTATGATCACCATTATCGTAGATTAAGTCCTACTTTTATGATTATCCTGATACACCTCGAAATACACATGCGAGGTAAAATGGAGAAAAATGCAACATCCTTTCTTGAAAGGTACCGTTTAACCGACACTCAATACAACTTTACGCAGGTTAGTATAATGTTAACTTTTGTAGAACATTGTATAGAGTTCTAAACAGCTTACCCACTTAATCGCATTCTTCATGAATGGACATCCCAGTACTATCAGTATGGCGCAAGACTGCGACTTTTTAAGTTACTTCAAAATACCATAAAGACCTACTTTTTTTCTGTTAGTGACTGAATTCAATGCAAGGTTCGTTCTTTTGAACGTACCCCGCCGCGGTGGTCTAGTGGCTAAGGTACTCGGCTGCTGACCCGCAGGGCGCGGGTTCGGATCCCGGCTGCGGCGGCTGCATTTCCGATGAAGGCGGAAATGTTGTAGGCCCGTGTGCTCAGATTTGGGTGCACGTTAAAGAACCCCAGGTGGTCTAAATTTCCGGAGCCCTCCACTACGGCGTCTCTCATAATCATATAGTGGTTTTGGGACGTTAAACCCCACATATCAATCAATCTTTTGAACGTATCGTTTTCGTTGAGTGCTGTATGCTTAATTATCTATTTCGTATCCTACATTTCAGTGCCACTTTGCGCGTGTAGATATTTCTTGTATTACTATTTATTAGCGTATACAAAGTAGTTCTTTCTTGAAATCTTGTTGTTAGTTTTTTCTGTAATTTACATGTAACATATTTTTGTTTGTTTTTTACTCTATTGCACAAAACTTATGTGACATCTTGTGTTCTATGCAGCACTGTTGGAGCAATGTATGGGTGGCAAGGCCTAAGTCAGGCAGACAATGTACTGCCTTTTGCTTTGCCATTCAAGACTCACTATGTATGTGTTTGAAATAAATCACTAATTATTATGTGCGGTCCCAACAACACCGCAAGAACTTTTTAGCTTTGTTAAGCTAATGACAGTTCACATCAGTTGAACTTGGCTATGTTAGGCTGATTATTACCCAACTTGATGAATAGTTTCCGCAAGGACAAACACGGCAAACCTCTTTGCAGAGAAGCTTATGGTCCGATCCTGATAAAGATTAAGAAGTGCCTGAAAAAGTAAACCGAGTGTTGTAAAAAAACAACAGCTACTGGTGCCTGGATGGAGAATCTCGACATTATCGAGCGCCTATTTTCTACGCTACTGAAATAGAAAGTTTCGCAGCATGCGCAAGATCAGGAGAATATTTTAGAGATTCCTGAACGAGGAGCTGAGGGGCCGCTCTATACAATATCGTTTGTTCATTAGGAGGCTTTGGGCACATTCTGTAGTAGTACTTCCTTGTAACGCGTTTTCGGTGTTGTGAAAGGAATCCTCCAATCCAAAGTTTTATTCGATTCATCATCATTATCACCTAGCGCACTCACTAGAGATCTTTGCCGAAAACTTCAAGCTTCTCACTTAAAGCTAGCAACGACCATGGTTACTGTGGCTGACACGAATTGATGAATTCGCTAGCCGTTTATTATATTTAGTTATCAACTTATCACACTTATGATTGCTATATTTCGAGGCTGTAATAGGGGCAATTCATACAATGACTGATGCATATTCGTACAGTGTGTTTCATATTATGGCTTGAGTCATGAAGGCAAAAATATTAATATCTCCTCACGTTCACGGTAGAGAATAAATTATTTTAGGCTTCTAAATACAAAGTTGCGTGTTTCGTTATTAATACTTTACGATTGCACTCATGAATGGAAACACCATGGTATAGACATTCACTACAATGACATATGTTCCTTGAGGAGGAACATGAGCCCGCAAGAGCTTTAAGTGAGAACATGTCTAGAAATGATTCTGAATTGTCTTTTCGTTTCTAAAGATGCTGAGTCCACTTTCTATGCAACAGAAGAAACGCATTTTTTTCCTATTGAGTTTATGGTCGGGTCTTCTCCAACAGTGTTTTACCATTGTACTCATGTCGCCAACATATTGCGCCTAAGTTCTACATAGCCTAGTGTTGTAAGCATTCAGGCGTGAAATTGACATTTGGTTTTGTGTTTGAACGCATTATTTGAATGAGATTGACCCGTAAAAAAGTTATATCACTGCTAATGAGTGACGCAAAAATGCTTTGCGACAAAATAAACACTATTCTTGTGCTTCTGGTGACAGCTTTCTTTGTTTCATGGCTGTGATGGCGATGACCACTTCTGCAGAACGAGTGGTCTTCCTACGCAAACGGCTCAGCGTTTTGGACAAAAAGCGCAGTGCTTTTTTCAACTATATTGAAGGCCTTCTAAAATTGCTCTAGCTCTTTTTTTCAGCTAGCTTCATGTCACGTCACTTTCAATCACCGCTTCTTCTATAAACATTGGACTGGTGCTCATTATCTTCACTTCACTATTATTCTATTTGAATCACACCATCTCGGAGGACGTCTTAGAACGTCTTGGAAAACGGGACGTGATAAACTAGCGCGAAAGTCAGAAAAAATAATAACGCACAGAAAAAAGTAGGAAAATCTGCGTCATTCCCCTTATATAATCAAGGAAATCATGGCCCTTCACCATGCTGTCCTTGAGTAAGTGCCAACTCACACAACATAAACTAACTGTCAAACGGAAATGCGATATCGGAAAGCAAGTATATATAGCACAAAATTAAAAGGAAATTTATGGTGTCATATTGGTCGTTTTGGTCAGGATTAGTGATGCAGCACTTGTTTGATTTGAATTAATACAGGATTTCGGTTGTTCTTGATATGAAACTGCGTTTTTTGGCTCACAGTGCAATGACAGATCTCCCCGTTTAGATAGATTACAATGGTCCTGGAAGTTGTGTTTTATACTCCGATTAGATTTATCTCAGACTCGGTTCCTAGATTTTGCTCACTTAGAAAAAAAGACGTCACTTACCCTCTCGAAAGCTACAGCACTGCTGCGTAAAAAATATTTTTGGCGCTCTTTGATACGCTGTTCAGTCTGCTATTTCAATCTTATCAGTATATTCAAAGGAAAGAAACAGCATCCCTGCAGAGGATGGTTATGACACGTTGATTCTCTTCGGGTATTCACTTCATATCTTTTGTAGGAAAACAGAGTTTTCACTTCTAAAGAGTTGCAGAACTCTCGTTAAATGCGTTCCCATTGCCTTCCGTATCGAAGACGCCGTACATATCGCGCGTTTGCCGTTGGGCGTCTTTGTGGAGGGTTCCCCTTTGCCCCGGCAACGGGGTGTCGCGTGTCGCGACCAATGTAGCGCCTTCGCCAGTGCCTCTGCTGCCTTCACCTGCCCTCTCTATATTTATGAGGGAAGCCAACACAAGAGATTTATCCTTATATCTAAAGAATTCCTGCCTCTCTCAGAGATTTGGCGTCTCTTTCGTGGGATGTGGCGATTTTCGTAATGCTCTGGAATGTCATATTACGTGGCCTAATGAAGACATAACTTTGTAATCACGCTCTTTCAACTATAAAGGCCGCTAGAGAGAAGGATAAGTCTAGCTATTTCATGATCGTTTGATTTAAAACATTCTTAGTGTCCTGCTGGCCCAAGAGAAGGAAATTTGCTTCGAGATCTTGAAGTGCACGCTCTCGCGCATGACATCAATTTGGCGTCACGTGACGCCAAACATGCGCATAAGAGTGTTTTCACACTCGCCGTTTTGCTTATAGGTGGCGCTGACTGTCACTCCTACTTCTAAATACACATATGAACCCAAAAAAGAGAATGGAGGGAAGGCCGCTGTGGTAGCTCAGTGGTTAGAGCATCGAACGCGTTATTCGAAGGTCGTAGGTTCGATTCCTGCCCACGGCTGGTTATTTTTTCATCCACTTTTCTTTCTTCTTATACACATTTCATTGGTTCTAATAACTTCCCCTGTACATTCCTTGGCATTACTTCCTGTTATATATATATATATATATATATATATATATATATATATATATATATATATATATATATATATATATATACGAGGAAGGATGCCGCACTATCGGCAGAAACGATCAGCACGCGCCTCGTGCGCCCACATCAGGCGGGAGCGTCTACGGGCTGTGCACTCAACCCAAAAAAATGGTGTCAAAAGTCCACCTGGAGCGGTGGTGTTCTCTTACACAACGTTTTGTAGATCTACGTGAAGTAGGATCTAAATGAGTGGACTGCCAACCTCACCACTTCGTATATCAACGCCTTCACTACGCACGACCCTTGTTGCGGTCATCTACTGTGGCGCACCGTAGGAAACTTAGTTACTTAACGCGCATGTTTACTGCAATTAATATCGCTCCTAAACGTGGTAGCCTTGCTTCGTGAAACATTCGAATATGTTGCTATTGTAGAAGCACCGATGGCACAGGGGTTAAAGCATGCGCCTCGCGTGTGAAAGGTCCATGGCTTGAATCCCGGTGCCGCACAGTTCCCAACCGGATAAAAAAAATCCGCGTGGTGATGGAACTGCATTACGAGGCCTGGGGTGCGGACTCACCGGTAACGACCGCCGGGAACGCACTCCCTCACCACAGAAGGATAGGCCACGCTGGTGCAGTAACTGGCCACTACCTTCCACATGCATACCTCCTTCAACTCATGGCCCTCAGTCCCCAGCGGCTGCGAAGCAACTACCTACGGCGGCGGTCAGATCTGCACCGCAACTGAGGGCGCTAAGAATCTTTGGGTCGGGACAGGCCAACGTATGAACCTGAACTTGGCAACGTTTAATAATAGAACCTTATCTATTGAGGCAAGTCTAGCTGTACTATTCGAGGAGCTGGATGGCGTTAAATGGGATGTAATAGGGCTCAGTGAGGTTAGGGGGACAGATGAGGTCAATACAGTGCTACAGAATGGGCACGTCCTTTGCGAATATGGGCTGTCTGACAGAAGACTTATGGGCGTAGGGTTTCTTATCCTCATAAATATAGCTGGCAGCACAGAGGAAAACTATTGCTATAATGAAAGGGTGGTAGGTATTGTAATTAAACTCAATAGCAGATACAAGATGAAGGTGGTACAGGCTTACGCACTATTGCATCTCGCCGCTGATGTGCGAGAATTGGCCGAGAATGACGGGAACGTAAAAAGAAAGACTTTCGTTTCATTACATAAGATAATCAGAGTAAGTAATGAGATGAATTAGCCGTTTAGACACATCACTTTGGTCGGCAGCAGCTCGCACGCTGCGAACTTGGGCCAGGTAAAGACGACCCCTGCTTCGATGGCTGCTTGATACGTATAGTTTTAAATCCCGTCACATCTAGTGAATCACGAGCTGGGGCGAGTGATGTCAGGTTCGTCCAATCGGCAGCTCCATACAGATGGCGTCACTTTTAACCAGTGGGAGACCCAGGGCTGTATTGCCGGGGGGCTGTACTCCTTGCAGCGTTGGTCTACTGTTGCGTAAGCACGCAGCTGCAGATGGCAATGGAAGCTTGCATCACCCTACACCTTGACGAGGCCGTCGCCCCCGGGTCGTTAACGTGGAACATGAACCACCTAGGCCGTGGTATGAAGGCGTCGCTCAGGGGAGGACTCACAGTGTCAGGCTTCTGGGGTAAATATTGCCCTTGAGCTGAAAAGCCGAACACTGAAATGGTGCGCAGTTCGCATCTAACAGCGCCTACATCTAGCCATGATGACGCTTCAGTTGAAAGCTTCTAGGAAGACATTTATTGGCAATGAAAAAGGTAAAAACACAGTATACTGTACTGATGGGTGACTTCAATACCAAGGTAAGGAAGAAGCAAGTTGGATACCAGGAAGTAGGAGTTTTTGACATTGATAATAGTAATTCCAGGGGGGGAAGATATTAGTCGAGTTTACAAATTACGATCAATACGGATCAATACGAAGTTTGCTATTTACGAATATATTATTTTACAGAACTTAATAAATCACAGAATTTACGGCGAAAGAAAGGACAAAATAGACTTCATACTGAGTACACACCCAGGGATCGTGAGGTTGTGGAAGGGCTTGGCAAGGTACGATATAGTGATCCTAGATTGATACGGTCTTGAATTTCGCTTTACTTGAAGAAAGAATGACAGAAACTTATACGAAGAAGCCAATTATTGAGGTAGCACTGAGAGGGAAAATATAGGAATTCAGAGTCTCACTTCAGAATAGTTACTCAGCTCCTAACTAGGAAACCAGTCTTAGCGTTAACCCAATGAATGATAATCTGACGAGTATTATTACGGAGTGTGCAGAGGAAGTCGGAGGTACGGTAGTTAGACAGGACACTGGCAATCTATTCCAGGAGACGAAGAATCTCATTAAGAAGCATCAAAGCATAGAAGTCTCAAATACAACAGACAAATAAGTATTGGCTGGGCTTACGAAGTTGATTATTAGGCGTAAGATATCCGACGTAAGAAGGTATAATAAAGAGAAAATCGAACACGCTCTGAAGAACGGAGGAAGCTTTAAAGCAGGGAAGAGTAAACTTGGGATAGGCAGAAACCAGATGTATGCACTAAGGGAAGAGGAAGGGAAAGTAACCACCAATATTGATAGGACAGGTGAAATAGCGGAGGAGTTTTGCAAAGAGCTGTACAATAGCCGGCACAAGCATGACCTTAATATAAGAACTAGCAATATACCAGATAGCATCCCACCAGTAATGATAGAAGTAAAAACAAACTTGGAGGGACTGCAAAGAAGAAAAGCTGCTGATGAGGCCTAGGTAATATCAGATCAGCTTAAAGACGGAGGACAGGTTGTGCTAGAAAAACTTGCCACCCTGTTTACGAAGTGTCTCCTGAGAGGAAGAGTACCAGAAGAGTCTTGGAAGAATGCTAATATCATCTCATTACATAAAAAAGGAGATGACAAGAATTTGAAGAATTACAGTCCAATCTGCTTGCACTCAGTCGTATACAAGCTATTTACAAAGGTAATCGCTGACAGAAAGAAGACATTAAGACTCTGTCAGCCGAAAACACAACAGGATTTCGAACAGGTTGCTCAACAATTGAGCACATTCATACTATCAATCAGGTAATAGAAAAATGCTCAGAGTACAACCAACCACTATACATTGCCTTCATAGATTACGAGAGGGCCTTTTTTCAGTAGAATTATCAGCAGTAATGCAGACACTGCGGAATTGGGACGTTGAAGAAGCATACATAAAGGTCCTGGAAGAAATCTACAGGGAATCAACTGTCACTATAGTGCTCTATAAAGAAAGCAACAGAATACCAATCACGAAGGATGTAAGGCAGGGAGATACGATTTCACCAATGCTACTGACAGCGTGCTTACAGGTGGTTTTCATATGCTTGGATTGGGAAGAGCTAGAGATAAGAGTTATTGGAGATTATTTCTGTAACCGGCGCTTTGCCGATGACATTGTATTGCTGAGTAACTCAGGGGACGCATCGCAACTCATGACTACGAAATTAGACAAGGAGAGCAGAAAAGAAGGTCTTAAAATAATCTGCAAAAAATGAAAGTAATGTACAACAACCTCAGAAGATAGCAGCGCTTCCAGATAGGTAACAGTGCTGCTAAATTTGTAAGAGACTACATCTACTTAAGACTGGTAATAACCACAGAGCGGAACCACGAGATTGAAGTAATTAAAACAATAAGAATTGGATGCAGCACATTGTGCAAGCACTCTCAAATCATGACTGGTAGAGTTCCACTATCCCTCAAGAGGAAGGTATATAACAGCTGCATCTTACCGGTACTTAGCCATTCAGCTGAAGCATGGCGCAAAAAGAATTCAGCTTAAATTGGGGACGAAACAGCGAGCGATGGAATTTAAAACATAGAGCTGAGTGCAAGAATAAGAATGGGGTGGAGCACATTCGGCAACCACTCTCAAATTATGACAGGTAGATTGCCACTATCCCTAAAGAAGAAGGTATATAACAGCTGTATCTTGCCGGTACTTAGCTACGGAGCAGAAACCTGGAGACTTACAAGGAGGGTTCAGCTTAAATTGAGGACGACGCAGCGAGCAATGGAAAAAAAATGGTAGGTGTAACCTTAAGAGACAAGAAGAAAGCAGAGTGGATTAAGGGACAAACGGTGGTTAAGGATATCATAGTTGAAATCAAGAAGAAGAAATGGACAAGAGCCGGGCATGCAGTGCGTAGGCAGGATAACCACTGATCAGTTAGGGTAACTCACTGGATTCCCAGACAAGACAAGCGCGTTAGGGGGAGACAGAAAGTTACGTGGGCAGATAAGATTAAGAAGTTTGTGGCTATAAAGTGGCAGCAGCAACACAGGACCGAGTTGACTGGCGGAACATGGGAGAGGCCTTTGTCCTGCAGTGGACGCAGTAAGGCTGATGATGATGATAATGTTGCTATTTTATTCATTGCTTCGCCTTTTTTTTGGAAAACAGTGACATTTTATAAGTACTAACTACACAAAGCAATGTGGGAGTCTGCTGCAGCTTTGCGGAAGTAGTCTTTCAGCTATTTACAACAGTAGCATGCATCCGCGCGGCTGCTGCAGGTGCCATAGTAACACTGTCTCTTAAGAAACCAGCCCCGCTATGTGTGTAGTTGTGTAAGCTATTCATATTGAATTGAATTTTGTTTCATTTGAAGGATAAGGGCATGGCTCGGGAGAAAAGTGGCGTATGCCACTTCAGGAGGGCCCGAGCTTCTCTAATACATGGCAAGCAACGAAGACAATAGATCAAGGGAGAAAAAAAACAAAGATCAGGAAAAAAAGAGCGCATTACAAGTAGAAATATGTATGTGAATGACAGCACAAACGACTAATATACATGAACAGTTTCTAGCTCGATGAATTTTGTAAAGATATGCAATATAAAGCATAACACAAATATTTGATTGATAATACACATTTAAATGGTTCAAAAAATTATTCTCTAGGTTGTCGCGATAAAAATATCTCTGTTACGACACGTGCGCTGCATTTTTCAATAGATATTTTTCTTTTACACAGTTTATCAAGTTACAGGTGAACATTTACACGCAGCCTTTGTCGCCCAAAATTTGTTGCCAACAACGGAATGTTGCAGTGTTGTAGGCGATGCGTAGGGTATGAAGTATTGTATGTTTCCAGCTCAAAGGACTTTAAGAAGGCACGGTTGTTGTGAAAAACAGATTGCTTGCAACTGATTGCTAGCGAGTAGTCGTAAAGTTTCTGATTTGCGACAATATTTAGGCGCTTGAAGAGTCTATTGATGTGTGCACAGCAGTCGACGTTTGCTATATAACCAATCGCTTTCTTTTGTAGCTTGTATATTTTATTTATCCCATAATGATCGCATCACTAATCAGTGCTGCGATCACACATGAAGGGCAATTACTAGCTGATCGCTTTTTGTGTCTGCACTAGTGTTTTATATCATCTTGAGATGCACTTTAGACTACGTCATAAGAATTCTTCCATCAATGCTTTAGTCTGTAGTGTTCATCTGCGGTTGGAAACGTTAACAAAACGTCTGTGTACAGAGACGCACTGTATCAATTGGCTTTTTTTGGCATGAAGATAGTCATTTAAAGTGCGTATATGGTGTGATGCACCTCGTAGGTGTGCCGTAGTCTTATGAAGTGTTTAGTACACACCTCACCAGTAAATGAAAAGGCTCAAGACTGCCGGCGGCGCGGTTTATTGCGGGCGCCAACTTTCACTGTTATCCCTTGGTTCTGTTTGCGGTTTTAAATGCGAAGTATTTCTTAGCGAACTTCACCGTATTTCACGGTAGTTTTCTATCTATCTAAACACCTACGACTTCTAGCTCTCGGGGCCGTTTCGATAATGGTAGCAATACCAAAATTGGTATGACATAACATGATTGTAAGGTGGTCATAAGTGACAAAGTTGACAAGCCTTCACACGAATTTTATGGCATGTAAGTCAGAAATGTCATGATTAACATTTGATGGTTTTTCTGCTCGTTCTGTGGTTTAGTTCACAAGACACATTGCCAAACTGGTATTGTATGACATGATTGCATGGCGAACATAAGTGACGGACCCTAACGTGGAAATCACGACAGTCATGTGATGTAAGACATGACTACCTGCTACGCCCAAGGCGTGCTCACGGCCGTTTCGCTAGATCCCCATATAACAAATATAGTATCACGTGACGGGAATAAACGACAAAGGTAAATGAGACGTTCAAACATGACAATAGAGACATGCGTGTCATGTAAGGCAAGACTACCTGCTACTCTCATAGCGCACTTGTGGCCGTTTCGCTAGCTCCACGTTTACCAAATTTGGTATCACGTGACGTAACAGATGACGAACGTAAATGCCACGTCCAATAATGATAATAATTATTGTGGGGAAGTCATTATTGCGGCGATAATCATTATTGTGGGGATAGTCATTATTGGAGTGGGGAAGGTGACAGCAGCACCAGCACAATGCTTAATCGCTCTCTGTTCCTTGTGCAGTTTTGCGCTGGCCTTGCAGCTCCCTTGGCAGCCACATCTTCGACAGTTTCTGATGTTTCACCGGTTGCCGATCGACACGCGCAAGTTTCGGCTTGCGTGCGTGCCGACTGCCCTGTCCTTCTCTCGGAGCAAAGCCATGGTTCGCTCGTCAGCATGCCGGTAACTTTCTTCGATGACATCATCCTTGACAGCGTACTTCTGAAAACGCCCACCAATGTGACGTCGGTGGTCAAGGATATAAAAGCGCCGCCGCAACTGCATCGCTTCAGTGGGAAAGGTGACAGCAGCACCAGCACAATGCTTAATCGCTGTCTGTTCTTTGTACAGGTACGTTACCTAAGCAATGTCTATTGCCTTCGTTCTGTCGATCGATTTTTGCTGCTGGTACCTTGCCCCCACACTTGCTCATTAATGCTTACTTCATCATATGCTGATATTGTACATGGCCTGTATAGCCTCTTACTAAGCGGCGATGTGGAGTTAAACCCGGGACCTCCGCAAAGGCTAACTCGGGCTAATTTGGCTAACGCAGGCCTTACATCGCGCACAGGTTCTCCTACTCGAACGGATTCTAATAATCCATCAAGTTCTGATGCCGACAAGAAATGGTCTGTTTCAGAAATGTTTTCTCAAATTCTATCTGGCCAGAAGAAAATAGAACAAGATGTCGCGGAATTGCGTAACTCTATCAACTCCCGGTTTGGGGCTATCAAAACGCGCTTAACTGTTCTAGAGAAGACTCCACCTTCTCACAATGCTGCATTCTACGACGAACTGCGTTGCCAAATTGAAAAGCTGTCTTCTACAGTCAACAAGCTTTCTTCTCGGAATGATGATTTAGAAAATCGTTCGCGCAGAAACAACATTATCATATACGGTCTGGAGGAATCGGAAGATGAAAATAGCGATTCTTTAAAGGCCAGTCTGTCGAAGTTTTTTTCAGACATACTTAAAGTTGAATTTCCGCAGATCGAACGATTCCACATGATCGTTAGATACTTTGGTAGTAAACCTCGCCCAGTCATTCTTAAACTTCTTGACTTTCGCGAAAAGATTAAGGTGCTGAAGAATGGCTTTAAGCTGAAGGGTTCTAACATGCGTATAACGGAGGAGTTCTCTGAACACATACGGATTATTCGCCAAAAACTATGGGACGTCACTGCATCCTTTAGGAATGACGGCTTCACTGTGCAATTAAGGTACGATCATGTATATGTAGATAATGCGCGGTATGACTGGGATTGTATTTCCAACTCATTATTAAAATCCACCAAACAGTCTTCTAAACGCCCCACTCTTACGAAATGACCGAATCATGATAAGGTGTGTATTCTCAATATAAATGCGAGAAGTCTCACTAATAAACTTCCTGATTTTGTACACTTGCTTGCTACCTATTGTCCTCACATTATTGGCGTCACGGAAACCCAGCTTCATGGCGACATATATGATTCTGAAATTACTCCACCAGGGTTCACTGTTGTTCGTACTGATCGATTGCATGGCCGAGGTGGCGGCGTTGCGATCTTCTTGAGGTCTGATTTAAGTTTTTTTGTATTAAGGTCACCTGCAGATATTGAAACCGTCTGGTGCAAGGTTCATATCGCGAACTCTCCTATAATTGTCGGTGTATTTTATCGTCCCCCAGGTTCATCACTAGATCAGTTCACAGTACTCAGTAGTATTATACAACAAAAAGGCTTTTCTTCAGGTAAGCTAATTTGCATGGGAGACTTTAATGTGCCTGGCATTTTATGGCCATCGCTCTCCACTTTGGGCACCGATTCATGAAATCGTAGAAAGGTGATTAATTGTTCACCAAACTTAGGTCTTAAACAAGCTGTCACTGATGCCACAAGGGACAGTGTTATACTGGACTGCGTTTTTCTCAGTGCTTTACTGTATACAAGGGGGTTTACAGCTCAGGTCGTTAATTGTATTTCCGATCAAGAAGGTGTACTAATCTCTCCTAATTGCACAGTTCCGAAACGCCGCTATGAATATACAACTTTTCGCGATTATAGCCTGGCTGACGATGCGTCTATAATTGACACCTTAAGCAGCGAGTTTGACATTTTTAAAGAACTTAGCTATACTGGTGATGTCAACAGTTTGGTGTCTTATTTTGAAAATATTTTTATAGAATGTATTGAAACACATGTACCACTAAAAGCTAAAAAGAAAAATACTGAACTTCCATGGATAACGAGAGAAATACTGCATTTAAAGTGTCGACTATCAAGACTAAGGCATGCAAGTCGTAATTGCAATGCCCTGCGTAGAGCTCAATTCAATACAGTGAAGGAGGAACTTCGTAGGAAAATAAATGCTGCTAAAGACTTCTTTTTCTCGTTTACCTTGCCAAATATGGTTAAGAACAATCCCCGAAAATTGTGGAGCTCAATCTCGCCAAAGGAATGCTCTACTAGTACATTCGTCCTTAACGAAGCTCCTACTAGCCAGCCGCAGGTCAATACCAATGCATTTAACGAATACTATACGTCTGTCTTTGCTCAGGATAATCACGAAATTTCTTCTTGCACTCCACTTCATGCCTCGCTTGTTTCTATTGATGATGTCTCTTTGTTGATTGAAAAAGTCGTCTAGTCCACAATGTTGATAATATTTTTCTTCATCGCTATTCTCTATGGACAAGCCAATACCTGTCAGTAATTTTCAACAAATCATTATCATATCAACATCAACTGTTCCATCATCGTGGAAAATTGCACAAGTCCTTCCACTCCACAAATCAGGTAGTAGGCAATCTGTAATAAATTACAGGCCTATATCATTAACTTCTCACTCAGCAAACTACTGGAACATATTGTCTTCAAACACATCATAAATTTTCTCGAAACTAACCATATTCTGTCCAATGCACAACATGGTTTCCGGCGTGGATTAGGTACCATAACTCAGCTGACAGAATTCACTCATGGCATATCTATAGGTCTTGACTTAGGTCTTCAGGTGGACGCATTATTCATAGACTTTTCTAAAGCCTTCGATACTGTCATCCATTCAAAACTTCTATATAAACTCAATCTCTTACTAAAAAAACCAATCGCTTGTTCAGTGGATTAGAAGTTTCCTTTCAAGTCGTAGCCAATACGTATTATTTAACACCTTCCATTCATCTAAAGCACGTGTATCTTCCGGAGTGCCCCAGGGATCCGTGCTAGGGCCATTAGTTTTTCTGTTATATATAAATGACCTACCCGACACGGTTTTCACTAAAATTCGCCTTTACGCTGACGACTGCGTTTTATATCACGTAATAAATTCACCTGATGATCATCATACACTCCATACATCCTTCTTAAACTTTTGCAGGTGGTGCCGAAATTGGCAGATGAGCATTACCTTTCAAATGACAGCTGCTATGTGTTTCAGTAGACAGAAAACCCCATCTGTGTTTGATTATTCTTTTAATAACTATGTAGTGCAGCGGGTCTCACAATATAAGTACCTTGGTCTCCTTTTCACTACTAACTTATCTTGGTCTAGTCACATCGATACAACATGCAACAAGGCTCTGAAGAAACTTGGATACCTTAACCGCTCACTACGTTTAGCCCCAAAGGAAACAAAACTGCTTACATATAAAACCCTCGTACGACTGATCCTTGAGTATGGAGCCACTGTATGGTACCTTTATAAAATCACTGATATAAAACGCGTTGAATCATCATGCCATCTAGCGCAGCTTGGTCTATCATCACTTTCTAAAAGACGAGACATCGAGTCTCTGAAACTTTTTCACTCTCTATTTTATTCACAGCAATATTCACCACACAACAACTACATAACACCTGCTAAACCATCATCCACCAGAAACAGCCACGCACTTAATGTATCTGTGTTTTATCCTCGTACTGATTTCTTCAAATACACCTTTTTTCCTCGATGTATTGAAATGTGAAACCTCATACCAGGTCACATTCGGTCTTTGCAGAAAGATGAATTTTTGAAGGCATTAAAAGACGATGTGCTGTAAACCTTTCATTGTTTGTATAACTCTGTTTGTAAAAGTTTTGTATTTCTATGATCTGCTAATGTACTTGCGTATTCAGCTGTCTTGTTTTGTACCTTTTTATTATTTCTTGCTGTGTACCCACTCCTGCGATAGCCCCATAACGGGGCTGCCGTATTTGAAAATAAATAAATAAAATAATTTATGTGCGTGTAATATAAAGCATAACTACATGCTACGCTCATAACGTGCTCACCGCTGTTTCGCTACCTTTCCATACACCAAATTCGGTATTACGTGACGGTAATGGACGAAAAAGGTAAATGACACGTCCAAACATGATAACCATAGCATGGAAGTAATGTACGGATTAATGTACGTCCGTCTCGTATCGTTGGGCTTATTTTGAAGTGACGCATCAACATTACTATTCGTGTTTTTCATATCATCGGTTCCCATTGTGCATGCGTGGGATCTGCCATTTTTTGTGCTTTGCTTACATTGGCGATGCTTGTTCAGCGTTATAACGAAATGGAGTGAGTTCAAGTTGCTGTGGGATCCACGTACCATAATTGTAGGTTATTCCATGTCTGATGTAAATTTACTCGGCGTCCGCGCGTGTTCGTGTAATTCAAGCTCTCGTAATTGCATCTGCTCAACTCGGTACTTAAGGATGAGTTACATTGCTAAAACCCATGGAAATTACCGCTGACGGCATGCGCCTGCCAGCCAGAGGATGAGCTTGGTTGTCGAAATATGGCTTGGCTGATTCTGAAAGAAAACTTTGAAGTGATTTCCCCCAAAAAAGGGCTTTCACACATGCTAGCCAGTGCCTATTGTAGGCCCGTAGCGAGGAATTTGTTTCGGGGTTGGGGAGCGGGAGGCTTGCCTAGGGCTTCACCTATTGTGAACCACCTTCTCCGCTTTGTTTCGCGTGGAAGTGTGTTTTCGTGGCGAAATTATTTAAAACAAAACACTCGTGGCAGATGCATGTACAGAGTGACGGTGTGTTAAAAAATGGTAGTCGAAATCAAAGTGATCAGTGTGTGCGTATTTGTGTGTTCGTTTTTCCTCGAATCCCGCATCTCTTCGCCAGCACCTTCAGTCCAGTTGACAGTTACATGCAAGCAAACGAAATTGACGCGATGATTGTGTGCCTCACCATTAGTGATTGGAAAAATTGGGGGACCCTTAAGCGTCGCCTTTAAAAGTTGAATGTGATAGCGAATTCCGGCCCCTAGGGCACCCTTTAATCACTAAGCGCATATTTATTATCTTTTCTTACACACACACATGCCCACAGGCACACACACGCACGCGCGCACAAAGTAAATTGTACCAGCGCGCGCGTGCGAATGGTACATACAGGCTTCTCATCTAAAGCTAGAGTTATATGGCCTCTAAAATACATGCTACTCACTTGCCATCTCGGAGGCCATAAAGAGTCTCAAATGTCTCACAGATGGCAGCACATTATCGAGCGTTTGCTGTTTGCTTGATCAACGCTTCTGGAAAGGCATATGTTTTCCGATAAATGGACATAGTTGTGCAGTTTGAAGCTGTTTGAAAGTTCCTATGTGTTTATAGCGGCGATGGCTGCACTATCCTGGCTTTTTTCGATGTAGTTTGATGGCCTCCGATATGTGGCTACAAATCACCGAATGGGCTCGTTTTCTTCGCGACACCTGTCGAACAAAATGCATTAGACACTCCTTCGACTACATGACATTTATGTAGTGGTCTTTCCCCGAAGCACCTGCAAGTTACATCGTGGTTTGTGGTAGGACACCTGCTTGCCATGAACGGCCCGGGTTCAATCCTCAATAGGACCTTTTTGATCTTTATATTATTTGCTTCTTTCTCAATTTTTCACTCACAACCAAAGGTGCCGACGCTCATTGCGGAATTTCTGCGACACGAGCTCCCTAACGCTATTGCGTTAAAATAAAAAACAGTGGCGTTCACCCTGTCAGCCAGGTGGTCGGTCCTGCATTTTCTAGGTTGGACAAAACCACGTAGGAAAAGGAGTGGCACCTATGTAAAGGCGCCTATAAAAAAGTGCCTTCATTGCGTAAAAGACACTCACGTCAACGTGTGCTACAGTTTCTCACTAATTCACATGTTACGAAAGCTGCTTTTTGGTGGTTGTGTTTAGCATGATTTGTTGTTTTGTAAGCCTTCTTTATGCCTGCGTTCATCACTTATTGCGTAGGTTTTGCAAAATCTTTGCGATACCGCTTTCTAATCTTGATGTTGCGTTCTCCTTTTCAGCTTCTATATTTCACGGCTGCTCAGGATGAACAGGATGACAACATAGCAAGCCACAAAAAAAAAGAAAACTGCTCTAGTCATCACAATGTTTTTTTTCTCATTTAGTTTTAATTATAAGCAATGAATATGCAAACATAATGCTGATACCTGCTGTGTATTTTGCATGACTTGACACTGTGCACATCACACATATTTGCTGCCTATACTAAAACAAGCATATAAGTAAAAAAATAGCTGATCTGCCTCAATGAAGTTCACTGACCATCTTTTCGCGCTTTTTGTACTACGCTGCTGGTCATAGTGTGTTGTTCTGATGAGCTTTAATAAAATATTGGACCGAGAGACCCGCTGCCTGGAAAGAGATTTCCTGGGCTAGTCAGGTGTGCAGGTTCCATGCACGGACTGTTCGGCCACTTACATCACTGAGACAAAAATTTTCCCCGAAAGGATGCGTCGGGCCCGAGACGACGTGCCCAGCTTCAACGTTACACGAAATGCTCTCGCTAGACACAGCTAAAAGATGGACCATCACACCAATTTTGACGACGCCCGGGTAAATGACACGGAGGGCAGCCACACAAAAAGACAACTCCTAAAGTCCTGCTATATCCAATAACACCCGGGAAGATTAATCGGTCAGCTGGGATCTCCCCGACTGTATGCGTGCACGGTCTGTAAAACCAGTGGAAACAACACCGCAGCAACAAAAACGGTGGGAAAAAGAAACATGGAGTGGGGCCGTCATCAAAAATCGTTGCTAGCTTCAGAGCCGGCTGAACACCCACCACTGAAAAAGAGGCTGAATCAGTTCCCAAACTTCGGGTTTAGTATTGAAGTTCCAGCTACAAAATCTTTGAACTATATGTGCTTCAAAAGTTTATTTTTTGTGTGAATTTTCACCCATTCAGACAGATTGCTGTTGAATGCGTTCACCTTTAAAGAGCTAGTGAAGCTTCACTACTCAAATCTAAACAAAATATGAGCAATAATTTGAAATCGTTGACACTAATATTACAGGCCGGCCAAGCGCTAAAAAGATTTGAAGTGGACATCTCTCACTTCAGTAAGCACCTAAGCACCGCCATTCTGTGCTACGTGCCCCCATAAAATTTTCTTCTGAAGGGAGTTCTGCGCAGTACCTTGAGGGGACACGATGTCACATAAGTCCAGAACTTTATAAAAAGCTCAAACTCGTTCTCTGAGTACACTATTGTTAGCAAGCAATATGGCATTATAATATGAAAATGAAAGAAAAAAACAGCAGAGCCTAGAACAAACCATGCATAGCAGACACTCTTGTTCCCGCACGACGTTCTGGAAAAACATAGATGCATCGGCGATTTATAAAGATATGTTTTTGCTGCAGGAGTCATCAGGTACATTCTGAGTGCACTCCACTGTGGTACGTCAGAAAATTACGACGGCCGATGCCTTCCCGGTTCACTAGGCGAATTTCATGCATCCATGCGGCTAGCGCAAGGGGTTCAAGAGTGTTTAGCCTGGCAGGTTATCTGGTGCGAAAAAGAATCGCATGCTTACCACCAGAATCTCTTTTCAATCTCACAAAAAGTGTGCAGAAATGAACTGTAAGCTTTGGGAAGAACTTGTTTCATTTCATTTTGATACCCTGAACGTCACAGGCCGTGCTAGAGGACTGAGAAAAAAAACAGAAGTAAAAGCAATCAATAAACTTTGCAAACTGTGCATAAATACACAGTTTCTTCGGCCCTGTAAACTGCTATAGCAGCGGTGTGATATATGAGCGTATTAGAATTAAACTTGTTTTTTTTGTTTTATTAGCTATTTATACGTATTTAGAAAAGTACATGTAGTGCGTGGAGTTTCATATTATTCGTACTTATGTTAGCCTGTATAAAACCATGGTGGTAAATTTGGCATTTTCTCTCTAATTCTCTTTTCGTGGAAAAGAATTATATGCTGAACACAGCGACAATGTATTCACTTGCAAACTTGCAAACAATTTATTTGAAACAAAAACAGCATGCACTGTCTGGCTTCTTGAAGTCCAGCTCATTTTCTGATACACTTGCATGTACCCTCAAGGAATAAATGAAACGTATGTGAGCCCGATCAAACGTCCAATTCACAGCTACACCAACAGAGATAAAAAATACTGTCATGACTATTATTTTGGTGTGCTCGGTTTAAACCAAGGAAAACTGAGCAATACTCGGCGCAGATCGCGCCTCAGTGTTCGATAACCTTCGCGTTCCTTTTAGGTAATTTTCTTTATTGTACTTTCTTGTTTGTGACGAGCTCTTGCATGCATTTTGTCCATGTTTTGTTTTAAGCATCGGTACGATGCTTTTTCAGAGAGGAACATTGCCATGAGTGAACTTTGATGTGCTTAGTTCACACGCGCAAAGACTTGAATATAATCGGCTTAGATAACGCCTCAGTGGGAGACAACCTTCGCGTTCATTGAAGATAATTTCTTTAAGATTGTGCATGCGACACAAAAACTCAAATTTATTCCAGAGCTTACGCGATCACCAGTAATAAGGCTCAAAAGTTCGATGGGCGAGGTATAAAACATGGTGCGCCACAACGATGATCAGTTGATAGACTGCTTACGCTCCATTCGCTGCTATCAGTGCCTTTGTATATGACTTTAATGGGACTTTCCATTCGCCGGCCACAAGTTTGGCCAAATAAATAGTTTTGTCTTGGACCTACAGTCTGCTTCCTTCGTCCACGCCACGACTACTAACAATACACGTTCCTTACCCTCAGCTGCACTTTAAAGTTTGGCGCTGATGTCCGCGGTTCGACCTTACCAGAGTTTGCATTCTCCTTGGAGCACTAAAACATAACATCTGTCCTCTGCTGGTTCAAAGCACGTGCCACCTTGTATACAACGTGCAGCACGGCTTTCACCATTCGCCATTTCTAGGTCCGGTGACGTGTGCTTCAGTGGTGCCTTGCCCATCATCGTCCTTCGAAATACTGCAGCTCGTGCGACTCAGTTGTGACTCGAAAGCTCAACCAATCGACTGTACAACAAGACGCCACTTAAAAATTGAGACGGCTCGACCAAGTGTGGCCACAAGAGGACCATATCCCCCGCAAAGCGCGCTACTTCATTGTGGCTGGTGTGGCGATGATAGCTCATTGAATGGTTATCATTTTAAAGGGCGTGACACCCGGAAACCTCACGCGCCTACGTTTGCAAATGATCGGGTGGCAAAAGGCCACTGACTGTAAGGCTTAATAGCTACCTAGAAAATGACTTGGCCGAGACCACATGGCCGTTTCGGTGCCCCTTAATAAAAAAACAAATTGCTTCAATACGTTTGAAGAGAGCCCCTCGAAAGCCGCCTGGCGCGTTTCGCCGGTGCCCCGAGCCATATAGCTGCTGATTCCACTCGGTGTCCTACGTGCTGTGGAGCACATTATGCCAGTACGACATTGTTCAGACATTGGTTTTCTAAAATCTCGTTTTTTTGGGGTGAGAGGGTTTCACCTCTTCTAGGCGTCTCCTGCCAGTTCCTTCAATATAGAAAGTGGGAACAAAGAGAATTCTTCATTTCACAGACGACTCACTGGGCATAGCGATGACCTGCTCTGAGTGGCGCTAAAGATGCTTGATACCCCCAGCCCCCTCTCTCCGAAATTCTTAGTCAATGCTGTAGCGTCAGCCTTTGTACTCCCGTGCACAGTCCAGCAAGGCGGCATGTTTTGTCACTTATAAAAAAAGCTATAAGGTAATACACTTAGCACTGGTCGCCTGGGCCAAAAACGTCACTCCTGACACAGAACGTCCAAAGCTCTGTCAAAATTCGACGTAGGCTATCACCAGCACCTACAGACGAGAGCACACCTATCTCGCACCCAGGTGCCTTCAAAGGTATACCCTCGTTCCCAGGGGCGCCAGAATTTGTTTTGAACAGCCAAGGCGTGTCTCGCTAACATGGCAAGCAGTGGCTCTGAAACTTTACAATGTGACAAAAGCGCCTGTTCATGCTGCACCAGCTTGTAAGAAGTCATCTGTGTACCACTGTACCGTCTTCAGATGCATAAACAACCAGCGCAACAGTAAGATGTTACTCAACACTGTTTGTGAAAATCCCAACACGATGCGGCAATTGGGCTGGTGTGTTGCTTTTCGATTTCACAGATTTTCATACACAAGAAAAAACGCTGAGCTCCGCCGCCCGTGGATATATTTACAATCGGCCAGAAAAACTACGGGTCCAGTAAAAGTGTATGAGTAAATATAAATATTTCGTTTACACAAGCGCGACGCCAGCTGTTCCGCTTTACAGCAGCAATTTGCATGCAGTATTCCTCTTTCGCAAGCTGCATGCCAGTAATAGGGTATATTTCGACTCACGCGTGGATGCAAGCACCCTTATTATACAACAGTAAGAACGTACTATACCGTTGCAAATAGACGTGAATGACGCGAAAAGCATAGCTTTCGACTCAGTCAAACTGCAGCATGCCTTGACTCACTAGGCGAATCTGTGCTTACGGTCGGCGCCATCGTAGCATTTTGAAATCTTGTTCTGGTTGCACTTTCGCAACGCATGTGTATTCCGAGTTCCCGGCATGAGGGGCAAATGATGAACACATGCAGTGGTTGAGCGCAAGCTGAAGTGAGATTCTAGCTCTACGTTGACACCGACTTGCAGCATAAACTCTGCCTTGCCAAAACAAACGCCCACCGCAGTGCAACTTAGTCGAAAGCAACGCTGTCCGCAGTTCTCGTTTCTTTCAATCGCAATTGTACGTACCTGACGAAGTTGCTTCCATAGTCTGAAATGCACGTGCTGCAGACATTCCGGACTGGCAAGAAAGGTCTCCTCGACGCATCACACGAAATTAGCTCAAAATTCCAGGAGAGGAAGAACACGAAACATCCTTACAGGCACACTCGGGTTGGGCTGTTTCGCTTTTGGTTTGCGGAGCGTCTGCTCGCGTGGCAGTGCATGGGTATTGCTTCTCCGTGCTTGCAATAGATGGCGCGACGCATTTTTAATATGGCAGCACACACTGAGCTCACTGTGTTCTGGTGTATACTACCCGTGCCCACTTCAGCAAGCCCTACCAGTCTACACAGCTCTAATGGTGCAGGAGGATGGTACCACAAAAGGCCATTTCACGCAAAGAAGCCAAGTCGGAATGCACCCTGACGTACCGGAGAAGTGGCTGAAAGTGCGACAAAGACAACAACTACTCAGTCACGTCGCGTCCGCCTGACCTATGGGAAATACTTTTAGAACTGCCGCAGCGTGCGCAAAGGCTAAGTTTGAAGATGGTATCCACACGGGGGTTATGAATAGCTGGCTGGCAGCGCCAAAAAAATTGCACAGCATTGGCCTTGAGAACTAGTCAAGACGGCGACTTTCTTCGGCAGGGGTTGATCAGGCTCCATGGTTCTACCGTGCGCGGCATAGGGTGCTTTGCCATATGGGTCAATTTGTGCCTGTGGTAAACCATCACCGCGCTCTCGTCAACAGGTGAGCGCTTTTGCTTTTTTAACACAAACTTGAAATAAAAATTCTTTCCTCGTGACCTGAGTTCATTCGGGTAAAAAAAGTAACGAGATATAGACCTGTGTCTCGCACGGTAGCGCAATACAACTGACACATCGGTAAACCACTTCCCTAATGAGATAAAAATACGCGTTTCAACTGTATCTCGATCTGGAAAGGCAAATACTCAGATCTCTGAAATACTATCACCATATTTTCTATTGCTGTATTACCCAGCCTTGCACTCACCATAATTAGGCCAAGTTGCCTTTAGTGCGGATCTTTGCTTTTTGCTAAATAAGCACGAGAACATGCGTGGATCAATTAGCATTAAAATTTTATGTCAGAACAAATAGCGGACAGTGGACTAGCCACACTCTTGCCAACATGCGCGCGACTTCGTCACTTCGTTGTTGCAGGCATACCGTGCGCTGCGTGTGAGCACCACGATGCGCGCCATCGTGCTGCTGGGGCGAGGACATGCACGCAGAGAGACTGACACGAAAAAAAATGTTAAGAACAATGAGGGGTCTTTAGATTAGCTTGTCTTGTTACATGCAAATAAGAAAATTTTCGCTCACAAACATGCCAAAAGGAATGTCTAATTTAAAATAAACGTAAGCATGGCACCAACCTGAAGTTTTAGTGGCCAGACGGGAACTTAAAAAGCCATATTGGCTCGAAGTAGCCACCAAAAGCAACCCTGTATAGGACTCTTCATTTGCAGGAGCCTACTCACAACAGTAATCGAATGAGGGCGACATACAAGTATGAAGGAGGAAATAAAGAAAGAAGGGAACATAATGACACACGACTGCAACCCACCGCGTCGGCCCAATAGGCGATCAAAACGTCAGAGCGTGCGGTGGGTTTTAGTACTCTCAGTGATGTTTCGTTTTTGAACTTCCTGCGAGAATCGGCCCCTGTGTGTGGAATTCGCGTTTAGATTGTGGTGTACACGTATCCCGAAGGAGTACGGCCACCAGCGTGGGTCCGGTCTTAGCGAGCCGCAGGGCACGCGTCAACCGTCGCCGTGGCGGGAAAGCAAGTAGGCTTATCCACGCCACGGGCACAAAGTACTACACAGGGTGCCACGAGCACGTCTCCGCGGTAAAGGTAATCCACGGAGACACCGGGACAAAGGGGGCCCGGTTGCTCGAGCGAGGGCAAAGGCGCTCGCGTTGGCTTCGAAGGGAGACGGGTCGGCGTAGCGAGGCCACGCACTAGGACACCGTACTGCCCTTCGGCCGTGAGTACGCAGCGGGGCAACAAAAGGTGAGCGTTCGCATCGGGCGCGAGGCGCCGTCAGCGAAGTCCGACGAGCCCCGAGCGACGGGACTCGACGGACGGAAAAGAATGCGTGGCTCACAGTTTGAAGTCCCGGACTGCACTCCCCGCTCCCGACGCAGCGCGCGAAAACCTCTCGGGGGTCCCCCGCGCGCGGCGCCACAGTCAACATCCGCTACCGGGTGAGGGAGTTAAACGTCACTCCGCCCTTCCCAGCGCGGCTGACGGCGAAGGAGGGCAGACATGTCGGGACATGAGAATGGCAGAAAGGCGGGAAAGCCCGCGCAAAGGCAGCGGGCCAGCCTCAATTCCCACATCCCCCCCTCCTAAATTTGCCCTTTACCGGTCTGCAAAAGGCAGCCGGACGTCACCCATGCAGTTAAAATGACACTGCTATGAGCTACAGCTAACCTCAGTCCAGCCCTGTTACTGTTGCTAAAAAAAAGATCACAAATGGGAAACAAAACATAAATAACAAAGTAAACACATGGTACTATACAAATAACTGCGGAAGGGAGGACAGAAACGTGGCACTGGTGTTCGTGGTGCTTAAGGGGGATAGCGTCCACTGCGCGGAGGGGCGGAAAGGCATGACAGTGTCCGCTGGGTGCGATGCCCGAGTGCGAGGTCAGAGGTACCGGAAGGGGCTCACTGATGGCTCGTTGCTGCTCTTGATAAGCCGCGAGTCCGACGAAAGCCGCTTCGGTTGTTCAGAGGCCCCGCATTTCTGGCTCGATGACGGAGCTGGACGTTGCGGGAAACCGGGCCTCTCCGGTGGTCAGGGAGGCCGAACCAAAATTGGCTGCAAGGCGCCCCGGCGTTGGCCGGCAGCATATAGCTGCTTTCAGCTGGCCTCGCGCAGGAGCCATGGTGGTAAAGGCAGCGGGGCTTTTTCGACGACGGCCGAGAGCAGAGCACAGCCAGATGGTCTGACGTCAGTGGGTCAATGACCCCCCAGCACCTCCAGCGTCCGCATAGATGGGGGGGAAGCCATGACGCACTCTTCGCGGGCTCGCACTGAAGCGTCACGCACTTACACACGCACACACACCGCCGACGGCTGCGCGAGCGTAGGCGCAAAGCGCCCTTCGTCTCTCCCCCGGCAAGCACCGACACTCAAGGTCACACACAGCTCCCTTCGCGATAGACGAAACGAACACGGAAAAAAAGTAAAAACAGAGCAAAACGACACTCAACATCTGACAAAAAACATAAAACACAAAGAACACTTAATATTAGACAAAAATAAACATAAAATACACATGAACACTTCAAAAAAAAAAAGAAACACTGGCAGCAGAAAGGGCGGGGTCAACTCCTTTACGAGAAAAGGCCGTAAATAAGCTAACCTATACTGAGGCTAGACAGTAAACTGAGGGCCTTCGGTTGCGGAGAAGTCCGCCGTCCGGCGCGAAATCACAAAGGTGACCGCTTCCTCAGATTACACCGGCGCGGGGTCCGAATGCGGTCCGTCGCTCCGGGTGTGCCCGTTGCTTGCGCGAAGTGCCGCAGGGCACTGGCGCGAGCTCGTCAGACCGTGACAAAGGGCTTCAGGTCTGCGATGTGGGCACGGCTGAGTTTTCCCAAAGGGGATCTTTCAGCTAGTACGCGCCACGGACGCTCACTGACAATCGGTTCATAAGACCGGGCGGCTTTCCAACCCTTGGCTCAACCGTTTGTCAGACGTGGCAGGCACGGAATAGCGATAAAAGCCACGCTTCGTGCCGGCCAGGTCACAACATTGCTCAGTTTGCAAAAAGTTTCGAGCCACTCAGGTGACCGGCCATGGGTTCGTCGTGAGAGGATCGCAACAGTGCGGCTCTCAGACTTTTGGGCATAACCACCTTAAACGGGTCTATGGACTCGTCGTCAGTGGCTATATATTTCAGCAGGAGCTCGTCATGGTCCAGCAAAATGAATCCGCCGGGGACTCAGCGACACACGCTGTTTCAGCCCCCTAATCGCGCCCGCCGCAGAACAAGCAGCGTAACGGCGCTCCGCGCCTCGTCAAGACGGTTTCACGGCGCCCGCCGCAAAGAAAGCAGCGTATACGGCGCTCCGTCCCTCCGAGACTCGAAACGGATCCCTCTGCTGAGCCTTCAGTAGCTCTTCGCTGCCGAAAGCAATTCCCATTCTCCCAAATGGGGGAGTCTGGTATCGCGCCCACTCAGGACCGCAGCAACCGCCGCGTGAGTCGGCGTTACGGGTTCGCTCTCGGCCTCGTGGCCTTCGGAAAGCTCCCCCGCTCGGCCGCTTCGCGGTGCGCCGCTTACCTGGATAGCAGCCAAGGTTTGTCCGCATGGGGACTCACCCTCCTCGCCGAATGGCGGCGAAGCTGCTGTTTCGCCCCCGACGCTTGCATGTGCTAAGGCACCGCGAGCGGCCGTCGCACCGAAATCCAGGTTCTCGGCAGACAACAGGGGGCACGAGATAGCGCGTCAGCTACCACGTAGGAGTCTATTCACCACAAAAAGGGGTGACGACACAGGCGAGCGCCGAAGGGCGCCCGTCGATAGAGGCGGTGGCCTCTTGGTGCAACGCGGCATGCCACGAAGCAGACATAACGTTCGGGTAGGGCAAGAGGCCCATTCCGAAGCGTGCCATCTCCAAAGGGAGCGGCTAGGCGCCATGTGTCGTCACCGCAATAGGGGGTGCCGACACAGACGGGTGCAGAAGGGTTCCCGTCAATAGAGGCAATGGCCTCCGTGTGCAACGCGGCATCCGCTAAAAGGAACAGCGGACAAAAGTCCCGCGAAGCAGCCATGTTGCGACGAGCCCGAATCGCGCAGGCGAACTGACTCGCTAAGAGCAGTCA
The DNA here is from genome assembly GCF_043290135.1 of Rhipicephalus microplus. Taxonomy (NCBI): domain Eukaryota; kingdom Metazoa; phylum Arthropoda; class Arachnida; order Ixodida; family Ixodidae; genus Rhipicephalus; species Rhipicephalus microplus. The sequence continues at coordinate 158,614,936 of NC_134703.1, read as the reverse complement.
AAAGCTAGAGCTTCTGATACCGCGTTGGGCGCCAGTGTGGTGTACACGTATCCCGAAGGAGTACGGCCACCAGCGTGGGTCCGGTCTTAGCGAGCCGCAGGGCACGCGTCAACCGTCGCCGTGGCGGGAAACACGATACTGCTCAACGTCGCAACACTTTATTGTGGCAACACCAAACGCAGTACAGCCCGTTGCAAAAAGGCGCGGCGGGAAAGCAAGTAGGCTTATCCACGCCACGGGCACAAAGTACTACACAGGGTGCCACGAGCACGTCTCCGCGGTAAAGGTAATCCACGGAGACACCGGGACAAAGGGGGCCCGGTTGCTCGAGCGAGGGCAAAGGCGCTCGCGTTGGCTTCGAAGGGAGACGGGTCGGCGTAGCGAGGCCACGCACTAGGACACCGTACTGCCCTTCGGCCGTGAGTACGCAGCGGGGCAACAAAAGGTGAGCGTTCGCATCGGGCGCGAGGCGCCGTCAGCGAAGTCCGACGAGCCCCGAGCGACGGGACTCGACGGACGGAAAAGAATGCGTGGCTCACCGTTTGAAGTCCCGGACTGTGCTCCCCGCTCCCGACGCAGCGCGCGAAAACCTCTCGGGGGTCCCCGCGCGCGGCGCCGCAGTCAACATCCGCTACCGGGTGAGGGAGTTAAACGTCACTCCACCCTTCCCAGCGCGGCTGACGGCAAAGGAGGGCAGACATGTCGGGACATGAGAATGGCAGAAAAGGCGGGAAAGCCCGCGCAAAGGCATCGGGCCAGCCTCAATTCCCACAAGATTAAAAGCTACCGGGTGTCATGCTTCAAAATATCGGCAACTATCGATGCTGGCGTGATTTTGTCGAACATGTGACATGTTAGGCTGACTCTACTGGGTCCATAACAGCTTGGCATGCCAAAGCTGGCGGCGCCACGTCATGCTGCCTCCCTTTATGCATACGCGGCAGTGCTGTACACTGCTTAATGCTTTTGGTTTATGAGTCATTTCAATACTGCAAGGCTGGCAGTTTCTGCTAGAGGGATTTGATTACAAAAGTAGTTTGACCCAATGAGCATAAGGACAGTGCAGAACTGCTTTTATTTTGGGCGCCCTCCTGTGCAGCCGGAACTTCACATCGTACGTCACCCCACCTCTCCTGTTTTCCACAGAATGTAGAGCGCCAGGCACACATATATTAAACAATTAATTATTATGCTGCCTCCCTTTATGCATACACGGCAGTGCTGTACACTGCTTAATGCTTTTGGTTTATGAGTCATTTCAATACTGCAAGGCTGGCAGTTTCTGCTAGAGGGATTTGATTACAAAAGTAGTTTGACCCAATGAGCAGAAGGACAGTGCAGAATTGCTTTTATTTTGGGCGCCCTCCAGTGCAGCCGGAACTTCACATCGTACGTCACCCCACCTCTCCTGTTTTCCACAGAATGTAGAACGCCAGGCACACATATTTTAAACACTTAATTAGTATTCAAGCCATAAAAATACATCGTTCATTGCACTTTCGAGGGAAACGTCTGTTATGTTTTATCTAAGCAAGGTGTGTATAGGCGGAATATTATACTTACCGATCATGTAATTTACGTTAGCATCTTTGAGGTATTCAGTAATAATGACTTGTTCAGCAAATATTTGCATGACCTCGTACAGGCTCTCCTATCTCGTTCAACTTAGAATATAAAATGAACTTTCTCCTGTGCGGCTTACTGTCGATCAGCCTCCGACCTGTATCCGTGCCTCTGACCAATGTTCAAGTCGCAAAGTGAACGTTGTGTTCACTCACTACGAGTTTTGCTAAACAAACAAACGCAATCTATGGTTGTTTCATCACGCGCACATTGAAATTTTCATGTTTATAACTTCAGTATGAATGCTCCTTAATAATTCAGGCTACGAAAGACATTGCATTCCGAGGGAGTAAGGCTCCATTTTTGCTGTATAGAAAAATTGTTCACAATGTTTGTGCTGCCATACAAACGTACATTATTGTTTGATAAGGACGCTCGTTTTGTCCTCATATACAGTGATCCTTATTTTCAAGTGCGAGGTCAAACACCGGTACACATTGTAGGTTAGCTTCTGTTTAGCACACAGGGTTATAATTTCCGCTGACGAGCATAGAAATACCTCCACTGATTTCGATGCACCATCGGATTCATGCGATTTGTGGTATGCCAAATTCGCCAAAAAATGTGCTTTTCGCTCCCGCTTAGGTTTTTTTTAATCATTATTGCAACTACTTTTAGGCTCATCTAGGGTTCATGGGGAATGTTTTTCGGACTCCATTCGAACGTAGTATGCAGCTTGCGTTTATCCATGTTATTTATGTGTTGACGCACAAACGAGCAGCACGACGTGGTGGTAATAAGGTGCGTTTTGAAAAGTGAATGCATAGCTGATTATTTTGCGTGATCTAGATAAAAAAACACGTCGCTAACAATCAAGCTGTGTTTATATTAGTTACCAAAAGTTGGAAACCCAACACCGTTAGACATCCATGGATACATGCACAAAACTATAAAAAGCACAATAAGAAGAAACACGTGGAAAACTCTGGTAATAAGAAGGCAAAACAATATGAAAAAGACTGAAACTTTTGAAGCATGTTTATGAGTGTATGTGAACTCGTCTCAAGCATTCTCGAGGTGTTTAACAAAGCGGGGCTACTTTCTCATATTCCTAACACACTACCAGATTTTTTCCTGCATGTAACCAATTATATGGGCCTGCAGCCAGAGTCTAGAATATTTCTACGGCGTGTGGTTTGAATAATTAGCCTCTGCTTACTTTTTCATGGTAGCAATAACAACATGCTACTTTTCGCCATCGCTGATTTGTTTTTCTTGCCTGTGTTTGTGCAGAAGCAAGATAGATGAACTCTCTTTAAGTTTATGCTGGCGTTGTTTCTATTCATCACAGTCTGCAACTTTCGCATTACACGTGCGTCCAATATAGGGGCGTTTTTACGATGTGATCATTACGCGCCATCTTTTTCTCAGCTAGAAAAGGAGAAAAAATAAACACTGATTCGCCAGCAGACGTTTTCATTAAAGAAAACATAAACTAGGAGGAATCGAAAGCTGAACACAGGAATGGGAGGTCGAAAGCTCAGCGGTTTCACGCAAATATACCCAACATTTGCTCATTACTGTTTTCATGTTACCAAGTTTGCTTCTCCTTACTATTTTTCACGTGAAGTAATTTTGGTAGCAAACTTCAGAACTTAAAGCTACAACTTAAAGCTACAACGCTTACACCTCGCTACATGAAAATCAGGCGAGACATTTTCTAGTTTCAGACCTAGTTGCGTGCTGCTTGTATACCGTGATTTTGCCCCTGCATGCCCCGATTTCTATGATTCTAACAGTATATCGAAAATCTCCGTCATTATTTATGCGCATAGTTTTTTATCAGTATGTGAGTGTGCCACCAACTTTCGTATTAATGGAGATATTTCACATGCTACCTGAACGATGTTTATCACGTAACTGTGAGCAGTAAAATCTGGGCGCATAGGTTAAACAAAAATGGCTGTCCTACCACCTCGTGTATATTGTAAGCGCTAACTTCGAAACAACCTGCTACGGGCAAGCAGTCGAAGTTACGTGCAATAGGTACACAAAGTATCAAAGATATTTATATTGCACCCGAGCCTCCCATTGACGGAAACGCATCGAAGGTAAAGGAACGCCGACATGGAGGACAACAGAGGAGGCGCGAAGGCATTACTTAGCGGGGCTCTCTGTGCTCTCTCGGGGCAACAGCAGCGCGTGCCGCCGATCAATTAGGAGCGCGACCGCGGGATGTCGCCGCAGCAGCAGCCACCCTCTTGGCCGGTGGCCCATGGCACTGCAGTGGCAAGTCCCGGCCAGGTCGTGTCCTGAGAGCTGTAGCGCGGATATGCTGCAGCCGCAGACGCTATCCATCAAGGGGCTCACAAAAGATACTCTCTTCCTCCGCGGCCCCTTCTCCACGACATGCTTTCGCGCTACCGGTGCCTTTTTGAGGCGCCCGGCCAGCGCTCCAGCTCGTGGTCATAAATGAAGGAATGGCTGACATTAGGACGGGAAGGTAGATTACAGTAAAGAAAAAGAGTGTGCATACCACATTGCTCGTGGCCACAATAGACCGGCAGACAGGACCAACACAGGGTATCATCTGGATTACGCGATGCACATACGACACGAGTACGCTCTGTATTTTTACGTAGTCAGTTTAAAGATTGCCTGCATTTTTATGTGACCATACACTGTAAACAGAAATAAGCCGAGATGGGAGTAAACGACCTTGTCCTCTAGCGCACGCCCCGATGGGAGTTTTATAAACACCTTTGTTGGGAGTGAAAAATTTACTCCCCATCAGGAGGGGGTTTTTGCATGGTGCCAGGGGGGTTTTTATATACATCCATTGGGGAGCTTTTTCAGGTCAGTATGGGAGTAAATTTTTTGCATCGACGAAGAAAAAGATTACGTCAGCAGCCGTACCATGCGCAAGTGTAACTTTAATTACATAACATTTAATGCGCACAACAATGATCACAGTACTCAAACATTATCACAATGTTCACATTATATCACAACACTCGCACTCACCACAGCTTGCCACATGCAGTACACACCTACCATATAGTCACCGGGTATATATATGCACCACATTTTTACCTTCCACGTAGCCCTGGTGAAAGCCTTTTTCGCTATTAATTAGGCAATAAATACGCACGGCGTAAATATGAACTTGCGGTGGTCTGATGTAAGCACTTCAACACACATGCCTTTTATCCTAAGCCTGCCTAATATTTATTATTTTTTTTATTATAGCGAAAAAGTTTCATCAGTTGACGCTCTGTCGTACGGGCTGAATTTGCATTAGCAGTACTGTTTGTGGACCCGTAAAATGCACGGAATCATACACAAAGTGCGCGCGGCCTTGAATGAACACATTAACGAGGCACATTTAGCAGCTCCAGCGAGGAACCGAGGTAGACCGCCGCTACAGCGTTCGACGACTAGGCCTCACTCACGAGTACGGTACGGTGATTCGATGAATGACAGCTGGCGATCACAAAATGCTTGCTGATGTGCAGTTTACGTCTCGTTTTTTCCATGTACAGAAATAGGTGTCCGCTATCCACGCAGTTTAAGCTACGGAGCGATAGGCTTAAACGAATGAGACGGTTCGCAGTCGCTGTTCCCGTTGCTCGCATGCATTGCATGTATAGCTCGCAGGGCTCGCCACGGCGGCCGGTGCGCAGTGCGAGCTCGATACGATGCCGGCTTGATACCGACGCCATAGCGAGGCCTTCTTACCGCTTAGATGTTGCAGCCGGTGAAATACCGGTGACACTCCGAGAAGCCACTATCGGCGGAGACGGGGCGAGCGCGTCGCCGGCGCAACTCTCCGACCGGTTGCCGGCCAGCCTGCCGTAGTCGAGCGAAGCCTACTTCAAACCACTTCGAAGTTTCTGACGGTGCAATCGCTGACGATCGTACTCCGCCTCGTTCGGCGCTCGCCTTGTAGTTAGTCATTGACAGCTGCGGTCGCAAGGCGCAGAAGACTGTTATACATTCCAGCAGCCTTCATTTTTTGTGAAACACATTCTTTGCATCGCCGGTGGTCGGTGCTACCTTGTAGCGCTTGGCGCGGTGGCCGGCGCGCAGTGCGAGTTTGATACGATGCCGGCTTGATACCGATGGCATAGCGAGGCCTTCTTACCACTTAGATGTTACAGCCGGTGAAATACCGGTGACACTCCGAGAAGCCACTATCGGGGGAGACGGGGCGAGCCCGTCGCCGGCGCAACTCTCAGACCAGTTGCCGGCCAGCCTGCCGTAGTCGAGCGAAGCCTACTTCAGACCACTTCGAAGTTTCTGATGGTGAAACTCCAGGAGCAGCCGCTGACGATCGTAACAGCTTACTTTTGCTACCATTAATTTATTCTTCGAAGTTTTATGTTACTCGGCCCTTTGAAGCGCGGTATTCACGACGTTTCGTTGAGAAATTGGACCGATGTGCAGCGTGGTTTACCGGTGCGAAATATATTGAAATGTTCCCAGTAAATACCAACCGGTCGTTGCTATTCTTCGCTGCACTTATAATTTTGTTGCCTGTTGACAGATGCTTACACGGTTAGCCACACAAAGCACATGTGTTTCACACCGACGTGCAAACATATGCCCGTACACACACATAAACACACACACACACACACACACACACACGCACACACACACACACACACGTCACGCCCAAAGAGGGTTTTTAAAGCTCCTATAGGGAGTTTGTAACCACGTGACCTGAAACTCCCTGGGGAGATTAACAAGGTCATGTCGTTCAGAAACTCTGTGATTAAGAAGGGGGCGTTCTACGATGACATGTGCCGAGTTAACTCCCCACCAGGGAGTAAATAATTGGGGCAGGGGAGTTTTGTGGGCTCATGTGCTGGAGAAACTCCCATCTCGGCTAACTTTTGCTTACAGTGATAGGAACCCCCAATCTCCCACGCGTCTACCTTCAATAATTTCATTATTTACATTTCTTTCGGTGCTTTCAGAAACAGGAATGTGCTCGCCCGCACTCCGTGTAAACTCGCATACCATGAAGAATTCAGGCACACAGCTCTTTTGTGTGAGTTTATATGCAAAGCATTTCTAAGCAAGCTTCAGCGGCTTTAAGCGTATCTATCTATCTATCTATCTATCTATCTATCTATCTATCTATCTATCTATCTATCTATCTATCTATCTATCTATCTACCTATCTATCTGGTCGCCTACGACTTTTATCTCTCCTGGGCGTTTCGTTAATGGTATCAATACCAAATTTCGTATAGCATAACATGACTCTATGACGAGCATAACTGACCAGTCATATTGTGACTGCCATGACATATATGTCATGATTGTCATGATTTATATTTCAAGGTATTCCTGCTCTTGCAGTGGTTTTGTTCACATGACATGTTGCAAAATCGGCGTGGTGTGGCATGACTGCATCGCGAACACAAGTGACAGATCCTAATCTGGAAATTATGACATGTATGCCATGTAAGTCATGAATAATGAATACGTGCCACGCTCATGGTATGCTCGTAGTCGTTTCGCTAGCTTCACATATACCAAATTTGGTGTTACGGGACATGAATGAATGATGAAGTATAAGACTGATGCAAACATGACAATCCTGACCCGCGTGTCATGTAAGATTATGACAACATACCACGCTCATAGCATGCTCGCGGCCGTTTCGCTAGCTCCACATATACTAAATTTGGTATCACATGACGTGAATAAATGAGGAAGGTTAACGACACATTCAAACATGGTAATGATGATACGGAAGTCATGTACGGCATCATTTACTTCCAGCTTGTCTTGTTGTGCTGATTTTAAAGTGACATATCATCCTTTCTTATACGTGCTTCGCATACCATCGACTTCCACTGTACGTGGGATTTGCCAATTCTTTTCCTTGTATTTTATCAGTAACTAGAATTACTATCGACGAAGTTACTGCTTCATTTTGTTAGTGTTCTAGTAGTTTGGATTTTGTTATATGAAACTCTAATTTTGTGTGTTCCTTGAATGTCGATCCTGTTGCAGCTGAAGTACGTTGATAGTAAGAGTAGTTGCGCTTCAATGTTCACTTTGAAATGCGTTGCTCAATGTTTCGTATATCCTGTCATATATTGGTAATACTGCATGCCTTGAAATATAATATGCAACCTAATGCAAAGAAATATAGCGTGAACGTAGGTATTATTGATAGCACTTATTGTAGGATTACAGCGTTGCGCACCTGTCGCTAAAACAAAACGGCACAAGACACATACATTCGTCGTAGCGAAGACGTTTTCGCCAACGTACACCGAGCCCAGAAACGCTTCTTAACGGCGCGGTATTGGGCTCTGCCAACAGAGCTACGGCAATGACTATTCTGGTGCTTAGCTCACAGTGCTCATCACTATTCTTTTGTGTTCATCTCTTGTCTTAGATATTTATGCAGGCATATTTATAACATGGCTCCATAAATGCCTGTCAGCGGCGGTCACATTTCTGACAGCGGATGCTGGGTGTACCATAATCTATCGTCTTAAAACAGTATGCGACGCCAGCGGGTTACGGTTAAGAAAAATGTTTAATTTAAAATAAACGAGGAAAATAAGCAGAAAAAAACTCTTAAAATGTGTTTGTGAATTATGTAGAAATTTGATTTTACGGCACTTCATGAAACACGTACGAAAACGTGAATATGTGGTTTAATGCAACTTTCACTTTGATGTGACAATCTGGGCTATGGCAACCACAAAGTCAAGGTGAATCGGTGAATAGTACTCGAGGCGCTGCGTCAGAGTGTTTCGAGTGTGCAGCGGAGGTGAATGAGCGCATCGTGTCACGTCACACGTGAGACATATGAGAATTATCTGGCAGTTATCTTGAAAAACGAAGCGCGGGGCGTGCGCGCCCCTCTCAGAGGCAATAAGGTGTAGAAAGCAAGGCGATGTGTAGGTGCCGCCATCGTGTAGTCTTAACAAAGCGTTGGAAACATTTGCCTTTTCGTGCAAGCGTTGCATTATCAGAGCAGTGCGATAAACGCTACGGTCCTTACAATTACTTATGTATGCCCTCCCAGTATAAAGTCACACATACAGACTATTAACGTATTGTGATGGTGCCTCAGATGTGCGCAATAATCGTCTTTCAATAGACACTCACACAAGTATGAACGCTGAATCTTAAGCAATATTAGTGGGCGCTGTAGATGGCGTCCCCTGTTCAGGGTATTATTCGGTGTCGTTTGGGGTAACTAAGGGCAGACAAACAGACATATGTGCAACAGACAGACTAAAATTTCGTCTTTAAAGAAATTGTCTTTAAAAAACGCCAGGCCTGCACGGAAGGCGCAGCACTGCAAAGGGAAAGCTAGAAGAGCGGCCTTTGAGGGCATTTTGCAAACGCTCATTGAATAACTGCTGGAAGCGCACTTGGTGGGTACCCACTACCGATTAATAATAATTTCTGAGTAGCAGGCCTGCATTCGCTATGCTATTCATCGTCATTCTTCTGAGACGCGTGGTATCTGCTTGACAGTTGCAAGGAATTTTGTGCCAATTGTTCATGCAGTGGCTGACGACGATGAGGAATTACGTCGTGAGTGCGTATGCACCACTGTTTTTAGGTGATCGCGAACAAGTTCTGGTAGTGGGTTGTAGCATTGGACGACCATTTCGTTGCACTAATCGCATCTTATGACGACTGGGTGTTCTTTTGCTATTCTAAAACACTTTATTACTTATATTAACGCGATTCCTTTCCAGACATCAAGCCTCCATATGGCAAGTTTGCGAACACGTTCCAAGCCCCGGCGTGGCGAAGATGACGTTCTGAACGGTAGCGTTTTTCGGGTTCTCCACTTCGTAGGATTTATTGGCCATGGGCCAAGGTGCTGCTCAGGTTTCAGCCAGCGGCAATAACTACCGTGTTGTACTTCCTCGCCTTCCCACCGGTAAGGTCAATGTGAACTATGCTTTTCTGCATGCGGACATAGCTGGTCGCCCTTAAAGGGTTCAAGATTTCAGAGATGCTCTTCGGAACATCATTGACTCGAAGCAAATAAGCTCCATAGGTAAATTTTGTATGTCTCAAGTTTGTATGGTCCCATGCAAGTCAGCGCTGACGAAAACCAAGTTGGTCACAAAAGGCGAATTTTTCCTAGTCGTCGATGCTTCGTTATTGACCCAAGGATGTGAAGCTTCTGTGGCTACTGAGAACTTGGAGGACGCCTACGTTCGCGAAGCACTGCGAGCTTTTGGGAATGTTAAGACAATATCACAAGAAAGCTAGAAAGTAGCGGACATGAAGCAAATGCGGAAGCTAAATGGGGATGTTGTTTTGTCTCTTGCAGATGGAGTTCACGTTGCTGATATTCCTCATATTCTTGTTGTCTGCGCGGTGCAAAGGCTTGTCCTGATACCTGGCCGCCCCCCCCCCCCACTTTGCCTTCAGTGCAGTAAGGTTCAACACATCCGTCGAAACTGCAGGATCTCTTGATGTGACAACTGTCGACGCTTCGGTCATTCGGCCAAGGATTGTGTTATGGCATACACCAACAAGCTGCGACAGCACACGCAATAACAGCCCACAAGAGCATATTATGGATGCTACCGAGGTTCTGGACGCAACGGGAGACGCTCCGTCAATTTTAGATGCTGCGGGCTCTACCACAAGGAATCCAAAGAGGAAAGAAAGTCACTTGCTACTCACAGTTGAAACTTCTGCGTGCAAAGAGCCAATTCAATCATACGAAGCATACCAAAATGGTTCCGCACAACCCCTAGCACAAGTAGAAGTTGCTATGAAAAGTTCAAAGCAGTGGATATTTTTGCTGTATTATACGTTTTTTTTCTTATAAACCACTACAATCGTATATAAGAGGTCATCTTTTACCAGTGACCATGTCTTCGTAAATTTATTTCGTATTACAGCAGTACATATTTTCTTCATCACAGCGTTCTCATTTCTCATTCTTATGGCAGGTAACGGGGTGTGACACATGTCGGTGTCATTTCGTCCTGGTGCAGTGTTGTACACCACTAAGACATCCTGAGTGTACTACGCCCATGGACACGTTCGCAGAAAAATTGAACAAGTGACAACGTGAAAAGAGTGCCTAGCATCTCTCAGAAGTACACCTGCGGCAGCCGCACCCATACCACACGAAAGTGCACTCACTATGATGAGGTGCTTTGAAAAAGGCTGCTTAGATCATCCCTTACGCAGCCTTCTTTCTACAATATAAGCAATTGAGAAAGCTGCCTAGAGGCATTTCAAGAAAGCCGCATTGTCGGTGACCACTTTCAGATTGTGCTGGAAAAGGAGGAGCAGTTTCAAACACACCTTTGGGTTACACCACTCATGATGGGAACGGGATGGCTATAATAGTAATGTTTCATTTTGTTGTGAAAATATTCTTTTTTTAAACCATTCATGAGCGTTCTGAAAAGGTTAAAAGGCGAGAAAGAAAGTGAAGTTGCCGGAACGATTCCTACTCCACTTTCGACTGATAGCCATCGCGAAGACTTGTCTGATGAACAGCCTAAAGCATGGGAACTCTTTTTGAAAACGTCTTTGGTGTAACTTGTAGAAAACATGAGTACTGAATTTCCGGAGAATTTTGTATTCCAGCAATTCAACTTGTTTTAGGCTTGTGCAGACGTTTTAGGCCATAGTTAGTCCAGGCAACACGGCTCTGGATAAATGGTAGCGGTCATTACTATATTACTTTGAAAATGCTCACTCACGTAGAACCTTTCTACCTTGAGGTTAAATGCAACGCAAACAGCTCAAATATTGACAGGACATCAATTATCGGCCAAACTGCAACAGAAAACGCATCCGGGTGAATCTATATTGGCAATGCCCACGGCCTATTGGAGGCGCGCCGTGCAATCCAAGATGGCCTCAAGATGATGATCAAGCCATGCACGGGCACAGGCAAAGATAGGACGCACATACGTACGCCCCATGCTGCTTTCACCGTATGAACTCTTGACCGTCGAAAAAATATATATTGACCCAAAGAACTTTTCTGAATGATAAGAACTGCAAATTCTTCGCTACGTCATTTCTTGCCGTAGCGTGAAGAGGGGTGGTGTCAGCTGATCGGCCGTGCATCAACGACGCGTTCCGAAATCCTGCGCGTGCTACGGAAAACTGCGTGAACTCGAATTGACATATGCACTGGACGGCAGTCCGACATAATTTGTGCTGAGCCTGCCTGATGAATTTGCCGCAGTAGTTGGCCATAGCGAGTAGCGCGTCGTCGCGGCTGCATGGGACTGAATGTTTAACGCAGCGATATGGTTTGCGAACAAATTACGCCATCGTCATACTTGCGCTGTAAGCACCATAAAGTTGCATTTCCAATGGAACACAAACGTTTAACTTTCCATTAAGTAGCACTTGCGTCACAGCCATAATCACTATACAGACCACAATTTACTGCACTCGAATGATGCAGGTTTCATCAGCATGATTGCAACAAGGATATCGAAACGAGTACACGCTTACGCTTTTTGCAGCATCGAAAGTGTGAAAGTTCGTCGAACAACAACGTCATTTGGATGGTACTGGTGAAGTGAAGAAGCTAGCAGAGAAGTGTGGACTATAGTCGTAACTGCAATGTTTCATTGCTTCGCTGGTCGTCTCGAGCGTGTAGCAGCATGCGGCGCTCCGTAATATCCGCTGTAATTGGACTAAATGCAATGCACAAGAAAAGTTATGCTTTTATATTGAGCTTGCTGAAGGATAGTATACGGATATCACAATCAAAGTGACTTGCAAGCGTGAAAAAAAAAACATTAACGCGCCAACGTACTTGAAGTGTCACTCACTGCTCGTGAGTTAGCAACTGATTGTTTATCGTCACTGTCACTCTCGGGGATTTTAACGTCCAGTTAAAAATCCTTGGTTGATTTGTGGGGTTAACGTCTCGAAACTACTATATGGTTATGAGAGACGCCGTAGTGGAGGGCTCCGTAAATTTCGACCAACTGAGGTTCTTTAACGTGCACCCAAATCTGAGCACACAGGCCTACAACATTTCCGCCTCCATCGGAAATGCAGCCGCCGCAGCCGGGATTCGATCCCGTGACCTGCGGGTCAGCAGCCGAGTACCTTAGCCACTAGACCACCGCGGCGGGGCAGTTAAAAATCCTCGATGTCAAGACCATTTTTTTTACCACCACTGCTGGAAGTAATCTGAGGAATTCTCGCCGCCGAATGACTTCAATTAGACCAACAACGCGTCACTCACCACACACAACACCAACGCGCAATCCCTCACCACGTTTATCCAGGCGCGGAGAACAGTTCACTCAGACAAACGGCAAGAAGCGAATCGCTTGAAGTGTGCTGTCATTTATCAAAGAACGTAAAAAAATGGGCGGCGCTGCGATGCAACGACGCAGCATTGGCCAAAGTTTGGAAGAGCAAGTCGCGAGCCTGCGCTACTTTTCACATGCAATGAATGTAATGGGATTCATGCGCCACAAAAGTACTGACGAACGCTATGTAAAAAAGGCGAGTTTCAACTACAAGGGTCAGACGATAGCAATTTATTATGTAACGTGGCTGCAGAAAATCTCCCGAAGCTGATATGGTACTGTTACGACTGGAGCCGCCGCCGACACTGTTGCGTAGTGCGCCGAGGTCATGGGCTGCCAAGGTTGTTCGGTAGCGCGTTTTTCAGCTCGCGGCTGCTTCTGTGCAGAGATGATAGACGAGCGGACAAGACGATGGTGAGTAAAGGCAAGTAAATGCATCCGCCGTTCGGCTCATTCTTCTTCGCTGGTGGAGATACAGAGCTTTGAAACTGAGTTTATTCTAGTAGCGTTTTGCTCACACCTATAGTGCATGTACGTCCCCTCCGCTTCTTTCCCCTCTTGGAACCCTTTACCCCTAGTGTTAATGAAGCTGCGCGCAAGACAGGTGTTGTGACAGCTGCATACTCCGTGGGGGTGCCGCGGTATTTCATCGGTATAATATGACGAATCGCGTGCGCCTAATTCCCTCCTGCGCAATGCCACAATGAGCGCAAGCACCAGCGTCAGCGGAAGCTCTCAATACTGTACACCTACTCCAGCTCCAGTGAACCATCTCCCCGGTGCTTCACGTCCACACATGGTTCCTTTTAATGAGTGGTGGTGTGATTGTTTAGGAGCGAAGCTTCTCTTAGTCTAACCTAGTCTTACGTCAAGCGTAACCGGCAGTATCAGACAGACAGAAAGACACAATTAGACAACTAGACACACAAACGGACGCACGCATGGACGGACGTACTGATGCACGGACGGATGCATGAATGAAAGCATGGACGGACTGACGGACGGATGCTTCGCCCCACTGATCATCGTTCCCTCGGTGAATACGCTGTGTATTTTAAGCGTAGTTGGGTTTCGAAATTCGACGACAGTGCGAAGCTTGCCACTGTGTGAAAGAATTCTGTTTCTGAAATGACATGGCCAAATATGCTTCGTTGTCGAACCCTTCCTTCGTCAGGTTTAATTGAATGCTCACATTTGTAAAGTACTGTCTAAACTTGTGCCGACAAGTTAGGTGCAAAGTAAAATCTTGGGAGCAAACGATAACGCACATACGACCAGCACGTCTTCCGATTTCAGACCACATAAAAGACTGTCTATTATGTTTTGAAATATTGCGGATGCAATGCAAAGTGCGATTGACATTACACTAAATTTTAATGGCCGTACAGCGAGAATAATACTAATTTCAGAAGAAAACAGTCGGCAATTGTGACTTACACAAGAAGACGAACGAGATCCTGTGAAAAAAGTTTGGCCACGTGCAGGAGACGACTGACAGTGTCATCTAAGGAAGAAAAGGTTGAACACGTTTTCGCGTAATTCGCTCCAGGTACCCATGTCCACGACCAATGGAATGAAGGTAGAAGAGGGGTGCCGTATACATATATATATAAGTAGCAGTGACTGGCGAAGACAGGAACAACACAGGCGTACAATCAAATTCAAACGCGCTTGTATTCAGCAAGGACATGGGGAAAATCAGACGGCGGGGAATGATGAGCCCTTGATGACGGGACAGCTGCACAGCAGAAAAAAAAGCAGGTACGGCATTTGTTTACGCATCAAGTATTTCGCCCTTATATTCTACATATTTGCACTGTAAAACATTCGTAAGATGGATATTCAATAGGGTGTATTACATTAACACTTTATTCTCATATGAGAAAAGCTGTCCAGCCCTGGAACATTTCAGATGTTTCGTGAACATCTGAAACAGGAAGATGTTTAATGAAGTAGATACACGACACACAAGGAGTATCTATAATCGGATATAAGTAGCACGTATTTTTCATGCTGCCGAGCACTTAATGCAGCAGAATAATGCACAAGAGCCCCGGGTTTCACGCTATTAGCCCAGAGTTCAAGCTGCATCTCTGTGGATGTTCCTAAAAATCCAACCCCGTATTGAAAAACGCTCCTCGACTCGACCCTTCAAGCAAAACGCTCTTCGAGTGGCGTTTTCTCATTCACAAATCACCCCTAACTTCAAACGCACCTTTACTTCAGAAAATCTGGAGTGTTTTCCTCAAGATTGTCAAGGAAACAATCGAGCTACCCTGAATCGTTTCTTGAAAGAAGTTTGTGTGCCAACATCGCCTCCAAAGCGGAGCTCGTCTCGCTATGACGGCGTTTCTCAATCAATTAAGCTGCCCCCGCCGCGCTGTTTTGACAGTGACGGTACGCGTTTACTGCGGAGTTGTCTTTGAACGGTTCGGCAAAAGCTACTGTGGCACCAGGACATGCGGGCATGGTGTCAAGAATATCACTTGCTAGTGCCGTCATGTGTTAAATTATATGCATGAGCCAGTGAATTACCTGCCTTTGGGTGTGCGTATACTGGTCGTGCGAGTGCTCCAAGTCTTACTGTGAATGCCAGTGCTTTCAAGTGTTTCGGCGAAGTTCCCACACCGCATCAGTTAAAGCACGGTGCGAAAGCTTGACAAACAAGTGGAAAGGAAGCGTAATAGCAAACTTTCGATGCACTGCATTCACCGCCGAGGCGGCTGAGGAGCGGCCCGCAACACAGTGATCTGTGTTTTGGAGGACCAAATAAATGTTTATCCAATCCAATCTGAGCGGCTTCCTCTCCGGTGAATCTCCTCTACCCTCGCCGAAATCACGGCGAAGCAGATTTTCGTTAGATGATCGTCTGTATGAGCGAAAAGTTAGGTTTTCCTGTGCTTTTTTTCACTTTCCCTAAGCTTAAGTCAGATCACTAATAGAGGCAGTTTAGAAAAAACAAAACACAATTCAATTAGGCCCGATGAGTGTACTGTTGTGGCTATATAGGTGTGAAACATTGCTTCGACCTATACAGTGTCTATGCAGCTCACAATACTACTGAACAACCAAGCCCAGCTTTAGAGAATGAAGAAGAGGGTCATGTTTTTGAAAACGGCGTGTACGCAAGAATGCATAGTGTGTCTAATGAATACGCACACTTCCAAAATTTAAACACAGAATATGCATTATCAATTTTTTTTTATTCTCTATAGTGAAACCCCCCTCCCCCAAAAAGAAACTGCTGGCAACGCCACTGATTAGTGCAATTAGATACTGAAATCACATAACCATATGCCTGGTGGGATGCCTAAGGGTCTGAGCCAACAATGTGTCAGAATAGGCAAAGCTTAATAACTCAACCATGTCTGTTCTTTAACGCAAGAAACATTCGCACGTCGCGGGTTCGAATCCCGGCTGCGGCGGCTGCATTTCCGATGGAGGCGGAAATGTTGTAGGCCCGTGTGCTCAGATTTGGGTGCACGTTAAAGAACCCCAGGTGGTCCAAACTTCCGGAGCCCTCCACTACGGCGTCTCTCATAATCATATGGTGGTTTTGGGACGTTAAACCCCACATATGAATGAATGAAGAAACATTATTAATTCTGTGCCTGACGAGACGAATAATGCGGCTTTGGTGTTGTCCTGTTACGTTTTTCTGATATTATTTCTCGCCTATTTTTTGCAGGGGCTCGGCTGCTGGCAGAAGAACAAAAAAGAAAGCTATCCTCAAACGTGCCGTATTAGCAATGCATTGCAGAATTCGCACGACTGTATACAAAAGGAGAAAATTGGCAGTGAATGCGCGCAGCTACACTGCATTATACGCGGTGTCTACTCCCTGGATCTTATTTAAGATGTCCTACGAGCTCGGTTTTTATGCCTACAGTGTGTAGCTTGCATGTGCTTGATGGATGAACACTTTACAGTTTCACTTTTGTGTTTACCACCTTTATCTTTATCAGCCACATGTAATTATTGTTTATTTGCGATGCACAATCACCGCTTCGTTCAATTACTGATATATAGTTATTGTCATGTTTGTCTTTTTATGATCAGACAAGATCGCGAGAACCATTTCTCCAATTCTACAGGAAAGGATTTTTACAAAAATCAAACTTGTTTTATATACAGCAGCACCACTCACCTTTCACGGAACTGAGATGGCGCGGTTCCAACGTACAGACATGCTAATGTTGCAGCAATCGTTGATATGTTACTTACAGGGTTCATTCTAACCAGAAGTAACCACGTTGACTGCATTACTTTTGAGCATTTTTTACCACTTTGTTCCACTGGATTCGTTTAAATTAGCAGAATAAAATACTCTGCTTCTTCACAGTACCTTCTCCAAGATTGAAAGAACCCACACCATCGTTTCAAATCGAAAGCGGTTATGGTATCGCAACACTCGTCACACGTGGCACCGTAGTTGTCTGCCACCGCCGGCGTCCATAACACCTATTGCACAAAGTAAGTGAAAGAATTGAGCAAATGAAAACACCAAGAACACAGTGGGATTCAAACCAGGATATGCCAGCCCAATACTCTACCACTTAGTGTACGCTGCTGCTAGGAACTCCCTTCCAAACTTGCCTTAGGCAGGCTTGATGTCGGGAAAGGAATTCAGTTAATATGATTAATAAAGCGTCTTCGAAGAGCAAATGAGCAGTCAGGCGTCTCACAATGGGGATAGCATAAAGAGTGGATCGTCCCAACAAAGCTTGTTCTTGGTCATGTATTAACTGTGGCGCATACCCGTTTTAAGGCTAGTTCATCGGCGTCACCTGAAACACTGCCCCCAAATTTTTTGCAAGTGTGTAGCGGATGCCACGCTTCTCCGAAGAATGGTGAAGGATTGCATAGTGAATGCCTGCCTAAAACACAGAAATCATCGTTTCAATTAATCCGAACGCTCAGTTAATAACTCGAAGCATATTTCGAACGCTCAGCCACGAGTATAACATGCATACTTTTCAACGTGACCCTGGTATAACCTTGAATAGCAGTCGTGAGCATTGTCTTCCAAATTTTCTATTACACGCAGAGGAACAACTACAAAAGTGCCACGTTGGAATTCCCTTTGAAATTTTCGTTTGTGAATATGGGGATAAGCTTTTTGGCAGTGAAAGCTGTTATCAGAATACAAAAAATGGCAACATATCCACGGGGTGAATGATGGAGAGTGGGTGAAGCATCCGTGCGTCCATTCGTTTTTGTTTCCGTTCGTCCATGTGTCTGTCTGTGTGACCATCCGTGCGTCCATCCACCCGTCCGTGCGTGCGTTGGTTCGTGCATCCGCACGTCCATCCGCACGTCCGTCCCTGCGTTCGTCCATGCATCCATCCGTCCGTGCAGCCATCCGTACATCCGTCCATGCATCCGTCTGTGTGTCCATTCGTCCATCTAGTCAACACTCTAAGTACCACCATCTCGCATCTTTTCATCATATATTCCCCATATAGAAGCACCATCATCCAGCGGACATTCGAAGGACTAAACGAGAGGTGGCACACGCACACTTTCTTACGGCTTGCGCTTTCCGTCTACTTTCCACATTTAACCACCTCGAGTTCATGGTATATACTAGTTCACTGTAATCATTGCACTGCGGCCCAACGCTCACTAAACGTTTCTAAAACCAAGGAGGTTACGCCTAGCGAGTATAACGTATACCAACCCTTTGTTGTCTGATAGTGCTCAATGTACATGCCAATGGCTGCTAATGGGGAATGAGATACAGGGAATTCGGCTTTAAGTGAACATGCATGCTGCGGATTTTTTACTGTTCAACAACGCACAGAAGAAATCTCCCACTGGCACCACCTTGCAGGTCAAAGCACAAGACATGTTACGTACTACGACAAGGAACGAATGAGTGCCGCTTTATGAAGCTTTGCCCCTGAAACCGTTTTCGGTGACGAAATGTTTGGCCGCCATGGTCGGTGTCCGTTACCGCTCTAGCGCGACACCATAAAAACAAAGAAACAAGGAGAAAAGATATCAATAAGGTTGAATTGGAACACGGGTATTTTGCGTGACAACCAATAATTCTACCAGAGAGCCACGCCGGGTCTGTCCACAAGGGTCGCTCCACAAAATGATCTGTGGACAGACTTGATGTAGGCCTCATGCCAGGGAAGGTGTCACGCTAACGTTTGTCATGGTATTGAAGGTATTAGAAACCAACCAGGTGTCACGCATTCTGAATTGCGTAATGAGTGGGTAATGAATTCGAATGTTTCGAACCCGTTATAAAGGCGCAGTCATCATTGTTCATCGTGGTATCAGATTGCAGATTATCAGTGATTTCACCTCACACCTCTAGTCTTTACACCTCACACCTATAGTCTTTCCTCCACGTGTTTTCTCTCCCTCCTTTCATATCGCTCGCTTTAAAAAGGCTCAAAATAAACCACCGGGAGCTGGTGTCTTCAGCTCAGTTGGCGCAGTTCTACCCAGCATGACTGTCTACTTATTTGAAAGACACAATACATGGTGTCAGAGGTGATAAAGTCTAGTGGCAATGAATACCATCAAGCCTCCAGAACAGCTACAGCTGTCAGGCAATTTACGAACTAATTGGCAGATGTTCAAGCAAAAACTGAAACTTTTCTTCGTGACAACGCCCACTAAGCCACACAGGACGGAAGTCATTAAGACCGCATTTCTGCTCAACATCGCCGGTGAAGAAGCTCTCGACGTCTACAACAACTTCTCGTTCGAACAAGGTGAGAGCAATGAAGATTACCAGACAGTTCTGCGGAAGTTCGAGAAATGCTGTGTCGACGAAGGAACGAGGTTTACGAGAGGCACGTTCTTCGCTTTCGTATGCAGAACGAGGGAGATCTGGTGGAGCAATATTTGCGAGAGCTAAAGAAACAAGCAAAGCTATGCGATTTCGGCACAATAAAAATTACTTATTAGAGACCAGGTCGTTTTTGATTGATTGATATCTGGGGTTTAACGTCCCAAAACCACTATATGATTATGACAGACGCTGTAGTGAAGGGCTCCGGAAATTTCGTCAACCTGGGGTTCTTTAACGTGCACCCAAATCTGGGCACACGGGCCTACAACATTGCCGCCTCCATCGGAAATGCAGCCGCTGAAGCCGGGATTTGATCCCGCGACCTGCGGGTCAGCTGCCGAGTACCTTATCCACTAGACCACTGCGGCGGGGCACCAGGTTGTTTTGGCACAAATAACTGGAATATCAGGGAAAAGGTGTTGCGAGAGAAGGGCTTACCTTTACAGAAGGCGGAACACATGTTGAAAGCAGCCGACACTTCGGCACGACAGAAGATTGTTTGGTCAAGTGAAACGCTACAAGTAGACTATACTCACCGGGCAGAGTGGAATGGAATAAAATATTGGTGCCGACAGTGTAACAAAAAGCATGCGCAACGGCAGTGTGCAGTGTATGGAAAGACATGCTTTGCTTGCAATAAGCCAAACCTTATTGCTATATGCTGCAAGCGCCGCCCGAGCCGACGCTTAGACCAAGTACTCGAAGTTGAGGCAGATGACGGATTTGGCATTTTGGATATAGGCATCTACGGTGTAAGCGACGGGGAAGTGCCGACTAGGATGGTGAACGGGAAGATATGCGGCCGGGAAATCAGATTCAAAGTGGTCACGGGTTCACAAGCTCACATAATTCCTTATGTGGCGAAGCCTTTGAACAGTGGGTCGTCCTCTCCAGCGCCTGCTAGTGGGTCGCCCTTTTTAGCAAAAAGAAGAGCAGCTCGTGCAGAGAGTCGGTACCCGCATTGACTGTCGCTGTCAAGCATCGTCGACAAGTGTCCGCCAATAAACGTCTCAACAATTTGGTGGAGAGTGCTGTGCCCTTCTAACACCTTCGGTTAGCATTCGATGCCCCTGGAGTTTCGATCCCGCACCCTGCTTTCTACCATGTACCAAGACGCCGCACAGCAAACGCTTCCTCTTGCGCCGACGCCATGTTCCGGTGTCCCCCGCATCCGCGACCCTCCTGTCTTCACCGTCGCGGATGGCACCGACGTCGAGGACTGGCTTGCTATGTACGAACGCGTCAGCGTCCCCAATCATTGGGACGAGGCAGGTAAACTCGGCAACCTGGTTTTCTACCTCGCGGGTGTGGCCGGCATGTGGTACAACAACCACGCATCCGATTTCCCCACTTGGTCCGCTTTTAAAACCGCCGTCGTCAACGTGTTCGGCCGTCCTGCCGTTCGGAAGCTGCAAGCTGAGCAGCGGTTACGTGAACGAGCCCAGCAGACTGGTGAGTCCTTCACAAGTTACATTGAGGACATCCTTGACTTGTGCAACCTTAGCGTAGATATAATGAATGATAATCTGACGAGTATCATTACGAAGTGTGCAGTGGAAGTTGGAGGCAGGGTAGTTAGACAGGACACTGGCAAGCTTTCCCAGGAAACGAAGAACCTAATTAAAAAGCGTCAAATCATGAAAGGGTCAAGTACAACAGACGAAATAGAACTGGCAGAGCTTTTGAAGTTGATTAATAGACGTAAGGTATGCGATGTAAGAAGGTATAACATGGAGAGAATTGAACACGCTCTGAAAAACGGAGGAAGTGTCAAAGCATTGAAAAGGAAACTTGGGATTGGCAAAAGTCGGATGTATGCACTAAGGGACAAAGAAGGCAAAATAACTACCAATATGGATAGGATAGTTAAAATAGCGGAGGAGTTTTACAGAGATCTGTACAGTAGCCGAGACAACCACGACTTTAATACTAAAAGAACTAGCAGTAACCCAGATTACACCCCACAAGTAATGATAGAAGAAGTCAGAAAAGCTTTGGAGAGCATGCAAAGGGGCAAGGCTGCTGGTGAGGATCTGGTAACATCAGATCTGCTGAAAGTTGGAGGACAGATTGTGTTAGAAAAACTAGCCACCCTGTTTACGAGGTGTCTCCTGACGGGAAGAGTACCAAAGTCTTGGAAGAACGCTAACATCATCTTAATACATAAGAAAGGAGATGACAAGGACTTGAAGAATTACAGGCCGATCAGCTTGCTCTCTGTAGTATACAAGCTATTTACAAAGGTAATTGCTAACAGAGTAAAGAAAACATTAGAATTCAATCAACCAAAGGAACAAGCAGGATTTCGAACAGGCTACTCAACAATTGACCACATTCATACTATCAATCAGGTAATAGAGAAATGCTCAGAGTATAACCAACCCCTATGCATAGCCTTCATAGATTACGAGAAGGCGTTTGATTCAGTAGAAATATCAGCCGTCATGCAAACACTGCGGAATCAGGGCGTAGATGAAGTATATATAAACATTCTGGAAGAAATGTACAGGGGATCAACTGCTACCATAGTGCTTCATAAAGAAAGCAACAGAATACCAATCAAGAAGGGTGTAAGGCAGGGGGACACAATTTCCCCAATGCTATTTACCGCGTGCTTACAGGAGGTTTTCCGAAGCCTAGAATGGGAACCGTTAGGGATAAGAGTCAATGAAGAATACCTTAGTAACCTGCGCTTCGCCGATGACATTGCATTGCTGAGTAACTCGGGGGACGAATTGCAACTCATGATTACGGACTTAGACAAGGAGAGAAGAAAGGTGGGTCTTAAAATTAATCTGCAGAAAATGAAAGTAATGTACAACAACCTCGGCAAGGAGCAGCGCTTCGAGATAGGTAATGGTGCACTTGAAGTTGTAAAAGACTATGTCTACTTAGGGCAGGTAATAACCGCAGAGCCGAACCACGAGATTGAAGTAACTAGAAGAATAAGAATGGGGTGGAGCACATTCGGCAAGCACTCTCAAATTATGACAGGTAGTTTGCCACTATCCCTCAAAAGGAAGGTATATAACAGCTGTATCTTGCCGGTACTTAGCTACGGAGCAGAAACCTGGAGACTTACAAAGAGGGTTCAGCTTAAATTGAGGACGACGCAGCGAGCAATGGAAAGAAAAATGGTAGGTGTAACCTTAAGAGACAAGAAGAGAGCAGAGTGGATTAGGGAACAAACGGGGGTTAAGGATATCATAGCTGAAATCAAAAAGAAGAAATGAACATGGGCAGGGCATGTAGCGCGTAGACAGGATAACCGCTGGTCATTAAGGGTAACTGACTGGATTCCCAGAAAAGGGAAGCGGGTTAGAGGGAGACAGAAGGTTAGGTGGGCAGATGAGATTAAGAAGTTTTGGGGTATAAATAGGCAGCAGCTAGCACAGGACCGGGTTAACTGGCGGAACATGGGAGAGGCCTTTGTCCTGCAGTGGACGTAGTCAGGCTGATGATGATGATGATGATGATGATGATGATGACTTGTGCAAGAAAGTGGACGCGAGCATGTCAGAGGCTGACAGAATTACCCATGTTCTAAAAGGCATCGCTGACGGTGCCTTCACCATGCTCCTGGCCAAGAACCCTCGCACTGTTGCAGAGATCATTACGCTATGCCAGAGTTACGAGGAGCTGCGGCGGCAGCGCTCGATGACCCGTCGACCACCCTCACGTGACGCTGATCTTTCGGCCTTGTCAACACTTCCTGACCACGCCACCTTGCTCGCTGAAATCAAGTCATTCGTGCGTGAGGAAGTTGCCCGCCAGGTTTCTTTACTGGCTTTTGCTTCCCCGCAACGTGCTCAACAGCCTTCAAGCACACTTCTGCCTCCCCTCCGCCGAGCCATTCAGCAGGAAATCGCGGAGGTCGTTCCTGAATACCACCAGCCGCCTCCAGTATCTACACCACTCAGTTACGCCCAAGTTGTCGCCAGGCCACCCCCACCGATTCCTGTGACTGGCCCCCTTGGTTACACCGAAACCATCGCCAGGCCCCAGGCCTTCGGAGAAACTGTGCCGCCTACATAACGCGACGTCATCCACGTGCCCCGTGTGCCGCCTACTATGCAGTTATATCAGCAGCCGGCTCGCCCATCGCGTTCTGCGACATGGATGGGACCCGCCAACCGATGGCGCACTGCTGACAATCGCCCCATCTGCTTTGCTTGTGGTTGCGTCGGTCACGTAGCACGCTATTGCAATCGTGTGCAACAACCACAGGTAGCCTCCAATTTTCCCAGCCAATTGAGCCGCTTTCATGACCAACCGCCGCCAACGTCACCGTCGTCCCACCCCGCTCCATCTACCCGCCGTTCACATTCTCCGCGACGTCGCTCACTGTCACCGATGCGGCCACGTCCACTAGAGGGTGACCAGGAAAACTAGTCGTCGCAGTCCAAGAGGCAAGGGCTGCGACGCTGTCGAACTGCAGAAGCCCTCAGGAAAGTCCATCGAACGTGATAAACGTGCTTGTGGATGGTGTTCGTGCATCTGCCCTTGTAGATACTGGAGCCGCCGTATCCGTCATGGACGCGAAGCTTAGCCGATTACTGCGCAAAGTGACCACGCCACTTTCCGGGCTCTCCCTCCGTACAGCCAGCGCGCAAAGCATTCACCCTACAGCGATGTGTACAGCCCGCCTCATGATTCAGGACTTGATGTATGCCGTCGAATTCATCATAATTCCTTCATGCTCTCACGACGTCATCCTAGGATGGGATTTTCTCTCCTGCCACGACGCCGTCATTCATTGCGCACCAGCAGAAATAGAGCTGACACAATTCTCTTCTTTGACGCCGGCCGAGAGTCCATCTGCTGCAAGCAAGTTACTCGTCAGGGACGACACGCAAGTGCCTGCAAACTCGTCCATGGCGGTGCCGGTCTACTGCGCAAGTCTTTCCGATACCGCTGCACTCCTCTCGCCATCTCATCGTGTTTTCACCAGAAAAGGCTTGCTGGTTCCTTTCGCGACCGTGCAAGTCACTCACGGCAGCACCACTATTTTTGTAGTGAACTCATCCCCGTACAGTGTTACGTTGGTGCGAGGGGAATGTCTCGGCAGCGTGGAACCCATCGAAAACGCACAAGTCAAGGATCAACCCGATGACACGCACTGCCAAAGTTCCAATACGCTTAGTGCTGTTTCTACATCTGTTTCATCATCCGCTGGTGTATTCGGTCCTTCCATTGCCGACAACCTTACGCCGGTCCAGCGCTCCAAGCTTCTGGCCCTGTTGGAAGAATTCCGCTCTTCTTTCGATGTCGCTCAATCTTCTCTCGGCCGCACATCCACTGTCACACATCGCATCGACACAGGCGCACAACCACCACTACGGCAACGTCCATATCGCGATTACATGGCGTTCTCCCACAGAACGCCATGTAATCAACGAGCAAGTGGACGACATGCTTCGCCGCGATGTTATTCGACCCTCTAACAGCCCCTGGGCGTCTACTGTCGTTCTCGTCGCGAAGAAGGATGGTTCTGTGCGGTTCTGTGTGGACTACCGACGCCTCAACAAGATCACCCGTATGGACGTGTACCCACTACTGCGTGTAGATGACGCGATTGACAGCCTGCAAAGAGCCGAATTTTTTTCATCTCTCGATTTGCGCTAAGGGTACTGGCAAGCACCTATGGCTGAGGACGCTCGACCGAAGACCGCTTTTGTCACTCCCGACGGCTTGTACGAATTCACCGTCATGCCGTTTGGGTTGTGCAATGCGCCCGCCACCTTTGAGCGCATGATGGATACCGTTCTGCGTGACCTGAAATGGCACACGTGCCTGCGCTACCTCGATGACGTCATCGTTTTCGCTCCGGACTTCTCCACGCATCTCCAACGCCCGCGGCATGTTTTAACGCGTCTGAGTGACGCCAGTCTCCAACTGAACCTAAAGAAGTGCCAATTTGCAGCTCGGCAGTTGACAATACTCGGCTACGTCGTGTCCGAGGATGGAATTCTTCCCGATCCAGCCAAGCTTCGGGCCGTGACCGAGTTCCCCAAGCCAACATCCGTCAAAAAACTGCGCAGTTTTGTAGGACTGTGTTCCTACTTTCGGCGCTTTATCCGAAACTTCGCGTCTATCGTATCGCCGCTGACGAAGCTTCTCGGAAGTAACGGGCCTCTCCATTCGTGGTCATCACAGTGTGACGACGCATTCACAACGCTCCGTCGTTTGTTGACGTCGCCTCCATTACTCCGCCACTACGACCCTACTGCCCCTACAGAGGTACACACGGACGCCAGTGGTGTCGGTCTCGGCGCTGTCCTTGCGCAGCGCAAACCAGGGTTCCCGGAATATGTCGTGGCGTATGCAAGCCGTACGCTTACAAAAGCTGAGACTAATTACACCGTCACAGAGAAAGAATGTCTGGCAATCGTCTGGGCCCTTACCAAGTTCCGACCTTATTTGTATGGTCGCCCATTTGATGTAGTCACCGACCATCACGCACTATGCTGGTTGTCGTCTTTGAAAGATCCCTCAGGCCGTCTCGCCCGGTGGGCACTTTGCCTGCAAGACTACGACATCCGCGTGCTGTACCGCAACGGAAGGCAACATGCTGACGCCGACGCCCTGTCGCGCTGTCCCTTGCCTGACGACAATGCCCACGACTCAGCGTCTCACCTTGCCGTTTCTTCCATTAGCATTCATGCCGTTGCTACTGAACAGCGCAAGGATCAATGGATTGCCTCACTGATAGACTTGCTGACTGATCCATCCACTCCATCCACTCGTGCGTTGCGTCGTCAAGTCCACCATTTCGCCGTTCGCGACGACCTCCTCCACCGACGCAATTACAACGGTGACGGCCGCCAGTGGCTACAAGTCATACCCCGCAGTCTGCGCTCTGACATATGCGAATTCTTTCATTCTGATCCGCATTGTGCGCACTCCGGGTTATCGAAGACTCACCACCGCATTCGCGAACGGTACTTTTGGCGCGGCATGTACCGCTACGTGCAGAAATTCGTTCGCTCCTGCATAGAATGTCAGCGCCGCAAAACTTCAACAAAAGTGTCACCGGTAGGTCTGCAACCTCTACCTTGCCCTGCCAGGCCGTTTGGGCGCGTTGGCATCAATTTGTATGGGTCACTTCCACTAACATTAGCTGGTAACCGCTCGGCTATTGTTGCTGTGGACCACCTCACGCGATACGCCGAAACTGCCGCTCTTCCCGCGGCTACAGCGAGCGATGTGGCCTCCTTCCTGCTCCAACGATTCATCCTGCGACACGGTCCACCTCAGGAACTGCTCAGTGATCGAGGCCGCGTCTTCCTGTCTGAAGTCGTCGAAGCCATTCTCAAAGACTGCAACGTTGTTCACCGCAAAACTGCTGCTTACCACCCGCAGACGAATGGCCTCACTGAACGCTTCAACCGTACGCTCGGCGATATGCTCTCCAAGTACGTCGCCGCCGATCACACGAATTGGGATGCCATTCTACCCTTCGTCACCTACGCATATAACACCGCCCCTCAGAGCACTACTGGCTTTTCACCTTTCTTTTTATTATATGGAAGGCACCCGTCGCACACCATCGACACTATACTTCCGTACAAGCCAGATCCGTCCGAGTGGGCGCCTATTTCTGCTGCAGCCAAGCTTGCTGAAGAGTGTCTAGAGCTTGCAAGAACATTTACAGCACATGATCAAGAGCGGCAAAAAGGCATTCGCGCTGACACCAGCGCTACTGCGCCCACTTTCCTTCCTGGAGCGCTCGTCTGGCTCTCGATGCCCACCACATCAACTGGCCTATCTTCAAAACTATTGCCCAAATACGAAGGCCCCTACCGTGTCGTCAAACGCACTTCCCCTGTAAATTACTTGATCGAACCCATCGAAGCACCTTCGGACATGCGCAGTCAAGGGCGCGACATTGTTAACGTGGAGCGCCTGAAAGCCTACCACGACCCGCTCATAGTAACCAGCTGTTAGGTCGCCAGGCCGCTCCCTCTTCGTACCCGGGGCAGTTGTGGCGAAGCCTTCGAACAGTGGGTCGTCCTCTCCAGCGCCTGCTAGTGGGTCGCCCTTTTTAGCAAAAAGAAGAGCAGCTCGTGCAGAGAGTCGGTACCCGCATTGACTGTCGCTGTCAAGCATCGTCGACAAGTGTCCGCCAATAAACGTCTCAACACTTAGCCTGTTTTTCGCTATTTCAAGAATGCAGTGCCACAGCAGTAAATCAGTTCACTTTTGAGAGCTAACAACGGCAGTGCCATTAAACATGTCGGATTTATCGGAAAAATGTTGTCGCTAAATGACGTGAAGCATGCTCTGACCTTCTTCATAGTCAAAAAAGGTCGCTAGGCCATAATAGGATTGCATGCGTGTCAGCAATTCGGACTTTCCCAGAAAGTTGTGGATTCAGTGAGGTAGAGCGAGCCGGTTCCCGAAAAGGCTTGTCCCGAATTCTTTCATCGCGTGGGCTGTGTCAGAAAGCGATATCACATATTCCTGCTGGAGGATGCGGTTCCAGTCGTGCAACCAGCCCGACGGGTACCCTTTGCCCTGGGGAAGCCACTTCGACAAGAGCTGGAAAGCATGGAATCTGCCTCTATTATTAAGAAGGTGTACGAGCCAACAGACTTGGTGAGCCCTCTTGTTATTGCATGTAAGAATGATAAGGCCCTTCGAGTCTGCATGAATTCGATTGAAAGAAACAAGAACACAAAGCATGAGCACTACGCTATGCCAACGAGGGAAGAAATTGACGCAGAGCAGTCAGGTGCATTTTTTTCTCGGCTAGATGCCAAGGCCTCTTTCCACCAAATTCCATTACACGAAACTACATCACGAGTGTGCACTTTTCCGACACCGTTCAGGCGTTCCCGCTTTTTGAATTTTGTCAGCACGCGACAATTTCCAGAAAACAATAACAGGAATATTTGAAAGATTGGCAGGTTATCTAATATATTGTCACGGGGTCTTGACGTGGCCAAAGAGAGGAGACTTCGTGTTGGGATTTAACTGTTTATTTGGGTGAACCTGTGCCCGGTAAACGGAAAGTCCAATTACAGCAGCAGTCTTGCACAGATAGCAGTCTCTGACTGTTAGCGGCGAACGGAGCGTCGACCTTCGATCAACAACTGACAAGCGGCGAAGCGCGTCGGTATTTATACTCTTGCCGTCGAATGTTCTAGCGTTATCGCTGGCGGTGGCGTAGGTTTCAGAACAATCTGTACCGTTCGCACAGTGGCCGTGATCTTATCGAAATGATCTACTACAGTCCGAAACCTTCTCGAAAACTGCAGGCACGTTTGCGCTGAGAATCGTGTGGTGTTTTGGGACGATAACAAAAAACCAGGGAATTGGAACGTGGCATTGCCCCCCTCTGAAAAAAAGGCATCGTCCCAATGCTTCAACTAAAGCTGAAGGTACAATAATAATGAAAGAAAGTACAGTGAATAAATTACGATACAACAATAATACAAAAAACACTGTTTCAGTTTGTTAACGCGCATGAAACGGCTTGAGACGCGCGACATGGACGACTTCAGGTCGCGATCGGCGTCGTTGAGAGTTCGTGATGCCGTCGGGGACAACCTCGTAATCAAGTGGGCCGAGACGTCGAACCACCCTGTATGGTCCGAAGTACCGTCGCAGAAGCTTTTCACTTAGTCCACGTCGGCGTATCGGCGTCCACACCCAAACACGTTCACCGGGCTGGTATTCCACCAAGGGTCGTCGATGGTTGTAACGGTGGCTGTCGGTCGTCTTTTGATTCTTGATACGGAGACGCGCAAGTTGTCGGGCTTCTTCGGCGCGTTGAAGGTACTCGCTCACATCGAGGTTTTCTTCGTCGGTGACGTTGGGTAACATGGCATCGAGCGTCGTTGCGGGCTCCTTCCGTAGACCAATTTGTATGGAGATATCTGCGTTGACTCCTGCACCACTCTGTTGTATGCGAAGGTCACATACGGAAGAATGGCGTCCCACGTCTGGTGTTCGACATCGACGTACATTGACAGCATGTCGGTGATCGTCTTGTTAAGCCGCTCGTTGAGGCCGTTGGTTCGTGGGTAATACGCTGTCGTCCGGCGGTGGTTTGTTTGGCTGTATGCCAAGATCGCTTGAGTTAGGTCGGCAGTGAATGCCGTTCCTCTGTCGGTGATAAGGACCTCCGGGGCGCCGTGACGTAGGCTGATATTTCCGACGAAGAACTTAGCTACCTCAGATGCACTGCCTTTTGACAGGGCTTTTGTTTCGGCGTAGCGGGTGAGGTAGTAGGTAACTACCACGATCCACTTGTTTCCGAAAGCCGACGTCGAGAACGGCCCCAGTAGGACCATCCCAATCTGCTGGAAAGGTCGGCAAGGTGGATCAATTGGCTGCAGAAGTTCCGCTGGCCTTGTCGGCGGTGTCTTGCGTCGCTGACAGTCCCGGCATGTCCTCACATAACGAGTGACGTCGGTGGTAAGTCGTGGCCAGTAGTACCTTTCTTGTATCCTCGCGAGCGTGCGAGAAACACCGAGGTGCCCTGCCGTCGGATCGTCATGCAGGGTCTGCAGGAGTTCTGGTCGCAGAGCTGAAGGCACCACAAAGAGGTACTTGGCTCGAAGCGGTGAAAAGTTTTTCTTTTGTAGAAGACCATTTCGTAGAAAGAACGACGCAAGCGCGCGCTTGAATACCTTCAGGACTTCGGTGGTCCTGCCTTCGAGGTATTATATTCTATTAGGGCCTTAAGTTCCGGGTCAGCCCGCTGTCGTTCAGCGAAGTCGTCGGTAGTTATCGTCCCAAAAACTAGTCGTCATCCGGGTCGTCGGGTAGCGGTTGGTCGACAGGCGCACGAGAGAGACAGTCGGCGTCGGAGTGTTTTTTGCCGGACTTGTAAATGACAGTAATGTCATATTCTTGAAGTCTCAGGCTCCATCGTGCGAGGCGACCTGAAGGGTCCTTCAAGGTGGATAGCCAACACAAGGCGTGGTGGTCGCTCACAACTTTAAAGCGCCTGCCGTAGAGGTTGGGGCGAAATTTCGACGTAGCCCAGATGATAGTGAGGCACTCCTTTTCTGTTGTGGAATAATTTGCTTCTGCTTTGGATGGCAATCGGCTGGCGTAACAAATAACCCTTTCAAGTCCGTCAGCCCTCTGCACAAGAACGGCGCCAGGACCTACGCTGCTTGCGTCAGTATGTATTTCTGTCTCGGCGAATTCGTCGAAATGGGCGAGTAACGGAGGCGTCTGGAGGCGATGTTTAAGCTCCTGGAAAGCGTGTTCCTGTGGCGTTTCCCACTTGAACTCCTCGTCGGCCTTGGTAAGGTTAGCAAGAGGATAGGCGATGCGGGCGAAGTTTTTCACGAACCACCTAGAATAGGCGCACAGGCCCAGAAATCGGCGCACGGCCTTCTTGTCAGTGGGCGGTGGGAAGTCGGCGATGGCGGCTGTTTTCCGTGGATCGGGACGAACTCCAGACTTGCTGATAACGTGCCCCAGAAACAAGAGCTCCTCATACGCAAATCTGCACTTTTCTGGCTTCAGTGTGAGTCCGGACGTCTTGATGGCTTGAAGTACAGCTTCAAGGCGCTGAATATGCTCGTCGAAACTCGTAGAAAACACGACGACGTCGTCGAAGTACACAAAACAAGTCTGCCACTTCAACCCTGCCAGTACTGTATCCATAACGCGTTGAAAAGTTGCAGGCGCTGAGCAAAGGCCGAAGGGCACCACCTTAAACTCGAAGAGGCCATCCGGTGTTATAAACGCCGTCTTCTCTCGGTCTCTTTCGTCGACTTCGATTTTCCAATAGCCAGTCTTGAGGTCCATTGACGAAAAGTACTTGGCGTTATGGAGCCGATCAAGTGCGTCGTCTATTCGTGGGAGAGGATACACGTCCTTTCTTGTGATTTTGTTCAGGTGGCGACAATCGACGCAGAAACGTAGGGTCCCATTCTTTTTCTTCACTAACACCACGGGGGATGCCCATGGACTCTTGGACGGCTGGATAATGTCATTCCGCAGCATTTCATCAACTTGTCTCTTCATGGCCGCCCGTTCTTGCGTCGAAACCCTGTACGGACTCTGACGGAGTGGTCTGGCATTTTCTTCAGTTATGATGCGATGTTTCGTGATTGGGGTCTGCCAAATTTTCGGTGACGACGAAAAGCAATCTTCGTATTGCAGGAGCAGGGCCTTGAGCTGTTCTTGCTTATCGTTCGGAAGTCTGGCATAGACGTCGAAAGCTATGGGAGGGGCTTGGTTCCTCTGAGCCGGTTCCGCAGAATCGGCGAGGGCGAAAGCACTGGTGGATTTCACGATTTCTTCGATGTATGCGACCGTTGTTCCTTTGTTCACATGTTTGTACTCATTGCTGAAATTCGTGAGCATAACCGTTGCTTTGCCTCCCCGAAGCTCTGCAATTCCTCTTGTGACGCAAATATATCGAGTGACCAACAGACGCTGACTGCGTTCAACGACGCCTTCCAAGTCAGGTGATTTAGGAGCGCCGACTGAAATAATGACGCTTGAGCAAGGCGGAATCGTGACTAGCTCTTCCAGCACATTCAAGGCATGGTGTCCTGACGGCGTGCGCGGCGGTAGTGCTTCTTCTGTGGATGACGTTATCGACTTTGTTTTTAGGTTGATGACAGCACCATGGAGGCATAAGAAGTCCATGCCAAGGATGACATCTCTCGAGAAACGTTGTAGGACTACGAAGTCTGTAGGATAAATACGGCCGTTAATTGTGACTATCGCTGTGCAGATTCCTGCAGGCGTTACGCGATGACATATGGCTGTGCGGATTTCAGGGCCTTTCCAAGCTGTCCTAACTTTCTTTAACTTCGCGGCGAACGCCCACTGATAACAGAATAGTCGGCTCCAGTATCGACGAGAGCAGTCACACTGTGGCCGTCGATAAGAACGTCGAGGTCGCTAGTTCGCCATCTTACATTACAGTTAGGGCGTGGCGTCGGGTCACGGCTGCGTCGGTTTGTTCCGCTGCTTCCATGTTGCGTCGTCAGGCCACCTTCGGTAAGTTAGCTTTCGCCGTAAGGGCTTTGCCTGGTTGGCGTTGTGTTCGGAAAGCTCCGTCGCGGCGTCGTCGTCGTCGGAGGATCTTCGGTAGTTCGTCGCACAGCAACCGCACCTCCACTGGTTGCTGCCCTTAGTTTCCCGGATACGGGCTAGGAGACCGGCCCCGGGTTGAGCCGGAGTACTGCCGGGGGTGCGGTGACATGCGGCGGCTGGGCGACGGCGAACGGGAAGGACTTCGGGGTGTCCATTGAGTTCCTGTCAGGTAGTCGGCGATGTCACGTGGCCGTTCCCCTGGCTGTGGACGTGGTGCATCGACGGCGAAGCCACGCAGTCCCATCTGTCGGTACAGGCAACGGCGGTAAGTGTGCCCGGCCTCGCCGCATTGGTAGCACAGTGGGCGGTGGTCAGGGGTGCGCCAAACGTCGGTTTTCCTCGGCGCACTAAGCTGGCCCGCTGGCGAACGGTAGGTCGTCGGTGGGGGTGGTGGCGGCGGTGATGCCTGGCGACGGAAGTGCGATGGGGCGGCGTTTTGGCGTGCGCGTCGAGGAGGGGCGTGGCGGCGTGCTGCAGCAGCATAACTCATGACTTGCAGCTGCGGCACTTGAGGCTGAGGAACGCCCAGCGACTGCTGGATCTCCTGGCGTACGACGTCCACGATGGATTCCACGTGAGGCTGTGCTGAAGGAAGCAATTTTCTCAGCTCCTCTTGCACGATCGCTCGGATCGTCTCACGCAAGTAAGTGGTTCCGAGCGCTTGAATGTCGGCGTAGCTTGTAGACGACAACCTACGGTTACATTGCCGCGTGCGCATCTCGAGCGTCTTCTCTATTGTAGATGCTTCGAAAATGAATTCGGTGACCGTCTTAGGCGGGTTTCTGATCAGCCCGGCGAAGAGTTCCTGCTTTACTCCTCGCATAAAAAGACGCACCTTCTTCTCTTCGGACATGTCGGAGTCAGCGTGGCGGAAGAGTTTAATCATATCTTCCGTGAATATCGCCACGTTTTCATTTGGCATCTGCATGCGGGTTTCGAGGACAGCTGCGGCCTTCTCCTTGCGCACCACACTTGCGAAATTGGTGAGGAACCTGGCGCGAAAAGCGACCCACGTTGTGAGGCTTCGCTCTTGATTCTTGAACCAGGTACGAGCAGCATCTTTCAAGGCGAAATACACATGCCGTAGCTTGCCTTCGTCTGTCCAGTCATTGAAGGCGACGACGCGGTCGAACCTTTCGATCCAGCTTTCCGTGTCTTCCAGTGGCGAACCGCGGAAAGTTGGCGACTCTTTGGGTTGCCGGAGCAGGAGTGGTGCAGGTAGAACCGGCGTAGACATGGTCGCCGTGGTCGACGTCAACGTCTTGGTTTTCCGAGCCTTGTCCAGTAAAAGTCCGTACTCCGGTGGCAGACCTTGTTGCCTGCGGCTAACTAACTGCTCGTTGCTGGCGTCGGTGTCTTCACGGCATGGACTGGGTTCACGGCTTGACGGAGGCGTCCGGTACATGAAAGAAACAGCACCTCCACCAGACGTCACGGGTTCGTGACGTGGCCGAAGACAGGACTTCGTGTTGGGATTTAACTGTTCATTTGGGAGAACCTGTGCCCGGTAAAGGGAAAGTCCAATTGCAGCAGCACTCTTGCACAGATAGCAGTCTCGTACTGATAACGACCAACGGAGCGTCGGCCTTCGATCAACAACTGACAAGCGGCGAAGCGCGTTGGTATTTATACTCTTGCCGTCGAATGTTCTAGCGTTACCACTGGTGGTGGCGTAGGTTCCAGAACAATCTGTACCGTTCGCACAGTGGGCGTGATCCTATCTAAATGATCTACTACAGCCCGGAACCTTCTCGAAAACTGCAGGTGCGGTTTGCGCTGAAAATCGTGTGGTGTTTTGGGACGATAACAAGAAAACTTGGGAAATGGAACGTGGCAATATATATATATATATATATATTGCTACGGGGTGCCACAAATGAACATTCTAGAAAAGAGGACGATGTTTTAGCGCGAGCTCGTGCAGACCGGGCTCCATATTGTATGCCTGCCTGTTTACCAAAAGTAAAGGCATTTTTCAGACGCCTTCACCCCGCAACATTTTGGTGGAGAGCGCGGGTCTTCCCACAGTCAACACCACGACGATTCTACGCAGCGGACGTTCCTTGGCTACCTGTGCGATGCCTGATCAAGACGAGCACGAGGATTCTTCGGAGACTACCCCAAGCGTGCTTCGTCCAACTACGCAGCAACCAACAGCACCGCATCCAGCTGCTACTAACCGCACCGTCGTCCTGACTCAACCGCGTTACCCAGGCACATTTTCGGGCAGTGAAAGTACTGACGTGGAGGAATGGCTCCAGCTGTACAAAAGGGTGAGCGCTCTTTACAACTGGGATCCGACGCTCATGTTGGCCAATAATATTTTCTACCTTGATGGTACAGCTAAAGTTTGGTTTTCCAACCACGAGGAAGATATCACGAGTTGGGACATCTGTAAGCAGAAACTCATTGATCTCTTCGGCAAGCCCATCAGGTGTCGTCGTGCTGCGCAGAAAGAACTAGCGTCCCGACTCCAGTCCGGCACCGAGTCGTAAGTCACATACATACAGCATGTGCTCGCCCTCTGCCGGAAGGTTGATGACAAGATGCCGGAATCTGAAAAGGTCGTGCACATCCTCAAAGGAATCGCCGATGACGCCTTCAATCTCCTCGTATATCGAAACTCATTGACCATAGACGACGTTATTAATGAATGCCGACGCTTCGAAGATGCGAAAAGTCGCCGTATCACTCCACACTTTTCGCGTCTTCCCAACACGGCTGCAACATCAACCTGCGAGGAAGCCCGTTTGGCACCAGCCCCTGCTGCTTCCGACAATATTGTGCGCATCGTGCGCCACGAAATCGAGGCAGCATCTCCTCTGTCTGACCAAATCTAGGCCCCTGACGACTCTCGCGCCACGATTTCTTTAATCAAGAGTGTCGTACGCCAGGAACTGGCCAACGCCGGACTTCAGAGGCTATGCCCCGTTAACCGACCTGACTACCGACTGCCCAGTACACCTAATATGTCCCGCGGACGGAACAACCGCCCACGTTACCGGAACCCGGCAGAATGGCGAACTTCCGATGACAGGCCGATCTGCTTCAACTGTGGACGAGTGGGCCATATTTCACGTCATTGCCGCACCTCCTGGGGTTGGCAGCCATGGTCGCTTTATGCGAACACCCGACGCCCACCTGCTGGCTCTCGGATGCTGATCTACACGGCACAAGATGATGCTTCGCCATCCAGGCCCGCCCAACCAAGCCGCTCTCTGTCGCCCTCTGGACGCATGTCCCGCTCAACTAATCGACGTCGCTCCCCCTCGCCCTCCTACCACCAGTCCTCGGAAAACTGACGGGCGCAGCTCCTAGAGGTGAGCCTGCTTCGACGACCCGACCAAAAATTCCTCTACACACGATACCCGGACACAACAACTTGATTAAAGTAAATGTTGACGGTACTTCTGTGGCAACACTTATTGACACCGGCGCTCACATATCAGTCATGAACTCCAGCCTTTGTGCTCGACTCAAGAAAGTGCTCACTCCTGCTCCGATCACTCTTGTCCGAGTAGCTGATGGTGCAACACCAGCGGTCACCGGGATGTGTGCCGCCCGTGTCACTGTTGCTGGACGTCATACCACTGTTCTGTTTTACGTACAGGACCACTGCCCACATGACATCTCATTGGGACTCGATTTTCTGTCGGAGCATTCCGCCGTAATTGACTGTTCTGCTGGTGTTGTTCAGCTCGTCCTACCACACGCCGTTGGCCCTCCTGATCTTGCGCCGCCAAAGCTATGCTCCACCGACTTTGTTCGCCTATCTTGTCGAGCTGTGACGTATATCGACGTCTCTTCTGATCCACCTGTGGCTGACGGCGATTATGTCATTTCACCTAATCGTACAGTACTCTGTTCGCTCAATGTTGCGTTCCCCCACACCATCATCACAATAAAGAACAACGTGGCATGTCTCCCTATTGTGAATTTTGGACTTTGCTCTGAAGTGCTGCCACGAGGAATAACCCTTGCAACCCTTGCCCCGGCCGGCGACTACCACATATCGGCCTTAACAGAGGATACACCGTCATCTGCAAGTATTCAGTCGCGCAGTACACTAGACTGCATAGCTGGAATGATTGCCTCTGATCTTCTGGCCGAGCATGTGTCTGCGCTTCGTGGCCTTCTTGCGTCGTATTAAGACGTCTTTGATCTCTGCGACCGACCCCTAGGTCAAACGACCGTCGTAAAATATCGGATCAACACCGGTGATGCAAATCCAGTACACAGGCGACCCTATCGAGTTTCCTCCACCGAGCGCCTCGTGATCCAGCAAGAAGTCGACAAGATGCTTGCCCGAGACATCATTGAACCTTCTTCAAGTCCTTGGGCTTCACCCGTTGTGCTTGTGAGAAAGAAGGATAACAGCTGGCGCTTCTGTGTCGACTACAGAAATCTTAACAAGATTACAAAAAAGACGTGTATCTTCTGCCGCGGATAGACGACGCTCTTGACTGCCTTAGTGGCGCAAATTATTTCTCTTCCATCGACCTTCGTTCCGGGTACTGGCAGATATCAGTTGATGATCTGGACCGTGAAAAGACGGCATTTATAACTCCCGACGGGCTCTATCAGTTCAAAGTAATGCCGTTCGGTTTATGCAATGCCCCGTCTACATTCGAACGAATGATGGACGCTCTTCTTCACGGTTTCAAGTGGTCAATCTGCTTATGCTACCTTGATGACGTCATTGTTTTTTTGCCAACTTTCGAAACTCACCTCGAGCGTCTCTCAACAGTTCTTTCGGTTTTCCGCAAAGCAGGGCTCCAACTAAACTCGTCGAAATGTCATTTCGGCCGCCGACAGCTCACTGTCCTTGGACACCTTATCGATTCCTCTGGTGTTCGTCCCGATCCTGAGAAAATCCGTGCCGTCAAAGATTTCCATGTGCCGACCTCTGCGAACGATTTTCGAAGCTTTGTGGGCCTTTGTTCTTACTTTCGTAGATTTGTGCAGAATTTCGCTGACGTCGCACGACCGCTGACGGAACTACTAAAAAAATGTGACTTTTGTGTGGGGACCTGAACAAGCCAGAGCATTCGTTGAACTGACGAGTAGACTTACGACGCCACCGATTCTCGGCCACTTTGATATATGCGCTCCAACGGAAGTGCGTACCGACGCCAGCGGCCACGGCATCGGAGCCGTTTTGGCACAACGATAGCATGACTGCGAGCGCGTTATTGCATACGCTAGCCGTCTTTTATCGCCAGCAGGGCGAAATTACTCCATCACAGAACGCGAATGCCTCGCACTCGTCTGGGCAGTGGCTAAATTTTGGCCGTATTTGTATGGACGCCTGTTCACGGTTGTCACTGATCACCACGCCTTATGCTGGTTGTCGTCCTTAAAAGATCCTAGTGGACGTCTCAGCCGGTGGGCTCTACGGCTACAGAAATATTCCTACACAGTTGTCTACAAATCAGGTCGCCACCATGAGAATGCTGATTGCTTGTCGCGTCATCCAGTAGACCCAGCAGACCTTTCTGAGAGCGATGAGTCTACTTGCGTTTTGGCACTTTCCGCGTTTAGCAACATTGGAGATCAGCAACGCCGTGATCCTCACCTCAGAGATATAATCCTTCGGCTTAGTGGTCCCACAACTCCTCCGTCTCTCCGTATGTTCCTGCTCCAAGATGGCGTCTTATATCGCTACAGCATGAATCCTGACGGACCTGAGCTGCTGTTGGTCATACGACAACATATGCGTCAGACTGTCCTTGCACAGTTGCATGATATTCCGACAGCTGGTCATCTGGGAGTTTCAAGAACTTGTGACCGCGTTCAGCGTCGCTTCTTTTGGCCCGGTATTTACCGATCCGTCTGCCGTTACGTCGCCTCATGCAAATCCTGTCAACACCGCAAAAAACCAGCAACCCTTAAAGCGGGGCGCCTTCAACCCATTCAGATCCCATCCGAACCATTTTATAGGGTAGGTGTTGACTTACAAGGACCATTCCCTTTATCGGCGAGCGGAAACAAGTGGATAGCAGTCGCCACGGATTACACCACTCGGTATGCCATCACACGGGCCCTTCCTACCAGTTGTGCGACCGA
Source organism: Rhipicephalus microplus (assembly GCF_043290135.1). Taxonomy (NCBI): domain Eukaryota; kingdom Metazoa; phylum Arthropoda; class Arachnida; order Ixodida; family Ixodidae; genus Rhipicephalus; species Rhipicephalus microplus. Next base: position 158,576,110 of record NC_134703.1, on the reverse strand, counting down.
CGTCGCTGACTTTCTTCTAGAAGACGTCATATTACACCATGGCGCTCCTCGGCAACTGCTTACCGATCGGGGTCGCTACTTTTTACGACAAGTTATCCAAGACATATTGCACTCTTGCGCTACAAAGCACAAGTTCACAACGGCGTATCATCCTCAAACTAACGGGCTCACGGAGCGGCTAAATAAAACCATCACGGACATGCTCGCCATGTACGTGTTTCTTCCAACCATCGTGACTGGGACTTCGCCCTTCCATTTGTAACATTTGCCTATAATATGTCTCGGCATGACACTGCAGGTTTCTCGCCATTTTTCCTCCTGTACGGACGAGAACCTACGTTGCCTTTCGACACGCTCCTTCCTGCCGTTGGCCACACGTCAGAATATGCCCGCGATGTGATTTCTAGAGCTCTAGAGGCACGTGAGATTGCTCGCCAGCGTCTAGGCGATTCGCAGGAACGACGACGACAGGTATACAACGCGTGCCATCGTGATGTCCACTTCAGTCAAGGTGACACAGTCCTTCTCTGGACGCCGTCGCGGCGAGTTGGCCTGTGCGAAAAGCTGACTTCACCGTACTCGGGTCCGTACCGTGTGGTGCGCCAAGTCACCGACGTGACATATGAAATTGAACCTCTTAACGCCACCAGCGCGCGATCGTGTTCTGACGTTGTTCACGTCACTCGGCTGAAACGATTTTACTCAGACCAACCAAGCACCGAAACGGTGCCTTCGCCGCCGGGGGTGATGCCACGGGGTGCCACAAATGAACATTCTAGAAAAGAGGACGATGTTTTAGTGCGAGCTCGTGCAGACCGGGCTTCATATTGTATGCCTGCCTGTTTGCCAAAAGTAAAGGCATTTTTCAGACGCCTTCGCCCCGTAACAATATATATATAAATATATATATATATATATATATATATATATATATATATATATATATATATATATATATATATATATATATATGTATATATATATATATATATATATGTGTGTGTGTGTGTGTGTGTGTGTGTGTGTGTGTGATGCTTTAGTGTGGGGTGTCAGTAAGGATTACCATAACGAACGCCTACAAGCTGTGCTGAAGCGAGCACAAAAAGCAGGGCTAACTTTTATTCTGCTAAAATTCCTTCTTGGTTTGAAAGAAATTGAGTTCCTGGGTGACGTAATAGGTGAACAGGGAATACGTCTAAATCGCAACCTAATTGAAAGAGTCCGTTCACTGCCGACACCTACAGATAGGCGCGCCGTGCACAGAATGATGGTCGTTGCCAACTATTTCCGCAAATATGTACCCTCATTGAGCGATAAGACAATCTTGCTGCGAAGCCTTGGGGAAAAAATGTCTTAATTGAATGGACTGCCGTACATCAGCGTGAACGGGTGGTAGTGTGCGATGCACTACCAAACCCTCCCTTACTCGCGCCCTTTGACCAGAAGAAGGACACCAAAATCACGGCCGATGCTTCAGGGACCGGTTTAGGCACTTCCCTGCTACAGAAACATGGCAGTGACTGGCACCCGGTGACGTATGCATCAAGAACACTAACCGACTGCAAGCCCATTACTCGCAAATCGAAAAGGAAACACTAGGTTAAGTGTTTGCATGCAAGATGTTTCATGATTTTGTTTATGGTAGTAAAGTATGGATTGAAACAGACCATAGACCCCTGCTTGCCATTTATGAAAGGACGTTAGAGACATGCCACCTATGTTACAGTGTTTTTCATCAGGCTTTTGCAATATTATTACACTTTGCAGTTCATGCCTGCAAGGAACTGGTCCTGGCGGACATGTTGTGACGTGCACTTGTGCCATCATAGTCATAGAGTGCCCTGAATGACATCAAAATTCGTAAGACAGAGGTCATCCCCGGCATCGTAAGTGCGCCCATGAAAGCACGACTGCAGAAGGAAATCAGGAATGACTCGTATATGAGCGAGGTGAAGGAACGGATCTCACGGGCAGACAAGATCGTCGGTGAACTCAAGCCCCTTGCCGGAGAACTGTCTGTGGTAGAAGGAGTACTACTCAGGGGCTGCAAAGTAATCACACTTAAAGCTATTAGAGAAGAAATTATTTCACGAATGCACGATGAACACCTTCGACTAAATAAATGCAAGACGAGTGCACGCATATTAGTATTTTGGCCTGGACTCAGCAGAACTATTGATTCCTTCATTCGGTGGTGCAGTACTTGCCAGAGGTATGCATACATGCAGCCGAGTGAGGCCCTGCTCATGCAGCCAATCCCGGACAGGCCATGGAACCGAGTGGGAATCGGCCTTTTTCAGTTCGGTTGAGCTTCCTATGTCATCGTATATGATGTCAACTTCATTTTCCCTGACGTCGAAAAGGCAAGTAGCACAACAACCAAAGAAGTCGTCAATAATTTAAATATCTGCCATATTCTTTCAGTACAGCATCCCGGTTCATGTATGTACTGACATGGGCCCCAGTTTTGATCGCGAAAGTTCCAACAGTTCGCCATAAATTAGGACTTTCAGCTAATCTCCTCATGACCGGAGTTCCCTTGGCCAAATGGACTGGCAGAAAAGGGGGTCCATATTGTTAAGCGCATTCTAAAGAAGACCAATGACTCCCACGGTGACTTCTGGTTGGGTCATTTAGTCTATAGGTCATCCTCCCTGGAAGATGGTCGCGCTTCGGGCGAGCTACTGTAAGGTAGACACCTTCGCATGACCCTGCCCAAACACCAAGACGATTCCAGAATTTCAGTGAAAAAGCATGGCCTGTCTTCAAGGAGCAAAGCACTACCACTGCTCGAGAGGGGAATGTCAGTGCGCATTTATAATGAAGACTGGTCACGCACAGCCACAGCAAGTAGACAAGCCGTTCCAAGGTTGTATATGGTGAACACAGAGGAGCAGCGGATGCTGATGGGAAACAGGCAACACCTGCTGCACATACCAGGAAACGATGCGAGTGAGTATCAACAGGATGCTGTAAACCCTGGTAACATGATCAATCCGGATGAAAGAAAGGACTGCAATACACCAGTAGAGCATGCGCACAGTGGACAAGGCACGGCGGACTCCACGACTATAATGCAAAAGACTGACGACGGAGGTGTCAACTCTTTAGGTGAACGAAGTCGACCAGGCAACGCGTGGAACCCCGATCATTACATTATGGCGCCAACTTCCGCCAAGTTTCCTAAACTTGTTTTTTATATTGCATTAGGAAGAGGAGATGCATCAGATTGCCGATTATCAGTGTTCACACGTCACACTAAGTGTTTCCTTCATGTGTTAACTTTCCCTCCTTTCGTAACACTCGCCCTAAAGGCTCAAAATAAACCGTCGGAGACTGGTGTTTTTGGGTCAGTTGGTGCAGCTCTATCCAACATGACTGCCTGCTTATTTTAAAGACCTGATACAATCATCGTCAGCCCCCTGCAATAAGAAAGTGCACAAATTCATTAACAATGTGGTGCGGGTACTTCGCAGTTTCACCTAGTAATATTTAGAGGTGCAGTGTGTGCAGGCTTCTTCACAAAATTATCATTTCTGAGCTGCCATGAAAGTGTACCTACAATAGTCTCCCCAAGAGATAGCCCCAAAAAATGTTCGAGTCATGCCGATTTCAACTGGTGTGCGCCTCTCACGCATCCTGACGTTTTCTTTCTTTTTTCTCTATTTCATGAATAATTGTGTGTGTGTGTGTGTTTGTGTGTGCGTGTGTGTTGCGTGTGTGTTGCGTGGACGTCAACGTGTGTTTGGGGGCCGCTCGTCTCGCTTTTACACTCAGGTCTTTTTATCAATAATTTTACTGTAAAAGCTGTTATAAGATCAAAACACGGGTCAAGCGCGGCCCTATAGTTGTTTACCACCGCTGCCGCCTGCCACCGCTGGTGTTCGTAGTCACTATCGCATGAATTAGAAAAAACGTCAGTAAATAAAAAAAACACCAAGAATGCAATTGCATTCAAATCCGGCCTCCCTGCACACTAACACTATCCCTACTGAAACGTTCCGTAAGATGCGGAGACCTCACGTACGGAATTATTGGAATATGGAAGACGTATGATGCGGACTCCGCATAAGACGTATGATGCGGACTCCGCATCTTATGGAAAGACGTATCATGCGGAAATTACTGAAATGTGCGCATGTTACGTCTGAATCTAGCGCAAAGCAATATAATGTGTAAATTGAATAGACGTCCACATCTTGAGTACATGCAATACTGTGTACAAATCACAATATTTCCTAAATGTGCATGATGAGGGATTGAATCATCAGCATCTTACTAATTGTCGTGATGCAGAAGCAAAATTACCTTTTAAATAAAATACATTACAAAACTACTAAATTAACATGGTAGCGATCATAAATGGTGGTTACATTGCAACACAATAATGCAGTGTTCTATGCAAGACTTAAAGAACTCATAAAGTTATTATTATCAATAGAGAAGCATTAATATACACATCAGCCCTGCTACAATCAATATGTTTTTTTATTTGTCTGTATGCTCCAGCTGTGAATAGTGACATTGCAGTGTTGACGTACACAAATGAGGTGACTGCACCGCAGTTTCACAAGCTCCATCTAAGCCACAGGATGGTGGCATAATGTAACAGCAATTTTAGAACGAAATGTTTAAACATAAATAATAATCATAGCACTGTGAAAGTGTGGCGCTGTGTTTATCTCATGAATGCCTTGTGGAGATCGGTGAAATGCTGCTTGAGGCTCCGGCACCACTGTAAATTTCGAAGGTCACTGCGGTAGAACTTATGTGTCCTTCATAGGCACCTGGAAATGAAAATAATTGGCACAAATAATGTCAGAGACAAATGTTAGCACAATAGTTTACATGCACAAGAAATATAACACACAGAATGAAACTGAAAATTTAAGGCACACAATCCTTCATGTTATGCATATGTGAATAATAGAAGGAATGAGTGTATAAATTAGTTCTGCCACATCAAAAAAAACAGCATGCTTATCACAGTGAAAATAACTAGGTTGTCACGATTTTCAATGGTAGAGATAATCGATTAATATGTCCTTATGAAATTATGATTTAAACGCTTCCTGCACAGCAAAACTTTAGGAACTGCAATTGAAAGCTCTCAATGTTCATTTAATAGTGTGTGCATGTACATCTGCTGCCTTTATACTATACAGCTTGTGCACAAAATTGGCATCTTGAACAATTTTGAGAGTTAAACCTATGCAACTTATGAAGGTTAAAATCACCATGAAAGCAAGCTGGACCAGGCAGGTGCCATTAAAAATCTGTGCAAGCCAGATAACTATAACCGAACTGCACACATATAGGGGAGCAAGAGTAACAGAAATTCGGCTGCTGACCCGCATGTCGCGGTATCAAACCCCGGCTCCATTTCCGATGAGGCAGAAATGCTGTAGGCACGTGTGCTAAGATTTGGGTGTACGTTAAAGAACCCCAAGTGGTCGAAGTTTCCAGTGCCCTCCACTACGGCGTGTCTCATAATCATATAGTGGTTTTCGGACGTGAAACCCCACATATAAATCAAGAATAACAGAAATAAACTGCCAACAGAAAAGTTGGGTGCATGTGCTATCTGTAAGTGCTTACACCTTACTACATACAGCATGCTCATTCCATTTTAAATACCGATATTGAAAATAACTGCTCTATTAGGAATGTAAAAGGTAAGGTAGAACTGAACGACTCTACAAAAAGTGAGCCTATTATGACATCACGTTTTCTTATAACAAAATTGGCTAAGACTCTCAAATATCATAATGCAAGACAACATCTTCAAAAGAACAATCAAGTTTGAAGTCATATATTTTTAATATGGCTACTATGACTATAACCAAGAAATCGACCTCAACATGGCTAATATTAGTTTTTAAGGTCTATGTTCACTAGACAATGAACTAGACCACAAAAAGCACAGCGTTCAGGCAAAGCACCACACAAAAAAAGAAAGCAGTCCTTTTTGTTATTACCTACAATGCCTTTAAAATGGTATTTTTACCTCTACTTTCCGCTTTTTATCTAAGTAACTGGTGTGAAACAAGTTAGCTGAAAATGCACTGTGCTTCCAAAACCTGTTGGTTGAATCTGAATTTTTAAAAAATGGTGAAGCTTGCACTAAATTAGGCTCCACAAGCCTTGGAACAGTGAGACTACATGACTCTTAGGACTACTTTAGTTACTTGTGTTTTGTTTCTGGGCCTAAGCATAAAGGCAAGGGCTTAACTTGCTGATAACAAACAAATGCTTTCGAAATTGCCCGAGTGTCAAAGGATGCTCAGCCATTTGTTGTTTTTTGCACTGGGCTATTCTACACCAAACATACAAACCATACTGCCTGGCGACCATCACAGATGTATAGTTTCAAAAATGATGGTAATTTATTCTTCTGAAAATAGATATTTGCAGAATTGTTTTGAAGAGAAAAGAGTAGTGGTCACGTGGGTACCTTCAGAATTTCGCAGAATGTCGTGCGGGTGTTATTTGTGAGAAAAATTTCAAAGTACCGGTTTTTCTTGCCATATCAAATTTGATCTACATATTAAGTAAAGATGCTTCTTAAAGTATTTGAAGTCAAGTAACATTAGTGCAATTTTTCTGCTACATAGGCTTTGAAGAATTTAGCCAAACTGTTTATCGTTTGCATTTCTTGTATGGCAATACTGCATTTTGTATGAATGTTTGAGCCACAAATACTCACTGCACAGAAGTTATATTTTACGAAAAAAAAATAATGTTAGGTCCAGATTACAAATATCACTATATAATCGTTTTTGTCCACATTGAGATGCAATTTGAGCTGTGTGTTTGTCTAATTGAAAATTACTTTTATATGTAAGATGAAAGCAAATAAACAGTTCTTGTTACATGGCAAGTGTTATCATTACAATTTTTGTTTAAATGAGGAAAATGATTTTTGAAGTCTCCTATTGAGGGCCATGGGGAACTTCGGAACGGAAGCTGTCGTACATCAAATGCAGAAAACAGCCATCATAAGAAAACTTCAAAAATTCATTTCTACTTTAAGACAAAGTGTAATCATATAACTTGCCATATAAAGAGAACTGCTTGCTTGCTTTTGATGTGGCGAAAAAATTGCACTAATATTACTGAGCTTCATGCACTATACACAATCACCTTTACTTAATACCAAGACCGAATTTGGTGTAGAAGAGGCAGTATTTTTGAAACACTTTTTACTCTTTACAAACAGCACCCAGACGACATCCTGGGAAGTCCAGAAGGCACCAACGTGGCCTAATATTTTGTTCTCTGCGATATACTTTAGCATTTTGCTGTTTTCAGAAAAATACAGTAAACGAGCACAAAATTTTTTTTTCAAAACACATTTAGGACGGTTGGCAAAATGGCTGGGATGTTTGATGCGTAATTGCCTCACTGCCAGCATTTATTCTTCCGAAGCTCAAGCTATCAACTCTCTGTTACTGCCTCCCTCACTTACAATGCCTGCATAGGAAAAAAAAGAAAGGCAGGTCCGACAAAGTTCACAAGGCAAGATATTTTCATGTTGGATAAATTCATTACCATAAACAGCAGCAAAATAACATTCATTTTGAGTAGTCCAAGACACAATCTATATACCAGCATACTAAGAGCCAAGCACAAACTTTTCAATTGAACATGTGTGGTGATAGACAGGAAGCACTTATTGCAAGACTGATCAGTCTGTAATTAACTAAATGAAGTACAATGCACTGTTCAATCCAACACCACATAGGCATCTTTGCTATAGCAAGGCTATGTGTCATTGATTCATGCACTAGATGGGACAATGCAAATGTAACAAAAAAGGTGAAGAAAACAATGGAAAAAAAAGAAGAAAAGCAGGATGCAAAGTAGGATCAGTGTAGCACTACATTTACTTTGCATTCCCCTTTTCTTTCTTCTTTTTTCTTCTTTTCTATCATTTATCTTTTTTTTGCTTCCCTTACCCCCAACCTCCGACAGGAGAACACTTTGTATCAGCGCAACCTAACTTGAAAAGAAGCAAGGGCTGCACTCTTCTGCGTTATAGGTTTTTTTTTTCAGACAAACATTTCCAACAGGCACACACGCCTATACCAGAAGATGATGTCATTACGAACCCCAATTAAACTAACACGCCAAGAATGACAAGGTGACTTCTAAAAAATGGGTCCTCCTATCGCAACATCGGCCAGCCTGTCTGAAGCACTTCTACTGTTCACCCTGATTACCCCACTAGATGTTTCCATCTGTCGACTCACATCTTCATTTTGGATAACACTAAGACGAGCTTACATTGACGAATACGCACGAAAGTTTAGTGATGTATCATGTACCAGATTAAGCAACTCTGTTAAAAAATTATTGATAGCTTGCTTCCAGGCTTTTTATACTGTAGCCTGAAACTTCGTAATGTCTTCTATGCACATGAACCAGATTGACAACATAATGCACAACATGCTTAAGAATACTGCGAGAAACAAGATAACGACAAAACGACCAGCCACCCAAAATTTTCGCTGTACATGTTTATAAAATGTTCATGTACCCCAAACGAGGTGCTTATGATACAAGCCGAAAAAACCTACAAGTAGGGCTTTGGAGTCTTCTGGAAGTAGACTAGTTGCATTTTTTCTCTAGAGGGCTTTACACCCATAAGTGAGGAACAAAACTCCTGTATATAGAAGAATGTTGGCAGCTATCAGTTATAGAAAAACAAATGCAGCTAATCTTCCCCGACACATCTCTACATTTAGAGAGGTGACGTAGCTTCTGTGATTGTGGCAGTAACTCCAACAGGACCAGTGCGAAAATTGGCACTACTTGGCTAGACAAATGTCCAAACATGCCTGCCCGACTCCCTCTAGCCATCCTGGCTGAATCTGACACATGATTTCTTAACTGCTGGCTGGACAAAAACAAAACCACTGAAGCACTCACAATACACAGCGTGAAGTTCCTCTGGAGTGGTCAACTTCGTCTTCTGCGATGAAAGAGCAGCACAGTGTACTGATAAGGCACTCCTTGCAATGGTTTTCAATGCCACACAGTGACCTTGCTGTTCCTGTCGAAGAGAGCTTCGGGAGCTTGGAGGGTGCTTGCTCTTTTCTGGGTGCTGCTGCCGCTCCTCGTTTTCTGCTCAAGGTCAACCTGCATAAAGTTGTAGACGAGGCTTTAAGAGTTGTATATAATGATATACAAATTTTCGCTGAACACACATTTCCTCGTGGCACACTGAGGAATTTCTTATAAAACTTAAGGCCTCGCATATGCAAACACTTACAATCGATCCGAAGATGCACTCGACTCTAAAGAAGCAAGTTTGTTATGTAGTGTATATAAAAAAAGGTCATTCAGCACAACCACAACTACAGTTGCACACGAAAACGACATTTTGCACGATCCTGTTTATTTACATGGTCCATTTTATTTTATTTACACGGTCCATTTTACACGGTCCTGTTTTACACGATCTGGTCTGCATGAACTCTTGAACCGAGCACCATATAGGTTGAAAGACACACACAGACTTTGAGACAAACCTAGTTTCCCGTGGAGCATCCTCTTGCACCCAAATCTGAGTACACGGGCCTACAACATTTCCACCTCCATCGGAAATGCAGCTGCCACAGCCGGGATTCAAACCCGCGACCTGCGGGTCAGCAGCTGAGTACCTTAGCCACTAGACCACCGTGGCGGGGCAGGAAAAAAAAAAGATAACCTGCCCTGTACAGGGACCGAGCCTGCGAACTTCGAATAACATGTCCGATGCTCTATCAACTGAGCTACCATGGCGGCTATCCCTCTTCCATTTTGTACGGTATATATGTGCATTTATACATGGAAGAGTCAGTCAGCGCTGCCTGTTACCATTATGGCGAGTGTGGGACACCTTTTTTTGCCTACTGGCAATTACATTACGATTGCAATTACGTTACGATTACTTCCAATATCCCTATACTTCTTTGGCAGCATTATGCATCTGTCCGTTCTCAGAAAATCTGCTAGTCACAGGAGGAGGCAATAGTTCGCCCTCCCACCTAAATGCATGTACTTGAACACATGCACAACTGATCAAAAAAAAACAAGACACACATTGCTAAGATTACTGAGATTCACTGTTTTAGATTCATGAGTAAAGGAAAGAACTATAAATTTAAGGGTTTGTTGTCTTCGTTGAACACATTATAATGAGAACTAGCAGAAAATGATGCCAAACAAACTATAGGGGATGTTAGCAAAAGTAACTTTAACATAATTGTGAAAAGAAAAGTGAACAAAAACGTAACTTGGCAACGTTTTTTGACAATTAAATTGACATTAGTTTTTATAACATCCCTTTATTTTACTGGGTAATGTTGTCGGGTAATTCTCATTATTAGAGTGGTGAGTAAGCTGACAAAGAAAGTATATGGCATTGATACTTCTTTTGAACACCTAAAGGTTTGAGGAACTTAAAAGAGTGGAAGCTACTTTGAGTAGACCAGAATATTTAGTTGGAGCGGAAAAAAAACGTACGCACATTTTTACCAGGCTTTTTAACCTATTTTGAGACATAAAAGTGTATGCTGCCAGTAATGTTAGGTACCATTACTTTTGTCACACTATGCACTGTAGCAGGTGTAGTTAAAGTGGTGATAGTGAAGGATTAATCAAGCACGCCACCATCTGCGTTCACAACAATGGTCACGTATTTTAAAAATAAACCTGCTGTATAGTAAAAAAATTTTAGAGCATTTATGATTTTATCCAAATCAAGTTTAACCGACTGGGTAAGCAAACCAATTGCATAAAATCAAAAGGCATAAAGTGATTCATGTATTATAACTATGTGAACAATTTCAGCAATGCAGGACAAAGTGACAACAGTTCTATTAAAAACCCCTCTCATTATAACATGCATGAAAAGCACCACACCAGAATATTTTATAGTGCATGTGATATCGAGACTACTAGACTGTCTAATGACCTTTTAGAAGAAGAGTATCTTCTTCACATTCAAGGGGCAATCACTTAGCCTTTTCCTGAGCTTTTCTGTGAATATTTCCTGAATTTCAGATATCCATAGGATTGATTTAGAGTAAACAGATTTTGCTTATGCATTGAAACCTAGTTCTGTATGTAACTGCAATTATGGGTGCCAAACCATCTCCAATTAATTTTTAACATTTAACTTATTTTTAACTGGAGCAGCACAACTAGCTATGGGTGCCCAAAAAGTAGCTAGAAACAATACCTTTACCTCTTTGAGCCTTTTGGAAGTGTTCAGCTTCTCAGTGCTCACCTTACAACATTTTTTTAAATACGTGTTTGTATGCCCACTGCTCTTGCTCCTTGTACAGTGAGGAGGAGCACATGGCAAGAAGAGACAAGAAAGAAGCATAGCGAAAAAAAGCGAAATAAGCGAGGACCTCTTTTGTATCGTACAATGTGTGTAACATTACTATTGCGACAACATATAGACAAATTATCACGGCTATGTATCCATTGTAGAGTCATCCACAGCTGCAACACCACGACTAAATTTCAACCTTGTGTTGGTTTAGGATCCCTTTATAGTGGCAAGCTAATGATATCTGCATTTGTTTGGCACATACTAAGATGCAGTGAAATGTGATATGGTAATCTCATTTAGAATGCACGTCATGTGGCTTCATTGTATATGTGGCCACAAGTAACTCGGGTTGCAAAGCAATATGGCAGAGCCTAAACAAACGTCACCGACCACTCCAATCTGAACTTGCCTTTGCTACTTGCCCATTATCATCCCAGCAAAAAATGAATAATTGAATCTGCTACAGATAAGTGCTAGCTTATGCTAAGGACCAAGTATGAAGGGTGTTTTGTCATTATTGAGATCAGTTATTTGTTCAAGAACACTTGCTGTCAAACACAAATACATTGCTGTCGAAGCATCAAGACTCAAATATAAAGCAAAAAGAAGTGTCTCTTTAAAAATTACAGGCCACAAGGCAAGATAAATATTTGATATACTTGGGATGTAAGGCACGCACAAGAGGTGCTGCCATATTATACTTTTCCTTGTGTTGAAACCTGCTTGCTTTACTCACCCAACACATCTGTAAAGATGCCGTGAAAACACCAAGGAGCTGATGCAGCAAGGTTGAACACATGTCCAGGGATTCCACCATTCCTAAGCAGCCCTACAGCCTCCACAGTCCTGCAACCATTTGTAAGATAAATATAGTTCTACCCAAAGTTCTTGGTTTACAGACACACATGCAAGACGCATAACCACTCTATAGGAAGTTTGCATGATAATGCGCTAAGTAGCAAAACGGATGCCAATATCAAGTATCCCGGCCTGCCGCTTCTTTCTTTCCGTTCTTTATTAATCAATCCATGGTTAATAAATGTTCCCCCAATGTGAAGTGTACTGGCAGTCCGGTGAAGAATTGCAATGTATTTAGAACACAGTCCAATTCATGGCAAGTAAGCATGCAATAGCGTTTTGTCAGCTCTTCGAGAAAAGAGCATGAAGTTTAGCTAAAACCCATGTTTTTTATAAACACCATTCAATTTGATATAAAAGTTGTGAGCATTATGTAAAGGAACACGGATTCATGTTTAATCAATGATTTCTTATAATGTACTGATATGAATGCAACTAACTGAATATGAAACGATAAATTTTGCTCGAGAATTTAGAGTTATGAACACTATCGCACTTGCCTGCTGCATCTTGTCCAAAACAGCGGCAAGATAGGCTAGTTTGTGTAGGTGAGTAGTAATGAGCAGTGCAAAGTAACAACAAGAAACACCAGTATCAACAGTATGGGGCAAGCACATTCTGCCAACTGTATAATTTATTACACAAAAGTTCGCCTGAATATCAGTCAGACAACTTGTGCAAATGAAGGTCCAGTTGGGCATGAACAAGTTACGAAATCAACAATGCCTGCTTTCACTAACAGGACCCTCATTCACATAAAGTATGCAGCGATAGGCCCCTACCGAGGTACGTCACAGCATGATGTCACTGGCACATGTAAAAGGTGTGGCTGGAAAAACACTCCCGCTGGTGGCTCAGCCCAGTACAGTCGTGCGGTGTTTGGGGCAAGTTTTAATTTTTCAAAGCTTACACTTCACGTTACAATGTCGACATTAGCTGTAGTATGTGTCAGCAAACATCCAGCTGTGTGATAAACTGTGTGGTAAAATATTTGCCACGCTGTCTGTTTATCTTGAAGAAGTGAACACACGTGGTGGCCTGTGCGAGCAACAGTGGCATAGTCTTCAAAAATGTGCACTGTTGATTTCGGCATGTAGTGTGCATTGAAAGGTATTGAGAATATCGGTTCAACTGAGAATACTGAGTGTGGTGTGTGCAGTGTCAATAACAATGTGTCTTGTTTGCGAAGACTAGCACTCATGGCAGGGACCGGTCGATGAAAAAACTTGATTCGACATTTTAGTCAAGGTAAATATGCACTTGACGTGACCATCTGCGAGTGGGTACATCTCGGTGTTTGTGCTGTGTGCAGAAAAAATTGCAAGGTCACCGGGCTGGAAGATACCATTTGCTGAAGCTGCATGTATGAATCGCCCCGACGAGTACGCAAGCTCAATAAAGGTATAACTCGTTTTATCGAAGGCCTCATATTTCTTCATGTAATAAGCAGAGATTCTTGTTTCACATATACTCAGTACCTTTACCGCTCGATATTCATGAAGTGACAATGCAAACAACAAGTTTGTGTGTTAGGTCCTAAGGGAGCAATGTAAATATGCAAATAAGTTGTAGGTGTCAGATGCAGCAATGTAACTGCACAAAAGATTACGTATATATTAGGCTACAGGTTTAGAATCGCATACATCTCAGTGGTCTATCAGGAACATCACAAACAACTTCCTTGCCAACCAGCCCATGTACAGAGGGAGGGAATGGCTGGCACGGTGCTCGAAGTGACGTCACACTATTTCCAAACATAGAGAGGTTTCTTACTTACAACATTTTGCACAATATATTTTTTAGATGCAAGACTGTACTCATCCACATTGATCATACTGATGTCTTTTGTTGTTACTTTGTGCTGCGAGTTACTAGGCATTTAGTCACCATGATCTTTAAAAGCTAATTTCTGTGTTCTCTCTCATATTGCTGACAACTGTGTTGTTGCATAAATTGGGCAAAAAAGCAACGCAGAAAGGCTGTCACAATAAATACACCAACATGGGTATTCTCCTGCAAACAAAAGTCGGCACTGGTTCTGTCATTACCCGTCTTCCTTCTCTCTTTGCCTTGTTTGTGCTGAAACAGCCAAACACCTGATGGGTTAGATGAGAAATATTAACGCATCAAAACTATAAGTGCTTACATCAGCAACTACACAACAGCGTGATAACCGAACCCCTGCCACACAGCAGCGAAACATATTTTGAACATGCTGGCAGTGTATTATTTAATAAAAAGCAACTCTGGCAAATTACAAAATCTCACAATGTGCATGCAAGTTTTCTTCAAAGTCAGGCGTACAATGTAGGTGCTGGCCGGTACAATATTAGTTACAAGCAAAGGCGTCTTGCAGGTACACCTGCAGATTGCACGAACACCTCTCTCTCTCTCTACACTAGGCACACACATTATATCTTTCAACAAGCACACGCCACTGTTTAGGGGAATAACAACGCTCTACCTTGAACGTATGCTAATCAACCCACTTAGGCGGTTGGCTAGGTGAATCGAGCCAAGTTACAAATTGTATCGCTCGCGAACGTAAACAAAATGCTGCTTTGCATCAAATGGCACTGCAGGCTTCGTTTAATCAACAACGTAGCAAGCGCCGTGTGCGTCTTCCTCACTGCATTGCACATATGAAAAAATCGATCACCATACACATGCATGTTGCCGCAGTTGTCTCGAATTAACTCCAGTAAGGCCGCGCCGATGCGCCATGGCTCTGCTGGCGTTAGCGTTGTCAAAGCGAATCGGCAACCGCACTCGCAAAGGCGCGTAAGGTTGCCGTTTCACGACGCCTCGTTCGAGTGCGGCAACACACACTTGCACTGAGTGGCATACTTGGTCTACATAAAAAAGTGTCCACCTTACCTTTAGTTTCTTTCACACTGTCCTGAAGGAAGCAACCACAGGCGTCAGCCGTCACCTCGGAGTCCTTCGAGCGCCCGCCCAACCCGCCGATTCCTTGGACGACTCGCACTTGATCCGCACTCGAACAACCGCGGGAATAGGGCGCAATCTTAGCACATCACACGAACGAGGAACGGCGCTTCCCTACTGAAAAGTTCCGTATGAAATCTTACGGAAAATATATGGACTCCGTAACATTTCCTTATGCTACATACGGAAAACTAATGGAGTTTTATGGAAATATACGGAAGTTGTATGGCATTTACGGAAAGCTTCTTATGGAGTATATGGAAGGATAAGGAAATTGTATGGCTATAGGGAAGGCTTTTTATGGAGTATACAGAAAAATAAGGAAAATGTATGGCATATATGGAATGCTTTTTATGGAGTATATGGAAGGATAAGGAAGTTTTATGGCGTGGATGGAGTGAGTTTTAAGGATAATATGGAAAGATAAGGAGACTTATGGGGCATACGGAGAGTTCATTATGGAAGATATGGGAGGATAAGGAAAGTGTATTGAGTGTACAGAAGCTTTCATAAGGAAAATACAGAATGTAAGGTCTTACGGAAATATACAAATTTTGTAAGGTGCTTACGAAAATGTGTAATAGTGTATGAAAGGAATGTGGATTGTTGCAAAAATGTGGAAACTGTACAGTTGTTGTCTCATTTTCAGCAGGAAATCCGAGCTCTATCAAGTTGTAAATGAATGCACAGTGACATATATAGTACAAAAGAATAACGCAGGCTAGTCTGTGTTGTCAGTCACCACTGTTCGCCCTTTTCCAGAATGAATACAACTTCTGCAGATCACCAGGTGCTAAAGTCTGTCACACGGAAAATGTGTCATTCACAAGGAATGACAACAACTGTCATTTTACTTGCATGCTGTCACACGAAAACAAATTAAGCAAGCAAAGCATAACTTCAAGGGCTTGTTTTTTGGTAGAAACAATAATAATGAGAACTAAATTCAATGTGAATGAACTTGTCAATATTAATGAAACTGTTCTCATTAACATTGGCAAAGAGAAATGTCATTTTACAATATCGACCATGAGCTTAGCTCTCCTGAGCACCGACAAAAGAAATGAAAATCTATGAAAACTAATTGCATGTAGCCTAAAAATTATTTTTTATTGATAGTATATGTGCTCCTACAATATAGATACAGCTATACACAACTTGCCACAGCTTCACGACAGAAATGAGGTAGGGGCAGAGGGAGTGGTCAGAAAAATAATTAAGTATGAGAGCACAACTGATATGTACAAACACATAATGGTGCTTATCATTGATGCACGGATGGTCGTGTATAGAGCTGGGTCGTTTTGAGTTCTTCAAAAGCATTGTTTCAGACCACCATGCAGATTACGCTTCAATTGTAGTGCTACATAAGACACAACTTATGGGCCAGCTTTAATGAATAAGAAGATTATAGGTTAAACAAATGCTTTAAAATATATCATATCATGGCTGCATGGACGCATACAAGCTATGTAAAGCGCAATAAAGTGAGGACGCATGAGCTTCTCTTGATGCTTCAGTTCTACATAGATGCTTCAACTGTGCTGCAAAAAAATTTAACCAATGTCTGTGTGTGCAACATTGTCCATTTTAAACTATCTATATGTATATATAAAATTCCTACTGCGAGTTAAGCTACGTAGCACTCCATAACTCTTCCTTTTATTAAGGGCAATTTTTCAAACAATCAACATTATTTATTTTCTGTCTGATGACTTCGTGCCCGCAATTCTTGGTTTGGCTCGATCACAATTGTGCAGCCCTTATTTTAGAGGAATCAAAAAACATCAACCAAAATATATTTTGGAACTGCTTCTCGGTGATATTGCCTTCCCTCAACTGCCACAGCTTGAGAGGAGTCATATAGCAAGTCTCGCGCATACCTAGGGCCTACCCTTGAAGAAACTGGTCCGGCTGTGAAATGCTCAGTTTTTTCTCAAATAAATTTTTTCGTTTGAGTTTTCTCACTTCTCGAGTCCCTTCACAATCAAGCAGACCCATTGTTCCCCTTAGTCCTTAATTTTGTTATATTATGAAATAAATAAAAAAATTAATAATGAAAATAAAAATACTAATAACTGTTGCGCAAAAAACACAGTCCCACATACGTACTTGAACGCAATATTGCTTTTATTTTGTTTTATAACCTAAGGCATTAGAAAAGATAGCAGTACAATAAAAACATTAAAAAAACAAAAAAAATTAAACTTGGCGGGACTCGAACCTGCGCCACTTAGTTGTGCTCGTGCACGTGAACCGAGTGCGTTAGCTTGCTAAGCTAATCACGCTGAAGTAGTGCATGGGTTTAAGTTATGTATATAAATTTGCTCTTTACACGCTATGTCTTGGCATATTTATGTGCGATATGCGATCGTATCTATTGTTGTGTGCATATGTTTTGGGATTGTATTTACGTCACATGCTTTTCGCATGTCTTTCAACTATAGATTGCTGCCCCGCCGCGGATGAAAACAAGTATTTTTACACCCACACACAAGCTTGAGCAGTTGAAGGTTGTTTCCCGGGGCTCTCTTGCGATTGAGTCGGCCACCACAAAAATTAGAGGGATACGCCATTAATCCCTGCATCTAGCTGTATTCCACTTAGTAGCTCTATCGCTTGATGACAAATCGAGCGCGGGGCGCGACGTTATTGCGCACGACCATGCCTCGCGTAGTGGCGACATCAGCTGATTGCGCTGGCCCGCTTGCTTCGATTTGCTTCAGAGCAAAGAAATGTCATACCTTGAAAGATTGCGCACTGCACTATGTCAAAATGTTACTGCTTTGTAGCCATCCTATTATTCATTGAGAATTGATAACTCTGATATCACTACTGCAGAGCTTTGCGTCGGCGACACGCACCGAACGTGAAACCGCACTACGTCTGTCGTAGAAGCAGTAGGAGGCTATCGTCTGCTAGAACAAAAACAAAACAAAAACCTGCGAAAATATTCCTAAGTTGTAACTTGTTTTTTGAATAACCGTTTATCTCTTTTAAAGTTCTTTTGCCAGATAACATACATTTTTTTTCAGTTTATAGCAGCGAGAGATGTTTTTTTTTTCCTCACACAGATATCCAAGCCAAATCCATTCACAGCTAAAGCCACATGTTGTTTGTCTTTGTCTCCGTGGGTAGCTCTCTCCTGTGTTCGCGCTGCTACACACGAGAGCACGAAATGTTAAATTTACGCAAGGAAGCGCCGTTCCTCGTTCGTGTGATGTGCTAAGATTGCGCCCTATTCCCGCGGTTGTTCGAGTGTGGATCAAGTGCGAGTCGTCCAAGGAATCGGCGGGTTGGGCGGGCGCTCGAAGGACTCCGAGGTGACGGCTGACGCCTGTGGTTGCTTCCCTCAGGACAGTGTGAAAGAAACTAAAGGTAAGGGGGACACTTTTTTATCTAGACCAAATATGCCACTCAGTGCAAATGTGTGTCGCTGCACTCGAACGAGGCGTCGTGAAACGGCAACCTTACGCGCCTTTGCGAGTGCGGTTGCCGATTCGCTTTGACAACGCTAACGCTAGCAGAGCCATGGTGCATCGGCGCGGCCTTACTGGAGCTCATTCGAGACAACTGCGGCAACATGCATGTGTATGGTGATCGATTTTTTCATATGTGCAGTGTAGTGAGGAAGACGCACACGGCGCTTGCTACGTTGTTGAATAAACGAAGCCTGCAGTGCCATTTGATGGAAAGCAGCATTTTGTTTACGTTCGCGGGCGATACAATTCGTAACTTGGCTCGATTCACCTAGCCAACCGCCTAAGTGGGTTGATTAGCATACGTTCACGGTAGAGCGTTATTATGCCCCTAAACAGTGGCGTGTGCTTGTTAAAAGATATAATGTGTGTGCCTAGTGTAGAGAGAGAGGTGTTCGTGCAATCTGCATATGTACCTGCAAGACGCTTTAGCTTGTAACTAATAATGTACCGGCCAGCACCTACATTGTACGCCTGACTTTGAAGAAAACTTGCATGCACAATGTGAGATTTTGTAATCTGCTAGAGTTGCTTCTTATAAAATAATACACTGCCAGCATGTTCAAAATATGTTTCGCTGCTGTGTGGCAGGAGTGCGGTTATCACGCTGTTGTGTAGTTGCTGATGCAAGCACTTATAGTTTTGATGCGTTAATATTTCTCATCTAACTCATCAGGTGTTTGGCTGTTTCAGCACAAACAAGGCAAAGAGAGAAGGAAGACGGGTATTGACAGGACGAGTGTCGATTTTTGTTTGCAGGAGAATACCCATGTTGGTGTATTTATTGTGACAGCCTTTCTGTGTTGCTTTTTTGCCCAATTTATGCAACAACACAGTTGTCAGCAATTTGAGAGAGAACACTGAAATTAGCTTTTAAAGATCATGGTGACTAAATGCCTAGTAATTCACAGCACAAAGTAACAACAAAAGACATCAGTATGATTAATGTGGACGAGTACAGTCGTGCATCTAGAAAATATATTGTGCAAAATGTTGCCTAAGTAAGAAACCTCTCTATGTTTGCAAATAGTGTGACGTCACTTCGAGTACCGTGCCAGCCATTCCCTCCCTCTGTGCAACGGCTGGTTGGCAAGAAAGTTGTTTGTGACGTTCCTGATAGACCACTGAGATGTATGTGATTCTAAACCTGTAGCCTAATATATACGTAATCTTTTGCGCAGTTACATCACTGCATCTGACACCTACAACTTATTTGCATATTTACATTGCTCCCTTAGGACCTAACACACAAACTTGTTGTTTGCATTGTCAGTTCATGAATATCGAGCGGTAAGGTACTGAGTATATGTGAAACAAGAATCTCTGCTTATTACATGAAGACATATGAGGCCTTCGATAAAACGAGTTATACCTTTATTGGGCTTGCGTACTCGTCGGGGCGATTCATACATGCAGCTTCAGCAAATGGTATCTTATAGCTCGGCGACCATGCAATTTTTTTCTGCACATAGCGCAAACATCGAGATGTACCCACTCGCAGATGGTCGCGTCAAGTGCATATTTACCTTGACTAAAATGTCGAATCAAGTTTTTTCATCGACCGGTCCTTGCCATGAGTGCTAACGTCTTCGCAAACAAGACACATTGTTATTGACACTGCACACACCACACACAATATTCTCAGTTGAACCAATATTCTCAATACCTTTCAATGCACACTACATGCCGCAATCAACAGTGCACATTTTTGAAGACTATGCCACTGTTCCTCGCACAGGCCACCACGTGTGTTCACTTCTTCAAGATAAACAGACAGTGTGGCAAATATTTTACCACACAGCTAGATGTTTGCTGACACATACTACAGCTAATGTC
This sequence comes from Rhipicephalus microplus, assembly GCF_043290135.1. Classification (NCBI taxonomy): domain Eukaryota; kingdom Metazoa; phylum Arthropoda; class Arachnida; order Ixodida; family Ixodidae; genus Rhipicephalus; species Rhipicephalus microplus. The sequence continues at coordinate 158,555,665 of NC_134703.1, read as the reverse complement.
GACATTGTAACGTGAAGTGTAAGCTTTGAAAAATTAAAACTTGCCCCAAACACCGCACGACTGTACCGGGCTGAGCCACCAGCGGGAGTGTTTTTCCAGCCACACCTTTTACATGTGCCAGTGACATCATGCTGTGACGTACCTCGGTAGGGGCCTATCGCTGCATACTTTATGTGAATGAGGGTCCTGTTAGTGAAAGCAGGCATTGTTGATTTCGTAACTTGTTCATTCCCAACTGGACCTTCATTTGCACGAGTTGTCTGACTGATATTCAGGCAAACTTTTGTGCAATAAATTATACAGTTGGCAGTCTGTGCTTGCTCCATACTGTTGTTACTGGTGTTTCTTGTTGTTACTTTGCACTGCTCATTACTGCTCACCTACAGAAACTAGCCTATCTTGCTGCTGTTTTGGACAAGATGCAGCTGGCAAGTGCGATAGTGTTCATAACTCTAAATTCTCAAGCAAAAATTATCGTTTCATATTCAGTTAGTTGCATTCATATCAGTACATTATAAGAAATCATTGATTAAACATTAATCTGTGTTCCTTCACATAATGCTCACAACTTTTATATCAAATTGAATGGTGTTTATAAAAAACACGGGTTTTAGCTAAACTTCATGCTCTTTTCTTGAACAGCTGACAAAACGCTATTGGATGCTTACTTGCCATGAATTGGACTGTGTTTGAAATACATTGCAATTCTTCACCGGACTGCCAGTACACTTCACATTGGGGGAACATTTATTAACCATGGATTGATTAATTAAGAACGGAAAGAAAGAAGCGGCAGACCAAGATACTTGATATTGGCATCTGTTTTGCTACCCAGCACATTATCATGCAAACTTCCTATAGAGTGGTTATGCGTCTTGCATGTGTGTCTGTAAACCAAGAACTTTGGATAGAAATATATTTTTCTTGCAAATGGTTGCAGTACTGTGGAGGCCGTAGGGCTGCTTAGGAATGGTGGAATCCCTGGACATGTGTTCAACCTTGCTGCATCAGCTCCTTTGTGTTTTCACGGCATCTTTACAGATGTGTTGGGTGAGTAAAGCAAGCAGGTTTCAACACAAGAAAAAGTATAATATGGCAGCACCTCTTGTGCGTGCCTTACATCCCAAGTATATCAAATATTTATCTTGCACCTTGTGGCCTGTAATTTTTAAAGAGACACTTCTTTTTGCTTTATATTTGAGTCTTGATGCTTCGACAGCAATGTATTTGTGTTTGACAGCAAGTGTTCTTGAACAAATAACTGATCTCAATAATGACAAAACACCCTTCATACTTGGTCCTTAGCACAAGCTAGCACATACCTGTAGTAGATTCAATTATTCATTTTTTGCTGGGATGATAATGGGCAAGTAGCAAAGGCAAGTTCAGATTGGAGTGGTCGGTGACGTCTGTTTAGGCTCTGCCATATTGCTTTGCAACCAGAGTTACTTGTGGCCACATATACAATGAAGCCACATGACGTGCATTCTAAATGAGATTACCATATCACATTTCGCTGCATCTCAATGTGTGCCAAACAAATGCAGATATCATTAGCTTGCCACTATAAAGGGATACTAAACCAACACAAGGTTGAAATTTAGTCGTGGTGTTGCAGCTGTGTATGACTCTACAATGGATGCATAGCCATGATAATTTGTCTATATGTTGTCGCAATAGTAATGTTACACACATTGTACGACACAAAAGAGGTCCTCGCTTATTTCGCTTTTTTGGCAATGCTTCTTTCTTGTCTCTTCTTGCCATGTGCTCCTCCTCACTGTACAAGGAGCCAGAGTAGTGGGCACACAAACACGTATTTAAAAAAAATGTTGTAAGGTGAGCACTGAGAAGCTGAACACTTCCGAAAGGCTCAAAGAGGTAAAGGTATTGTTTCTAGCTACTTTTTGGGCACCCACAGCTAGTTGTGCTGCTGCAGTTAAAAAATGAGTTAAATGTTAAAAATTAATTGGAGGTGGTTTGGCACCCATAATTGCAGTTACATACAGAACTAGGTTTCAATGCGTAAGCAAAATCTGTTCACTCTAAATCAATCCTAATGATATCTGAAATTCAGGAAATATTCACAGAAAAGCTCAGAAACAGGCTAAGTGGTTGCCCCTTGAACGTGAAGGAGATACCTTTCTTCTGAAAGGTCAATAGACAGTCTAGTAGTCTCGATATTACATGCACTATAAAATATTCTGGTGGGGTGCTTTTCATGCATGGTATAATGAGAGGGGTTTTTAATAGAACTGTTGTAACTTTGCCCTACGTTGCTGAAATTGTTCACATAGTTATAATACATGAATCACTTTATGCCTTTTGATTTTATGCAAATGATTTGCTTACCCAGTCGGTTTAACTTGATTTTGATAAAAATATAAATGCTCTAAACTTTTTTTATTATACAGCAGGTTTATTTTTAAAATACGCGACCATTGATGTGAACACAGTTGGTGGCGTGCTTGATTAATCCTTCACTATCACCACTCTAACTACACCTGCTACAGTGCATAGTGTGACAAAAGTAATGGTACTTAACATTACTGGCAGCATACACTTTTATGTCTCAAAATGTGTTAAAAAGCCTGGTAAAAATGTGTGTACGTTTTTTTTTTCGCTCCAACTAAATATTCTGGTCTACTCAAAATAGCTTCCGCTCTTTTAATGTCCTCAAACTATTAGGTGTTCAAAAGAAGTATCAATGCCATATGCTTTCTTTGTCAGCCTACTCACCACTCTAATAATGAGAATTACCCGACAACATTACCCAGTAAAATATAGGGATGTTATAAAAAGTAATGTCAATTCAATTGTCAAGAAACGTTGCCAAGTTGCGTTTTGTTCACTTTTCTTTTCATAATTTTGTTAAAGTTACTTTTGATAACATCTCCTAGAGTTTGTTTGGCATCATTTTCTACTAGTTCTCATTATAATGTGTTCAACAAAGACAAAAACCCTTAAATTTATAGTTCTTTCCTTTACTCATGAATCTGAAACAGTGAATCTCAGTAATCTTAGCGGTGTGTGACTTGTTTTTTTTTTTATCAGTTGTGCATGTGTTCAAGTACATGCATTTAGGTGGGAGGGTGAACCATTGCCACCTCCTGTGACTAGCAGATTTTCTGAGAACTGACAGATGCATAATGCTGCCAAAGAAGTATAGGGATATTGGAAGTAATCGTAACGTAATTGCAATCGTAATGTAATTGCCAGTAGGCAAAAAAAAGGTGTTCCACACTCGCCATAATGGTAACAAGCAGCGCTGACTTACTCTTCCATGTATAAATGCACATATATACCGTACAAAATGGAAGAGGGATAGCCGCCATGGTAGCTCAGATCAGACATGTTATTCGAAGTTCGCAGGCTCGGTCCCTGTACAGGGCAGGTTATCTTTTTTTCCTTCTACTTTTCCTTCTTCACAATTACAACACTTCTATTCTTCTTGAAGACTTTCTGGGGTAACAAAGGTACCTTATAATCTGAAGAGGCAAACAGAATCTGCCAGTGCACGAGTTAGCTCTTGTAGTGGTTACAAGTAAGATATGTTTTGAAGAATAAATCATTCTGCCACTTGCCTAAAGAATGGCTAGAGGACGTGGCACTGGATGCACTTTGTTATTTTTGAATCAAGCTATCTTGTATTCTATTTTTATAAATTACATGGGATACACATGACGATATCACACACTTTAATGCCACAAAGATTATGCAGCGAACAATGTTATAAATGCGAAATTGCATAAGGATAAGGTGAAAACTGCACCCTCAACGAGAATGTACATGGAGCACAGGGTGCAGGCGTCATTCCTTCTGCCCATGCTTTTCAAGTGCGAGCTGTTTTCACCTCGTTCTGACCAACTAACTAAATTGAGTTGTGTTGTTATAGTGCAAGAAGATGCTCCACGGGAAACTAGGTTTGTCTCAAACTCTGTGTGTCTCTTTCAATCTATATGGTGCCCGGTTCAAGAGTTCATGCAGACCAGATCGTGTAAAACAGGACCGTGTAAAATGGACCGTGTAAATAAAATAAAATGGACCATGTAAATAAACAGGATCGTGTAAAATGTCGTTTTCGTGTGCAACTGTAGTTGTGGTTGTGCTGAATGACCTTTTTTTATATACATTACATAACAAACTTGCTCCTTTAGAGTCGAGTGCATCTTCGGATCGATTGTAAATGTTTGCATATGCGAGGCCTTAAGTTTTATAAGAAATTGCTCAGTGTGCCACGAGGAAATGTGTGTTCAGCGAAAATTTGCATATCATTATATACAACTCTTAAAGCCTCGTCTACAACTTTGTGCAGGTTGACCTTGAGCAGAAAACGAGGAGCAGCAGCAGCCCCCAGAAAAGAGCAAGCACCCTCCAAGCTCCCGAAGCTCTCTTCCACAGGAACATCATGGTCACTGTGTGGCATTGAAAGCCATTGCAAGGAGTGCCTTATCAGTACACTGTGCTGCTCTTTCATTGCAGAAGACGAAGTTGACCACTCCAGAGGAACTTCACGCTGTGTATTGTGAGTGCTTCAGTGGTTTTGTTTTTGTCCAGCCAGCAGTTAAGAAATCATGTGTCAGATTCAGCCGGGATGGCTAGAGGGAGTCGGGCAGGCATGTTTGGACATTTGTCTAGCCAAGTAGTGCCAATTTTCGCACTGGTCCTGTTGGAGTTACTGCCACAATCACAGAAGCTACGTCACCTCTCTAAATGTACAGATGTGTCGGGGAAGATTAGCTGCATTAGGTTTTTCTATAACTGATAGCTGCCAGCATTCTTCATTATATAGGAGTTTTGTTCCTCACTTATGGGTGTAAAGTCCTCCACAGAAAAAATGCAACACGTCTACTTCCAGAAGGCTCCAAGGCCCTACTTGTAGGTTTTTTCGGCTTGTATCATAAGCGCCTCGTTTGGGTGTACATGAACATTTTATAAACATGTACAGCGAAAAATTCGGGTGGCCGGTCGTTTTGTCGTTATCATGTTCCTCGCAGTATTCTTAAGCATGTTGTGCATTACGTTGTCAATCTGGTTCATGTGCATAGAAGACATTACGAAGTTTTAGGCTACAGTATAAAAAGCCTGGAAGCAAGCTATCAATAATTTTTTAACAGAGTTGCTTAATCTCATACATGATACATCACTAAACTTTCGTGGGTATTCATCAATGTAAGCTCGTCTTAGTGTTGTCCAAAATGAAGATGCGAGTCGACAGATGGAAACATCTAGTAATCAGGGTGAACAGTGGAAGTGCCTCAGACAGGCTGGCCGATGTTGCGAAAGGAGGACCTAATTTTTAGAAGTCACCTTGTCATCCTTGGCGTGTTAGTTTAAATAAGGTCAGTAATGACATCATCTTTTGGTGTAGGCGTGTGTGCCTGTTGGAAATGTTTGTCTGAAAAAAAAAACTATAACGCAGAAGAGTGCAGCCCTTGCTTCTTTTCAAGTTAGGTTGCGCTGATACAAAGTGTTCTCCTGTCAGAGGTTGGGGGTAAGGCAAGCAAAAAAAGATAAATGATAGAAAAGAAGAAAAAAGAAGAAGGAAAAAAAAGGGGGATGAAGTAAAAGTAGTGCTACACTGCTCCTACTTTGCATCCCCTCTTTTCTTGTTTTTTTCCCTTGTTTTCTTTTTTCACCCTTTTTGTTACATTTGCATTGTCCTATCTAATGCATGAATCAATGACACATGGCTTTGCTATAGCAAAGATGCCTATGTGGTGTTTGATTGAACAGTGCATTGTACTTCATTCAGTTAATTACAGACTGATCAGTCTTGCAATAAGTGCTTCCTGTCTATCACCACACATGTTCAAATGAAAAGTTTGTGCTTGGCTCTTAGTATGCTGGTATATAGCTTGTGTCTTGGACTACTCAAAATGAATGTTGTTTTGCTGCTGTTTATGGTAATGAATTTATCCAACATGAAAATATCTTGCCTTGCAAACTTTGTCGGACCTGCCTTTCTTTTTCTTTCCTATGCAGGCATTGTATGTGAGGGAGGCAGTAACAGAGAGGTAATAGCTTGAGCTTCGGAAGAATAAATTCTGGCAGTGAAGCAATTACACATCAAACATCCCAGCCATTTTGCCAACCGTACTAAATGTGTTTTGAAAAAAAAATATTGTGCTCGGTTACTGTATTGAAAACAGCAAAATGCTAAAATATATCGCAGAGAACAAAATATTAGGCCACGATGGTGCCTTCTGGACTTCCCAGGATGTCGTCTGGGTGTTGTTTGTGAAAAGTAAAAAGTGTTTCAAAAATACTGCCTCTTTTACACCAAATTCGGTGTAGGTATTAAGTAAAGGTGATTGTGTGTAGTGCATGAAGCTCAGTAATATTAGTGCAATTTTTTTGCCAGATCAAAAGCAAGGAAGCAGTTCTCTTTATATGGCAAGTTATATGATTACACTTTGTCTTAAAGTAGAAATGAATTTTTGAAGTTTTCTTATGATGGCTGTTTTCTGCATTTGATATACGACAGCTTCCATTCCGAAGTTCTCCATGGCCCTCAATAGGAGACTTCAAAAATCATTTTCCTCATTTAAACAAAAATTGTAATGATAACACTTGCCATATAACAAGAACTGTTTATTTGCTTTCAACTTACACATAAAAGTAATATTCAATTAGACAAACACACAGCTCAAGTTGCATCTCAATGTGGACAAAAACGATTATATAGTGATATTTGTAATCTGGACCTAACATTATTTTTTTTCGTGAAATATAACTTCTGTGCAGTGAGTATTTGTGGCTCAAATATTCATACAAAGTGCAGTGTTGCCATACAAGAAATGCAAACGATAAACAGTTTGGCTGAATTCTTCAAAGCCTATGTAGCGGTAAAATTGCACTAATGTTACTCGGCTTCAAATACTTTAAGAAGCACCTTTACTTAATATGTACATCAAATTTGATATGGCAAGAAAAAGCGGTACTTCGAAATTTTTCTCACAAATAACACCCGCACGACATTCTGCGAAATTCTGATGGTACCCACGTGACCACTACTTTTTCCTCTTCAAAACATTTCTGCAAATAGCTATTTTCAGAAGAGTAAATTACCATCATTTTTTAAAACTATACATCTGTGATGGTCGCCAGGCAGTATGGTTTGTATGTTTGGTGTAGAATAGCCCAGTGCGAAAAACAACAAATGTGTGAGCATTCTTTGACGCTCCGGCAATTTCGAAAGCATTTGTTTGTTAGCAGCAATTCAGTTAAGCCCTCGTCTTTATGCTTAGGCCCAGAAACAAAACACAAGTAACCAAAGTAGTCCTAAGAGTCATGTAGTCTCACTGTTCCAAGGCTTGTGGAGCCTAATTTAGTGCAAGCTTCACCATTTTTTAAAAATTCAGATTCAACCAACAGGTTTTGGAGGCACAGTGCATTTTCAGCTAACTTGTTTCACACCAGTTACTTCGATAAAAAGTGGGAAGTAGAGGTAAAAATACCATTTTAAAGGCATTGTAGATAATAACAAAAAGGACTGCTTTCTTTTTTTGTGTGGTGCTTTGCCTGAACGCTGTGCTTTTTGTGGTATATTTCGTTGTCTAGTGAACAGAGGCCTTAAAAACTAACATTAGCCATGTTGAGGTCGATTTCTTGGTTATAGTCATAGTAGCCATATTAAAAATATATGACTTCAAACATGATTGTTCTTTTGAAGATGTTTTCTTGCATAATGATATTTCAGAGTCTTAGTCAATTTTGTTATAAGAAAACGTGATGTCATAATAGGGTCACTTTTTGTAGGGTCGTTCAGTTCTACCTTACCTTTTATATTCCTAATAGAGCAGTTATTTTCAATATTGGTATTTAAAATGGAATGAGCATGCTGTATGTAGTAAGGTGTAAGCACTTACAGATAGCACATGCACCCAACTTTTCTGTTGGCAGTTTATTTCTGTTATTCTTGATTTATATGTGGGGTTTCACGTCCGAAAACCACGATATGATTATGAGAGAGGCCGTAGTGGAGGGCACTGGAAACTTCGACCACTTGGGGTTCTTTAACGTACACCCAAATCAGCACACGTGCCTACAGCATTTCTGCCTCATTTCTGCCTCCATCGGAAATGGAGCCGGGATTTGATACCGCGACCTGTGGGTCAGCAGCCGAATTTCTGGTACTCTTGCTCCCCTATATGTGTGCAGTTCGGTTATAGTTATCTGGCTTGCACAGATATTTAATGGCACCTGCCTTGTCCTGCTTGCTTTCATGGGGATTTTAACCTTCATAAGTTACATAGATTTAACTCTCAAAATTGTTCAAGATGCCAATTTTGTGCACAAACTGTATAGTATAAAGGCAGCAGATATACATGCACACACTATTAAATGTACATTGAGAGCTTTCATTTGCAGTTTCTAAAGTTTTACTGTGCAGGAAGCATTTAAATCATAATTTCATAAGGATATATTAATCGATAATCTCTACCATTGAAAAGCGTGACAACCTAGTTATTTTCACTGTGATAAGCATGCTGTTTTCTTTGATGTGGCAGAACTAATTTATACACTCATTCCTTCTATTATTCACATATCCATAACATGAAGGATTGTGTGCCTTACATTTTCAGTTTCATTCTGTGTGTTATATTTCTTGTGCATGTGAACTAATGTGCTAACATGTGTCTCTGACATTATTTGTGCCAATTATTTTCATTTCCAGGTGCCTATGAAGGACACATAAGTTCTATGGCAGTGACCTTCCAAATTTACAGTGGTGCCGGAGCCTCAAGCAGCATTTCGCCGATCTCCACAAGGTGTTCATGATACAAACACAGCGCCACACTTTCACAGTGCTATGATTATTATTTATGTTTAAACATTTCGTTCTAAAATTGCTGTTACATTGTGTTTTGTGCCACCATCCTGTGGCTTAGGTGGAGCTCGTGAAATTACGGTGTAGTCACCTCATTTGTGTACCATCAACACTGCAATGTCACCATTCTCAGCTGGAGCATACAGACAAATAAAAAAATATATTGATTGTAGCAGGGCTGGTGTGTATAATAATGCTTCTCTATTGATAATAATAACTTTATAAGCTCTTTAGGTCTTGCATAGAACACTGCATTAATGTGTTGCAATGTAACCACCATTTATGATCGCTAGCATGTTAATTTAGTAGTTTTGTAATGTATTTTATTTGAAAGGTAATTTTGCTTCCGCATCACGACAATTAGAAAGATGCCGATGATTCAATGCCTCATTAAGTAGCTTCTTAACACATTTGTTTCTTTCAAGCCTTGGTTTACTCTTCAAGGCTGTTTCAGATAGCAAACATATTTCACCTTCATGCAACGTATTAAGAATGAAATATTCATATATATTTCTACACAGTACTTACTTTTGCAAACAACGTGAATGGCCAATTGCTTTTACTCGAGATCTAGGATGTCCATTTGATCTTTGCAAGATGCAGCAGATAGCTGCATAGTTTCTGCATTATGCTAATTTCCGTGAGTTGCTTATCGGGTAATTTAGCATGATATGGAGCTTTCCGTAAGCTGCGAATGTCCGCATCTTTTCGCATGATATGGCGCTTTCCGTAAGCTGCCGATGTTCGCATCTTTCCGCATGATGCGGCTTTCCGTAGTCCAATAATTGCGTATACGGATCCGTATATGCGGAACGTTTCAGTAGGGTTCCTTGCGTAAATTTAACATTTCGTGCTCTCGTGTGTAGCAGCGCGAGCACATGAGAGAGCATGCCCTCGGAGACAAAGACAAACAACATGTGGCTTTAGCTGTGAATGGATTTGGCTTGGATATCTGTGTGAGGAAAATAAAAAAAAAACATCTGTCGCTGCTATAAACTGAAAAAAATGTATGTTATCTGGCAAAATAACTTTAAAAGTGATAAACGGTTATTCAAAAAACAAGTTACAACTTATGAATATTTTCGCAGGTCTTTGTTTTGTTTTTGTTCTAGCAGACGACAGCCTCCTACTGCTTCTACGACAGACGTAGCGCGGTTTCACGTTCGGTGCGTGTCGCCGACGCAAAGCTCTACAGTAGTGATATCAGAGTTATCAATTCTCAATTAATCATAGGATGGCTACAAAGCAGTAACATTTTGACATAGTGCAGTACACAATCTTTCAAGGTATGACATTTCTTTGCTCTGAAGCAAACCGAAGCAAGCCGGCCGGCGCAATCAGCTGATGTCGCCACTACGCGAGGCATGGTCGTGCGCAATAGCGTCGCACCCCGCGCTCAATTTGTCATCAAGCGATAGAGCTACTAAGTGGAATACAGCTAGATGCAGGGATTAATGGCGTATCACTCTAATTCCCTGTGGTGGCCGACTCAATTGCAAGAGAGCCCCGGGAAACAACCTTCATCTGCTCAAGCTTGTGTATGGTGTAAAAATACTTATTTTCATCCGCGGCGGGGCAGCAATCTATAGTTGAAAGACATGCGAAAAGCATGTGACGTATATACAATCACAAAACATATGCACACTACAATAGATACGATCGCATATCGTACATAAATATGCCAACACATAGCGTGTGAAAAGCAAATTTATATACATAACTTAAAACTCATGTGTACTCCTAAGCGCGATTAGCTTAGCAAGTTAACGCACGCAGTTCACGTGCGCGAGCACAACTGAGTGGCGCAGGTTCGAATCCCGCCAAATCTAAGGTGTTTTTTTTGTTTTTTTCAACGTTTTTATTGTACTGCTATCTTTTCTAATGCCTTAGGTTATAAAACAAAATAAAAGCAATATTGCGTTCAAGTACGTATGTGAGACTGTGTTTTTTGCACAACAGTTATTAGTATTTTTATTTTCATTATTAATTTTTTATTTAATTCATAATATAACAAAATTAAGGACTAAGGGGAACATTGGGTCTGCTTCATTGTGAAGGGACTCGAGAACTGAGAAAACTCAAACCAAAAAGTTTATTTGCGAAAAAACTGAGCATTTCACAGCCGGACCAGTTTCTTCAAGGGTAGGCCCTAGGTATGCGCGAGACTATATGACTCATCTCAAGCTGTGGCAGTTGAGGGAAGGCAATATCACCGAGAAGCAGTTCCAAAATATATTTTGGTTAATGTTTTTTGATTCCTCCAAAATAAGGGCTGCACATTTGTGATCGAGCCAAACCAAGAATTGCGGGCACGAAGTCATGAGACGGAAAATGAATAATGTTGATTGTTTGAAAAATTGCCCTTAATAAAAGGAAGAGTTATGGAGTGCTACGTAGCTTAACCCGCAGTAGGAATTTCATATATACATATAGATAGTTTAAAATGGACAATGTTGCACACACAGACATTGGTTAAATTTCTTTGCAGCACAGTTGAAGCATCTATGTAGAACTGAAGCATCAAGAGAAGCTCATGCGTCCTCACTTTATTGCGCTTTACATAGCTTGTATGCGTCCATGCTGCCATGATATGATATATTTTAAAGCATTTGTTTAACCTATAATCTTCTTATTCATTAAAGCTGGCCCATAAGTTGTGTCTTATGTAGCACTACAATTGAAGCGTAATCTGCATGGTGGTCTGAAACAATGCTTTTGAAGATCTCAAAACAACCCAGCTCTATACACGACCATCCTTGCATCTATGATAAGCACCTATATGTGTCCGTACATATCAGTTGTGCTCTCATACTTAATTATTTTTCTGACCACTCCCTCTGCCCCTACCTCGTTTCTGTCGTGAAGCTGTGGCAAGTTGTGTATAGCTGTATTTATATTGTAGGAGCACATACTATCAATAAAAAATTATTTTAGGCAACATGCAATTAGTTTTCATAGATTTTCATTTCTTTTGTCGGTGCTCAGGAGAGCTAAGCTCATGGTCTATATTTTAAAATGACATTTCTCTTTGCCAATGTTAATGAGAACAGTTTCATTAATATTGACAAGTTCATTCACATTGAATTTAGTTCTCATTATTATTGTTTCTACCAAAAAACGAGCCCTTGAAGTTATGCTTTTTTTGCTTGATTTGTTTTCGTGTGACAGCATGCAAGTAAAATGACAGTTATTGTCTTTCCTTGTGAATGACACATTTTCCGTGTGACAGACTTTAGCACCTGCATGGTCATCTGCAGAAGCTGTATTCATTCTGGAAAAGGGCGAACAGCGGTGGCTGACAACACAGACTAGCCTGCGTTATTCTTTTGTACTATATATGTCACTGTGCATTCATTTATAACTTTATAGAGCTCGGATTTCCTGCTTAAAATGTGACAACAACTGTAGAGTTTCCACATTTTTGCAACAATCCACATGCCTTTCATACACTATTGCACATTTTCGTAAGCACCTTACAAATTCTGTATATTTCCGTAAGACCTTACATTCTGCATTTTCCTTATGAAAGCTTCTGTACACTCCATACACTTTCCTTATCCTTCCATATCTTCCATCATGAACTCTCCGTAAGCTCCATAAGTTTCCTTATCTTTCCTTATCCTTCCATATACTCCATAAAAAGCTTTCCATATATGCCATACATTTTCCATATCTTTCCGTATACTCCATAAAAAGCTTTCCGTATACGCCATACAATTTCCTGATCCTTCCTTATACTCCATAAGAAGCTTTCCGTAAATTCCATACAACTTCCATATATTTCCATAAAACTCCATATTTTTTCTGTATGTAGCATAAGGAAATGTTACAGAGTCCATATATTTTCCGTAAGATTTCATACGGAACGTTTCAGTAGGGATATTCCACCACTGAGCCAGGCCGGTGCAAGCAAATTTCTTGCAAATTGACCCAAGGCAGGCTTGAAGCCAGGAAAGGAATCGCATTGACATGAGTAATAAAGTGTTTTAGGACAGCGAAAAAACAACCAGGTGTAATATCATATTGCGAATTGCGCAACGTGTAGGTCGTTGAATGCTCCAACCCTTTACAAATACTTGATCCTGTTCACCTATTAACTCTGGCGCATACCCACTGTAGGGAATTGTGGGGATTACGAAAGCTTCTGGTATAATTATTCATTGTCGTCAGCCGCAACACACAAACACTGCACAAAGTTCCTTGCAAGTCGGCAGCAGGCACAATGCTTTTCCGAAGAATTACGAAGAATCGCACAGTGAACGCCTGCCCACGATTAGTGGCGTAGTGGGTACCATGCAAGAGTGCTTCAAGCTGCTACCCAAAGAGTAATAAAAAAGCCTGCTAAACTCTCTTTTCTAGCGTTCGTCGTGCAAGTGTTGCGCGTTCAGGGCATGCCTGGCAGTTCTTTGTTGGCTGGGAGATAACCAAGAAAATGCTCAACATGTTGAAGCAGAAACATGAAAAGTCATATCATACGATCCAATCGTAACATGGTCAATTCCAGCAATGAATTCTGTCGCCCGAACAGTCGAACTACGTGATTGATCCGTTCAGGCTGCTCAGAAAGCCGTTATCAGTGTGACATTAGTATGTTAAGACGCTTTACAGCTATCACTGCTCCTTTTTCACGCGAAGAAAAGCGGAACGTCGTGCACTTCACAATATTTTGACATCCCCGTGTGGTGGTCTAGTGGCTAAGGTACTCGGCTGCTGACCCGCAGGGTGCGGGATCGAGTGCAGGCTGCGGCGGCTGCATTTTCGATGTAGGCGGCAATGTTGTAGTCCCGTGTGCTCAGAATTGGGTGCACGTTAAAGAACCCCAGGTGGTCGAGGTTTCTGGAGCCGTCCACTACGGCGTCTCTCATAATCATATGGTGGTTTTAGGGCGTCAAACCCCACATATCAATCAATATTCTGAGAGACCGCGCTTGGCTGACTAAGCTAGCTAGCTAAAATAGCATGCGAACAGTTGTTTTGCAAGCCGTGCCACGCTACCATGGTGCACCCAGATGGCAGCTTGAAGGCCCCTCCAAGTAGAAACGATAAACCACGATGTCGTGTAGGAAGCCTTCATGCTCACCGACTATAACCGATGAAAGTGCAAACTTACTCCTTGTTGGCTGTTCTTTAAGGTGTCAGGAGTTAAAACGCGTGCTTCTATATTCCGAGCTTTCTACCCCTAACATGGACGTTTTCGCGAGACGGAGAAGTGTAATCTCCTTTATGTACAAGAAAAGCTGTTGTTAGATTACAACAAGGGTCGTGTGTGGTGCCATAATTATCCACCACCGCTGCCAGTGGCCGTAACCATCATCTCAAGAAGTAGGAACAAAAAACGCAGTACATAAAAACATCAAAGACGCACTGTGATTCGAACCCGTGTTCCCTGCGTGCCAGCTCATTACTCTACCACTGTGCCGTGCCGATGCTTGGAGCACCACTGCAAACTGGCCATAGGCAGCCTTGATGCCAGGAAAGGATTTACGCCAGTATGGGAAATAGAGCGTTTTATAATAGTAAAGAAAGAACCAGGCGTCTCACAAGGTGAATTGCGCAACGAGTACGTGGGTCGTCGAATGCTCTCATTCATTGCAAAAGCTTGATGTCGTCCACCTAACTTCTGTGGTGGATAGCCACTGTGGGAGATTTTAGGAAATTATGAAAGCTTCTGGCATAAACCTTCATCGTCGTGAGCCACAGCACGAAAAATTGCGCAAAATTGCTTGCAAGCGTGAAGGGGGTACCAGGCTTCTCTGAATAATGGCGTTAACAATAGCAGAGCGTATCAATACAGCGAATTTATAATGACAGATTTCATTTGAGTTTGTGCAACTACGACAGCTTCTGAGAACTCTAAAAATCTAAGCCCATTCCAAACATTAGTACCACCAGGGTTATGACACCTGAGGTTACTGTGGGTTCCAGGACACTGCGGATTAAGATTAAATGAACTGGCCATTTCCTTACCACGAGCCCGCTTGGTGGCCCAATATAATCCGTCCTGCCGGAGTTTGAATATGTAACAACAATAACATATATAAAAAGAGCAATATGAACTGATATAATAAAAACAATAACTACATAGACAGAATATAACCAGTTCAAGTTTTCATGACGACCCCAGTGGAGTCAGTCCAGAAAGCTCAAAGAATACTAGATTTCTGTGTCATGTCCACCTCCAAATTTATATTTACACAGAGCTGGCCAGGTGACATTAGCTTTCTGTGCATTTAGCGTAATAATAGAAAGTATTATACATAATTTTTTATCTAGTTGCAGATGCTCTGTACTTACACAAAAGGCTTCTAGTTATCGCATATATCTGACTTGTGGCGCCGCGCCAAACACCACTGCTTTAATAAAGAATAACTTCAAGCCTTTTAAAAATTAAAAATAATGTTCAACGGTTTCTATTTTTCGACAGACTGCACAGAGGGCTGTTTTCGCCAGATATGCTCTGTTTAAATACAGCTTTAGAGGAGGGACAAGGCATCGTAATCTAGCGATCTTGGAGCTTTCTGGACTGACTTATCTGGGGTCGCCACTGTACTCCAGGACGACTGGCTGAGCAGTGGCGAGCCCCCTTCTCAGCCCGCGTGCAGAAGACCAAATCTGGACTGTCCAGCGAGCCAGGGCTATCGCCGAGGACATCACACGATGCTTCGCGGACGACGGCTCCTAGGCCAGGGATTCTTCGTTAGATATCCTTAATAAAGTTTATTACCTACCTATTCTCTATCTGAAAATAGGCATTAGATACAATGGATACTGTACTCAGCTTCGGTGTCTCAGTTTTGGAACATTGCCACAGGGATGCTTTCATTGCCATTTGCGATATCATTCAGGCATTCAAGCGTATCCTATTGTAATCACCAATGAAATATTAATTATTTTGTATAATCAAAAAGTGTTTTACCACAGACTCTGAATGGTTAAGTGAAGTAAACGCAGCTGTATGGTCATCTCAAAACCTGAAGTCCCAAAATTTGTCAAATTGACTTTTCTATATCTCGCCTTTTTCTCTCTTTCTCTGTGGCTTTCCTTACACCAGTTATATTTCGACACAAATTCATTCTCACACATAGTTGTAATGCTCAGAGGAAAAAGTGCTCTACGCTTGATTGAGTGGGCATGAACCACATTTTCAAGGAAACAAAAAAACTGAATGCCTGGCTACTACACAATTAGTTATGGCGTATTGCGTGCCCTGCAAGTGTGCTTACAGCTGCTACCCAGAGAGTGTTAAAAAAAAAGACTCTGAGAGGTCGCTCTTCAAGCTATCGCTGTGACAGTACTTGCCATTCCGCGCCGACCTGGCGGTTTTTTTTGTTCATTGATTTCATGATGAAGTTCGCCTGCCCGGGCATAAACATCGATTGGGATAAGAAAATTATATTCGTGGCGTGAGCTTCAACTAAATTTTTAAGAGAAGAAAACCTGCAGTGCATGATCAAGGGATATTAGGAAAAACGCGAAGAACCAAGCTCCAACGCGTAAGATAAATATCGTTCCAAGGAACTAAGAAGCATTTCGTCCTGCGCCGAATGCCATATTCCTTTGCAGTAACATGCAGCGGAAAACTGAACTCTAACGTCTAACCTGATCACAGCACCCATCAGAGCAAGTCGATTAGCCGGTGGCATGCAGAAGCGAAAGTTGCTTTCCAGAGCACTCAAGTCTCGTTAGCTAAGGTACGCTTTATGTTTCTTTATGTTTTTATGGTAATCGAGAATCTAGTATGAATAATTCAGGCTACCGCCGGTCGCGTTCTTGGCGTTGGGCACGCTGAGAACCGTGCCCACTAAACTTCCTCCCCGCACCCACCCATGCGTGCAAGCATGGCCATCCCGCATGCTGAACGGCCCCAAAACTTCCCTTCCGTGTCAGTTTGATCTGGAATAGATGGAAATATTTTAACGAAGGCCTGCAATGGCTATTCAAAATAAGCCAGTTCAGTTGTCGTGTTTTTTTTCAGTGCTCCAACATGGATTTTATAGCTGCAATAGATCGCGTACTTTTGAACTTCACGAAAGGTCACAGAGCAGGCTTTCTCATTGGCTAATAAAGAGATGCCGATATTCTTGATGTTTTGTATGAGAATAATTTGGAGACAAATGATGTTCAAAATTGATGAAAAAAACGCCAAGCCAGCGCGGAAGGTGCAACACAGTCATGGTGAAAGCTGCCAGAGCAGCCTTTGAGAGCCTTTTCGAAACACTCGTTGGGTAACTGCTGCAAGCACACTTGTTTGATGCCCAATACGGCAGTATAATAATAAACACTTTAGTGTAGTAGGCCGGCATTCTTTGTGCTAATTTTCCTCAATCTAATGAGAAGCATGGCATCAGCTAAACTATTGCGAATAATTTTGTGCCCATTTTTCATGCAGTGGCTAACGACGATGAGGAATTATGCCTGAAGTGGGTATGCGCCACTGTTCTTAGCTGAACAAGAACAAACTTTGTGATGGGTTCGAGGATGGCATGACCCACTTGTTACGCTATTCGCATTGTGCAATGACTGGTTGTTCGTTCGCTGATCTAAAACGCTCTATAGGTTATATTACCATGATTGTTTTCCCGACTTCAAGCCTGCTGAATGCAAGTTTGCCAACAAGTCGCAAGCACCGATCTGGCTCAGTTAATAAAAAAAAACCTGAGTTGCACACTGGTAGAAAACTCAGCTGGCATCCAGCCGACCCGGGTTTGAGCTCCTTGCTGTCTAATTCGTGCTAGGTTTTTTTTCTGATTCGCGCGATGTGGTTACGGACAGGGGCGGCGTACAAGTATGGCGCTGCGTGGGACAGGACTTGTGATGTCATAACAACTTTCGCTTTAAAGAGATGTGAGTTGCTGGTAGTGTTGCACGCCGTCATTTCCTTTTTTTATCATAACGCATACAAAAGTGTATTCAGTCCGCGTAGGAAGTCCTTCCCTCCCCCCCTCACTTAAGAAAAAAGCTGATAATAAGAGAACAGAGAAGCGGTCGAGTTAACACGAATGGAGGCCGTGCGAGACACCGAGATAAAGACAATCGGAATGACAAGCAGTCAGCGCAGTTCTTTTAATGATTTGTGCCCGAGTTGCGTGCAGCCAAAAAGACAACAAAACGCAATGCAGAGAGGGTATTTTGGTTGATCTCATCAGTTGTCGAAAGAAGCGCGAGTGATGTCAAGCTGACTTCAGGAATTTATAGTAAACTATATGTCGGGTGTCCATCTCCATCATTTTTCACGTTCGTTATCAGGAACCTTGACTGACGAGCGGAAGCGTTTTTAGACAATGCTGAGAAAGTTTTGCAGGGTCTTTTGAAGAAATTTGAAGTATCCCAACTTCTTGTTTACAAAACATTTAGACATATCATTTCTCGTCAAGTATTTCACCGATTACCGGTTTTTTCGAAGCTCACCTGCCATCATGGACTTTCCTGCTTCATCTCTTTGGAAAAGGCCATATGTGTTTTTCTCACTGTGCACTCTGCTAGCAAGAACATTGCTGCACGAAAGTGTACAAGAGTGGGCGACTTATACGGATTCGGACAGCTTATCATTACACTGTGGCCGACTGGGACTTCACAAGCAGTGACTCCATGAACTCCATTTTTCATTATCCCAGTGGCCTCACCACGATCACCAGCAGCATCGGGATCGGCACATTGTCGAATCATAAAAATAATGTGGGCTAAGCGACCTAATTAGGTGGAGCACAGACGTATTGAAGGTAGCAAGTAGTAATCGAGAGTGATTTATTAAAAGGAATTTTCAGGAGCCAATAACCTGAGTCAACGTGAGCGACAAAGCTCTTCGTATGGAATAGGTGGCATGGTACAGACAACCTGCGTTCGAATCTACGTTCAAACAACTGTTTGACCCTACCACCAAACAGTGACTATGACAACATCATAGAGCACGGTTGCCAGGTTTGTCTATATATAGCAAAGTTGAGACACATAAAAATACTTTTTGGCATCGACTTGAACGTGTTTGCTACGTGGATATATTTGGGACGGAAAATCGGCGACTTGGCTTCGTTTAGGCTATAAGTCATGCCATCTTGATCAACCTTCCAGCGGTGACTTTTATCGCCTGAAAACAAAAGTCTCAAGGTACATTCACGCTTCACCTTCCAGGCTGTGAAAGTGCCAAAAATCATGAAAATCAGCATGTTTCGTTACTTCAGAGCTGAAAAGATGAGCGCCACCTGTGTACGACGATTATTGTACCGGCGTTTATGAAACTTTCTTCCACCTCTCTAGAAGCCGTACTTTGGCCATACTGGCATATGAATCGGTTCATTTCAGGCCGCAATTTCAGACTGAACAATAATGAGTTGCCTATCTATTAGTATAAGTACGAGCGGGCAATAGTTTATCCAACTCGTTTAATATTTTGCACATTCTCTAGAGGTTATTTTTGTATTGAGACTGCAGATGTAACGCGATGGAGAGTGTGCTTCTGCATCTACGCAAGGTCGGATGCATGCATAGCAAACAAATAATGAAGTGTGCACCAGGCTGTGGCCATAAATAATAAGCTCGCACGCTTCACCCGATATTCGATTTCGGCCTGGATGCTCACCAATAGTGTTTTACATGATATCACCGTTGCCTCGAGCCGATTTGCCCCTGAGGATTTCAGTATTTGTTATCCGCAGCATTAGCCACTGCGATGGTCGAGTGGTTACGGTGTACGACTGCTGACCGAAGTTCGTGGAATCAAATTCCGACCGAATCAAAGCAACCGGTATACAGCAAGTTAAAATGCTACAGATGCCAGTGTGCTTCGATGAGTTGAATTTCGAGAACCTCAGGTGATCAAGATTTTTAGAGACATCTACTTCAGTGAATCTTCTAATTCCATAATTATTTTCAGGCGTAAAAGTTTGACTATAGCCTATAGGTACTATTTATTACTTCCATTGCTTCATTCTTCACAGATGCAACGTTGCAATATATACTTACAAGTGGCATTTTTAATTGGACACGCTAAGCTAAATTCAAAGCATGAACCTAATGTTCACAAGCAAGATGGCCAATACACCTGGCTACGACCATGACATCAACATGAAGTGTATCACGACGGTTGGATGAATCTCTCGCTATTTTATAGGTGAATAAACATATGCTACCCCGGTGTTTTCGCATATTATTTCAATTGAATGTGATAAAATGTCTGTGACAAAGTTAGGTTCTCAGGTGCGGTAAAGGCCGGTGTAGTGTGCGATGTCACTTCACGTTAAACAACACCACATGGTGAAAATTTCTGGAGCCTTCGACTACGGCGTCTGTCATATTCATATCAAGGTTTTTGACGTGATACTCCAGATATTATTATTATTATTATTATTATTAATATTATTATTAAAATTACTAATATTAAAGCGTGAAGCATTTCTTAGCGAACTTCAGACACTTTGAGCGTATCTATCTATCTATTTATCTATTTATCTCGCCGCTTACGTTTAGCTGCTCTCATGGTCACCCTCTTAAGCTGGCATGAACCAATATTAGTATACGTGAGGGTGAAAAGACTTCACGAGTATGACGCGCTGATTAAGACATAAATAATGTCACAATCCTAGCGCGTACGTTGTCCAACACTTTAGTCAGTAGGTCAAGGAACTTTATTTGTTCCTGAGAATACGAGAATGCCCCCGTCAGGGGGTACTGTCTGGGGACCCCACCCATGATGGCGCTGGGAGGTTAAAGCTCTCGGCGACTTCGCAGGCTCTGTGGACAGCCCTTAGCTGCTGGTCCCTTGCAGAGATGGTGATATGTTGGAGCCAGTCTTCCTCATTGGGGGGAGACCCTGAGCCCCCGTGCAAGTCGTGCCATTGCCACAGCATATGCTGGAGGGTGCACTTCGGATGACCACAACGTGGACAGTGTGGGTCTTTTCCGTCTACGAATTTCGACCGAATAAACGGACATGGATACGTGTTTGTTTGTAACATTCGCAGGGTGTTTGCCTGTGGTCTGTTTAGGGGTGGGTGTTGAAGCGGAAACTTCCGACGCCCCAGCTGATAATGCTTACAGACCTCATTGAAATTCAGAAAAGGGTCCCTTTGCTACTGCCTTCCCTCCACCTCCGAGTGCCCACTTCTGGCGCGGTGTGTGAGACCTCCCGCCTTGGAGTTTGAAAGTTCGTTGGCGTTCGTGATGGTTTCGTGAGCATCACTGCCCACATGACCAGGAAACCAAATTATATGCTTTTCGCCTGTTCAAGATGCAGCAGAGAGAACGCGAGCAACTTCTTTGCACACAAAGCCTTTCATAAATGCTCTAGTGCCGACTCGCGAGTCCGTGTAAATAGTAGAACGGTTCGTAGTGGCCATGGCAATGGCCGCCGCCACCTGTTCGGCTTTTTCGGCATCCGAATTTTCGAGAGTGATGTCAGCAGCTCTCCCCATAACGACGCAGCTCCTGAAACAAAGTGATTGGAAGCTGCGTATTGCACTGCGTCAACGAAGGCGACATTGTCCTCAATCGTAGCCGCTGTTCGAAGAAGGGCTGTGGCCCTTGCTTTGCGTCTGCCGCAGTTGTATTGGGGATGCATGTTTCTAGGTACCAAAGATACAGTATACATTTCCCTGAATCGGATAGGGAGCACGCACTCCCTTTGTCTGAGAATGGGGGGCCGTATACCAATATGTGCTAGTAACTGTCTGCCAGCCTCCATGGAAGCCAGTCTTGCAACTTGGGTAACCTGCTGTGCCTCTACTATTTAGATAAAGGTGTTGTGGACACCCAGCGCCAATAGATGTTTTGTACTGGTGCTCTGTGGGAGACCCAGTACCTTTTTTATGTTCTTGCGAATTATTTATTCTAATCGGGCTTCATCCCTTCTGCTCCACTTGTGAGCCAGGGCGATGTAGTTGATGTGGCTCTTTAGGAAGGCGTGAAAGAGTCCACGAAGGTTCTCCTCAGATAACCCCCCCTCGTTTGTTGGCCACCCTCGTGATTAATTTTGTCATGGAATCGGCTTTGGGTGCGATGCGCTCTAACATGTAGGCGTTATTGCCATCCTCCTCCAGGAACATACCGAGGATTCTAACTTTCTTTACGATCGGAATAATAGAGCCGTTAGTTGTGGTGATCAAGATATCGGGGAAACTTCCTTTCTTTGCATCGACTGTTGGCCGGTAAAGGAGCAGTTCTGATTCATTAGCCGACAAGCTTAGTCCTGCCTTGTGAAGAAAATCTTCAACAACCCTGATCGCTGTTTGTAATCGCTCGTCAATTTGTTCATCACTACCTCCCTCGCACCAGACGGTGATGCCATCGGCGTAGAAAGCGTGACCGAGAATTTTGATCTCAGCCAGACTGTGGGAAAGTGCTCTCAGTGATAAGTTAAATAGAAATGGGGAAAGCACTGCCCTTGTGGAGTGCCACTGGGTCCAAGATCAAACGTCTTCGAGCCGAGAGATCCTAGGCGAATGGTAGCTTTTCTATTCTTAAGAAATGAGCTGATGTAGTTGAAAAAATATTCTCCTAGACCCGCTACCTTAATGGAATAAAGTATGTGAGAGGGTTTGACCTTGTCGAAGGTCTTTTCTAGGTCAAGTGCCAGAACGGCTCTGGTGTCTCTGGAGACCCTACCACTTCTTGTGTTTTAAAAGCAACATTACAGCCTGCGCTAACATGGACGACCTAAATCCAATTAGATTAAATGGAAAGAGATTCCTTCCCTCGGCAAATTTAGTGGCACGCTTGAGGATAATGTGCTCGGTGACCTTCCCTACACATGAAGTGAGAGATATCGGCCCTGGAGCGAGCCAAGCTCTAGGGGTTTCCCCGGCTTCGGAATGAGGATGACGGTCGCGTCGCGCCACTATATTGGAACCTCACTGGTCTCCCACACCTCGTTGATTTTATTCGTTAGAAGCTCGATATCCTCGTCAGGTAAATTGTTTAAGAGTTTGTTACTGATACCATCGGGACCCGGAGCTGATCTGCAGTTGAGCTCGTATAGAACCTCTCGTACCACTGCGCACATAAAAGGGGAACGAAGAGGGTCTGTTCCGTTGTTCGGCAAAGCAGGAGGATTGAAAGAGGAAGGACAGGGAGGTTAGCCAGTTCTCAGAAGGTAGTCATTGTGTGAGGCGGGTTCTGTGCAAGGATATCTCGAGGCGAGCACATCGATAGTTTGTTTTTCTCTTAGACCAGAGTTCTTTAGGTTGTGGATAAGTCTGTTAATTATAAGCTGCTGATTGGCTTTGGATTGTTTATCTCCCAGTAGACGTTTGAGGAGGTTCTACTTCGCACCACTCCTCATTTGCCCGTCGACGGCATTGCATACTTCGTCCCATTGCTGTCGAGCTAGCGTTTCACTATGCTCAACTATCTGCCTATTAAGTTCAGCAATTTCTTGCGTAGGCGTCGGTTTAGTTTCTGCGTTTTGCTTTGAGCCTGCAGCGCGTTTTTAGCTTCCAGCAGGTGGGCTAAGCGACTGTCCATGCGCTCTATCTCTCTTTCTGTCTCCACTTCCTTTGTGGAAACGGCAACGTCTTCTTTGAGGCGAGGGATTAATTCACTTAACGAGTTGTATTTATTCTCGTCTTGCTTTCTGATATCTCCAAAAAGGTCCCAGTTTCTGAGCGGTGGTGACGAGACTTTTACCGCGAGGCTCGTATTGTAGTGATCACTACTGAGATTCTCTTTTAAGTTAGTTCATACGGGTTCCTCTGCATTCCTAACCATGGTCAAATCTGGTGTGGTATCCCTGCTGACCGAGTTGCCTATTCTGGTGGGGTATCGTGGACCGGTGAGCAATGTGAGACCACAAGCTATGATCTGTGCCCCGAGGGCTTTGCCCTTTGCGGTATCCTTGATATAGCCCCAATCTTGACGATGTGCGCTAAAGTCCCCTGCTATGATGAGCGTTCGATCAGCTCCAATTTACACGCTTTGTGGAGAAGAGCAGGCAACGTGTCTTTTCTGTCGGCTGGTGAGCTGTAAACGTTTAAAATGAAAACGGATTGCTTAAGTTTAGCGTTCGAGATAAGCTCAATCATGATGTGTTCAAAATTAATTCCGGCCTGACGTCATGACGTAAATATGCGAGATGCTTTGAGACGAGTGTCGCTATACCCCTCTTGCCCTCCTTGAAATAGCTTCAGCACGATAGTGACGAAGAGCGGTGACATTGGTGAGCGTTTCCTGAAGGAGGATTACTGATGGCCTTTCGGTAGCAGAGCTAAGTGTTGCAGTACTGCCTTCTTTTTGCGGAAGCTGACGAAATTCCATCGCCAGTTTATTAGATTGCTAGCGGTAGCCATTTTACTGAATCAAAGGGGGTGCACCAAGCAGTGTGTGCTGCCTGTTTGATTCTAAAAATTGAAGCCTCGCGGTGTGCTCGGTCAGTTGGAGCCTGACAATGTAATTTCAGCAATAATGTCGTTTCTTAGCTTTTCAAGCAGTATTTGGATGCCTGAGATGTTAAGCGTCTCTTCGTCCATAGGCTAAGGGCCCGCCCTGCGTTTCGCGCCTCTGTTGACGGACGCTGTCGCTGCGGTAGCTTGACCGATAGACGCGCGGTCTCGGTGCTGCATTTTTTGCAAGATTGACTTAATATCAGATAATTCCTGTCAAAGAGACGAGTTCTCGTGCTCTAGTGATTGCATTTTGTCTCGCGTTTGCTTTGACACTTGCCCTGGTTGCGCGGGGGCATGGACCTCACCTGTTCTGGCTACCTTGTCCGCCCACGTAGTTTGCGAGTTGAAGTCATCCCGGGAACTCCGAGAGTGTCCCGTGGTGGCGTTCCTGGGAGTAGCCGCAGCTGGTGTCTTGGTAGGAGCAGCAATTTCCCGGTCTCCGGCGTTGCTCGTAGCGTTCTTTGTTTTGTGACCGCCTTTCCTTCCTTTTCTACGTCCTCTTCTTACAACGTAGGGAACTTGGTACCTGTTTTTGTAGGTACGGTCACCGGTGGGATGAGCGTCTTCGCATAGCAGGCACTTCGGTTGCGCACATTCGTATCCGTTTGCGATGATCGAAGTCCCGCACTTTTCACACACTTTTCCAGTCAGTCTAGGGCAGATGTCGTGCCTGTGGCCGATTCAGCCGCAGTTACGGCAAGTGTCGATTTGCCTCTTGTACAGGGTACAGCGTAGCATGTTGGGGCCGCAGTGAACATAGTTGGTCACTTTCATGCCGTTGAACAGTACAATCACGGTAGGGGTCTCTTTTATGCGCCTGAGTCCGAGCACCATCGGGTTTCAGGGTGTGACAAAAACGCTTTGCAGCGCAGCTTCGGCCATATCGGTGTTGATCCTCTGACCACACCTCTACAGGTATTTTCCGGAGGTGTAATGTAAGTCGACATGGAGTGCTTTTTATATGCCAAGAATATTTCCAGCACTTTGCAGTTTGCATTGGCATTCGATTCGGAGAGTGTGCTTATAACGAAGATATTCTGCATGGCGTTCGCACACACGATATCCTCCTCGGCGGCCGCTGGGGGCAGCCTGGCAGCCATTAAAATGGCTTGCGTGACCTTTAATTGACTGCATGTTCGCACGTCCAGCCCTCCCTGCGGGAAGACAACCATTAACCACTCGAAAGTGTGATGTGGGCAGGCGCGGTAGCCTGGAAGCTGCGGCAACCTTTCTCAGTTGGCTGGCTTTAGCGAGGCCAACGTGGGCTCCAGTTTGCCTAGCCGAGCGCGTCTCGTGCTTGAAGCGGGTTTTATCCGCATTCCACTTTCTGTGGGCGGTAATCCGGCCATTGAACTCGGCTTTCTCTTTGAAAATTTGCTCTTCCTTTACCATAGCCTCATGAGGCATAGCCTCCTCGGGGGTCGGCCGAACAAGCGGCTGATCGTTCCGCCTTTCCGCGCTGCGGCGCCCGATGCCGTGTATGAGCACAAATAGGCCTAACCCTTGGTGTCGGCGAAAGGACCCACAAAAGAGGTGCCAGTAAACCAACCGTGATTAATGGGTTATCCAGGTGTTCCATGAAACTTCCCGGAGTTGCTCCAGTAGAAATCTCGGAGGGAAAGCACATCAGACTCAGTTGAACAACGTCGGTTGGCGGAGCCGATGCAGACGCATTCGCAAGCCACCCAACCACCTTGCGTCCCCGACTAGGGTCAGCGTGCAACGAAAGTCTGAGCCCTGGCTTGGCTCAATGATAGAATACTCACGTCGTCCAACACTTCCCGCCAGACAGTGGCAGATACCCACGGGCTAGTATATGCCGCTGGTATGCGGGTATGTGCCACTTAATATCTGCCCAGGAACGACGAGAACACACATGCGCAATTTCAAGGCGTTGGCGTTAGAAATACCCGACATCGGTAGCGTCAACCTGAGGAACGCAAAGTGTAAATGTCAGGCTATCAGCTGGAATCAAACCCAAGCATTCTTCGTGGCAATGAAGCAATTTACCACAGAGCTACACCAGGTCTCGCAGAAACTTTGCAAATAGCCGCTAATCTTCATGAAACATCAATGGTGATTGCAGTGCTGCCTACCCAATTCTACAAACATTGCATATGTACTACTTTGAGACAGCGCCGCCTCACCACGGTGGTCTAGTGGCTTAGGTACTCGGCTGCTGACTCGCAGGTCGCGGGTTTGAATCCCGGCTGTGGTGGCTGCAATTCAGATGGAGGCGGAAATGTTGTAGGCCCGTGTGTCAGATTTGGGTGCACGTTAAAGAGCCCAAGGTGGTCGAAATTTCCGGAGCCGTCCACAACGGCGTCTCTCATAATCATATGGTGGTTTTGGGACGTTAAACCCCACAGATCAATCAAGTGCTTTACATGCACCGTCGTGGCCACTTTCGGCAGCCGAGGCGCGTCGTTGTCGTGGTAACTTATGACGCCACACCTTGGTGATAATTCCCGATTCTGAGAAGTGAGTACTTTAAGGGTATATCGTGAAAAATATTGCTCCGAAATCTATCTATCTATCTGTCTGTCTGTCTCTCTGTCTGTCTGTCTGTCTGTCTATCTATCTATCTATCTATCTATCTATCTATCTATCTATCTATCTATCTATCTATCTATCTATCTATACTTCCTCACTTAAAATGGTCAGTGCGCTAGCTTCTCCAGTTTAAATGGAAAGTCCATGGGTCAAGTAATCAGTACGGCAGATACCAAGAATGTACAAAAGCTGAAAGCTCCAGCCTTGATAAAACAGTTCGTGATGGTTTGTTGCTGATTACTCTTGATCTCTAGTTGAATTCATAACGCTCTTCTGAACTGGTAATTTTTTTCGGGATAACAAAACTATTGCCTCAACAGTGCAAAATAGTTGGGTTTTTTTTTAGGCAATGTGAATTAGTAGGCAACAACGGGAACAACGGCACACAAAAAAACAACACTGCTATATATGTACAAATCCCCATATTCTGGTTTTACTGCTTTGTACTTGCGTCAGTAAGTGTCAGCAAACTCATTAGACTCCCCACCTTATCGTCGTCAGGCTGCTATAATGAACCCGAAGGAGTACGTTCTATTCGATAAGAAAAAAAAACTCGTATAGGAAGTGTCTCATTAGAGGAAGACCTAAGTTTTGATTATTTCTAAAATAGCGCGTCGACTAGCCGGTCACCTTTGCACACGGCACCATGTAATGATGAATTGAGCGCTAGGTGGGTGATGGTAGCACCGCGTGCAGTGTGAGCTTTATGACGGCGCTCATTTTCGCTTTCTCCTGCATGCGTATTGGTCCCTGCTGTATCGACCGCATCGACCGCACGCTTCTGGAATATTCACTATCGGTAAGCGGTCTACGTTGCAGCGGTTCTGCCAAACAGACTCCGGAATAATTTGCCAATAGTGCCAAAGACATCGTGTGGTGCCCAAGCACAGGCTCAGTGTTTCGTTATGTACACATAGATAACACAGTCTCGGCTTGCATGTTACGTATACGTAACAGAAAGCTTCATTATTTGCTACAAAGTAGCTTCTGCTATTTGACCACACGATATGCGAGCAAGTTGCACTATATAAGAGGCAACGATGCTCGCTAGGCCGTGTATGTGCTGTTTATCGTCTGCATTATCATTGCATTTGTGCAAGTTTAGACAATAAATGTGTTCCATTTGTACCGAATACAACGTCAGATAGCACAACTTTGAGTAGTTGGACTTGAATGTTCATATGTCGCCTCAAGTGGTGGTCTAGTGGGTAAGGTACTCGTCTGCTGACTCACAGGTCGTGGCATTGAATCCCACCTGCGGCGGCTGAATTTTCAATGGAGGCTAAATTGCTGCAGGCTGGTGGGCTCAGATTTGAGTGCACGTTAAAGAACGCCAGGTGTTCAAAATTTTCGGAGCCCTACACTATGACGCCTCTCGTAATCATACGATGGTTTTGAGACGTTAAGCCCCACATATCCATCGTATGTGCATGCGCCAACATAAAAGGTGGTGACATGTCTATACCAGCTAAAGCACTGCACAAAATTTGGGTGTCACTATTGCAATCGCGTTCATATTCATATTTCGTGAACGTGTGCAACAGAAATACACTTATAGTTTAGCGCTTACGTAGTTCCTTGTTACCGCAACAGTCATTGGTGCTTCGGTTCGTGATATTGTTATAACTAAACTACAACTGTTACGTGTTCGGTGACCGGACGGTTACTGGCCAAAGAAACACGGCAGACCACGCTCACAGTGCCAGGAAGATCAAAGTTTTGAATTTGTGTGACGCATTTTTGAGCGCTACACATTCAATCAAAATGTGGCAAAGGAAGCAACATAACGCAACAAGCGGGACAATCTTATATGAGGGCCCCAACGTATGAGACATCATGCACCGCAAACGGTACACTACGTAGTGATGTTCAAGTTTATACTGTTTAACATAATATTCTTTGGATCTTTAGAACCCTTAGCGTATACTTCTCAGGTGAAGCATCGAGAAGTAGAGGATCAGTAGGCATATAAAATAGAAACTTCAGTGGGGCACATTATTATCTTGAATATAGGTGTACTTTTTCAATAGACTATACTGTCGAACGACAACGTAACTATAAATGCTTAATTGCTTGAGATGTTGGCATGCTATTGAAAATCCAATTCATAAATAGCGCAACACACAAGCCAGTAAATCTTCAACTTTATTTAGGTGCAGCTGTGCCCAGCAAAAGAAGTGACGTGCACAATACAACCAGAGAGGTGAACAAGTCATCCAGGGTGGGCATTGGTGTCTATACCTTGCGCCAAACTGGCAATATTACAACCTGGCCTGGTGGCTTAAATTTCTGCTTCCTGGACAGTCTTGCTGGCAACTTCTGCTTTGTTACATTAAGTAGCCAATTTTCTTAACATTTGCAGACAAAATACACTGTCTCCAAGCTTCTTTGTAGTGACATCCGATGCTTACATGCGTCCTACCGCGACCAGCAAGCTAGTGCATGCGAAGGCACACCGACACAAAACGCGGCATGCTAAAGCAAATAAGGAGTGACCAATTTGTGTATAGGTCGGCTCACCCTCCCCTCTCCTTATTTAGTCAGGGCATTGAGCAAGCTTCGCACAACCCTTTTCCCCCCTCGTGCACAAGCTCATATAAATGCGTGCAGAACATGCTGGCCACTGGGCATGTAGGCTGATGCTACGCGCAAGTCTCCACCTTTGATATACAGGACATGTTCTCATGCAGGCTTTCCGTTGGTGGCTATTATCAGCAAAATTATGTACTGTAGGACCCTATATGAATGCAGAATTCTAAGAGTGGCACCATGACTAAATTTTAACCACATTAAACTTCTGTTTAGGCAAAATTAGTGGGCAAGTTTCTTTTTATTCCGTGCAGATAAAAGAACAAAATAGCGTAATGACAAGCCACCTTTTTGCATCTTTTCTGTCGCGTAAGTGCGCACATGCCCGCCCCAACAGAAGTGTAACCTGCATCGAAACAAACCTACGCAACGCACGGCGCACCTGCAAAGGCGGGTGAACGATGTTGCGTGCATGTCGCAAAACGCGAAGTGATAGCGCGCTGTGACACCACCCGCCACTGTTCCAAAACGCTCCAAAATGATCGCGTCTCTATGAAGGATCTTAGGAAGATGGAACCCGCGAAGGACCACACAGAGAGAGAAAGAAAGAACATATAGGACAATTACTACACTTACCACTCAATGCTTCTCGAAGAATCGCACTTCGCCCAACACTTGAGTTAGCAGCGCGTGCGTAAAAAGGCAATCTGAGCCTTGTCAAACCTTCGCACCTAAATGTATACAGAGCTTGAAACATGAGAATCACCTATAAAGTTCTTCGCGAAGCTTACCAGTTATCTACATACGTGTAATTATTTATCTCTGATGCAACCCCAGAGTTTGCTCACACATGACATTTTGCCCTGCTTTTTCATTTCGAAGGCCTTACAGATTTCACGCTCTCCATTGGTCCGGCCTTTGCCAATTACGATCGCTGATTTTAATCTGGGGCTCACTCACAGCTTTTGAAATGCAGAGGAAAGTTTGAACAAGTGTTTGTAGGGAAGAGATAGCGGTGTTCATGCAGCCTGTCATTCAGACACCAGCCCACCTGACCGATATACAGATGGGCTTTTAATGAAAGAATTTGGAATACTACCGGAACAGCCATTTCGTGAACATGTTGGCGGGCCTCTTTCTGCAAACGCTGCTCGAGTCATCATTCTTTTTTTTTACCGTAGCTGTGCGCTTGCAGAGCCTGGAGAGCTTGCTCGATACAAACAACACGAGCTTGACGCCATTCCTTGCGGCCACCCTCTTCCTAATATATTATGATCCAAACCAATCATATATCTAAGGTCCCATTTACAGGAATATACAAAGACGCAACTATAGCCAATGGATGAATGAATGGATTTTTATGGCTGTACCCTTTAGATCGTGCAGTGGCTAACGCTACCAAGCCGTAACTTAGTGAACCAAAACTAGATATCTTCCCCTAAATAGTGAGGTTGAGAACTCGAATTTCGCAGTGTAGGGTTTAATTTTCACTCGTGCCTTGACTTTAGCCATGATATGATTGATATGTGGAGTTTAACGTCCCGAAACCACCACATGATTATGAGCGACGCATTGACCTTAGCCACCAATCAGATAATTTCCTTCTAGTTATTTCTACCAACTTAAAGTCTATTTTTCCCTCCCTGTACCTAAACCCCAGTGCTTTGAAAAACTCTGCACCATCATCATGAAATATAGGGTGAAGCCCTTAACAGAACATGATCAAGTGTTTGGCAGTTTCCTCTTCCTCTTCACACCCACTGCATACCCTGTCTACCCCTTCGTATTTGGCCCGATATGCCTTAGTTCGCAATACTCCCGTCCTGGCCTCAAACAATAGAGAACTACCCCAAGTATTATCATAGATCCTTTTCTTGGCAATTTCCTGCTTAAAATTTCAATAGATCTCTAGTGCAGACTTCTTAATCATGCCAATTCTCCCCATATTGGTCCCAGATTCCTTCACCTTCTTCATAACAGATAATTCTTCCTGCTGTTTTCTAAGTATTTACCAGTCAATTTTCTGGTTCGCTTTCTCTATTTTGTATCGACATTCTTCATGTACAAGTAGCTGAATACCTTCCTAGCCCAATGCTCCTGCCCCATTTCTCTTAATCATTCTTAAATTTTATCTTGCTGCTAGCTTCCCTGGTCTCAAATGATGTCCATCCCATATCACCCTGTGCTCCCTGATTTGGCGTATTCCCTTGCACTCCTAAGGAAAGCCTACCTATTCCACGTTGCCTAATTTCTAATCTTGCTTGAACTTCTGATTCCATGCACGAGAACACATTGCCGAACATCAGACCAGGAACTATAGCCTTCTTCTTAACAGATAATTCTTTGTGGTTTGCCTTCCTGCTGTTTTCTAAGTATTTACTAGTCAATTTTCTGGTTTGCCTCCTCCATTTTGTATCGACATTCTTCATGTACAAGTAGCTGAATACCTGCCTAGCCCAACGCCCCTTCCCCATTTCTCTGAATTGCTTCTCAAACTTTATCTTTCTGCTAGCTTCCCTGCCCTCAAATGATGTCCATCCCATATCACCGTGTACTCCCTGATTTGGTGTATTCCCTTGCACTCCTAAGGCAAGCCTACCTATTACATGTTGCTTAATTTCTAATCTTGCTTGAACTTCTGATCCCATACACAGGAACACATTGCCGAACGTCAGACCAGGAACCGTGACCTCTTTCCATATTCCTCTCACAACATCTTACCTATTGTAATTCCACAGTGTCCTGTTTTTCATCACCGCTGCATTCCTGTTACCTTCAGTCGTCACCTATATTTCGTGATACCCCGCCGCGGTGGTCTAGTGGCTAAGGTACTCAGCTGCTGACCCGCAGGTCGCGGGATTGAATCTCGGCTGTGGCGGCTGCATTTCCGAAGGAGGCGAAAATGTTGTAGGCCCGTGAGCTCAGATTTGGGTGCACGTTAAAGAACCGTAGGTGGCCGAAATTTCCCGAGCCCTCCACTACGGCGTCTCTCATAATCAAACGGTGGTTTTGGGATGTTAAGCCCCACATATCGATCATTCAATTATATTTCGTGTTCCCTTAGGAACTCGGTCCTTTTGCTTATCCATACACCCAGATATTTGTATTTATCTGTTATCTCTATCGTGACCTCCTGTATTCTAAGCTTACTACCTACATTCTCATTAAAAATCAAGACTACTGATTTTTTCTTACTGAATCTGAAATCTGACCTATCTCCCTCATTACCGCAGATGTCCATCAATCTCTGCAAATCTTCCTTGCTGTCGGCCATTATCACTATATCGTCTGCATACATCAATGCTGGTAGTGCCTGTTCAATGAGTTTTACTACTTTGACGAAACAGAGGTTGAGGCCCAGTCCACTTCTCTCTAGTTTGGCCTCTAATCCTTGTAGGCACATCATGAATAACAAGGGTGACAGAGGACACCCCTGCCTAAGCCCCCGTTTCACCTCTGCGGGCTTGGATATCTGTTTTTCCCACTTTATAACTGCCTTGTTGCCTTTATAGATATCCTTTAAAAGATTAGTGACTACATTCTTCACACTTGTGTGTCCAGTGTTCCCCACAAGTCCTCTTGAACCACGCTATCATACGCTCCCTTGATATCCAAAAATGCTAGCTGCAGGGGCCTGTGTTTCTTTTCTGCTTTTTCGATGCACTGCGTGAGTGAGTACAGATTGTCTTCCAACCTCCTGTGTTTCCGAAACTCATTCTGCAGTTCCCCAGCACCCCCCTACCTCATCCTCTACCAATACCTGCAGTCTTTCGTTTATAATCTACATCACCAACCTGTAGGCCACTGATGTCACTGTTATAGGACGGTAGTTGTTTATGTCAGCTTTGTCCCCCTTTCCTTTATAGATCATGCTCATACTGCTAAGTTTCCATCCATCGGGGACTTCACCATCGATTATTATGTTACTCACTGGCTCTCTCAAAGCCTGCTTAGACTTCGGATCTAATGTCTTTATTAGCATGATTGGAATGCCATCTGGGCCTGTTGATGTAATACTACGAACACTCTTCTCAGCCCTCTCCCACTCTCGTTGTGAAAATTGAGTCATTGCGCCACTTGATTCATCTTTGTCTATTGTGGTGCATTAAAGCATTTCTTTGTTGAAATTCTGTCATCCTTGTTCTCATATATTCAATGGCTTTGTCCCCTTCTAGCCTAGCACTGTGGTGTAGTATAGTGACGTGGTGGTGTTTGTGAAGTGTGGTGGCACCGTGTTGTTATGTACAACGTGCTCAGAGGCGACGGCAGCGGTGCTTCTCTTTTGAACGGCGGAAAGACAATGATGACGTATGCGCGAACGTCACGCATGAAACTGCGGCCCGCCAAAAGAAAGAGGAAGTTTGCGCGAAAGGTGGCACTGCCAACGCACGAGAGGGAAGAAGAGGAAGACCGGTCGGGGGCAGAACGAGATCGAGGTGGCTGGAGTGCAGATCCTGGGTGTCGCGCGACTGCGGTGTCGGGATCCGGACCTGACCGCGTGAAGTCAGGCAAGGCCAGGACGGTACAGCTGTCCATGGTTTACTCGGTGGTACGCGGCCTTCCAGAGTTCCGGCCGTGACTGTCCAAGGTCACGTCCCAGGTGTTCGTTCCCGTCGTGACTGTTCAGGGTATCATCCCAGGTGTCCGGGTTTTGACTCCAATCCCAAACCACCCGTGGAGGGTGGAGACTACCGCGTGGTGATCAGCTACTCGAAATCAGCCAGCATCGGCAAGCGGCCGCAGTTCTTGCTAAGGCAAGGGCTACCTCGTCTTCTACCAAGCGTCGCCATGCTGGTCAGCGTGTGACTCCAGCAGCTGAGACATCGCCAGCGTCCGCCGCCTCAACCCACCAAGCCACCGCCACCATCAACGCCACCGGTGACTGTTGATTCTCATAAACATTGGAGCTGGACAGCTTACAGGACATACTTTAGTTTCTCGCGTCTGTACATTGCAACTTCATAGTTTTTTCCTTAATTAGGCTTAAAGTTTCTACATTTCTTTTCACACCTTAAACGGCTTCGTCATTTCTTAGCTCCGAGGCTTTGCCTCTGAGCAACAATTTATTAAAATCAATATTCAATCAAATATTTTAATCATTATTTTCACAGTGTGTTTTCTCCTGCGCAAACGTATCCACTGTTAATATCAGATCCTGGATTTTATGACGCTGACATTGTATCTTAGTTTGGTGTACTATCTATGCTGTTAAATTTGAAAACCAAGTCTTCATGTGGTGCAGACCAGATTCCAAACGCCTTTTTACGCAGATATGCCGAAATACTTGCTAAGTTTCTTGTAGTAATATTTCGTACTTCTTTGTCCACTGGGAAGCTGCCGAGTGACTGGAGGATGGCTCTGATTGTTCCCGTTTTTAAAAAAGGTGACCGGTCCAGCTTTCAAAATTACCGTCCGATATCTTTAACGTCTCAATGCTGCAAGATCATTGAACATATTATTTCCAAACGGATTTTTGAATTTCTAGACGAAAATGCCGTACTAACAAATTTTCAACACGGTTTTAGAAAAGGTTATTCCACGGCAACTCGATTGGTGACAATAATTCATTCGTTAGCAGCGAGTCTTGACAATAATGGCCAAATTGATGCTATATTTTTAGATTTCAAAAAGGCTTTCGACAAGGTACCACACGACAAATTAATAGCAAAACATAAAAACATTCACATTCCGGATATTTTTGTTTCCTGGATTGCAGCCTACCTATCCAACCGCCAACAGCTTGTAAAAATTAACGAAGAAGAATCTCGGTGTGTTCCTGTCACCTCTGGGGTTCCACAAGGTAGTGTTTTGGGACCATTGCTTTTTTGTTGTATATTAACGATTTAGTAACTGTTGTTGACCCTATTGTTCAAATTCGATTGTTCGCTGACGACTGTGTTTTGTTTCGGGAAGTCACATGTACTAATGATCAGAACGAACTCGAGAAAAACATTGAAAACGTGCGGGAGTGGTGTGTATAATGGGGAATGGAAAAAAATTTGGAAAAAAGTGTATATCTCTGTGTAACGAGAAAGAAAAACCCTAGTGAACACGTGTACAAATTAGGATCGTCTTCACTCACACAAGTTGACAGTTATAAGTACCTCGGCGTTACGCTAACAAACAACTTAACATAGAACATGCACATAGATAATATTTGCTCGTCTGCCTTTCGGAAATTATGCTTCCTAAGATATAAGCTCTGAAATTCCCTTCCAAACGTAAAGCTTCTTAGTTATTTCACTTTCGTTAGGCCGAAGCTGGAGTATGCGAGTATCGTGTGGGACCCCCATACTAAACAAAACGTTAAAAACTTGAAAAGATTCAGCGGAAGGCCATTCGGTTTGTTTATTCCAGGTTTTTGCGAACGGACTCCCGCACAGACCTAATGCTAGCTAATAATATTCCTTCCCTTCAGGATGGTAGAAAGAAGTCCCGCCTTGATTTTCTGTCTCTTTATTATAATCACAAACTTTTCTTTGATCCAACCCCTTTTCTTTCTTCATTAAACACAAGACCGACAGGACATCGCCAACCAAATGCACTAACTCCGTACTTCGCGAGAATGGACACGTTCAAATTTTTATTTTTTCCACACACCATTTCAGACTGGAACCAGACAATCGAATGTAGTACTTGCGATACTGAGTAACTGTGCACTGTTTTTTTGCGTGTATTGTATTTCTCTTTGCATTACACCATGCCCTCCTGCTTGAACTGAAGTTTGGTCCGCAGTATGTATTAAATAAATAAAAAAAATAAACAGTAAACCTGCATCAGAAATTGGCGTCCGCGACAGGACGAAGCCGTTAGCAGTAGCGGTAGGCGGATTAAAAATGGCAAGCGCAAGAGATCTAGTGACTTTGGCCCAGCGTATGGGGCTCGAAGGTGAAGAGCTGAGGGCTTGGTTAGATGAGCAGGAGGCACGGGCACGAGATGTGCGAGCTGCAGAACGTGAGACAAGAAAGGAGTTGCTAGAGCTGGAAGAAAGAAGGGAGAGAAATTTGCAGTTGCATCTGAAAGTAGCTGAACCGGGAGGCAATCGTAGTGAGACGAGAATGCCTGAACGTGGTTCTGGAGGGAGTTCATTTTGCAACATGAACCCTCACAGCCTAATTCCAGGATTTAATGACAACCGGGACGACTTGGAGGGCTACCTAAAGAGGTTCGAGGACGTGTCCACCAGACAGGAGTGGCCGAAAGAAAAATGGGCCACAGCCTTAAGCTTATAATTGAGTGGGGAGGCCTTGAAAGTCTTTGGACGGTTGTGTCCCGAGGATTCACTCGACTATGATAAGGGGAAGGTAGCTTTGCTTCAACGATTTCGGTTTACCGCGGAGGGCTACCGGGAGTAGTTCCGCCAGAGCAAGTCCCAAGATAGCGAGACCAGAAAACAATACGCGGCTAGGCTTTCGAGTTTATTTGGTCGGTGGGTAGAAATGTCAAAGACAAACAAAGAGTACTTAACGCTCCGTAATCTAATTGTGTCAGAGCAATTTTTGAACAACTGCCATCCAAGGCTAACGTTGTTTCTTCGTGAAAAGAAGCAGAACAAGCTTGAAGACATAGCAGAAGCCGCTGATGATTTTTTAGAAGCACAACGACAGCCCAACTTGCTCCTGTTTCGTGAGAGAATGTAGAATAATAGTATGACGGAGAAGAGCGGAGGCTTATTTGGGAAAACGACCATAACGTGTTTTGTATGTGGAAAAGGTGGTCACAGGGCCTCGGATTGCCGAACCAAGCCTAAACAACCTTACTGTGGATATTACCATAAGCCAGAGCACGATACAAAGGTCTGCACAAAAAGAGATGGCTCTATAAAGAAAACATCTTGTTTGCTGTCTCCTGAAGAGGACCCCACTGAACGTACTGATCCACCATCCAATGAACCAGAGGGAAACGTTCTAGCGCAGTGAGAACTCGCCGAAAAGCTGTGACTCACCAGATGCCAGTTTCATAGTGTTTGGCGAGACAGTGTCAGTGCTGCGAGACACGGGAAGCAATACGCTAGTAGTCTGTCGAGATCTGGTGCCAGATACAGCTCTAACAGGTACCACTGATACGTTGTTTGTCGCCGATGGCAGTAGCATAGCCGTTCCGGAGGCAAAGTTTCAAATCCAGTCACCCTATTTTTCGGGTATTTCAGTGGTCAAATGCATGACAAGACCTTTGTACGATGTCATCGTTGGCAATGTTCCAGGAGCAAGAGAAGTCCAAAATCCCGACAAAAACTGGAAAGAGAGAATTCCTGAAAGTAAGTGGAAATCAGAATGGTCATGTGGGATAGGAACGAAGGAAGAAGATTCGCTAGATTTTGTGGTGGTTGGTGTCAAGGGCCAAGAACGGTCGACATCATCTAAGGTCGTCATGAAGACATTGAATTTGACCAGAAAGGATGTGAGCAGAGCTCAAAAAGAAGACAGAACTTTAGATTCATGTAGAAAGAAAGTGGGTCAAGTGTTCCGAGGAAAGTGTGCAACGCACTCATTCAAGATAGAAAAGGGAATTCTATACCGTTGTTACCGAGGACCCTCAGACAAAGTCATTCAACAAGTGGTGCTACCCCAAAAACTGCGTGATCAAGTGTTGTCTTTGGCTCACGAAATATTGATGTCGGGACATCAGGGAATGAAAAGGACTATCGACTGAGTTTTCGGCGCATTCTACTGGCCTGGCATTCAGGAGGCAGTGAAAAGATATGTACGATCTTGTGACATATGCCAGCGGACGTATCCTAAGAGCAAGGTTCGAAAGCCCCACTTGGTCTCATGCCGTTATTTGACACTCTTTTTGAAAGAGTGGCAGTGGACATCATAGGACCTTTAAAGCCGACATTGCATAGTGGGAACCGCTACATACTGACTATGGTAGACTATGCTACTCAATACCCAGACGCGGTAGTTCTACCATCGGTTTATTCCGCCACTGTCGCCGAGGTATTGATCAAAATGTTTTCTCGCATTGGGTTCCTTAACGAGATATTGTACGATCAGGCATCATATTCTACATCTCAGCTGATGAGAGAAGTGAATGATATGTTAGTGATTAAGCATCTTATATCGACGCCTTACCATCCAATCTGTAATGGTTTGGTGGAGTGATTTATAGGTATGTTAAAGCAAAAGCTGCGGAAATTGAGTCAGGAGGAACCGAAGTCATGGGATCGATTATTGGCACCTCTGCTCTTTGCGTACCGCGAAGTACCACAGACCAGTACGGGCTTCTCGCCATTCGAGTTGTATGGCAGACATGTTTGAGGACCGCTAAGCATACTCAGAGTTATGGACAGGAGATCATATATGCGAAGAAGTAAAGACCGCTGTGATGAGTGAAGAAAACGACAACGACGGTAGTGCGGGGCAAGGCGTGTGTAATGTGCACGTGAGTGTCAGCGAATCGGCTGATGACCTGTGGTGACCGATAGAGGTGGCGTGCCACGATTGGGCCACGGGCGACCATCACGTGGCAGTGGGCTTTGTGGCTGGGGACAAGCGGAAGCAGCGGCAGACGGGAGACAGCGGGCCGAAGCGTCGGACGCAGGCGATCCAGGTTCCGGCCAGGGAACGCGGTCGTCCACGCTACTGCCGTCCAACCACCAGCTGGGGCGGCGTTGCCGGCACGAGTACTGCATCTCGGTTCGCGGCCTGGCCGGCTGTTCTCTTCCTTGCCGAGGGCATCGCGGATCTCGGCGAGGCGTCTCCACGGTCAGCCGTTCGACAAAGCGATGAACGTGGCCTGGCTAATGGTCACGGTTGCGTCGAGCATCGCGTCTCGGCGCACGCTCTTCGCTGGACGGGCTGGCCATTCCCCGCATGGAGCATCGCGTCTCCGATGCGGGTTGACTGCTCCGTAGCCGCACCCACGCCATCAAGCGCCGGTGTCACCAAAGCGTCGCACATCGGCAAGGGACGAGCGAGACGTTCTGCCGGGCGAGACGCGGGCGTGTGAACGGAGGACCACCGAGCCGGGCGAGGTTCAAAGTGGTCGAGGATCTAGGTGCAAGGGGAGTTGCTGGCTGAATCTAGGATCGCCGAGCGGTGCCGAGCGACGCGCCAGACTCGGACGTTGGCCACGAGCTCATGATCTGCAGGGTGCACCCGAGGGTACCCGGCGGTGCCCTGGCCAAGAAGAAGGAACGTGCGGAAAAGAGAGCTCGAGGGTTGAGGCCACGAAGGCAGAGGAAGCGGTGCGCCGCTCGAGAGGACGAGTTCGTGGCAGCGTTCCTGAGCCGGACGTGGGACCCGTACGTGTCGGCCAGGTCGAGCTCCGGTGTGTCTGTTCAAGGTCCAAGGCCGAGACCTGCTGAACGGCTCCTGTCTGGGTGCAGTGGCCGGGAGCAGGTTCGTTGACGAGGCCTACCGGGTGTGGTCGTCGTGAGCCGGGGCCTGACCCTGGACCTCAGTAGTTGCGACCCTGACTGCTGGCCGCGACGTCCGACTAAACGGCGCTGCACATGGTAGCGCATCCGTGCGTCGTCAGCCGTTCCACCCATGCTATGAAATAAAAAGTTCATTTTGATCCTTTCTCGTCCGCTATCAACAAACATAGTGACGAACGTTCCTTCAACCACTACAATAAATGGCGAGCCTGCCAGGAATAAGCTCTCGCGTTACATCTGAGAGCCTCACGTTGTTTGTGTGTGGCGGACGAGAATGGACGACAAGAGAAAGCTAGTTGAGCTTGGGAAGGAGATGGGGCTCAGTGGAGAGGCTTTGCTGGCATGGGTGAGCGCTGAGGAAAAAGAAATGAGGGACCAGAGAGCTCGCAAACAAGGCCCGAGGCCGCGCTGGTCCAGGCATCTCCGCCACCACTGCTCGAGAGTCATGAGTCCATGGGACTGTTTTTCCTCATCACTGTGTATTGTGTGAGAAAAGCTGTTTTGTGGAAACAACTTTCTTCTGTGGGGGGTTATTGTGATGAGTGAAGAAAACGACAACGACGGAAGTGCGGGGCAAGGCACGTGTAATGTGCGCGTGAGATACAGCGAATCGGCTGATGACCTGTGGTGACCGATAGAGGTGGCGTGCCACGATTGGGCCACGGGCGACCATCACGTGGCAGTGGGCTTTGTGGCTGGGGACAAGCGGAAGCAGCGGCAGACGGGAGACAGCGGGCCGAAGCGTCGGACGCAGGCGATCCAGGTTCCGGCCAGGGAACGCGGCCGTCCACGCTACTGCCGTCCAACTACCAGCTGGGGCGGCGTTGCCGGCACGAGTAATGCATCTCGGGGTGCGGCCTGGCCGGCTGTTCTCTTCCTTGCCGAGGGCATCGCGGATCTCGGCGAGGCGTCTCCACGGTCAGCCGTTCGACAAAGCGATGAACGTGGCCTGGCTAATGGTCACGGTTGCGTCGAGCATCGCGTCTCGGCGCACGCTCTTCGCTGGACGGGCTGGCCATTCCCCGCATGGAGCATCGCGTCTCCGATGCGGGTTGACTGCTCCGTAGCCGCACCAACGCCATCGAGCGCCGGTGTCACCAAAGCGTCGCACATTGGCAAGGGACGAGCGAGACGTTCTGCCGGGCGAGACGCGGCGTGTGTACGGAGGACCACGGAGCCGGGCGAGGTTCAGGGTGGCCGAGGATCTAGGTGCCAGGTGAGTTGCTGGCTGAATCTAGGATCGCCGAGCGGTGCCGAGCGACGCGCCAGACTCGGACGTTGGCCAAGAGCTCATGATCTGCAGGGTGCACCCGAGGGTACCTGGCGGTGCCCTGGCCAAGAAGAAGGAACGTGCGGAAAAGAGAACTCGAGGGTTGAGGCCACGAAGGCTGAGGAAGTGGTGCGCCGCTCGAGAGGACGAGTTCCTGGCAGCGTTCCTGAGCCGGACGTGGGACCCGTACGTGTCGGCCAGGTCGAGCTCCGGTGTGTCTGTTCAAGGTCCAAGGCCGAGACCTGCTGAATGGCTCCTGTCTGGGTGCAGTGGCCGGGAGCAGGTTCGTGGACGAGGCCTACCGGGTGTGGTCGTCGTGAGCCGGGGCCTGACCCTGGACCTCAGTAGTTGCGACCATGACTGCTGGCCGTGACGTCCGACTAAACGGCGCTGCACATGGTAGCGCATCCGTGCGTCGTCAGCCGTTCCACCCATGCTATGACATAAAAAGTTCATGTTGATCCTTTCTCGTCCGCTATCATTAAACATAGTGACGAACGTTCCTTTAACCACTACAACCGCGTATGCATATGTCTTAGACCTCGGAGATCGTTTAGAAAAGACCATATTGTTGGCATAAGAGAGCTTGTCACGTGCCAAAGTGACCCAGAAGAGGTATTATGACCAAGGAAGTAAAACCCGTTGACTGAACATAGGTAATCGAGCCCTCATACTGCTTCCAAGTACAGAGAACGAGCTATTGATGCAGTGGAAGGGACCCTTTATGGTCAGGGGAAAGAACGGAAATTTTGATTACTAAGCTCTTTCTTATCAATATGTTGAAGCGTTATGAAAAGCGTCAACCTGGAAACAGCCTTATTTAGGGATTTTTGTTATCCGCTAGATGAGTTCATACTTTTTCTTGCTTCGTGTGTGTATAGTTGTAAGTGAATGCGGACCTTTGGACGATGTAGTGAACTGTGTGTGTGTGTGTGTGTGTGTGTGTGTGTGTGTGTTTTGAGCTACTTCATCTAAGAACTGAGCAGCAGTTTTTCGTGCAGAAAAACCCTCCCAAAAAGGGGCCTATTGTGGTGTAGTACAGTGACGTGGTGGTGTTTGTGAAGTGTGGTGGCACCGTGTTGTTTTGTACAACGTGCTCGGAGGCGACGGCAGCGGTGCGGCGGAAAGACGATGATGACGTTGGCGCGAAACGTCACGCATGAAACTGTGGCCCGCCAAAAGGAAGAGGAAGTTTACACGAAAGGTGGCACTGCCACTGCACGATAGGGAAGAAGAGGAAGACCAGTCGGGGGCAGAACGAGATCGACCTGGCTGGAGTGCAGATCCTGGGTGTCACGCGACTGCGGTGTCGGGTTCCGGACCTGACCGCGTGAAGTCAGGCAAGGCCAGGGCGCTCCAGCTGCCCACGGTGTACTCGGAGGTACGTGGCCTTCCAGAGTTCCGGCCGTGACTGTCCAAGGTCACGTCCCAGGTGTTCGTTCCCGTCGTGACTGTTCAGGGTCACATCCCAGGTGTCCGGGTTTCGACTCCAATCCCAAACCACCCGTGGAGGGTGGAGCCTTCCGTGTCGTGATAAGCTACTCGAAACGAGCCAGCATCGGCAAGCAGCCGCAGTTTTTGCTAAGGCAAGGGCTACCTCGTGTTCTGCCAAGCGTCGCCATGCTGGTCAGCGCGTGACTCCAGCAGCTGAGACATCGCCAGCGTCCGCCGCCTCAACCCACCAAGCCACCACCACCATCAGCGCCACCGGTGGCTGTTGATTCTCATAAACATTATAGCTGGACAGCTTACAGGACATACTTTAGTTTCTCGCGTCTGTACATAGCGACTTCGTTCTTTTTTCCTTAATTAGGCTTAAATTTTCTACTTTTCTTCTCACACCTTAAACGGCTTCTTCATTTCTTAGCTCCGAGGCTTCGCCTCCGAGCAACAATTTATTAAACAGTAATCCTGCATCACAAGCACCTTGAGCTGTAGTTATAAACATCTGCTCTAGGCTCGTCTTGTTTCTTAGGGAGTTTAGATGGTTCCAAAATTTCGCAGCAGCCTTTCTATCTTTTTTAATTTGCTTCTGCCAGCCACTGACTCTCTTTTTTCTAATATTTTCATTGATCAGAAGGAATGCATTCTTCTACAACTTAGAAAGATTCAACATTTCCTTTTAGCATCATCTGTCGGTTACTTATGCGAGATTACTCGTTTACCAAAGTATTCTGCCTGTTTCGTTATTGAACAGCATTGCATCAGTTTTCTATGAAGAATACCTAAAGGCTCATATAGTATGTTACATTACTAGAAAGAATGTAGAAACCGCGCTACTAGCATAAGAGCTTTGACCCAGACTTTACTCTGTCCTTCTAGCAGCGCATTGAAAGTTTTACCGCTTAAGGTCGTTTCGTAGAATATAGAGGTGGAGCGCGTGCTCCACCAACATCTTTATATAACCCCCACACTACACAAAGTGTCCCACATAACCCGCAGCACGATGTAAAAATAGAAGACCGGTGTGCGAGAACCAAACTTACTGCTTATCGTTCCCGGTATGCTGTAGTAGCCACTTTTAATTTTTCCTTCATGACACTTTGATATATAATCTTAAATATATTTTGAACTCCAAAAGTACTTTCCTGATTATTAAGATGTTAATGAGACAGGTGTGCGCATGTTCAAACGACCTCTGTCCATGTCACTTTAAACAGGGTACTATAACTGTGTGCTCATTTTTTTCTGTCATATATTAACTGGAGCACACGAAATGTAAAAAAAATAACACTTGACTGTGCTCCATGCACCCGAAAAGAAAATTCAGCACCGTCAAATGAGCTTACTGCAAGGAACCGCTTTGCCTTTTTTAGTTGCCGCAGACAGGCGCCAAAACACGTGCTGGAATCTTGTAGGCATTCCTTTCGCTTAATTATGAGTCGCTACTACTATCAAGTCAGGTCAAGTCTAATTTTACTTACGACATGCTCAAAGTACAATGTTTAAGGCCGCGCTAGCAAGAAAGCCGTAAGCGTACAGCTTGACGAGGCTAGTGGGCCGAAACCAGGCAACAGCAGCAGTGCACACATGCGTCGTACAAACAAAGCTTTTGGTTGTTGTACATACATATCAATACATGCGTGCGCACTGTGAATAGGTTAAAGCACGTATGAATATTGAATAATGTGACCGCCAAGACAGTATTGTTCATTTACAATGCAAGACTAGATATTAAAAAAAGCAGTAGTAAAAAAAGAAAAGAAAAAGAGCATGTATGTAATTAATACATTGTCAAAAGGATAGGTAGACAGAGCGAGCTAAATTTGAAAATTTTAGGCATAAATTTGAACTTTAT
The DNA here is from genome assembly GCF_043290135.1 of Rhipicephalus microplus. Lineage (NCBI taxonomy): Eukaryota > Metazoa > Arthropoda > Arachnida > Ixodida > Ixodidae > Rhipicephalus > Rhipicephalus microplus. The sequence goes on along the minus strand of NC_134703.1, from coordinate 158,511,430 downwards.
AGAGAAAGACATCAAGGAAGTACTTGCGTGATAATGACGTTTTTGTATTTACGCACTTCTGCAATATATTTCACTGTTTGGGTACATTGTCACACAAGGTTTGAGTGTAGTAGTTAGTTCTATGGTGTTCTATGGACCACCTTTCGGTTACTCATGTTCCGCGGGTGCTGTGTCATTTTACGAGGGCTGACGAATTGTTTAGAAAATGTGCTGTTTTTTATCAGCAAAATACAGATGCAGAAGGCGGTATGCGTAAATATCTTTGACAGTGATTATCCTTTTTATTGAAACAGTGCATTTGTCGGATGTGAAGAATGAACATTATTGATGCAGCGAATAGCTTTCTTTTCAAGCAGCGATAACCCAATTATATTTCGTTTTGTGGTTGTAGCCCATACTAAGGTGCAGTAGCTTATATGCGATTGCTCCGTCGAAGTGCTCTAGTGGCTAAGATGCTGGGTTGCGGCAGGTCGCGGGATCCAATCTCGGCTGCGGCGGCTGCATTTTCGATGTAGGCGAAAGCGCTATAGGCCCGTGTGCTCAGATTTGGGCGCACGTTAAAGAACCCCAGGTAGTCAAAATTTCTGAAGCCCTCCATCACGGCGTCTCTCACACTTATATAGTGATTTTGGGTCGTTAAACACCACATATCAAATGATATCATCAAGCTATATGTGACCGAAAAAGGGAGTGATAAAGATGGAACATTACACGAGGCGCGAACATATAACGGTATCTAAATAGAACAGAAAGTGCAGCAGACAACTTTTTTACAATGAGGTCTACGTGTAAAAATTCCTATTTTACGGCCAACTGTTCTCAACCAACTATCTTAGGGCCAACTGTTACGGCCAACTGTGTTCCAGCCGTAAAGCGGCTGGAACACAGTTCTGATTACAGCCTTACAGTCTAAGATCACAGCGGTGCGCTTCTTCGAGACGGGAAGTTGCAGATAGCGGGATCGGTATTTTTTCTCTATAAAATTCTTTCACTGATACTGGCCACCACCAATTGAGCTTGATTGAAGGCACTGCCTATAGATGCCGGGAGCGGTGAAGTCAAGTGTTTTTTTTTTAGTTTGCGGGTTTTCATTATGAGCATGACAAAAATGAGCACGTTGCTGAAAGTATAAAAGACAGATGTCTTTTCAAGATGCGCAATTGTGCCTCTCTGACATTTAGATAAATAGACGAGTACGCTTAATGCGAAGCAGCTCTTTGACTAGCCTGTGTAACGCGTTCCTTCCATCCGCACCGCGCTCCCCTGGTCGCAGGTGCTGGGGCGGTGCCAAGCAGGCACGCCTTCCCTCGCAGTCTGCGCGGGTTGACGTCACTCTCTCTCTCTAGCCTATCGCAGCTCGCCGCGCGTCATCCTCTTCGCTTCACCCTCTCCACTGCCCACAACATTCTAACGCACATCGAACGAACAGTCTTTTGGTTCATCGCTTCAGACGAAACTTTCAGCGCTTACCACAGCACCTGCAATAGCGTCGTTAAACCCGTGACGCCACCTGTGCGCAACGCTGCTGCTTCGCATAACATCATGGTTCCCTTTGGGAAGATGTCGTTATTTTTTCAGTTATAAGTATGAAATTGACCAGTTACTAAATTGTCGTCAACGAAAGAATTAGTAGTGGTTGCTACACAATAATGGGAACAACGTGCACTAGGTTTGGTTCGCGTAACATCGTACCTCCTTTTTAAAACAAAGCTAACCAGCCGTGGAAGGTCTTGTCATTGTTCTTTTTTATGAAAACTATTCTATTACCTTCTTTGTTTGTTTTTAAGGCTATGACGTTGAAAACTTGGGACGCAGAAATCCGACTTTGGCATTGCTGGTTGGGAACAAATAATCACCATCCTCTCCATGACCGAAAAATTGAGAAACAAGTAATAAAATACTTGATAACAATTTTACGTTACAATTAAAGATAAACCCAGGTAGTCTGCGTGGCAAGCTTTAGGTGCTGCCGGAGATACTTCATGAGGCTTCTTCCTGCTTAAAGGTAGGATATGCAGTACTGGAATGGTGAAGTAAAATTTTCATTGGATTTAGACTTATGTTTCGCCGATTTAGCATCTGAATAATTGCGTTCGCAGTGCGGTTTATGGTTATTCCATCAAACAACACTTTGAACGAGTGCCTCAAACAGAGTATCAGTGTTTTTTAGAAGCCTTCTTTATAAGATTGGAAGCTTGAGCTAGTTGTATGAGTTCATCTTCGTTATTACAGCTAACACGAGACGACGACGGACAATGAGAAACACACTGGTTCGAAGCCTTTCTATATTAGCGACGGAATAACTTTTCCGTTCCCTTGCATAGACTTTGTTGTTTTCGCTTACAGGAACAGCTGATCCCCCGTTGAGGGTAAGAACCTATTGGAGGAACAAACTAGCAAGCAAGGCTGTATAACTAGTTGGTTGGTTCTTCCTCAGAGTCCTGGCGCAACCCACCTTGGGAGATCGGCCATGAAACCAACAGTACGTACCTCATCTAGAAGATGAAATTGTTATACCAGACGGGATGTTTAGAAAGAAATGTTTTAACAAAGAAAAAATCAGTAAAACGTGGACTTGAAGTATAATAAATGAAGGAAACAAAAAATAACTCAACAAGCTAATGATGTTGGAAATAAAGTGAATGTATGCCTAAGCTTAACATTCCGTTCGTTTTATTTCCTTTCGAAAATCACACATGGCCTTGAAAACTTTCCTGTGGCTAGATCCTTTTTCAGTTGCTCCAAAGAAAAGGACCACCGAAAGGGATTCTTAGGGAGAGATTTTTCTAACAGCTTCTTCGGTTTGTAAATAATTTGCACGTTAAGAGGCAATGATGCAGAGATTCAATTTCGTTGCAGTGGAGGCACAAGGGAGATTGTGCCAGACCAGACCTGTGTAAATAAAAATTCAGTGGGGGGACTCGGTATCCTAGTATCGTAATGAATATACCCACCTTCTAGAGGAGCACCGTCAATTTTTCCAAGGCTACCTAAGATGAGAGAACTCAGATGTTGTGATGCGAGTCTTTCAAATTTATCTGATGTGAGGAAATCTTCAATCGTTTCAAGGCGATAATTGCTAGCTTCGGTAATATAGAAACTATGGAACAACTATGTGAGGCCGCTGCAAGTGCATCTGCGTATTCATTAAGGGTTAAAGCTTTATGCCCTTGTGTCCCTACCAAGTGAAATAATCGTAAATATCTTGGGGCAAGGACATAAAACACTTCTGGAGCATGCGACATATTAAGTTCAGGTAATGGAGTACACAAAGACAGGCAGCCTGTAAGAATGATAGCATCTAGTATTGATAAAGGTCATTTCCGTAATGCTAAGAGAATTGCAATTAATTCTGCTTGATAAATAGGTGTAAAATGAGGCGAACGATTTGAGAAAGACCAATTCAACACAAAAGATGCAATTCCGACTCCTGCTTTTTTTTCACAATCTGCAGCATCAGTTGCTATTAGTAGTTAATTCTAATCTTTCCAGGTATTCTTTTAAAATGGCATATAGGTACTGACTCAGAAGTTATAATTTGCAATTCTTTAGATGTATATTGTTAAATTCTAATTTAATTGTTTGAATTCGTCTTCTGTGTAACAGTACTTCACGAAGGTTTATTTGTAATGTTTCTAAGAGCACCTGTACAGCAATGTCATGTGAGCCCCTTAATCTATATCACTGTTTGTAAAAAAGGGACGTCGGCTCATTGTTGGAAACATATTGCAACCTCCTCTGTGGGGGTGCATATATTTTTCGAAGGTACGAACTGCTAGTATTTGAAACCCTGCACAAAGAAAAGGCTGGCGCACTTCATTATATAAAATAATAATTGCAACAAATTTTGGAAACCCAAAATATAATCGTGACAACTCGCGTTCCCGAAGTACCAGTGATCGAATTTTTTAGGCGGAAGCTGCTGAAAACAAAAGACAGCCAAACTGTTATATCAGGTGAATATTCATAAAATATATCATGGTGAGCACATTGCGACGTAAACCAGGTCGCTTACTGCTGAGTCTACGAAGCATCTCAACCACCCGTTCTCTTTTAGCTGCCGTACATTCTATTGTGGACTCAAGTTTAGGTTTAAGGTATAAAAAACCCCAAAGGGATTGATTTCACCTGTGGGATAACGTCCTGTCTGTAAAGTACAGAAATTTGCACTGGAACACTAAGCAGGAAAACTACGATTGCGCTTTTCCTGATTTTTTATCATCATCATCAGCCTGACTACGCCCAGTTCAGGGCAAAGGCCTCTCCCATGGTTCGCCAAGCAACCCGGTATTGTGCTTTCCGTCGCCACGTTACACCTGTGAACTTTTTAATTTAATCATCCCACCTAACTTTCTGTCTCCCCTTCGTGCATTTTCACTTTCTGGGAATCCAGACAGTTACCATTATTGACACAATTTCTCAGCAATCGTTCGGGAGTTTTGCTGTTTCATTATCCTCGCTAGTGGCGTTGTCTCTTTGCATTCTTTTTAGGGCTTTCTGTACCGCCGCTGTCATTACTGATAGGATGTCGTATTCGTTCGAACAATTATTGCTTCACGCAATATCATTCAGGTTGTTTTGGTTTTTGTACCGCTCTCTGTAGAACTCCTCCACCACTTCGGCTATCCTATCCATATTTTTAATGACAATGCCTTCCGTGTTACTTATTGTATACATCCAATTTTTGCCTAAGCGCAAGTTCGTCTTGGCAGCTTTTAGCCCTTTTTAGGGCTAGCTCAATTTTCTCCATGTTGTACCTTCTGACGTTGGCTACCTTTCGTATATTGATTGAATTCGAAAGCTCCAATAGCTCCATTTTGTCAACTTCATTTGAGGCTTCCATGGTTTGTCGTCTCTTAATAAGACTTTTTGTCTCCTGAGATAGTTTACCAGTGTCCTGTCGGGTGACTGTACCTGCGACTTCCATAGCACACTTTGATGATACTAGTATGATTATTGTTATTGGGTTAACGCTAGAATTGGTTAGATCATTTAGTACCTCGACTTTATTCTGAAGTGAAACTCTGAATTACAGTTTTTTTTATTTCACCGCTAGTTCATTAATGGCTTCTTGCCGATCAGATGTTGCCTTTGCTTTTCTAAATCTGGGTGAATACGAGATTTTACAATTCTATGGTCACAGCATCGGATCTTGCCAACTACTTCTACATCATGTACAATACCTGGTTGTGCACACACAGAAGGAAGTCTATTTCTATTTTAGTTTTGCCATTAGGACTTCGCCACGTCCACTTACGGTTAGCCCATTTTCTGAAGAGGTTATTCAAGAACCGTAAATTATTACGTTCTGTGAATCCTACTAACAACTCCCGTCGGCATTTCTAGAGCCGCCGATGCCATATTTCTCTACTGCATTGTCTTGGTCTGTTTCTTGTTTGCTGTTGCATTAAAGTCGCCCATCAGAATAGTATGTGACTTTATTTTATTATTGGCTGTATCTACGTATTGATAGAAGCGTTCAACTAAATGATCATCATGGATCAATGTAGGCCCATACGCCTGTACCACCTTCATCTTGTACCTTTTGGTAACCTAAGTATGATACTTGCCCGCCTTTGCTATAGTATTCCTCTATGTTGCCAGCGATATTGTGGAAAGAAATCTCACCCCTAGTTTTTTTTGTCAATTAATACACGAAATCATAGGAAAAGTCTATTCTTCAGCACTGTATAAGCTTCATCTGTCCCCCTTACTTGCTGAGCCTCATTGAATCCCTTTGAACACCCTCTAAATCGTCAAATAGAACAGCTAGACTATCTTCACTAAATTTAAAGACGCACATACAAAATATATACGTGTTGTTATGGTGCCTCAGATATGCGCAATATTTGATTTTTATTTGACAATCGCACAAGTATGAACGCTGAAGCTTGAGCAACATTGATGGGTGCAGCGGATGGGGCCAGCCGTTTTGGGTATCGGCTGGTGCCGTTCCGAGTACCCAGAACCGTTTAGGGTGGACGAACAGACACACAGACAGACCACAATGTTTGCTTCGGAGGTCCCCAAGAAAGACTATCGTCTTTAAAAGCAAATATTGCCCATTTCTGATGCACCATAACAACACTTATATATTTTTTATGTGCGTCTATTACTAGAAAAAGGCACACATAAGTAATTCTAAGGCCCGCAGCGTTTATCACAATGCACTGATCATGCAACGCTTGCACGACAAGGTGAATGTTTCCAATGCTTTGCTAAGACGACACGTTGGTGTCACCTACCCGTCACCTTGCGTTCTACACCTTATCACATCTGAGGCGTGCGCGCACTCCCGTCTCAGAGTCACGCGTTTTGTTTCCCAAAAAACTGCCATATAGCGCTCATGTCTCACGTGTGACGTGATGTTATGCACTCGTTCACCTCCGCTGCACGCTCGAGGCACTCTAACGCAGGGCCTACCATTCACCAATTTTCTTGCACAAAACATCAAATAAATGTTTTGTTCACTCTCTCCACACGAAATACTATTGCCTTTCGACGACATTTGTAGAATAACATGCAGATATGGGGCCATTTTTTTTCCTTGAGTCCACGTCGGCGTATCGGCATTCATACCCAGACATGGTCACCGGGCTGGTACTTCCACGAAGCTTCGTCGAGGATTGTAACTGCGGCTGTTGGCCGCCTGCTGATTCTTGAAGCACAGGCGGGCGAGTTGACGAGCTTCTTCCGCGCGCTGAAGTTACACGGTGACGTCGTAGCTTTCTTCACTAGCGACGTTTGGCAGCATGGTGGCGAGCATCGTTGTCGGGTTCCTTTCGTAGACCCACTTGTACGGTGTCATCGGCGTCGTTTCTTGTACGGCGGTGTTGTATACGAAAATTACCCATAGAAGAATGGCATCCCACGTCTTGTTTTCGACCTCGGCCTACATGTCCAGCATGTCAGCGATGGACTTGTTCAGGCGCTTGGTGAGACCATTAGTCTGTTGGTGGTACGCTGTTTTACGGCGGTTACTTGTCTGACTGATGCCAAAATCGCTTGGGTTATCTCAGCAGTAAATGCCGTACCTCTGTCAGTGATGAGGACCTCCGGGGTGCCGTGACGCAAGAAGATTTTGTCGGCGAAGAACTTTGCTACCTCGGTGGCATTACCTATGGGCAGAGCCCTTGTCTCCGTGTAGCGGGTGCGGTAGTCAGTAGCTACGACAATCCATTTGTTTCCTGAAGTCGACCTCAAGAACGACCCTAGTAAGTCGATGCCGATTTCCTGAAATGGCCGGTGAGGCGGCTCAATATGCGGCAGTAGTTCAGCTGGCCTTGTCGGGTGCGTGTTTTGTCGTTGAAAATGTCGACATGTCCTGACGTAACGAGTGACGTCGTTGGCAAGGCGTGGCCAATAACACTTCTGCTGTGTTCTCGCGAGTGTACGGGAAAGACCAAGGTGTCCAGCCGTCGGGTCGTCGTGTAAGCATCCAAAACTTTTGGCCGTAAGCTGAGATACACGAGAAGGTAGATGGCCTGATGTGGTGAAAGTTTTTCTTGACGAGAATGTTATTCCGCAAGAAATATGACCCCAGTCGACCTTTGGAACAAAGGCAGCCTTGCCCTCAAGGTATTCTACAAGGCCCTTGATTTCAGTGTCGGCCCCATGTCGTTCTGAAATATCATAAACACTTAAAGTTGCCAGGACGCAGTCGCCATCCTCGTTGTGCTCCGGTGGTTACGAAGGCTTTCTCGGCAACTGCACCTATTACAAAACGGTTGTAATAAATGCAGAGGCCAAGAAATCGACGCACGGGCACGGCCTTCTTGTCGGTGGGTGACGGTAATGCTGCCATGGCTATTGGCTTCTGCGGGTCGGAGCGTACTCCGCACTTGCTTATCACGTGTCCTAAGAACAAGAGTTTCTCGTAGGCAAAGAGGCCCTTTTATGGCTTCAGAGTGAGTCTGGAAGTTTTTATTGCTTTAAATACAGCTTCAAGCAGCTGGAGATGGTTGTAGAAGCTTGGGAAAAACATGGCGACATCGTCATAGTAGACGAAGTAAGTCTGCCGGTTTAATCCAGCGAGCACAGTGTCCATAATACGCTGGAACGTCGCAATCGCCGACCAAAGACCAAAGGGCATAACCTTAAGCTCGAACAGGCTGTCTGGTGTTATGAACGCAGCCTTTTATCGGTTTCTCACGTCTACTTCAACCTGCCAATAGGCTGCCTTGAGGTCCAGTGATGAGAAGTATTTGGCGTTGTGGAGTCGATCTTGGGTGTCGTCTATTCGGGGGAGAGGGTATACGCCTTTCGTTATTTTTGTCTAGTGGGCGATAGTCAACGCAGAAGCTTAGTGTCCCATTCTTTCTTTTGCGAACACAACTGATGACACCCTTGGACCATTTGAAGGCTGAATGGCCTCCCGGTCTCGGGTCGAAACGTTGTACGGGTTCTGACGGAGTGGCCTGGCGTTTTCTCCTTATCCGATTTGATGTTCCGCGACAGCGGTCTGTGGAATTGCCGACGACGAGGAAAAGCAGTTGTTGTATTGCAGGAGCAGGTTCTTTGGCTGTTCTTGTTTATGCGTCAGAAGGCTCGTATTACCATCGAAAGCTGGTTCAATTGTTTCAGTCGTCGGAGTATATTGGTAGAATCAGTAAGGGTGAAAGCGTTGCTAGCTTCCAATATCTCTTCGATGTAGGAAACCGTCGTGTCTTTGCTCACGCACTTGTGTTCGTTGCTGAAGTTCATTCGTGGGCATCACTCTTCCGTTCCCTCCTCGCAGCTCAGCTATTCCTCTGGCGACGCAAATTTCGCGGTTGATCAACCGGTGCTGGATGCCTTCAAAGACGCCTTGCATGTCTGATGATTCTTCAAGGCCGACATTAATGCTGACGCTGGAGCGAGCAGGAATAGAAACTTGGTCTTTGAGCACATTCACAGCGTGCTTTCCTAACGGCGTGTGAGGCGGCAGTGCCTTTTTCGTGGATAGTATTATCGACTTTATTATCAGGATGAAGGCGGCACCATGAAGGCTTAAGAATTTCATACTAAGAATTACATCTCTCGAGCAATGCCTTAGGACGACGAAGCTTGCAGGATATATCTTATGGTTAAGGGTGACTCTGGCTGGACAGGTTCCTGCCAGCGTAACTAGATGACCTACAGCTGTACAGATTCTGGGGCCTTCCCAAGTCATCCCAACTTTCTTACATTTCGCGGCAAATGCCCCACTGATGATGGCATAGTCGGCTGCAGTATCGACGAGAACACTGACGAGGTGGGCGCCGAATATTATGTCGAGGTCACTAGTTCGATGTCTCGCGTTTCAGCCGGGTCGTGGCGTCGAATCACGGCTGCGGTGTCTTGTACCGCTGATTCGACGTTGCGTCATCAAGTCGTATTTTTGCCACGAATTTTCGGGGTTGGAACTACGTTGACGTTGCGGCGGGTTCTTGAGTTTCTCCGCGGCGACGTCGTCGGTAGCGGAGTATCTACGGCAGTCGTCGTACAGCAACCACACCTCCATCGGCTGCTGCCCTTAGTTTTCCGAGTACCGGCTAGGTGACCGGCCTCGAGTTGGGCCAGTGTATGGCCAGCAATGAGGTGACATTTAGCGGCCCGATGACGGTGAACGGAAGGATCCTCGGGGCTTCCACTGCTCTGCTGCGAGATAGTCGGCGATGTCACGTGGCCTTTCCCCCAGCTGTCGAGGCGGCGCGTCTATTGCTAAACCACGAAGTCTCGTCTGGCGCTACAGGCAGCGGCGGTAAGTGTGGCCAGCTTCTTCGCAGTGGTAGCACAGAGGTCGGTGGACGAGAGCACACCACACGTCAGTTTTTCTCGGAGCGTTGCGCTGGCCAGTGGTGGACGGTATGACGTGAACGGCGGTGGTGCCTGGCGGAAGCTGCAACGGTGCGGCCTCTTGACGTGGGAGTGAAGGAGTGTAGCGTAGGGCTGCAGCAGTGTAGCTCATTGCTTGAGACTGAGGCTTTGTTGCTTCGGAAACTCCAAGCGATTGCCAAAACTCTTCGCGGACAATGTCGACAATCAAGTCCACTTAAGGCTGCACTGAGGGTAGCAGCATGCGCAGCTCCTCCCGAACTATCGCTCGAGATAGTCTCACGCAGGTCATCGGAGCAGAGTGGTTGCGTTTCTGTGTACTCTGGCGTAGAGCGGCAAATAAATTGTCGAATGAGCATCTCCAGCGTCTTTTCAAACGTTCTCACTTCGGAGGTGAATGTCTCGACAGTTTATTTATTTACAGATACTGCTGTGTCATGTTTCAGACATTGCAGGAGTTTTTACAATAAACGAACAAAAACAGCACAAATAAATAAAAGAATTTTATTTCATAAGTGGACATCTGTTCAACAAACAATCAATGATCAAACAAATACATCGGCAAAATTAAGAACATCCATTTACATAATTGGACACTTGTTCAACAAACAGCGCATGCGGTAGTCGTTTCAAAGTAGCGTCCAGATTATTCTAAGTGTCAACTGAGCACGGAAAAAAAGAGTAGTTATAACAATCAATAAAACATCTGAATGGCACAATGTTCAACGGATTGTATCGGCGAGTCACCTGGGTAGGATGATTGGTGAACGAAACGGGTGTGGCTATGCGGACGGAATTGTGCACGATGTTATGTAGCATGATAAGCCGATCACACATACGTCTGTGTTCTAAACAGTTTAGCGATAAAGCACGGCAGTGCTCGGAAGGGGAGAAATCACGGTCATAACGGTTAAAAATGAATCTTATCGCTTTTCGCTGGATAGCCTCAAGTTTATTTATGTCAATTGCAAGATGTGGTGACCACACAACAGACGCATATTCAAGAAGAGGCCTGATCAGTGATTTGAAGGCTTTAAGCTTGCAGTCTTTTGTGGCGCCCTTTAGCGTTATTCTCAAGTAACCTAATTTCTTAAGCAATTTTGCTGAAATAAGGTCGATGTGTCTGTGCCACTTCAAGTTTGGAGAGAATACAACACCAAGAGAGAGAGAGAAAACTTTATTTGCGCATAACACGGAGCATTCCATATGATCGGGCCCCTATTCCAGGGCTCCGCTGGCCCTAGCCATCATCTCTACCCGTTGGACCAGCCAGCGCTGATCAACATTGGCCGAGCTGGACAGCAGCGCCTCCCATTGTTCCTCTGTGTTGTTCATGTTGTGTTGTTCTTCATTGTGATGCGCACACTCCCACGTGATGTGAAACAGAGTTGGTGTGGCCCCACACCACGGACATATATCTTTGTATGCTGTGGGGTAGAATACATGCAGCCTGTGTAAGTTCGTGTATGTCTTTGTTTGGATTCTGCGTAATGCCACTGATTCCATTGCTGTAAGTTTCTTATGCGGTGCTGGATACACTTTTCTATTGTCCCTGTAATACTGAAGAATTGTACCAAAGTTAGGGTCTATGGGCGTCGGATCCTCTATTGCAGTGTGCAAGGAAGCTCGGTAATTTGTGAAGCCTCGAACCGCCTCATCCGCAAACTGGTTCCCGGTGACGCCCTCGTGCCCGGGCGCCCAGATAATGGTTTGGGTGTATTCAATTGGGAAGTCCTTATGAGCTTTGGTTAGAATTTGGAAGGCCTTCATACATATTCTACCTTTTTCGTAATTTCTACATGCAGCCTTCGAATCTGTGATTATTGTCATTGGGGCTTTTCGCTCCCTGCACTCCTTAATTTCCAGCGCGATCGCTATCTCCTCCGCTTCTGTGATAGAGGCTTGGGCTATGGAGGCACAACTTGTGACGTTTCCTTTTTGGTCTGTGACCACGGCCACCTAATTCTTTGCATTTGTCTGATATGGTGCAGCGTCAGTTAACCCATTAATTCCCAGTATGAGAAACATTTTTCCAAACTTCAAAATATTTCTTGGCCACGTCCTTAGAGTCACTAGGAGTGCAAATTTTCAATAAAAAACATGAGGATATAGCCTGCAAATTATTAATGGGATGTTGCATATGTGCAACAATGGGCAGTAGTGTATAAAATGAAGGCCAAGCCAAGTGAAAGAAACTTTTTATTGCTACCAATAATTTTGGCGAATTTTCAAATTGAAGAAAGCACAATACAAGCATAGCTGTTTGGCGCCTACTGGTGAAAACTAACAAAACAGTTACGGTCTTTGTTAAAACACATCACCTTGCACTTTGCACACGAAACTTAGGTGTACCCTCCTGGGCATGCCTTGCAGCGGTTCTGTTTTGCATTCCATGTGGGCCAGTGCTCATTGCTGTCTCTTCTGACATCCCGGAGGACATTTAGGCACACTTTCTTGAATGGTGTGACATTCTGAATCGAAGGGCGCCCTGGTGGTCGTTTGTTGAGCAAGATCAGACTCGTTGCAAGCTCAGAGAGGAAATCTCTCAAGGGTGTAGGCGGCAGTTTGTGCTTTTGGAGAATTCTCTTGTGCATGAACCATGCATTAACAGCTGCTATTTTGAGCGTGTGCCAAAACAAATACATATACCAGCGTTTAGACCTGATAGAAAAGCGATAGGAGAAGCACATTTTGTCTAGAAGATCCATGCCGCCCACTGATCTGTTGTAGGAAGAAATGATCGCTGGACAATCGACAAAAATATGCTTTTTCTCCTTGCTGTCCCACCTTTTGACTGATGTAAGCGGGTCAGCACCAATGCAGTTCGAAAGAAGAGTAACAGTGCGGTTGTCATGCCACTTCACTGCCACCATTGTCTTTTGGTCACATGAAGTGACTGAAGTATCACAGGTGTCCCGACCTCGCCTTTTCGATTTTTCATCCATCAACTTGCTGCAGCTGAGTCTGTTTTCACGAACCGTACCAATATAGGAAATTCTCATTCTTGAAAGCTCCTCTACAAGCTGAGGGCCTGTGAAGAAGTTATCAGCGAAAACTAGGTTGTCGTCTCACTTCGGTAGGCTGGAACACAGCTGGAGCACGACACCAGCTCCCAACCCAAGCTGGTAGCCACCCTGGCTGCCATAAAAACCTTTGTTGCAGCGCTGGTAGACATCGAAATCATAACACAGACCTGATTGACCAAAACGTGCCCAAAGTTTTAGACCCCATTTACTCTTTGGTTTATTAGGAATGTACTAACGAATGTAACACCGCCCACAGAAAGGGATCAAGATTTCGTTTACTGCAGATTTTTTTTCTTGGGGCAAGACAACCATGTTGCTGCGCAAGGAACTGAGCCATGGGCGCACTTTCCAGCCTTCGTCTTCTTTTACTTTGTCATTGGCCGCTTCATTATCGAAAAAATGCAGGTGGCTTGTGATCTTTTCAAATCTGTTACGGGACATTACCTGGGCTACTAATTCATATGTACTTCCATTTTCCCAGTAAGCACGAACCCTGTGCATGTTTACAAGTCCCATCCTGAAAAACATGCCCAGAACAGATGTAAGTTCTTTCACGGTGAGGTTTAGAGTGGCTCCATGTTTTTGAAAGTAGTACTTATTGCGTTCATCGACGACAGCCTTTAGCATGGATCGAGAAACAAACATGTCAAGGTATTCCACTGCACTCAGCGGCTCTGCAGGTGGCAGCGGAAAGTTGTTCTCGAAACTACCTGCCTCGATATCAAAATCCTTCTTCACCCATGTGTATCGCCTTTTCATGTTCTGCAGTATCCGATCTACTGGAGGCGCATCTGTCGAGGTAGCAACCTCTTCCTCAGCTTCTTCTACCTCATATTGGATGGCATCTCCTTGATCACTGCTGTCTCCAGACACTTTTTCGCCACTTTTTTCATCAGCGGAAAAATCGCTCTCATTAGGGTTGATAACATCCAGCAGGTTTGCATGAACAAAACGCTTCGGCCTCTCTTTTGGAACTGAATAGAATGTTGAGGTTGAAATTGCAGTATGTCCCTGAAAAATCGTTAAAACAGCAAAATTAGCAAACAAACATCCGTTCACACACTCCACATGAATGCGTGTCACGATATGTAAGACGCGTTTCAAGCAGAAAAGCAATGTTGCATATCTGCAACAATGAAAATTGTGGCATTTAGTGCCCACTGTTGCATATTTGCAACACACCACGTGCAAAAAATATTTTCTCGAACAGAGCAAGCAAAAAACTAACTGTTGGGTTCTAGATTACTGTCAAGAGTGTTTCGAACACACATTCAGTGAAAAAAGCAGCGCAGCTTAACTTGTGGGCTTATAAAAAAATATTTACAGTACCTTGATTGCGGAGCTCGACGACGACGTGGATGCTGCCATTTTGCAAACTGCAGATACGTCGAATGTGGCCCCCAAGCGGCTGAAACTGGTACTGTGTGGAACGAAGAACCCTTGAAATAGCATAGTATGGACAACTTTTACCAGTGCATCAGGATCCTTGCAATCGGCAGGGCACGGAACTGGGTGTTGCAGATATGCAACAAGGGGCAATAATGGGTTAATATCGCCGTATTCAAATATTTTGTCTTTTTATCTATGTAAGCAGCTCTTGCTTTACGTCTTCCAGCATGTAAGACTTGGTCCATGCTCTTCGGTAGGGGGCATATTTTGTACCATGCTCTGACTGAGCACGACAATTCCTTAGCTCTTCCATGTGCCTGTACTTGTTCACCGAGGCAGATCCTCTGAAGAAGTTTTCTGCCGGTTGGCATCTGTAGCAGGCGGTTAATCTGCGTGGTTACTTGTGCCTCAGCCAACTCATCAAATGTAATGTGAAGTCCGAGCGCTACTAGCTTCGCAGTTAAAGTGCTTTGTGGTAGTCAAGGAGCCGCTTTATACGCCATCCTGATCATTTTGTCTGCTTTTTCTTTCTCCTCTCTATTCATGTTGTGGTAGGGTAGCGAATATGTTAGTCTGCTGACGACTAAGCTCTTTACCAAACGAAGCACGTCTTGTTCTTTCAGTCCAGCACGATTGTTCGTTATTCGAACTATCATACGAACAATTTGTTGAGCTGTTCGTTTAAGCATATTCAGTGTGTGGAGACATCGCTTATTGGACATTACCCACATCCCTAAGATTCGAACGGTTGTTTTCTCTGGAATAATATTGCCGTCTAGCTTGACCTCACGGCGGAGGCTCGGGTCTGTCCTTTGTTTTTTACTCTTGGAGAGCCAAATGAGTTCCGATTTGTCTGCTGAGCACTGAAGTCCCCTTTCTTTAGTGTAATCTTCGATTGTTTTAGCTGCCAGTTGAAGCCTCTCTTCTTTTTCTGCCAAGCCACCCTTGGTTGTCTATATAGTGATGTCATCCGCATAGAAGGAGTGTCGGATGTCGGGAATACTTTCCAGTTTTTTGACTAGACCAATCATGACTATGTTGAAAAGCGTAGGCGAGATCAAAGCGCCTTGCGGTGTGCCTTTGCTCGGTAGGTGGAAGACATTGGATTCGTCTTCTCCTAATCTGATAACAGCGGCTCTTTCAGTAAGGAAGTTCTGTACATATTTGTACGTCCTTTGACCACGGTTTGTCGATGCTAGTCCATCTAATATGGCCTTATGGCTTACGTTGTCGAAAGCGCCTTTTATGTCGATGGCCATGACAATGTTTTCTCCTGCTTTTGGAACATTTGTTAGAACTTCTTCCTTTAAAAGCAGAAAGGTGTCCTGTGTCGAAAGGTTCGAGCAGAAACCAAACATGGTGTTTGGCAACAAGTTATTTTGTTCAAGGTGAGGTGCCGTTGAAGCCTGGTATTTATTAATCTCTCAAACACTTTGCCTAAGCACGAGGTAAGAAAGATTGGCCTGAGGTTCTCTATTGCCAATTTCTTTCCTCGTTCGGGTATCATAATTATTACAGCATGCTTCCATCGCTGAGGTATAGTGCCATTCACCCAGTGTTTGTTAATTAATTTTAGAAGCGCTGTTATGGCTTCGTCATTCATGTTGCGAATCATGGCATTGGTGATTTGATCCGTCCCAGGCGCTGTCTTGCATTTCATGCTGACGATTGCCGCTCTAACCTCGGCATGCGTGAAAGGTGCATCTAGTTCTCAGTTTGGGAGCCCAGTGTACTTAACCTGGTAAGGGGCTGTGATGGCTCGGGCGCCGAAACACTTAATATAGATGTCTTGAAGGAGGTCATCTCGTGTGCCTGGATATGTGTGCAATAATCATTCTAGAGATTTTTGTCCTTCGCGTTTAGTTTTGAGAGGGTCAATCATGGCTCTTAGGATATTCCATGTCTTTGCTGTTCCTAGGGTTCCATTCAGTGAATCGCGAAATTGTTCCCAGTTGGCTGTCGCGAGTTGATTAGCGTACTGTTCGGCTTGCTGCGTTACTTCTTCAATTTTCGTTTTGAGTTTCTTATTTCGCTTTTGCCTTTTCCATCTATTAGTGAGGTTTCTTCTTGCTTCCCACAAGTGGAGAAGATGAGCGTCTACTTAAGGGGTATCATCTGTTCTGGCGACTGTTTTGGTGTGCATTTGCTTTTCAATTCGAATTACTGTGCACCACTCGTCCAAGTCGTCTATGGCGGTCACGTGCGCTTTTAGCGCTTTTCTATATGCATGCCAGTCTGTAATTTTGACTGTGCCGATGTGTTTGTGGATTCGGTCGGTGCGGATTGTGGTGCTTAGTATGTAATGATCACTGCCCAGGCTTTCAAGGGTGTTGTACCAGTCAACGCTGTGGCAGTTTTGTACTATAGTCAAGTCCGGACTTGTGTCCATGGATACGCTGTTGCCTATCCTCGTTAGTATTGCAGGGTCTGTTAACAGAGTCATTTCCAGTTTCTCTATTTGTCTTGCGATATTCTTGCCTTTGGTGCCTTGCATCTTATTTCCCCAGCTTGCATGCCTGGCATTAAAGTCCCCAACTAGGATTTATGAATTCCCTTTCGCCACTTTTGCTGTCTCTTGAAAGAGCTTGTCGAACGTTGCTCTCTTTTGTCTTGGGGGACAATAAATATTAAGTATGAAGGCGCTTTTTCCATGGCTCCCTTTGTAGGTTATTTCTGTTATGATATGCGGGATATCCGCATCTTCAATGGGCTGATGACATATTGCCGTAATTGAGTTATCGACTAATGTAGCAACTTTCCATTCTGCGTCCCCGGTACTATAAGTTTCGTAGCCCCATAATTTTGGTTGTGTTCCGGCTTCCTGGACTGCTATGACAGCAGGTGGCTTTTGTTGCGACGCCACCAGCTGCAACAGTTGCTCTCTTTTCCGCCGGAAACCACGGCAGTTCCACTGCCATATTTTGCACTTTCCTGACCGCTGCGTTTGATGACTAGCCATTATACGTCTCCTGGTTCATGACCGACAATCCGGGCTTGTTGTAAATTTTCTCAGCTTTTTCCCTGATGTTGATGCCTGGCGCATGCTTTCGCAAGGCTTTCGTGAATTCGACGTGTTGTGCCTGGATTTTCTTGCCCAGAATCTCGAGCTTTCTATCTACATTTATCATTACTTGCTCTCTAACTGTCGGTATAACTTAACTTTAATGTTTCTTTCAGCATTGACGACGTAATCATTGAGTCGCCTCCTGCATTCGGTTGCGTCTGCAATTTCTGGCCACTCTGGGCGGGTATAGAGTTTTGTTGCGGGTGCTGCGTTTGTTGCTTTTTTACTTCCCTATTTTCGCATTCTAGGTCACCTATTCTCACCCGCATTATCTCTAACTCACGTTCTAAGTGCGTGAGTTGTGGTGCTTGGTGTAAGTGTAGGGAGGATCTTGCTGCCCAGCTCACATGGTTCTTTGCTTCCTTTTTCTGCGCCTTCTTGCCCTTGTGCTGTTGTTGCTTTGCTTGGGCCTGCTTGTGGCCACCATTCCTGGAGTTGGAGCAGTCTAAAGAGCCGGACCTGGATCGGGATGTAGATCAAGACCTGGATCGGGAACTGGAACGGGCTCCACCTCGCGGTGCAGAGTCCTCGCGGTCCGTGCTGAACCAGCGTCTCTTGAGTATGCCAGCGGTTTGTGGTGTGCTGTGTTGGTGCGACAGCAGCGACTGGTCCTTTTGAGGGACGCGTCTGAGTTTTTTGGTGCACTCCGATGCCGCTGTGGGATGGCTTCCGCCGCACAGGGCACATTCCGGATCGCAAGTGTGGTCCTCAGGTGGGTCTCTTAGGCGACAGTTGCTGCGCGCCTTTGTCATTGGTGTGGGACAAACATCCGTCCTATGTCCCTGGCTCTTGCAGAGTTTACAGTACTGCCGTGTGGGTTGATAAGGCACGCGCGGCATTTCGCCACCGTAATAATACACGAAGCGCGGCAGTATTGGTCCATCGAACGTGATCACCGCAGTTTGTGACTGTCCGAGCATGCGGGCTTGAACAATTGTCACTCCTTGAGTGCTCACTTGGAGATGACTCAGGTGTTCAGCTTCTGGCGTTTCGCGTTTTAATCCGTGTACCACTCCTTTCAAGTATCCAGCAGAAGTGGACATGTAGGTGTTTACGGGATAGTTGGTGCCATTGAGCTCCGGTGTCTTTATCTTCAAGATCTTTTATGCTACATCTTCGTACGGAGTGCTTGCAATAACTATGGTTGATCCGTTGCGAAGGCGAAGCAGAAATTTCTGGCTGTTACAGGCCTCCGGGTCACCGCTCGCATGTTCTATCGCTCGCGCAACCTGGTATGCTTTCAGTTATTTCACAACTAACCCTGGTCTGGGCCGCATGATAATCTTAATATCGTTTTTGGGCAGCGGCGCCGCGCGCGTTCGTCGTCGGCCTCTTTCAGATGCTCTTCCACGTCGCTCTTCTGCAAGCGTTCTAGCGCCGGAGCTGTTGCTCTCAGTTACGCCTCGAGCAACGCTGTCATCACTCCCTGCGCGTTCTTGTTTTCTAATGCGTTTTCGCTGTCGCATTGACATTGCTACCTGCCACTGACCATTTTTGGCTTCGTCGTCGCGTTCCTCCGCAGAGTCTTTTTCCTTGTTCTCGGCGTCGCTAGTAGATTCCCCTTGTAGCACCTCGTCAGGTGAAAGAAAATCTTCGTTGGCCTCCACCGCAGAGCTCACTTGGGTTTCGATGTCTTGGTCATCCATGTCCATAAGTGCCTGGGCTAGTTCCGGGTCGTTGTCCGTTAAGGTTCGGGCAGGTGCAGCGCGACGCGTGGGCTGTTGCGAAGCGCGCCTCCGACGACGTTACGAAGGGCGCCACGAATCTCACCGCTGCAACCACTCTTTCGAAAGACGGCGACGCCAACACGGTCCCGAAGGCGCCACTGCTTCGAACTCCGCCGGGAAGGTCACCAGCCGTTTGGTAGCGTAGGTTTCTAAGCTCGCGACTGCTTCTGCGCAGAGCTGATGGACGAGCGGATGAGACGACGGTGAGTTAAACAAGGTTTATGTACAGCATATATACAGAGGCATTACAAATTCGGCACTGGGGCCGACAGCTTAGAGACCGGAAGAGTCGAGCTGTCCTCCCTAACACATAGCTCTACTACCTGACACACAGCTCAACTGCGACACATATGTCTGCTCTTAAACAGGTCTGCTGCTCGTGACGCACCGCAGGGCTTCTTTTATATGCACCGGGTGGATTCTTTGAGTAACCAAATGTCAAACCAGAAGTGCCGCTGGTCGTGAGGTCAGACTCCTCCAATTGTGTTGCTGCTGGGCCGCGTCATTCTTTCTCATCGAATCTGGAGAGGCTGCGCTGCAGGTGGCTGCACCCAAGGACGAGAGACGTCGCCATTCATTGCTTCAGACCCGCCAGACATAAAAGCGCTGGTTGCTTGCTCGACGGGCTCGCTGGCTGAGGTGACTCACTGCACGTGCGCAGCAGAAAGGCGCTGTCGCGTGATGACGCCGTTAAGTTGTTCATCGCGTCAGGCTGGCTCGCGTGCTGGCCTCGACACAGATTTCCTTTTTCCGAGGCATGGACGTTCGCTGCGGACTCGCAGGCATAACAGCACCCCCGCCGCCAGACAATGCGCCGGAAAGACGAGCTGCTTCCACGTGGCTCAGATGTCAGGCGCGCTCGTTCGCCAGGTCCCTCCAGGTTCGCCTCCAGGGCCATGGGGAGAACGCAGCTCCAGACTCCGTTCCGGGAACACATCCCATTCTTGAGGACGGATCCCAGCTCCACTGGCTTGTCGCCACAATTTGTCGACCAGCTTCGCTCGTCTCTTCTGACGATGTTTGGTTTCAGCACTTGTCCATGGTTCTGAAACTTGTCAAGAACGGTTCGACAACACACAACACACGACACAAGCAAGCGCCCTCGCTCACCCGAAAGAACACCAGACAAAGTATAGTACAACATATACCTAGCTACGTGTCTATCGGAATTTCGTTCCCTTTACATCAAGAGGCACATGTGGGACACCAGACTTTTAAAATGACAACTCAAATTTTTACACGTACAATAACTTAACGGAATAGAATAGAACATAAAGTTGGCTCCTTGAGCTCACTCTGGACGAGAGCGCTCAGCTAAGGCCGTGATGAGGACAAAATTTTGCCGCGAATCAACAGCGAGAAACCGAAAGGTGGAGAAGGTACTAACTAAACGCACGGCGCGATGCGTCTGCATTAGCGTTTAGCTTCCTTTCTTTAGCAAACGTCAAAGTTGTGCTGTTGGAGCATCATGCTCCATCTCAGTAACCAGCCACTTTAAGGCGACGATACCTATGTGGTACCAACAGCTGCTCATACTTGCGACGTTGCACAGCTGTGTAACTGCAATAGGGGAGTCCAGATTTCTCATAAAAAGGAACATTCCTTCTCAGCTCCTTCTTCTGGACTTCACTTAACATAGGCTCTAGGTTGAACTGCTCCAAGATTACCTTCGATCCCCTTTCGATTACATCACTAGTGGTCAAAATTTCTGCTCCCTCTTCCTCTGAAGCATTCAATAGCAGATTTACGACCACTTGACGTTGAACGTATGGTTTCATCAAGTTGTCAAATTTGTTCGGCCGCTTTCCTAATTTCTCTTCATAATTGATATCAGCAAGCTTCGATTTTACTTTGGCGGACCCTTCCCAATAAACCTCCAGCTTGTTCTTTTTGGACGGCCGCAGCAGCATTACCTGACTTCCTACTTCAAAGGCACGCTTCTTCGTCGATTTGTCGTAGTACTTTTTCGCTGCACTTGGGCAGCTTTCATGTGGCTTTCCACTAGCGCTTTAATCGAGAGGTCCTCACGCTGCTCTTGAATGAGCGTCTCTCGATCAACCCTCGACAGCTCGCTCCAACTTTCCGCTACAGACGAGAGCATTGCACCCCTCTCGCTCTGGCTCAATGGCGCCATGTCGTCTCCCCCTGCTACGGAAACCGTGCCGGTCGCTTCGGCGACGGGCCGCTCGAGTGACGGCTCAAATGACACACACGGAGAATCTTGTGTCTGAGGTTCCGTCGACTCGCCGCCATGGTCACACAGATCTGCTGCTTTTGAATTTGTTTCACCACATAGAACAAGATCAAGCTTCCGCGAAAGCTTCCGCGCTTGCGATCGCGTGAGGGCCATGTACGCTAAGTTGGGGAAGAACGATTTACCCTGCTCTTTGAGAAGCTGCTCGGAGTTGTTAGAGAAAAAATAAGGAAAACGATCGGGAAGCGCGGCAGACACAGCCGCTTCGGTGCAAAGCTTACCGAACGGGCCTTCAATAACAACCGTGGCGATTGGTAAGCAAGCACTCTGCTCCTCGGCGACTTGCTTGATCGATGCGCATTCTCCTGTAAAGTTATTCGGAGACACCAATGAAGGATGGACAACGTCCATGGTAGCCGCTGAGTCACGAAGTGCTCGACACGTTTTCCCATTCACACTAAACTCTTGGATATACGGCTCGAACAACCGCATGTTCTTTTCCGATTCTCGGATTGTTGCGAAAGCAAACTTTTGCTTACAGTTTATCGCGATGTGCCCTTCCTTTTTGCAGTTGTAGCAGATCAACGCCTTCCGTTTGTTTTCTGATTCTAGGATAGTTGCAAACTTTTGCTGAGAGTTTATCGTGATGTGCCCTTCCTTTCTGCAGTTGTAGCAAATTCGCGGCTTCCGTTGATCAGGTTTCTTTGAAAAGCCCTCTTTCCTTTCATTCTTTTCAACGCGCACTGACCTGCTATGCAACTTTCGGCGAGTATAATACTCCTCAGCTAACTCTGCTGCCCTGTTTAGCTGTACTTCACCAAGTTTGTCCTGTAGCAAAAGTTTGACATCCGCCTCAATACAGCGGTAGAATTGCTCGAATGCAATGCATTCTACCACTTTATCGCAGTCGTCATAAACACCTTCGCCCTTGAGCCATTCAATTAAATCGGCTTTAGGACGAAACGCGAAGTCAACGTGTGACTCATTCCCCTTTTTAGCATACCGGAACCTATGCCTGAAAGCCTCGGGTGACAACTTATAACGTCTCAAGAGCACTTCCTTAACCTCGTCATAGCTCTCAAACGCTTCCCTCGACAAGCAAGTTATCGCCTCGGACACTTCGCCGGGAAGAAGAGCTAACAGATTCTGCGCCCAAAGAGACTGCTCCAAAGCGTTTTGCTCACAGACGTGTTCAAACTTGACGAGATACTTCGCCATGTCCTCGCCTACTACGAACGGTGGCAGTTGGTCCCGAATTCTATAACCGCTGACCTGAATCGTCGGAGAAGCTATGCTAGGCGCCTGCGAACACTGTAGGATTGCCAATTCTATTCGTTTCAACTCGAAGCGTACCTGTCTCTGGGCCTCCTCGCGCTCGCGACGTTGGCGCCTTTCAGCTTCTTCACGTTCGCGAAATTCTCGCCTTTCAGCTTCTTCACGTTCGCGAACTTCTCG
This sequence comes from Rhipicephalus microplus, assembly GCF_043290135.1. Lineage (NCBI taxonomy): Eukaryota > Metazoa > Arthropoda > Arachnida > Ixodida > Ixodidae > Rhipicephalus > Rhipicephalus microplus. The sequence continues at coordinate 158,488,780 of NC_134703.1, read as the reverse complement.
CCTTTCAGCTTCTTCTCGTTCGCGAGCTTCTACTTCTCGCCTTTCAGCCTCCTCGCGGCGTGCTTTGATATCCACCCAGGCCTCATCGACTTCCTCAGCCGACACTCCTTCATCCCTCATGATCTCAAGGATCGCTTGCTTTCGTTTCGCACGACCCAAAGTAATGCCGAGTTCCTCACAAATTTCGATGAGTTCCTTCACTTTAAGGTTTTCCATCGTTCACACTAGCCTCTTGCTGTTTGCCCCTGTTAACAATTTACTTGCCGTATCCACTATAAGTCAACTAGCAAGACGCGCAAGCAATTTTTCACACTACTGTGTTTACCCCCTCCGCATTAACTTTGGTTTCAAAGCAGTTCGACTTTGCTTGAAACGATCAAAGTTCACTCTAATGCTTAACACAGCCCTTCTCTAAACTACTATAACCTGAGCTAGAGTAGTCTGGTGAACTGAGGGGAAAACATCAGGCACTCACTGCATCAATGTCGCTGACGCCGGCCGATCCCACCGCTGCCACGACTGTTGCGAAGCGCGCCTCCGACGACGTTACGAAGGGGCCACGAATCTCACCGCTGAAACCACTGTTTCGAAAGACGGCGACGCCAACACGGTCCCGAAGGCGCCACTGCTTTGAACTCCGCCGGGAAGGTCACCAGCCGTTTGGTAGCGTAGGTTTCTCAGCTCGCGAATGCTTCTGCGCCGAGCTGATAGACGAGCGGACGAGACAACGGTGAGTTAAACAAGGTTTATGTACAGCATATATACAGAGGCATTACAAATTCGGCACTGGGGCCGACAGCTTAGAGACCCGAAGAGCCGAGCTCTCCTCTCTAACACATAGCTCTACTCCCTGACACACAGCTCAACTGCGACACACATGTCTGCTCTCAAACAGGTCTGCTGCTCGTGACGCGCCGCAGGGCTTCTTTTATATGCACCGGGTGGATTCTTTGAGTAACCAAATGTCCAAACAGAACCGCCGCTGGTCGTGAGGTCAGACTCCTCGAATGGGGTCGCCGCTGGGCTGCGTCATTCATTCTCATCGAATCTGGAGAGGCTGCGCTGCAGGTGGCTGCCGCCAAGGACGAGGGACGTCGCCAGGCATTGCGTCAGACCCGCCAGACAGGAAGGCGCCGGTTGCTTGCTCGACGGGCTCGCTGGCTGAGGTGACTCACTGCACGTGCGCAGCAGAAAGGCGCCGTCGCGTGATGACGCCGTTAAATTGTTCATCACCTCAGGCGGGCTCGCGTGCTGGCCTTGCCACAGATTTCCTTTTTCCGAGGCATGGACGTTCACTACGGACTCGCAGGCATAACAGGGCCGAGAGCTGACTGCCAGGACTCCGCGTTCCGCTTTGCCGCGAGGCTTAGCGTGGCGGGTTGGCATGCTCTGCCGAAGGTCTTCACTTCTCAGAGGAAACCGGAATCGCATGTCCAAAAAGTTGGTGTCAGCGTGTACCTGACGTCTTCCTGCACAATTCCCGTAGTTTCACTGGTAGTCACATCAATTTAACCGCTGCTAGGTACGATTATTGACGGAGCCGATGTTAACGCTGGATGGATGGATGGATGGATATGGCTGTACCCTTTAGATCGGGCGTTGGCTAGCGCCACTAAGCCGTAATACTTAATGAACCCAAAACTATATTTATTTTTTTCCTTAAAAAGTGAGTTTGAGGATTCGTACTTTGCAGTGAACAGTTTAATTTTCACTCGTGCCTTGACTTTAGCCACCAATCAGATAACCTCCTTCTAGTTAAGCCTACTTGCTTAAAATCTATTTTGCCCTCCCAGTCCCTAAACCCCAGTGCTTTGAAAAACTCTGCGCCATCATACTGAACTATAGGGTGAAGCCCTTTACAGAACATTATCAAGTGTTCGGCAGTTTCTTCTTCCTCTCCACACGCACTGCATACTGTGTCTACCCCTTCGTATTTGGCCCGATATGTCTTGGTTCGCAGTACTCCCGTCCTTGCCTCAAACAGTAGAGAACTACCCCGAGTATTATCATAGACCCTTTCCTTGGCAATTTCCTGCTTAAAAGTTCGATAGATCTATAGTGCGGACTTCTTAATCATGCCCATTTTCCACATGTCAGTCTCCATTTCCTTCACTTTCTTCTTAACCGATAGTTCTTTTCGGTTTGGCCACCTGCTGTTTTCTAAGTATTTACCAGTCAACGTCCTGGTTCGCTTCCTCCATTTTGTATCGACATTCTTCATGTACAAGTAGCTGAAAACCTTCCTGGCCCAACGCTCCTCCTTCATTTCTCTCAATCGCTTCTCAAATTTTATCTTGCTGCTAGCTTCCCTGCCCTCAAATGATGTCCATCACCTTGTACTCCGTGATTTGGTGTATTCCCGTGAGCTCCTAAAGCAAGCCTACCTATTCCACGTTGCTTAATTTCTAATCTTGCTTGAACTTCTGATCTCATGCACAAGACCGCATTGCTGAACGTCAGCCCAGGAACCATGACCCCTTTCCATATTCCTCTCACAACATCATACCTATTGTAATTTCACAGTGTCCTATTTTTCATCGCTGCTGCATTCCTGTTACTTTTAGTCGTCACGTATATTTCGTGTTCCCTCAGGTACTCGGTCCCACTGCTTATCCATACACCCAGATATTTGTATTTATCTGTTATCTATAGCGTGACCTCCTGTATCCTAAGCTCACTACCTTCGTTGTCATTGAAAATCAAGACTGCTGATTTTTCCTTACTGAATCTAAAATCTAACCTATCTCCCTCATTACCGCAGATGTCCATCAATCTCTGCAAATCTTCCTTGTTGTTGGCCATTAGCACTATATCATCTGCGTACATTAATGCTGGTAGTGCCTGATCAATAAGTTTTCCTTGTTTGACTAAAGAGAGGTTGAAGCCCAGCCCACTTCCCTCTAATTTTGCGTCTAATCCTTGTAGGTAGATTATGAATAATAAGGGTGACAGGGGGCACCCCTGCCTAAGCCCCCGTTTTACCTCTGCAGCCTTGGATACCTGTTTTTCCCACTTTATAACTACCTTGTTACCATTATAGATACCCTTTAAAGATTAGTGACCACAAGTTCCACACCTAGTGTGTCCAGTATTCCCCACAACTCCTCTTGAACCACGCTATCGTACGCTCCCTTGATATCCAAGAATGCTAGCCACGGGGGCCTGTGTTCCTTTTCTGCTATTTCGATGCACTGTGTCAGTAAGAACAGATTGTCTTCCAACCTCCTGTGTTTCCGAAACCCATTCTGCAGTTCCCCCAGCACTCCCTCATCTTCTATCCATGCCTGCAGTCTTTCCTTTTTAATCTGCATCGCCAGCCTGTAGACCACTGATGTCACTGTTATAGGACGGTAGTTGTTTATGTCAGCTTTGTCCTCCTTTCCTTTATAGATCATGCTCATCCTGCTAAGTTTCCATCCATCGGGAACTTCACCATCGATTATTATTTTGCTCACTGCCTCTCTCAAAGCCTGCTTAGACTTCGGACCTAATGTCTTTATCAGCCTAATCGTAATGCCATCTGGGCCTGTTGATGTACTCCCAGGAACCCTTTTCTCAGCCCTTTCCCACTCTCGTTGTGAAAATGAAGCCATTGAACCACTATTCGTCCTTGTCTATTGTGGTGCATGAAGTACTTCTTTGTTGAAATTTTCCTGTCACCCTTGTTCTTATACATTCAATAGCTTCGTCCCTTTCTAGCCTGGCACCTAGGGCTGTAGTTATAAAACTCTGCTCTAGGCTCGTCTCATTTCTTAGGGAGTTTAGATGGTTCCAAAATTTCGCAGCTGCCTTTCTCTCTTTTTTATGTACTTGTGCCAGCCACTGAGCTCCCTTTCTTCTAATCTTTTCACTGATCAGAAGGGATGCAGCCCTTCTACAGCTTAGAAAGGTTTCCCATTTTCTTTCAACATCATCTGTCGGTTCACCCCGCTGCTTAGCATGTCTGTGTTCCCTAGAGGCTTCCTGACGTTTTGCTATGGCTCTCTTAACTTCCTCATCCCACCAACTTTTGGGTTTGTGTCTTCTTTTTCGGGGTGACTTGTTACGCGTCTTAGCAAGCTCTAGCTCAAAGAGTATAATTAGATTCGTGTATGTCCACACAGTCTTATTATCCTCCGTGATTACTTTCTCAATTTGTTTAGTGGCTATTTCAATTTGCCTTTCTGAATAAGAATTTTCCTGTAGTTGCTCATCTTGTCTCCTTCCCACTTTCACTGCTCTTCCAAAACTTAGCTTAATACGTTTGTGATCACTACCCAGACTTCTGGAGCCACCTTCATCTATGTGCACCCCTGAGCTTATCACACATCCTATGTGACATCAGTGCATAATCTATCGTCGACTGCAGCCTTCCTACCTCCCATGTTATTTGCCCTTCACACTTCTCGGTACTGTTGCAAATGATCAAATCAAGCCTTTCACACATATCCATGATCATTTTGCCTGTCGGGTCGGTATACCCATCTATATCTTCTATGTGCGCATTCATGTCTCCTACTATAAATATCTCGCACTCTCTTCCTAACTCCTGAATGTCCTTTGATATACACTCTACCATTGCCTGGTTTTCCTCTCTGGCCTTTGCTCCTGTCCACAAGTACACGAAACCAAGGAGTGTCATTTGACCTGCCACTTTCCCTTTTAGCCATAAATGTTGTTTGCACTGCTGCTTCACCCTTTGCCAGTCTGTACTTTTATGAATGATTGGACCAATACTACCCCCCTTTCTGCTGCCTTCTGTTTTATTACAATATTCCCACGCGTAGACCGGATTGTTACGAGGTTGTTCCATATCCCTAAAATGTGTTTCTACAAAACCGTATATTATCGGCCTCTCTTCCCTTAGCTGTTCATCTATCTCTTCCCACTTCAGCCTGTTATTACCACCCTGCATGTTAATATACCCTATGTCTGAATGGGCTCGGCGCTCGTGGCTACGTCTATTTATGTCCCGGACTCTACCTATCTTAGACATTGGTGCCACTTTGGAATCGTATCTGTCCATGACACCTATCGAAGAGTCTCCCTGGTTTTTTTCCTCGTTACTAGCTATCCTGCACCCCGAAGGGCTCGCTTGCCCCCCCAAAAAGCTACTGTGCGTCCTGCAATTCGCCAACCCACCTCATGACCTAGCCGCCCATCGAAGTGAATTCTGTCTCGTTGAAAACCACCCCACCTATGCACCTCTCTGTTTATTTCCACCACCTCATAGCCTTTCTCTTGACTCATCCGCTATATCTCTTGGTTTGCGTTGACAACCGCTCTTTGCAGGTTGCTATCACGCACTGGTACCTCCGGTATCGTGCATATCACTACCTGTACCTTAGGAGAAGTGGCGCGCATGTCATCGACGTCTTTCGCCAGTGTGGCTGCTAGTCCTCCTGTATCTTCATTTAAGACATCGTTTAAACCGCCTGAAATTATCACGAGGTTTTGTCTATCAGCTGTTGTTTTGAGTTTTGCGCTCGCTTGCCTCATGACTGCTTCAAGCTTGCGTCCTGGGAACGCCCCTACTGCAACCCTCTTGTCACCTCTTACCCTATCTTTGATGGCTTCTGTGCATCGATTTAAATTCGAGTCCCCGGCGATTATCACATGCTGTGACTTTTCAGCTGGAGCGTCCTGCACCTGGGGGCTACTTGCACCTGTGACGTCGGCTGCTTTGTCCCCTCCCAGCCCCACCACTACCTCGCTGAAGCTGGGCCTTGCGACTGTTGAACCGGCTAAACCTGTTTTTTCCAAACTTGCTTGCTCTTCCTTCTCCACCGTTCTGGTTGCCGGTTCTCTACGGTTCTCTCCGTAGGCCACTTCTTTGTTCAGCTTCGCTAGTGCTTCCTCGGTGGACTTTAGTCTTTCTCCCATTGCCCTTGTTTTCTCTTGCTCTGTCGCCAACGCAGTCTCGAGCTCATCGATTCTCACCAGAAGTTCACTTTGGGCAACCATCATTTTCTCCATTTTTTCCTCGACCTCACATTGCCTACACTTCGCATCAGCCTCTTCTCCATCCGCTTCTACGCTTGGGTCTACTTTCAAACCCACTCCACATCCTGAACACTTAAGTCTTTTTAGCCATGTCTTTCTGACACCAATTGTCTCTATACTCGATAATTACTAAACTCGAGCCGTGTACTACGAAAAAAAAGAAAGTCTAAGCTCTATTACAAAAATTTGCGTGTTCAATGTACGCGCACCTCCCCCACGGGGTGGCAAAAGAAAAAACAACAAAAAAAATTTCAAACACACACCCGCACTAACTAATAAATACCTGGTGACTGGCCCCCGAAAAAGCCGTACCATAAAATAAGTGCTACGAAGATTTCAACCGCTGCCCTATAATTATAAAGACAAGCTCAGAACATGCAAAAACACTTATCTGCGCAGTCGATCCGGAGCGCTCGAAAAACACGTTCATCCACCGTGACAGCCCGAACAGATTCATGTGCACTCCTCGGCGCCACCTGGCGGCCTCCTACAACACCAAGATACTTAAATTCCTGAACTTTTTCCGGTGTGTGATTGGAGTCGCCATATCTAAATTGCAATGGCTTCTTCTTACTTGTAAAAGTTATTGTCTCAGTTTTCTGAAAATTAAGCTCCATTTGCCAAGTTCTACTCCATTCGCAAAAGGAAGAAAACACATCTTTCAACAAAACTTGGTCAGTGACGCTACGTACATTGGAATACAATACACAGTCATCGGCGTATAGGCGAAGCTTAACTGGAGTGTTAATGACAACCTGAGTGACATCATCAATGTAAATTATGAATAAATGGGGTTCCAAGACAGAGCCTTGTGGAACACCTGAGGAATTATGAGCTTGTGACAACTCTTCATGGTTGTAGCGAACAAACTGACTCCTCAGGTATAAATAATCTGTAATACAATCAAGTACTTTGTCAGCATTTGGGCCTGTAAGAAGGTTACCAAGTTTGAGCAGAACTTTTTATGACATACCTTATCAAAAGCTTTGTAGTAATCAATAAAAATGGCATCGACTTGCTCGTGGTTATTAAGTGATGAGGTGATGTCATGTGTAAATTCGATCAATTGTGTGACAGTCGAAAAACAACTGCGGAAACCATGCTGATGCTCTGAAAGGATATTGTTGTCAGTTAGGTATAGAATAATGTGCTTGTGATTGATGTGCTCGAGTAGCTTGCAGCACGTGGATAATAATGAAATTAGTCTGTAGTTAGAAATAATTTCTTTCTTACCCGATTTGAAAACAGGAACAACATTAGCGATCTTCCAAATTCGTGGGACCCGTCCGGAGTCAAGCGATTCCTGGAATATTATTATGAGGTATCGTGCACACCATTCAGAATACCTTCTCGGTCGGTTTCACATAAGACCCGAGAACAGCTCCTGCTTTACTCCTCGCATGAGGACGCGAACTTTTTGTCTTCAGGAATATCGGGGTCCACGTGCCGGAAGAGTTTGATCATCTAATCCGCGAAGAGCGTCATGTTTTTATTTGGAAGCTCAGAATGCGTTTCAAGCAGTGCTTGGGCCCTCTCCTTTTGTATGACGCTCGTGAATGTAGCGAAAAACTTTGTGCGGAATGTGTCTCATGTTTTCAGGGTTCGCTCCTGGTTCTCGATTCATGTACGAGGGGCATATTGTAAAGCGAAGTACGCATGACGAAGCTTATCCTTTCTGGTACAGGCAATGAAAATGTGCACACAGTCGTATGCCTCAAGCCAACTTTTCTGGTCTTCAAGTGCTGAACCGTGGAAGGTCAGCCGCTCCTTGGTTGTAGCACCATCGGTGCAGACGGCACAGGGTCTGTCATCGTTGCTGTGGCCGTGGTCAGGGTCTTGGTCTGCCAGGTCTTCTCAATAGATGCCCGAACTCTGGCGGCAGACCTTGTTGCGCACGGCTTCTTCGCCGCTCGGGGTTGTCGTCGATGCCTTCATGACAGGCGCTGGCTTCATCGTCTGACAGGGGCGTCCAGTACATGGAAGGAGCAGCACCTCCACCAGATGTCACGGGTTCACGACGTGGACGAAATGGAGCATACTGCAGGTCGGATAATAAGCTGTTTATTAGGGCCTAACTTGTGGCCACGTAAAGGGAAAGTCATATAACAGCAAGACACTGCGAATATCGTAGACTCGGTTTGCGCTGCACGTAGTGTAACGGGGTGATAACAAAACTTGAAGAAAGGAACGTGTCAATATGAGTAGCAAGAGGAAGTAAATGAGACACTCGCACACCGCAATAGCACCTTTTCTCCGTTTGTCTGTGAAATGATGCGGATGACCTCAACAATACTATAATTGCGGATTGACGTGATCTCCTCTTTACCGTCAGTCTTTAATGCGAAATTTCGCAGCAACAGACAGACGGTGTGAGATTATATGTGGAAAGTAGAGGGATATGACTTTTTTAAAGACGATAGTCTTTCTTGGGGAACTTGGACGGAAAATTTTCGGTCTGTTTGTCTGTACATTTGTCTGTTTTTCTGCCTTTAATGATACCTCAAACGGCACCAAACGGCCAAACCCATCTGCAGTGCCCACCAATATTGCTCAAGCTTTATCATTCATAGTTATGCGATTGTCCATGGAAAAGCAAATATTGCGCATATCTGAGGCGCCATAACAACACGTCTATGTTCTGTATGTCTGCCTTTAAACAAGAAAAGGCACATACAAATAATTCTAAGGATTGTAGCATTTATCGCGATGCGCTGACAGTGCAATGCGATGCTCAAAAAGGTAAATGTTTCCAGCGCTTTGCTATACGAGGACATGGTAGTGGCACCTGCCTTTCGCTTTGAATTCTACACCTTATCACCTCCGAGACTGGCACACTTGTTTCTCCGCGGGCGCGCACGCTTTCGTTTTCGAAGATAACTTCCAGATGGCGCTTGTGTTTATCGTGCCTGGATGCGCTTGTTCGCCTCCGTTACACGCTCTAGGCACTCCAGCGCAGCGCCTGCAGAATATCATTCACCGATTTTCCTGCACAAAACATCAAATAAGTGTTTTGTTCACTCTCTCCAGACAGAAGTCTATCGTCTTTCGTTGACATTTGCAGTGTGCCATGCAGATTCGGACCATTTTTTTTTCTCCTAGTTAAAAAATTCACAGCTGCGCAAGTATACTTCACATATTTTACCTCGTCGTTGCCTTCACTCCATGCGACGCGTATATTTTTAGTGGTGCATGTAATCAAAATCATAATATTTATAATATCAATAATAAATAATATTATTATTATAATATTGTCACGGCTAAAGGCTGGGTAAGAAGACAGAGGACGACGAAGTGATGCTATGCTGGATGCTATGCTGCCGCACGAGTGCGAAGACGCTGAAACGGATGCTGAATATATCACTCAGCTTGCCGAAGAAGCCCGACAACTTGCATGCCTACGTATTAGTCGCTAGCAGGACTACGATTCAAGACGGTACAACGCTCGTCACCGACCAGTCTCCTACGAGCTAGGAGAGAAAGTTTGGATATGAACACCTATTCGGCGCCGTGGCCTCTCAGAAAGACGGTACTTAGGTCCCTATAAAGTTCTGCGACGTCTCAGTGACATAATTATGAGGTTGTTCCTGTTACTGCGCACTCTTCAAGGCGTCGAAGGCATGCTCCAGAAGTTGTGCACGTGGTACGCATGAAGCCTTATTTCTCCGAATTAACTCATGCGGTTCCAACGAGTACAAACAACTTTGATTATAAAGCATCAGGACGATGCTTTTTTGAATGGGAGGCTAATGTCACGGTTAAAGGCCGGGCAAGAAAACACAGGACGACGAAGTGATGAGCGTGGACAGCACCCACGGTTCCTCCGAGGAAGAAGTCGAAGCGGCTGCTCTTTTGTTTTGTTAATACAGACCTCATTTTTGCTGACCACACCGTCGTCCTGTATTCTGTTATTTTAACCCAGCGACAATATTATAATAAATAATAAGAATTGTGAAAAATAATATTATAGTTTACTTAACGTGACCAGAAACAACCACAAGGTAATTACAATTATTATATTCTTCTTCTTCTTCTTCTTCTTCTTATTATTATTATTATTATTATTATTATTATTATTATTATTATTATTAGTAATATTGAAACGGGGTTTATTGGCACAACTAGCACTTGCACAATAGGTCTATTGATGCGGAAAGCGGGCGGCAGCAACGGACTCAGGAATCACAGCAATCGGGGCAAACGCTCGCGCTTGGCTCCTCTTGCTAAAAGCGTGACCCACTGCGGCACATATTCTTCTTCCTCTCTACAATACCCCGGCGACGAACACGAGCCATCCTGGTAAGTCAAGGTGACGAGATTAGGAGTGGGTCGTGATGTGGCTTGAGACGACTCACGTGGACAGTCTCACGACCAAGGCATAGATGCCTTGGTCGTGAGACGACCAAGGCATCTCACGCCTGTCTTTAGATGGCGTGATCGGCTCGATCACGTATGTGACAGGAGATCGACGTTCGACGACGCGATAAAAACCGTGAAACTTGGGGGCAAACTTAGCGGACAGACCTGGGGAGTGGAAGGGCAGTCGGAGCCAGACAAGCGAGCCCACAGCAAAAGTCTCGACTTGCTGGTCGCGGTCGTGGCGGTCTTTTTCGAATGCTTGCTTGTCCGAGGTGAATCATCGGGCCAACTGACGACACTCTTCAGCGTGGTGCAAAATTCCAGAAAGAGGGCTGAACTCTGAGACGTCGGGACGATACGGCAAAATGGTGTCAAGGGTGGAGCATGGCTCACGCCCATATAGAAGAAAGAAAGGCGAGAAGCCTGTGGTTGACTGCGTCGCGGTGTTGTACGCATAGGTCACAAATGGGAGAATGACATCCCAGTTTGATTGGTCGGAATTGACATACATGGCGAGCATGTCTCCTAGCGTTCGGTTGAAGCGCTCAGTTAGACCGTTGGTCTGCGGGTGGTAGGCTGTAGAGGTGCGGTGTACCGTGCGGCATGCCTGAAGGAGTTGTTGTACAACTTCGGATAAAAAGACACGCCCTCGATCACTTAGTAGTTCACGTGGTGCCCCGTGACGCAGTACGAAGCGTCGCAAAACGAAATTAGCTACGTCACGTGCACCTGCCGTAGGTAGTGGAGCTGTTTCAGCATACCTCGTCAGGTGGTCGACGGCGACAATGATCCATCGATTTCCAGTGGCAGTGTAAGGAAGGGGACCATATAGATCGATACCAATGTGGTCAAAAGGGCGCGCCGGACACGGTAGAGGCTGTAATAATCCGGGTGAATGGGCAGCTGTCTTTCGTCGTTGGCATGATGAACAAGACCGAATGTATTTTCGTACAAAAGTGTACATACCACGCCAGTAGTAACGCTGGCGGATCCGCTGATATGTTTTTAACACACCAGCGTGAGCATGTTGTGGGTCGGCATAGAAATACGCACAGACATCAGATCGCATGTGGTGTGGTATAACCAAGAGCCATTTACGACCATCCGCGTGGTAGTTTCTGCGGTATAGTTATCGCGAAATGTGTGGCTTGGCGGCGAAGAGCGCGTGGGTATGCAGACGTTGAAGAGTCGGAAAGAATGTTAAGCAGAGATGTTATCCATGGGTCTTTCCGCTGTTCAGACGACATGCTTGTGACGGAAATGGGAGCGATGGAGAATTTGGTGTCCGAATGGAGGTCTGCTGTGGATCTCAGTGGTGATCGTGAGAGGGCGTCCGCATCAGAGTGTTTTCGTCCTGAGCGGTAGACGACACGAATGTCGAATTCCTGTAGGCGAAGAGCCCAACGTCCAAGGCGACCTGAAGGATCTTTTAGCGACGCCAACCTACAAAGTGCGTGGTGATCGGTCACAACGTCGAAACTCTGTCCGTACCAGTAGGACGAAACTTGCTTAACGCCCAAACGATTGCGAGGCATTCTTTTTCGGTTACGCAGTAGTTCATCTCCGCTTTTGTGAGTGCGCGGCTTGCGTATGCGATGACGTACTCTGGAATACCGGGCTTACGTTGTGCGAGTACTGCTCCCAAACCAACGCCACTGGCATCTGTGTGCACTTCAGTGGGGGCACTTGGGTCGTAATGACGTAGAATCGGTGGGGACGTAAGTAGGCGGCGCAGTGTAAGGAAAGCTTCGTCGCATGCCGGGGTCCAGTTAGAAAGATTAGCTGGACCGTTCAGTAGTTGTGTAAGTGGGGCTATTATTGTTGCAAAGTTGTGGACGAAACGACGAAAATACGAGCACAAGCCGATGAAGCTCCTAAGTTCTTTGAGTGAAGTCGGCTTCGGAAAGTCGGCTACGGCTCGAAGTTTGTCTGGGTCGGGGCAAATTCTATCCTTTGACACAACGTGACCAAGTATAGTAAGTTGGCGAGCCCCAAAGTGGCACTTCTTTAGGTTAAGATGGAGGTTTGCCTTGGTAAGACACTGAAGAATGGTGCGCAGACGGTCGACGTGGGTAGGGAAATCAGGCGAAACTACGATAACATCATCGAGGTAACATAAGCATATCTGCCATTTAAGGCCGCGTAAAATGCTGTCCATCATTCGCTCAAACGTTGCAGGTGCATTGCACAGACCGAATGGCATAACCATGAATTCATATAGGCCATCCGGCGTAACGAACGCTGTTTTGGGACGGTCACACTCTGCCGTCGGAACCTGCCAGTAACCTGAACGTAAGTCCAGCGAAGAAAAGAATTCGGCACCTTGTAGGCAATCGATAGCGTCTTCGATGCGGGGAAGAGGGTATACATCTTTCCGTGTAATTTTGTTCAGTCGCCGGTAGTCGACACAAAATCTAATCGAACCGTCTTTTTTCTTCACTAGCACGACAGGTGAAGACCAGGGGCTAGAAGATGGTTTGATGACACCGCGCTGAAGCATATCATCCACCTGCTCTGCAATTACACTTCGTTCCTTGGGTGATACGCGGTAGGGGCGTTGCCGCAAAGGAGGGTGCGTTCCAGTGTAGATTGTGTGAGCGACGGTGTTAGTTTGACTCAGTGCCTTTTGAGGAAGGTCAAATGAATCTCGGAATTCATGCAGAAGAACTATTAGCTGGTCCCGTTGATCCGAAGGAAGCTTGCTGTCGATGGAACGATTGAAGATATCCGAGGAGTAGTCATCCCGCGTAAAAAGAGGAGTAACGGCGTTCAGTAGAAGTTGCTGGCCAGGATCGTGGGACTCAATAGGCCCAATAACGTTGCCATCAACAGGATGAACATAGCCCAGTGTTTCGTGAGCTCTTAAGGTGAGAGGGCATGAGCTAGGATTGCAAACGACAATTCCGGAAGTATCCTGGTGAGGTGGCAGAACGGCGTATGGCAGAGACGTACCGTGGTGGCGACTGAAAACGTCAGATGGGGAGAACACAATGGTAGAGCCGGACAATTCAGTGCGATTGACGGGGACAACGATTGCACTAAGAGGAGGAACATCAACGTCGGAAGCAACAAGAAGCTTGCCCAGGTGAGTGCGCTCATTGTCGGTAGACGGTGCATCTGAAAACACAGATAATTCCACCTGCGCGCGAGCGCAGTCAATTACGGCGTGGTGCCGTGACAAAAAATCCCATCCTAGTATCACGTCGTGGGCACAAGTGGTCAACACGAGAAACTCGATGTGGTACAGGACGTCCTGAATGATTAGTCTCGCTGTACATGCTCCGACTGGTCGAATAGGTTGCGTGCTCGCGGTATTCAGCAATACGTTGGAAGGCGGCGTCGTTACTTTTCGTATCGAACGGCAGAGTTCTTGACTCATCACAGATACGGCGGCACCCGTGTCAACAAGCGCAAGAGTTCGTAGACATTCAACAAACAGTTCCAGAACGTTTGTGGGGGACGGACGAGGACTTCTACAATGCGACGATTTCGCAGCTCGTGCCTCTGGAGCTGCGGCAGTCAGTTTTCCGTCTCTGCGGGGTTCGGTCGGCGACACAGCGGGGACGGAGAACGGTAGCGGCGTGGTGAGGATGAGCGACGGGGACCGAATGGTCGGTAGTCGGCAGCAGGGTGGTGGTCTATTTCGGATGGGGACGGGTCGCGTTGCACTGATTGTCGGTCGTATTGACGGGGCATTTCTCGTTGCGCGTTGTACGGGGCCGGGAAAGAGTCGTCAGAGTACCTCGGAGCTGCAGCCGGGCCCTTTGCGAAGCGCCGGCGACAGAAGCGCCGGCGACAGAAGCGCGCCACGTGACCTGGATATCCGCACGCATAACAGATTGGACGATTGTCAACTGTGCGCCAAGAGTTTCCGTGATAGCGCTGTTGTGTTGCAGGAACTGGCGTCGTTGGTACTCGTAGAGGCTGGGGAGTCGGCCGAAGTGGAGGTCGTGGTGGAGTAGCAGTAACAGCAGCGTAAGTCAATGGCGCGGTGACAGTTGTTGTCTGAGAGACGGGCGGCAGTGCCTCAGAGACCTGCGCCTGTATTACCTGTCTGATGGCGGGCGCGAGACGCTCAGAAGTGGGTTCCGTTGCCGGTTGATACGACAGACACGAAAGTTGTCGGGCCACCTCCTCGCGCACATATCGTTTGATTTCCGACATGATTGTGTTGTTGTCTCCACCTAGGGTCAATGCCGCGAGAGTTTCGTCGGTAGTCGCTGGCCGCCGTGTCATGACCCGTTGCTTGCGCAATTCCTCGAAGCTCTGGCAAAGAGTGGCGAGTTCAGACACGGTACGGGGGCCCTTGGCCAGCAGCATCTGGAAGGCGTCGTCGTCTATCCCCTTCAAGATGTGTTTGATCTTGTCTGCCTCGATCATTGAAGGGTCAAGGCGCTTGCAAAAGTCAAGCACATCGTCGGTGTAGCTTGTGAAGCCTTCCCCCTGAAGCTGTGCGCCTCCCCGTAGGCGCTGTTCGGCATGGAGCTTGCGTACCTCGGGGCGACCGAACACGTCGGTAATGCGTAGCTTAAAGGCACCCCAAGTGGCGAATTCCGAGTGGTGGTTGTTAAACCAGAGACTCGACACCTCTTTCAGGTAGAAGGGTACATCTTGAAGCTTCGAAGGGTCGTCCCACTTGTTACTTGCGCCTACCTTTTCAAATGTCGACAGCCAATCTTCTATGTCCTGCTCATCGGTACCGTCGAAAAAAGGTGGATCACGCACGCGTAGCGAAGTGGGCACGATGACCGTCGGAGGCTGGGTCGTACCTTGCTGGGTGGTTTCTTCAGCCATTTCTGGAATGGCAGGTAGTTTTCTGTTGCGGAGTTCCAGGTTGAAGTACCCAGCACCTCCACCACTCTGAAACGGGGTTTATTGGCACAAGTAGCACTTGCACAATAGGTCTATTGATGCGGAAAGCTGGCGGAAGCAGCGGACTCAAGAATCACAGCAATCGGGGCAAACGCTCGTGCTTGGCTCCTCTTGCTAAAAGCGTGACCCACTGCGGCACATATTCTTCTTCCTCTCTACATTATTATTATTATTATTATTATTATTATTTTGACTCATGCAAATGTTCTACAGTGAAAAATATCGAAACATTCAAATACCTAGGCGTATTTTTTCATAGTGGTATGTCTTGGCAACATCACATGGCATTTATTTGTTCCAAACTGAGAAGGTTGGCATGTCTGCTTTTTAATATAAAACGCTTTGCGCCTATACCACTGAAAAAAATGATAGTTCATTTGCTAGCATATAGGGGGTGAGATATGGTATGACAGTTTTCGCCTTCTGCTCAGAACAATGGAAAACACGCATTGACAGTTTACTTCGAAATGTTTAAAAAAGTGTTGCTTACAGTAGTAAGGTAGATGCCAGTACTATTTTTCGAGATTTAGGCTTTTGTGTATTCCAGGATTTGTTTACTAAAACAGCCATGCTGAGATACAATTGGTCCAATGACCTTAAAGTTCCATGTGTAACGTGTCGACCCCTGAGGAAAAAAAGGTTTTATGGTACCCCAGTTTTATCAGACATGGAGAAACACGAAGTGTATATATTCGAAATTTTTTCAATGAACTACCTGAAGAGCTTTTTCAGCGAGTTTTAAAATGCAATTAAAGAAATTACTTGCTCAGCTGTAAAATCATATGATCTACTTGTTTGTCACGTATGCTCGGAGTCCCTCCTTTGTTCTTCTTTTTTATTTACTGCCTGTAAAAAAACAATGGTGTCAATCACTAGTCTGTTCATTGGCAAAAAAGCAACCATAGTTTTTTTTTTACCTTGCATCCACATCGCCGTAACCGGCTCAGCCGGGCCTAGTCGCACAAGTCTTTAGGACTTAGACAGGCCCATTTCTTTGTATCTCTTATCAATGTGTACAATAAAGCAATATTATTATTATTATTATTCATATTATTATTATTATTATTCTTATTATTATTATTAATATTATTATTACTGTTACTATTATTGGTTGTTTTTCTTCTTAAAACCACCATACGTTTATGAGGAGCGGCACAGTAGTAGAGGGCTCCACAAACATCGACCATCTGCGGTTCTTCAACGTGCACATTAATCTAAGTACATGGGCATTACACGTTCTAAAGTCTATCAAGAAAGCGGCCGCCATGGCAAGCATTCAATACCGCAACCTACAGGTTAACTTTAAACCACCACGACCACAGAGACCACTGACCGTAGAGTATGAGCTGAGAACAATCGTGCTCCATGGTCAGGCAATAAATCATATAGCATTTCGCGATGGTCTTCTTACACGCCTGTGCAGAAGAGGGAAAACTCTAGGTGGTATGACGTGAGAGTGCAAGCGTCAGCTAAAGGTAACATTTTTCTAGGGTCTGCTGACGCGTTTCACAATCCGCGACTGCTTTTCCTCGAGCTACATATTCGCTTAACTGACGGCGGTACCTGTTGTGCTTCATGTGGAGGCAAGATCATAGTTGCATGTGCTGCGCTTTATTTATTGTGCGTGTTTATGTGAGGAGAGCTGCCCAGTCTACATTTTCCGCGTCATAGCGCTAGCAAACTGCGCTGGAATACGTTGTTTGTGGAATATCTTAACAGGTAGAAATTGGGCCAGCTTCAGCGCAGGAAGACTGGCTTTAAAATTATAAAAATGACTTTTTACACAAATATATACTGATCATTTCTTTCGACCACGGCCACTTTTCATCACTCGCCGGAATAACTGTGTAGCAGGCCGGAGTGTACGAGCGGAGGCCAATCTTTCTGCCTTCTGATGCATTTCTTTCTCTTTTTCATTGCTGAGTAAAAATATTTTACTTGCGAAAGAATGAAATGTTTTGCCAACAGGAGTCAGTAAGAAATATATAACGCATATTACAGTGTGTGAACTCTTGGACTACTGTATAGTGTAAATAAAAAAAAAAAACTTTAAAATTGAACAATTATAATTGGGGTTTTATGTCCCTTTGCAACCATATCATTGCAAGGTGCCGGCGAAAGGGGCTCTGGATATTGCGACCATCTACTGCTGTTTTAAGTGCATTGACATCGCACAGTACGAAAGCCCTTATCATTTCACCTCCATCGAGACCGCTAATTCTCCATTTGCGGACCTGAAGGCTAACTAAAATACCCAAAAGTTTACCAAGGACTCCGCAAGCAAACTAACTCGCTAGCTGATATAAGACGTGAAGAGCTGAGTTTGGTTCATGAAACGCAATGAAAGAGCGAGGAACTGAAAACGAACGCAAAGAAAATAAACAACTAGACAATGTGCTGCTCTTCTGAAATGTACAGAAAGCAGCAAACTTCCCTGATGAGCGTTGACGCACCGCCTTTCACCTTTGATTCAATGAAGCCAAGGTGCTAAAAACACCGAGATGAAGAAGGGGGTCATGCGAAGGATACGTAGCTTCTTAAACAAATATGAATTACCACCAGTTGATCGTTCTGAAATGGCTTGTGCAATAGAAGAGTGACGATGATAGCGACAAGTGCCACAAGAGCTATTGGCTACACTCTGAAAAAAATTGAGTAACGTTCTCTCCATTTAGAGGGAATGGCGATGTTCCCAAAGTTCGTGTTTAAATAGAGAAACGCTGCTCTTTTTGCCACAGGGATACGTGTTTCTCACCATGAGAATCAAGATGGCTGACC
This sequence comes from Rhipicephalus microplus, assembly GCF_043290135.1. Taxonomy (NCBI): domain Eukaryota; kingdom Metazoa; phylum Arthropoda; class Arachnida; order Ixodida; family Ixodidae; genus Rhipicephalus; species Rhipicephalus microplus. Next base: position 158,470,792 of record NC_134703.1, on the reverse strand, counting down.
CCGGGTTAGCGAAGCGAGTAGGCGTAGCGAGTGCATAAATTCTCGACTGATAAGGAGTACACAGCACTGACAATTACAAAAAAAAACGATCTCGCTAAGCTTGATATCGAACGAAATGAATATAAGAACAAGCAGACGAACCTGTCGTGATGAAAACATCGCGAAACAGAACTATGGAGCTGGTAGGTTTCGTTCCTCCAGCGAGATGATATTCACATTGAAAGACATGAATACTACGGAGTTCTCACCCGGTGAGTGCCTGCTAGGCTTGCTGTATTTATTTCTCACAAATTCTCATAGTGTAGTGACATTATCCACGCACTTACGGGGCCGCAGATCATGAGATGTGCCTTCAAACCGTAGACTCAATCGCAGCGAAACCATTTCGGCTCAGTAGTGCAGTTTTGATAAATAGAAATTCAACGTTTTCTAAGTATCTGGAGGTGTGAGAGCGCCACAGCCATGATGTAGGCGGTAGCTGGCGCCACTCGAAGGGACTGAACGATACTGAAAAATAAAAGTTGCCTGTGACGACACATGTTAACACACCCACAGGCTCCCTAGAGGATCGTTGGAGCGTCAGTCAATCAACGTTTACTCACACTCCACTTCGAAAACGCGCGAGCCTATATATCAAGGAATTTCGGCTGACAATAGTGGCACAAGTGAAAGGCAAGCTTCGGTCAACTTTTTTTTTACGTTTCGTGGCCTCACCACAACATTGGGCACACAAAATATATTCCATCAATCAGAAGTTTATCAATGGTTGCAGAATGATGAACGGAATAATTACTAAAGATTATAGGTTTAGGCGAAAACAATGAACCCAAGCAATGCTTGGATTTCCTATGGCATTCCGAAGGCTGCGCCATCTCTCGACCACTGCCACAGATATTTTGTAAGCCTCGGAGAAAGCAAATGCTTGCCGCGCACTAGCCATTTAAGAGGTCTTTTTTTTTGTTCTTCCACAACTTGTTGAGAGAAAGTGCAGCATGCATTCCTGACTTGGTCTCCTTCGTCGCCTTCATCACATCGACTTCGTCAATGTGTTTGTTGGTAACGTTAGCTCATATTCTTTTTACGTGCTTACAACAAGTGTGACCGTTAGCCATGGATACAGTACACCGCTAGCTCTTCAAGGCAATGTTTTTGATGCGGTAATGACCATCTCAATGATGTATACGTACGTTAGAATGCAGTACGTACCATCGAAGTAAGAGATGACCTCGCACCCGACGGTGTTCTTTCGTGAGCTTTGGCGTGGCTGTTGGCATCGCGGCAGCTCAATTACTTGAATGGAGGAACTAGCGCTGCAGTGCGCGAATTTACTATAAAATTACAGCATGTTGTGCCTACATACTTCTCTGCTTCAGATGCGTCTCGAGATTCGCCTCACGAGTCAACTTGTGGTCATTGTGCGTGCCACAACTGTGTTGTTAGCGTGTGGCTGTGGTGTTTACTATTACTCTGCATTTGAAATACTTTTTCACAAAGGTGAGCGAAAGCGTTAGTACTTACCTTCTGTGCACAGCTGTTACTAGAAATGAATTTTGTGCTGAGTTTCACAAGACAAAGGAGAATCATGTGGACGAAAGAGGTATACCGCTCGCGTGAATAATTCCGTATTGACTCTCAGTGCTGGCATGGGCAATTCAAATCACTTGCGATTGAGAATTTGGTGTATTTGACTCAAGCCATTGGTTTAATTTTCAGGAAAGGGTAGTTATGATGATGTTTAAAACGTTTCTGATGATTGTAACCTAGTCTGGCAAATAAATAAACATGTGGTGAAAATTTTCAGCCCGTCTCCCTTTGTGCTTTCCCCTGCCATGGAAGCATAGCCTCAATGGGTGTCGTGTGACTATGCTATAGGGTGCAGGTTCAATTACCAGCCACGGCGGCCGTATTTTGATGAGGGGGATGCAAAAAACACCCATGTGCTCATGTTTGTATTCATAGCAAAAAAACTTCAGAGGGTCCCCTCCATTCCGGAGACCCCCTTCACGGCGTACCTGATAATCATATGGTGGTAACGGCACGTATAGCTCCAGCAATTGTATATGATCGTGCTTTCACGCATGGACTATACATTGGTATCACGTTTCTTGGAATGTTGAAAAATTAGATATGATGCTTTTTATGCACCTCGTTGAATTGATTAGTGCTATTGGTGCCGTGCGAAACTGAAAACTCGTATGCTTGCCTAATATGTCGACACCAAAAAAATCCATTATTTGTGTACAGACCAACGTAATTGATACAGCAAGGCAGAGCTCCTTGTATTCGTGACAAATTGGTAGTATGAGAGAACACGAGACACACACAGAGTGTGGAGAGTGTCGTGCGAGTGCCTGGCGATATAAAAAAAAGAATGCTTTTACTCTACAACAATAAAACAAAAGTTTAAACGTCACTCCTGCAGTGCTTGCATCCATCATAGGTAACCTAATCGCACGCGACTGGCCGCAGCCGGCTAGGCTCGGCGTTCGCATGCGGGCGCGCATGACCCCGTGGTTGAAGAGAAACTTGAACACTGAAGGAGAAACGTTGCTCCTTTGGTCCTTGCCGCGAGAGGGCGTGACGGGTAAAGCTCCCGAAAAGGAGAAAGTCACTGCGCCGAAGGAGAAGTGGAGCCCGCTTCTCCATTCTGGCTCCCTATGTTTTTTAGAGATTATACGTAGCGAATTACTAATACCTTACCTGAAAAAGTGCATCGGTGCCTTCAAGAAGATGTTTTTATCGTTATAATTCCATTCAGAGCCACTTTTGTTTGGAGGATGACTCTTTTGTCTTTGCACTTCATTATTTAAAAGCAAGATACAGTGAAAGAAAACATGTCAGCAACATCAGGATGCTCAGTACAATGCGAACGTGGATCCAAGCAATTTTAAAATACATAAATTACAGGCAGGAGATATAGTTATACAATGAACTACATTTCATCGTAATATGCAGATTGTTTTGAAAAAAACATGACCTACACAGCGATATAGAAATTATTGATGAAGAAAATTCTAACCTATACACTAGACTGGGCACAATAATGGAGTTGGCTTGAGCAGCTGATATCTTAAGAGTTGCCGTCATAGGCTTTGAGTATGGATGACAACATTTATCTCAATCCTCTGTTAACAAAGTTCACTCCAAACTCTTCTTGCAAATGCTCGCTATTGTAACATGACAAGAAAAGCTGTGCACGTTAGAAGAAAATGGGCCTAAGGAGGCAAATGCAGTAAGCTATGAGCGGATTCCAGTGGGCAAGTGCATTTCTACCTCGTCGAGGTGGGGCCACCTTCTGCTCATAGTTCCAGTCTTGGGGAGGGCCTGGCCTGTGCCACTTGCACACCGCATAGAACTACAGAAAACGTTGGGTTTGTAATACTAGTGTATATATACGCACTTTAGTGAAAAAATTGTAGGTTACATGACAATAAATTTGTTTAGTAGTCCTGAGAAAAATGATGAGGAGAGCCCAAAGGTTTCCCATAGAGTTCATGACTTCACCCTATATGGGACTGGAATGCGGTGACTCTCAGTGACGGCTGGGTCCTTTGTACAGCCTGTAGTTGTAGAGTGATGTCCGAACTGCGAAGAACTTTGTCTAACTTCATCTAATTGTACAGACTGAAGCCCACATTGAATTCCCAAAGCCAGAACATATTGATCCGAAAAACAGGACTTGTGCTCGCATTTAGAAGAAGACTTCGGGAAAGTAAGGGTCAATACGACCAACACAGTTAATTTCTTTGGGGTTGGTATACGCTCGTGTCTACAATAATCTGAATGGGACTGACTGTGCCCTATTCAACTTCAGACTTAGGGAAGGGAAGGTCGTCCTGCTTAATCTACAATGCGAGGTAATATCGTATAATGTGGATACTAATTCAGCAGGGGTACAAACCAGGACAGAGATTTTGTAGGGGTACAAGCCAGAAGAGCTGAGGCTTGTGAAAAAGCGGGGTGCGTGAAATCAGCCAGCAGACAGTGAGCCCGCTCATTGGGATTACACCCAGCCACATTAATGGCTCCATCGACGTGAGCCGGCAACCAGACCACGTGATGCTCTCTCTTTTCATTGATCGTGGTGTTTGGAAAGGATTTCGGAACATCACTGCATGTTCTGTTATTAGTACAGCTAAAAAAGAAACCGAAGCACCATACGTGTGTTGGAATAAATAGTCGTGGGTATTTTGACATGTATGACCAAAGATGTCGTAGTCCCTTACGCCACCTAAGCGTTGTTTGTGAAATGGACACTGCACTCAATAGCTTTCCACGCACGTCGACAACTGATTATGCAAACTTGTTATCCTTGGTTTATTTGCCAGCGTTGACAAAGAAAACAAAGTTTATCTTTTAAGGACAGTTTATCTTTTAGGCGACAGTTTTAAGGACAGTTTATCTTTTAATTACTATGGTTCTCATAGTGATTTCGATGAACGATTCTCGGCATGCTTTTCACCATTATGCCTCCCATAGCTTCTCTGTATAACGAAAATATCTCTAGCGAAACTTATCTGTGTACTTCTGTGTCCCGGCATAACTCGCCTCGCACTCATCCACACCTGTCATAGGACTTGGTTTGGGAATGGGCCAGTGGCTGCCATAATCAATTATTCGAAAAGTTTTAACCAATTTCTTTAAAGGCGGAAAGTAATATTGATATATACAGTTAAGCAGGCCCTTTCATTGATTATTCATTCATCAATTTTTACCACCCCTAATAAGGTAATTCTGGGACCACAGATGTTAAGTAATGAGGCATTGCACTTACCAGTGCCGATAAAGAACGATCCAGTGACAACGCATTTAAAAGCATCGGCTCTGGTATTATGAGCCAGCATGCTAACCCGGAGGCCGTGGTTAAAATATCTGGACATCAGTGAAAATCAGGAGTCACCCTAGTTTGAAGAGTCGCTTTAGACACTTTGGCGTTCTTTGACTTTCGCTTCGTGTTAACGTGTCACGGCTTCTTCTCAGAGTAGTGCAGCTTTATTGTACACTCTCGTTGTTTCACTGCCGACTGTGCGATAGCGCCAGCTAATATAACTGCCGCAGTACGCACTGCAGGAAGGCTGTTATGTCCGTGGGTGAATGGCGTACCTTGTCGGAGAACAATTGCGAGCGGGGCGTAGAAATTTGATTCACGAACCTCCTCCTCCTCCCATGGTGTTAAAGAGCAGTGAGATACTGTACGTATGAGGGCTGATGTAGACTTCCATTACACTCGTGAGCGCAGCCATTGCTCGAATTCATTGAAATCACATTGACAAAGTGCCTGTGCATATCTAGTACTATGGTTTATGGTAAACTCATTGATTTTTTCCTTGCGAGAAGGTTACGATAGGCTATGTGCAGGGATATGTTAAAAACTAGAGCTAGAACAACAATAACATTTGATGATGGGCTTTATCCTTGGCGGTTGACATGTGCGATTAGTTCTCAACGTAAGTTAATCCAAGTCAAACGGTGCTGTAGCTGCCAAAACATGTAGAGATTGTGCAAGCAGTCGTGTATCACTACACACTGAGCACTAATTCTGTGGAGACACGTTTCACCTTCGTGTTATACTGATTCCTACGACAGGGGAGTCAGTCACGTTTCTATCTTTTTTATGACACTTCGTCTATGTTTCTTCCTCCTATGCCAGCGTATCCTCCAAGGGGCACCAATTCTGAAAAAATACACTTCTTGAAAAGAGTTTGAAAACTCCGGCAAGTGCACCTTTTATACTCCTACACCTAAACTCTTAGGCTTGCGCGTAATATATCATAACAAGCTCACTTTAAACAATTTTTGTCTAACTTCACTTGTGCCTAACTGATGTCTTGGCTAACGCTTACAATTTTCAAGCCCAGATAGCAGCTTTGAAGCTAGCAACGTCCACTAAATCTCTGCTCACCCACACCTGGTGAGTGCCAAAGAAAGTTTTATCGAGTGTAATAAAAAGGCAAGAATAGTACAGCAAGCTAAAAAAAAGAATGTCATTTGTTCAACCAAGCGTAGCTGAAGACATTCGGAGAACCTCTTCTGTACCAGGATGCCTAATTCCAGCCGTACATTACACTTTCATCTACTCATAGAATGAGAGAGGTAATCCCTCATGCTTGGCCAAAAAAGACCTCTTTTCTTGGATAATCTTAGTTTGCGTTCTTTTATAGGGTGCGTGTTGTAGCAAAGAGCGGGAATGTGGCTAAATGGCCTGATAGGAGGAAAACAATGGGTGTACACGATATTAAGATGGTCGGAAGTGGTCTCAAAACCAAGAGTGTCTTGAATAAATATCTTAGCTCAAGTAACTTTCGAGAACGTCGTCTATGAAAAGAGTATACGCGCTGTGTTATGGTTTCGTTTCTATTCGTTCTAATGCATACCCTTTATTATTATAACCACAACAGAGCTTTACCACAATATAAAGACAAATTGAGTGTGCGCGAAGAAGACAGCTGGATATGTAGAATGATGTCGCATGAAGCACAACATGTGCGGTTCATGTATCATTGTTCTACGTGTCTAGCATGTAGTCTTCCACTCATGAAGAGGTTCCACTGTTCCACTCATCAAGAAGAAACAAGCCGCTGTAATCTACGTCAACTATATTGCCCTTTTGAAGTGGCAGTCTCGCATTCTGGCCTGTTGCCGCAAGCGCAAGGTGTGGGCTTCGTGTGTGATAATGATACGCGTCTAACGTGTTATCTTCTTCGCACAGTTTGAATATGTCAACAAAACCTATTAAGGAGCTAGTTCACCCGCATGCATTTAGTGAGCCTCACCACCAGTTTTATTCCGCAAGCAAAGCAATCAAGCAAAACATTGGCGCTACCCAGCAAATCTCTGTTGGCCCCCATCTCTCTGATAGGTTCGAGGCTACTATCTTTTTAATTTATTCTATTTACATGAAAGACCTGTACTTATCAGTTCTACAGCAGCATTTGTTTTGGAAATTGAAGCGCAAATTACGAGCAATCCGGGGTGCGTCGTATACTGAGCTGCCAAGCATGCTGTTTATGCTGCTTCTGCTGGCTTTTGTTTCCATTTGGATTATTGTCAGCTTTTTGAGAATCTGCAATGCCTTCTAAAAAGTGTGTGAATGTGCTACGAGTGGCCTTCGTTCTTTTAAGGCGTTATTTAGGTGGGCAATGAGTGCACAAAAACTGCAGTTGGCTATTTGCAGTACAAAAAGCGTGTTAAAAGAACTTTATTACGAAGTTTTTACTTCTTATTCATAAAGGCTCGTTTGGACAGATGTAACTTGAACTTTGGTATGGGAAGGAAGTGCTGACCAGGTGTCGCGCCTAAAAGACCCATGGTGCACACTGCGCCGCCAGGACAGAGCCGACACGAGGTTGTACTACGAGCATGCTTTAACGTGCTCTAGTACTCGTCGAGCGTGCTGAAACGCATAGTGAACGCCATGCGACACTACCCCCGGCTTCGCCCGATGTCCGCCGTAAGAGCACAGCGGGTGAGCAGCGTTGGCAGCGAATATATACCGCTGCACCATCAGCGATGTGGTCTGCGTGGTCAGATACCTTCGTGAGACTGACTGTGTTTTCGAAAGTACGAAAGCTGTCCGATGTGTAGTTTGTCTATTACGTGGAAGAAAGAGCCTCAATTTTCGGTGTAGTGCGAAGAATTACATTTACAAGTAAATGTGTTCAAAGAGTGCTTGCGAAACTCGACGCAGTATGCAGGTTGCTCGTTATGCACCCGCTTTTAAGTAAAGTTAGTAGTTCCTGAGGCAGCGTTGAGGTAGCATTCGGCTCAGTAAGTATATATCATTTATGTATACTTGATTGTCGCAACTCTGCACTGAATATTACAGAAGCTGTTTCGCTACGCATGTTTCTTTAACGTGCGTTCAACGGCTAGCGTCAATCCACAAATAGCTCGTATCGCAGTCTTGAAATAGGTTTTTGAAGTTCACGGTCAATTGTGAAACATATTTCTAAGGCAAGCTTCTCATGAAAGGCCAGTGTAAAGCGGAGATCAGCGGTGTTAGCAGAAATGCAAACATGTCGGAGCAGTCATGCTCTAACGAAGTCAACCCGCCGTCATATGCAGACTGTTCGCAAGCTCACGGTCAGCCATCGTCTAAGCCTGATACATTAAAAAATGCCTTCGAACAACTTCGTGATTATTGCCTCTGCGGTGGTTCCATCAGTGCATGGTTGACATGCACTGATTGGTCAGTACTTCAAACACACGTATATCTCTACGGTTTTTCTAGCAGTTCTCGCTTATAGCCGGCTCGAAGCTTTGCACGTGACAGTCAGACATGATACCGTATTTACTCGAAAGTGACGGGGCTTTTTTTTTTTTTGCTTTCGAATTTCTCCCATTAAAATAGACCCTCCTACACCGAGTACTAAAGTTTTATTTTTTTTCTTCCTCAACGTACTGTGATGTCACGTCTGACGTTATCATTATGGTCGTGTTACAATAGAATAAATACAGGGTGATGCTTACGCAACCTAAGTTCTCATTGACTTATTGAATGTTCTTAAGGCAAGTATTACCTGAAAGACTAGTGATATTTTCTAGAGCAGCAACCTATGCGCATTGGTGGAAGCAGACACCAGAGAGAGTCAATTATGCATGCTTTAGAATATTTTTTCTCTTTTCATTAAAAACATTTTGTTGTTGCACCATTTGTTGATACAACAATAACGCCGGTTTCTAAGGTTTCTTTTTTCTCGTCCGATCAACGCTCATGGTGGCATGGTTCACGTTAGTATTTGTTTGTAAGCGCGAATGTCTCGGCCGTGCTCGACAGGGCGGCGCTTCATCTCCCCAGACACTCCAGCTCTGGTGCTCCATTTCCCGTGAATCTTGCTTGTTTCCTTGACATGGGTTACAAAGGGGATTGCTACTTTGACCTTTTGAGCTGAGTGTTCATGAAGTGTTTGATGAGGTTACACAATAAAGCAGCCTTTTCTGTTTTTATCATTCAATGAGTCCAAGTTTTGTTAAATTCTTGGTATTCTAAGTGCAGGGCCTGGATTAGGCTTCACATCAGTGTAATTAAGTAATAAAATTATTATTGAACAATCCTCAGAGGTTATCTCAGCAGCATCTCTAAGCTCAGGCACTAGATACAACGCTGATTATTATTTTCTGTGGTATATAGTGTGTATTTTTTTGCACGCAAGTCATTATTTAGGCACATTTTCCCTCGGCGTGCACTAATGTCTACGCAGCTTTGTTACCACAGCAATTGCTTCTGCTTTGTGAATGTCCTTGCAAGGCGTTTCGTATCCCAGCCTTTTTATAAAAAATAGAGTGATTGTCGAGTTCGCTAGTGCATGAGTAATCAGCTCCTTTTACTAGCCCTGCTGGTCACCCTGTTGCTATTCCTGCAGTAACGGAAGTTTTCGGGCTATATACTGCTCGTGTTACGTCGTTATCATCTACGAACCGATACACACTCGTCCCTACTTTTGCTCTTTGTTTTCTGACTTCCTTTATGTTATTCACGATCGTAATGTCTGTGCGCAGCAATATATTTTGTTCTGGTTTCCAGGCGCCTCCTGCGAGCTCGGTAATTGCGTTCGTCTGTGTCGTTAGTGCGAGTACAACGATTGCTTGCTCCGCTTGGCTGGTGAGTTTGCACCAAATCGATGCGCTATTGTGAAGCTTGCCGGACGAAAAAGCCAGTTCTGCTTCGTGTACGTTGATGAAACAGTGAATTTGGTTGCGTCCAGCGGGGTTGAGTAAAGTGGAATAAAGTGAGAAGGACGTGGCACGAAGTGGGCGACTGAAAGGGGGGGGGGGGGGAAGTGGCGAAACGACTGGTGCTCGTAGCAATAATCTGCGCGACTAGTTAAAATTAAGAGGAGTGGAAGATATCCATGGTGGGATTTACTCACTTTTTGTTGGTGATTCCCACTAAAATCTAAAATATACGATGATTTCTGGAGATCAAAGCCTCGACTAAAAGAGCGTTTTGCTTTCAAAACACTGCGCGACTTCTTCATTTTGTTTTTCAGCCTTGATTATCCGCGCAAACAACTCAAGTTTATAGTCCTCTTGGCGTTTTCATTTAGCGCACTTAAACTGACATTGAGTTATAAAAAAACCCAACATGTCAAAATAGTTGAACACAGAACTGCCAGCATCATTTATCTCTCTGATCAGCGTTGATCGAAACCCTTCTGTGTAGTGCCCGCGTGTTATTGCAGCGTAGAAGACAGTAGATCTATATGTACGGCTCGGTAAGTAAAGTCAGTCGCGCTAGCTGTGGCATGCTATTTTCTAGAAATTGAAGGAGGTCAGCATTTGATTTTTCCGCAAAACAAAATTATTGCACAACGAAAGAAAAACGGTAAGAACACACTCAAATCAACAAACCGTAATCTTTAGACACTCAGACTGAAAGTAGATATAGTTCTCATTAACAAAAGGGGAACCTATATTGAGCGTAGTGAGTCGGCGCATTAAATTAGTGAGGAAAGTCCTGATGCGCAAGGAGATGAGCTCCGCTTAATAGTGGTTTGTGCAAACCAACGCTACGTTTGAGAAGACGCAGTCGTTGTAGTCAATGAGCTCAGGTCTAAGCCCAATGTCTCACTCTCGCTCTCGGTGGACGTCGTCATCAGTGGCAGTGTCTCGCGCTCGAGCCCCAAAACCATGCCGTGCCGGAGACTCCGCAAAAAACTCGGTGTAGAATTGCTCCAGAGCCCTGTGAAGGTCTTTGCCAGGTAGGTGGAATGCTCAGAAGCCCGGGCACAAGCATCCGATGATCTTGCACGCCGCACCACTTGCTTGCTTGATCCTTTCTTATGGCTATTACCCACTAACGACTACGACGTTCTTCGAACCACCAGCACGACTCTTCTTCCTCTTCTTTTTTTTCGGGGCAGCCTCTCTGTTCTGTTTTTCATTTGTTTGCTTATTTATTTGCAGCCTTGAATCTACGGCATATGCCCACTCTGGGAGATCGACCAAGAGTGGGTATTCAACGTGAGTTTTTTTTCTATTTTATACGTCTACGTGCTCCACGCGACTGTGCAAGAAGCACAATAACGTCGTACTAGTCGTTTTCACCGCTGCGACTCGGACACACACCGCACTGATGCATTTTTACTCACAACACCTACTGTTTAGGACGAAATTATTTATCCGTCAAAACTGTACTTAGAAGCATAAATAACGATCACTGTACAAGCTTGTAGCGACTACTATACAATGGCTGTGAGTGCAGTCGTTAATAGTCGAATATTCTGAACGTCAGTGAATCTCCCAGGCTGTTATAGTTTGAAACAACGAAGATCAGTGAATCCACACTTATTCTAGCTGGCACACGAGCACCCACATGGTGTGTGCGTAGTCTTCGTGAAAGCTGGCATGCAATCAAGCTTGGGCTGTGCCATATTTTAGCACTTAGTTTTAGCGAGTTACCCACAGTCACCAATAAATGGAAACAAGTATAATCGAAACAAAATGATTCCTTATATATCGTCTTACCTTACACGGTCCGAGCAAAACTTTCCAAACAACCATCAGATGACTTCAATAAGCGAGTTTATTTTTTCATCAATCAATCCTAGCAAAAAAATGGAATCGGTCAAGTACGATCCGATTACAAAGATTTGCGGCTGGCTGTAATTGCTGTTTCACTTCTCTCGTACTTACGAGTGCGCATGAAGCTAAGCAAGGAGCGAGGAATGGTATTGGAATTGAAATTCAATAGCTTGACTTGCGATCTAACGCCATATTTGTTATAGTATTCGATCGTAAAATGTCTTTGGAATAAATAAATACTTTTGCATCGCTCACAAATACCCTGGATGGTGAAACAATTCTCAAAAATTAGCTGAAAAGCTTTGTATAAGCACAACAACCTTATTACAACTATATACGCTGAAAACCTTGAAGGGTGAACAATTACTACTATTGTCCTTGCGTTCATAATATCTGCAAGCGTTAGAATAACTTTATCAAGACCGGCACGTACTAACACACAAAAAAAGAATTCGCTCGAGAACAAACTTCATACGCAATTTTCTGGTTGTTTTTGTTTAATGTGTAGTAACTTGGGCCTGTTGATTTTGCTTCTTACCTTGTTAATAACAGCGCACAAACATAGGAAAAAATGAAAACCGAGTAGACAATAAAAGCACCTAATTCTCACTGATTTTTTTCATTGCAGAAGAACAAAATATGCATGTGCAGAAAACAATACAAGCAAGACACGTAAAATGGGATTTTACAGCGTCCGCGATTGCCCTAAAACCTGGCCATGTAATAACGCCTTGGCCGGGATTACCTGACTGTGTTGTAGGACTATCGCTAACAAGGGCTGCAACTCATTTGACCTGTGCTTTCAGAGTTTTCTGTGCACTCCTAATTTTGCCCTCCTGCTAAATCCACATCAGCTGGAAATCAGTGCTCTCTCTGTCTAAATCCTGCCTTTCTTTTTGTCTACGTTCGACTTCTGTGTATACGCAGTCATGTTATACTTTGTTGTGCCACTTCACAGGCAAAGCTATGGCAGCGTGACCGAAAAAGTCCACATAGAAGAAAAACTGCCCGAATCGGCTTTTTTTTTTTTTTTTTGCTGTACGATTTGTAACGATATGACGAGAAAATATACGTTGGAAATGTTTCCATCAGGTTTGTTTGCCAAAGATGGAAATTGATTGACTAGCTACAACAGCAGCCATATTTGGCACTCGTGAGCACATCAACACAAAACAGTTGCTCTGACTCGCTCGTCAAGCACTAGCCGCCACATCACGGTCGTTGCTCTCACTTAGCATTGTGGCGTAATTTTGATATTTTTCGGCTATTATAGCCACCGTGCATACAATGCCAAATCAAAAAGGAACAATAAAGTCGTTTGTGTCAAAGGTTACCATCACTCAAGAACAATAATTTCTCTGGACTGGTTTATTCTACTAATCGATTGACTGTTCGTGAATATTGCTCTTCCTAAAAGTTGGTAGGTTGCCCGGTATACTTTCAGTGTTTAGGTCCGTCATGTTCGTTGTTTTTTCGCCAGACTATGATGTAATAAATCGAATTGGAATCATTCATAACCTTCAATCAAAAGCCAATATGGCAGCGAAAATACCAATCGGTTGAAACAGTTGCATTAATCATCTACATTCATCATTTGCTACAGCAATTGCACACTGAAACAGTCCTCGTAGTCTAGCACACCGTGTGATCCAGCTCTCGTCACCAGTTGATTTGACGGTTGTGTTTTAAGGTTCATATATAGGTTCAAATATTTTTCCGGTATTATTGTAGACGTTTGCAAGGGCTTGTATTGGTTAGTTCATTCGTCCAATCACAACAGCAAATGTCCCTTCAAACTGTCTCTCGTACATCTCTTTCCGTCTGCCTTCATTATTACCTTCCGAACATTAGACTCATTGAAGCGTTAGACGCCTCATCAAAAAGAAAACTGACCGTGAGCGCATGACTCCATCATGTGACGTCACATACCGCAACATTGCATGATGGTTCATTCAAAAGAACTCGCCAATCGCTCAAAAATAGGCAGATCACTAAGGTAGTGCCAAACCAGGTGGAATGTTGATTGTTTACCATGCCTCCAATTTTGGAGGGCTATGTGAAACTAACTTAGGTGCACAGGCCTTTCGAAGGAATGATGAGCTTATTATCAATATATTGACATAAAAGATAAGGGAAACGGCTTCTGCCTACGAATTTTTTTTCCAGTTGAATATATTATGCACATTCGGAGGTTTGTGAAAGACATACACTTACGCTTTATAAAAGTTATTTTTGGGGTACCTAGATACCTCCCTTACTTGAACTTAAAGTCACTAAATTCTTCTTCATCTGAGCTAACACGAATTCTTCTTCATGTTCATTATCACCATCTTGTTGAGGCTTTTCCCGTGCTCTGTGATCAACGAGGTCCTGTACTTTCTGCTGCCACGTTATAGCTGAAACAGCATAATCTCATATGTCCTCCTAACTTTCTGTCTATCCCTCACGCCTTCGCTCTCTCTTGAAATCTACTCACTTATTCTTAATCACTAGTGGTTATCCTGTCTACACGCAATATGCCCAGCCCATGTTCATTTCTTCTTCATAGTTTCCAATATGATAAACTTAACCCCTGTTTTTCCCTAACCCAATCGGCTCTATTCCTGTCTCTTAAGGTTACGCCTATATTTATCCTTTGAATCAGTCGCTTTCTCACCCTGAATTTAGGGTAAACCCTCTTTGCACACTTCCATGTTTCTGTTGCGTAGGTTTTTTTACCAATTTCATCTTGGTTTTGTAGACCGTTACTTCAGGAATAAGGGTAGACGAGCATTCTTCACTTGAAAATGCTTGCCGATTGTGCTTATACTCATGTTTATTCTTAGTATTATTTCATTTTCAAGGTTCGGCTCTGCGTTTACTACTTGTCGTATGCAGACATATTTCTCTACAACTTCATATATATGGCCATGTATCGCAATGGTTGCTTCCAGTCGAGGCTGTTGCGCATTACTTCAGTTTTATCTGTATATAGTTTTGAGACTTTGTCTTCCACTTTCTGTGTTCAGCTCCGCTGTCATGACTTTCAATTCGCCCCCAGAGTTACTCATCAATTCAATGTCATACACGAATTGCGATGATAGTCTGGGATACAGTTACTAGACAGAACACTCGCACGTTACCCAGGAAAAGAAAAACCTCGTAAATAAATATCAAACCATTAGGCTATCTAATGCAGCAAGCAAAATAGAGCTGACGTAGCTCTCAAGGTTAATCAATAGGCTTAAGGTAGAATAAGGTATAACATAGAGAGAATCCAGGATGCTCTCAAGAACGGAGGAAAATTTCAAAGCTGGAAAGACAGAACTGTTCATGGGCAGAAATCAGATGCATGTGAAGTTACAGGGAATGTGAAGTTATTGTCGATATGAATAGGTTAGTTGACGTAGCGAATGAATTTTATGTAGATTGGTACAGCAGCCCAGACAATCAGGACGATAACGTAAAAAGCAGTATTAGCCAAGAAGAATAAGGCATTCCGTCAGTAAGGTGATGGATGTGCTAGAAAGAATGGAAATCTGTAGGGCTGCTGGAAAGGATCACAAGACCTGTTGAAAAACGATGGAGAGATTATGGTAGAAAAGCTGACCACCATGTATACGAAGTGTGTCTGGTGGGGCAGGTACCAGAATCTTGGAAGAATACCAGCATCGTGGTAATGTCTAAGAAAGTAGACGTCAAGAATTTTTATAAATTACTTCAAAATCAATAAGGTAATGAAGAAAAGCTCGCAATAAAGCACCTTCTATACATAGCCTCCATAGATTACGAGAAGACATTTGATTTGTTTGAGATATGAGAAGTTATGCAGATACTGCAGAGTGAGCGGACTGAACGAGCCTATTTGAAGAGACCGCGAAAAAAGTCGCAGCTTTGCCTCTAAGTCGAAGCAATGAGCATGACAGCGATAAATTGGAAGGTCACGTAAAGAATGTCAAGCCGATTGAAACATACTCTTTATTATTAATATTATTAATATTAATAATATTAGTAGTAGAAGTAGTAGTAGTAACAGTAGTAGTAGTAGTAGTAGTAGTAGAAGTAGTAGTAGCAGTAGTAGTAATAGTAGAAGTATAGTTGTTGTATTTATTGGGCATCCTAATATCGAAAAGCAACCTCCCAGCAGCAGTAGCAGTAGTAGTAGAAAACAGTAGTTGTAGTAGTAACAGTAAAACTAGTACGGTTACGAGTATTTGAGCATAGCACCGCACATTTGGGCACGGGCAACGAAAAAGTACGGCGCGAGCTCTGTCACTTCTTTTTTCGGTGTAAACGTCTCAGCTTTCTCCACTTTTTAGGAGCGAAGCTCCTCTTTATCTAACTTTGTCCCGCGTCATGCGTTACCAGCAGTATCTCCTGAACAATATAATAGATGGCGCTGTATCACCGGAGTACATGCAAACTGCAGCAGAGTGAGCATATTCTAGATGACGCTGTATCGCTACTCTCCGATTCACTGCTGCGGCCGCTATGCCTGCGTGCGCGGGGAATGGGTGCCGTTCTCGGTCTCCTGGATCGTCGCCATGCGTGTCGGATTGTTGGAGGAGCAACGTGCGTCGAAGGCTGCGGTGGCTCGTGCTCGTCGCTAGACAGACAAACAAACAGACAGACAGGCAGACAGACAGACGAACCGACGGATGGACACCCGCATTGACGCACGAAGGCACTTATAGACGTCATGGGCCGACGAATGCACGAACAAACGCACGAATGAACAGATGCACGGATAGACGTACAGATGGACGGACAGACACTTCACCCTATCCATCATCATTCACTCCGTGGATTTTCTGGGAATTTCTTTTTCCTGCAAGTGTTTTTATTGCGGTGTATGTTTATTTAATTATTTTTATTGCAGTACAGGAGCTTTTCGGCTTACTGGCGTTTGACTGCGTAAACCATACCACACTTATAGAAAAATTAAACTACTATGACTTCCGGGGAGTTTTTCTTAAATTAATAAAATCTCACCTTCAGCACCGCGTGCAAATGTGGTAATTAATGATTACACGTCCAATGTGCAACCACTTGTGGCAGGAGTACCACAGGGAAGCATTTTCGGTCCATTGTTTTCTGCATTTATATAATGATTATTTATTAAATTTTTAAATCAGGAAATTTTAAATCAGTCCCCAATCGTGAAGTAAAATATATATGTAGACGGCACCACAATTCTTGTAACTGCGAAGTATGCTGAGAATATCTTGAATAAAGCCAACGTAGTTCTATCAAAACTATATTCCTGCAGCACAGCAAACTCATTGAAAATTAACGTTAATAAAAGGAAAGCCGTACTTTTTAGACCATAAAATCGAAACATTGACGCTTCAACGATCCTAAATCTCAATGACTTAGTTCTGCCAATCGTACCCTCTTCTAAATGCCTTGGTGTCATACCTGAGCAACATATATCATGAAATAATCACATGCAAATGGTGGTAGGTTAACTGTCCCAGCTCACTAGAATACTGTGCAAGTTGTTTTTTTTCTTGCTGAAAGTGTTGAGCTTATATTGTATAAATTCCTGTTTCTATCATATATAAACTACTGTCATCTCGTCTGGGGCACTACAACAATTACTAACATTATAACCCTTCATATAATGCAGAAAAAAGCAATGCGTTGTATTCTAAACGTTCGTTATTTAACGCCAACGAGTCCTCTTTTAGACAAATTTATTCTGCTACCAATGCCTAACACTTACGAGAATATATTCATAAGAAGTTTTAAGAACAGTATTGGAAAAAACACCGACACCCTGAAACGCATTTCCAATTTCACACCGCAACATAAAACAATCAACACAAGGAGCTCCGAAATAAGGGAACTACCGAGGTACAAAACAAATTACAGCCACCAGATGTTACAACATAAATTTCCATACCACCTATATATAAATAATGTCTCATAATGTTCTATGTGATGGTATCAAAGAGTGAACATATGCCGTCTCTGCAAATACCAACGTGGTAGTGCCCAGATTGTGGTATATACTTTTGTATAAAAAATCTGTTTCCTCTTTTTCTAGGCATTTTGTTCATCAACTTTTGCATTTTCACTCGTATAAATTTTACTTTGCTCATTTTTGATTTTTTTCAGTATGTATATTGACGAGTAATGTTTTTATGTTTGTATAATGTGTATTATGAGTTGTGTCATCAGCTTATAATATAAATGTTCTCTTTTAGCGTTGAAATGTTGCTTTCATTTGTTGTTTGTTTCAGCCGGACAAATTGGGGCCATGAAGCTTGTCAAGTCTTGCTGGCTTTTTGTTCATGGTCCTCAACATTGTACAAATGTTCAAATAAAATTTGATTTGATTTAATTTGAGCTTATTTTTTGGCCCGTAAAGATAAGAAAAAAGATATCTTGGCCTTCTGGTGAAAAACAATAGAGTCCGATTTAATGAACCTTGCTTTCTGGATCAAAGGAGGCCTCGTCACCCAAACGTTTCTTTTTTTTCTCTCGATATTCTGAATTTCGAGAGAAAGAAGGACAAATCCAAACGTGCGTGGCAAGCCATGATGACATCACTGAGCTCCTGACGTGTCCGGGCTTCAAACAGCATCATTCAAAGTGGTTATATAGGGCATAGTGTACTTTTGACTGCCCGGTCTCCTCCCGTCTCTTGAAAGATTGTGTTGTTGTTTTTTTCTTCGTAGTTTTCTTCAATATAATCCTTCAGGGACGAGGTGCTAGTGGACGTGCGTGTTTCGCTTCTCCTCGCCACCGATTCCCATTGAGTGTGGTTTCCCTTTTCGGGCAGCCACCACTCGCACACATTGACGCAAGGCGGGTTTCGCTTCGGCGCACATTCCTTCAGTCACGCGAGCTCGCGTGGCCGAGTTGCAATACAGTGATTCACAAAATCTGGACGTGACTGCGAGCGCTGAATTACGGCGGTACTCGCCGCACCCGGCTCTCTTCTGTTTTTTTTTTCCACAGACAACCCTTCTTTTCCCCGCTGAAGTCCCCGATTGCTCGGCTCTTTTCCGGCCGGTTTCCTGGTGAAGCTTTCCTTCCTGCTTCGTCCCCCACTCTTCCCTCGCATTTGCACAAATGCGAATGGTCTACGTGATCCGACACTGGCAGTTATTTTTGAAGCACGGGCATTTGTAGATATATAGGCTGAAGACCAGGAAAAAGGAGGAACTGGCCACACAATAATACATACGGAACGGGCATTTAGTAAACGAGCGCTGCTTTACTGCGAACGCGACCTCTTGTGGAGGACTGTGGCAACGCCGACAAGTTTATTGTTCTGTTTTCCGCCACGAGTCGTACGCTTGGTGGTTGTGGCCTCTATGAGGTTGCTTAACGGAAAGTAAAGGAAGTGCTTCTTTGCGCCTCTCTAAGGCTCCCCATATTGTAGCCGAGAAACGAGCTTCTAAGAAAGCGAACCTTAGAGCACAGGTTCAGTACCATCGCACCAGCCTGCTCGTGCTTTTTTTATATTTATAATGTGTTTCGCTGTGACATAGTTGTAGCCCAAGCAGCAACAGCCCAATAGATCACTGTGGAGGACGTTGATGATCTGCGTAATCTGATAGTAAGTTAGAGGCTGCGCCACCAAACACTGCGCAATGCTGCCTTGCATCAACTCCACTTTCGTATGTACCAGTATCGTTGTCAAGAGAAATGTTGCCGAGCACGGCTCGTCGTCAGTTATGTACACCAGCCTCACGCACCACATTGAGAGGCACTTCGAAGCATAAACAAGATGAGGCTCACCCGGATCACAGGTCGTAAAGTGCATTTGACCTGCGGCCCCACCGTTTACATGCGAACACAATCACTATGAGCATATCTGAATGAATTCTTCAATTCTTTCTTGTAAATGTGTATTTGGTTGGCATACAATATATGCGAAAATGTCTGAGGAGATCTATTTGAGGGCTGCAGATTACAGGCTAGCCCTTTTATATATATCGCTGGACCTTCAAAAAGGGTTCTGTCTCGGGAGGTTCGACGGGCGCATTTGTGGTTCCATCTCGATCAATCACTGTCAAGTTCAAGTCCTCACACATCGTTACATCCACTGGCTACAAGCTCACTGCTTTTCTAGGCACAATAAAATTTGTTTTACAGGAATCTCCTTATAAATGGGAATATTTTGTTACTCCAAGGCCGCAGCCCACTGTGTGCTAGTCGCGTTTCTCACGACTAAAAGCAAAGTTCCTCATTCATCTAATCGAGGCAGCCCCTAAATGTTCGTGAAGTCTAGGACGTAGAAAGTAGCATCAGTTGGTGTCTCAAATAAATAAATTAGCCATCGCACCACTACCCAAGGACCCGATATATTCTTTCAATAGCTACCGGGTTACTGTGGGAATAGACGTAATCACCTCGTAATCACATTGCCGACAATCCTGCCCGATGTGCCCACGACGGAGCACCCACACTGCGTATACTCCTCTCAACAGCCTACGCTGCAAGAGTACTTTGCCACATCGCGCATAATCCCACTTTAACGCATTGGAATTCTCCACTGAACTTCACTCATCAACCAGAGCACCTTGAATCCTTAATAAAACTAAGTCTGCTATCGAAGACTCTGGACGTGTCAGTTGTAGGTCGGTGTAGCCTTTACTAACTCGCTCAGCTATCCAGTTGGTATCGTTGTCTCATTCAAGTGTGATAACTGCAACTGTATAGAAACGCTTGACAACATCTTCTTCTACTGCCATGACTTTGTAGAATATATCCGTACTCTCCGATGTTCTTTGAAAAGAGTGGACCATTGTTCCCTTACTCAGGGAAAAATCTTACATGCATGTTAACATAGTACGTCAGCCAAGAAAGTGACAAGAGCCCTTTTACAATACATGAAGCCTTAAGGCATCATATGGCAATGAGCGACCACCTGTGAAAACCTGCATTGTGTGTGTGGTGTGCAGTGTGCATCTCATTCTTTCTCTCTCTTTCTTACTGCCTTATTTTCCTTTCCCCACGTGTAGAATCGCACACTGGACGTAGTCTACTTACCATTCCTACCTTTTCCAATATTACTTCTCTCTCTGCCTTCTTTTTTCTTTCTATCTTTTCTCAATTCGCTATTTATTTTTATTACAAAAGAAGGGGTTGGCTTCGCTGTCCTCATTTTCAGCCCATTCGGTAATTTTAACGTGATAGCGTTAAAGAGCTCGTGTCTCAGAAATTCCGCCGTTGGAGTCGGCACCGTTGGTTGTGAGCGAAAAATCAATAAAGAAGCAAATAAAATAAAGAATAAAATTTTCAATACCAATGAAGAACTTACCCGGGCCGTTCGGGTGGTAAGCAGGTATTTTACCACAAGGCCATGATGTTACTTGCAGATGCTTTGGGAAAAAACACTACATAAATGCCGTGTAGTGGAAGGAGTCTTCTTAACGCATTTGTTTGAAAGGTGTCACAACGAAAACCAGCCCATTCGGCAATTTGTAGGTGCATTTGAGAGGCCAGCAAACTACGTCGAAAAATGCCGGGATAGTGCAGCCATCACCACTAGAAACACACAGGAACTTTCAAACAGTTCTAAAAATGGACAACTATGTTCTTCTAGCAGAAAGCATATCTTGCCTTTCCAGAGGCGTTCATCAAGAAAACAGCAAACGCTAGATAATGTGCTGCCATCTCTGAGACATCGTGGGACTCCTTATGGCCTCTCAATCGGCGAGCGCGCAGCGTGTATCTTAGAGGCCATGCTAATCTTGCTTTAGATCCAAACCTGTATGTACTATTCGCGCGCACGAGCTGGTACAATCCACTGTGTGTGTGTGTGTGTGTGTGTGTGTGTGTGTGTTTGTGTGTGCGTTCGTGCGTTTGTGTGTGTCACAAAACACATTATTAAGTATGCACATAGCGATTGAATGGTGCACTAGAGTCCGGATTTCATAATAGCGTTCAACCCTTAAAGGTGAAGCTTAAGAGTCCTTCAATCTTTACGTATTTGAGGCGTTGATCGTGCGTTATGACATATCGTTTCTTCGTAAATGACCGGTTTTACTCTTTTTATTTCGCAGTGTTCCCGAAATTGTGCTTGCGTCGCATTTCGCGCACCTACACCAGTGATAGAGACGTATTCAGACAAAATGTTCGTTGGCCCATGAAGTGATTAAGTGGTAAAAAATTATGTTTTAACTATGTTATTTCACTTCTTTCGTGTCTTCCGGCCCTACTTTGCTGCAATTGAGTGGTTAGGAAAGCATTTTTTCGCTCACGTCTCAGTAGGCATGAAATTAACGCGTCCGAGAAAAAGAGAATCCTGGGGGTTGAGCCAATGCTGGCAGGTGGTGGGACCTTCCAGTTTCAGTTTCCAGTTTATTGTGCGTATTTGGGTGGAGAGTTGCACGTACCGAGAGAGATTCAGAAAGAGTCCCTTAGTATGACCGCTACAAGGAGACCTCTTCTTATGAAATACATAGAAATAGATAAAAACAGGAGCAGAATCGCGAACAATTAGCGTCAATATGTGTAAAAAATATTATAATTGGCACTGTGGCATGCAACAACATTTAGAACGTTCCACATCTAAATACACATTGAACACCAATTCACAAAGTAAAACCTAAGAAAGGGCAGTGATGCAATTGTTTTGAGTGTACACTAAATGTTTCAGATGTAAAATAAATAATGAACGTGGATAAAGAAAACATAAGATGCATTGTAAAATTGAAAAAAGTAACGACAATAAATACGTGTGACGCTAAGATGACTGGGAGACTTGGCCTCGCTCATACACCATGTTTATTCCATTCTCACTTTTTCCTTCTCGGCCTCTACCAACCATAGCTTCATACGTCACATGATTCTCCTCCCCCCGAAAAAAGGCATGAATTATGAACAAGAAAAAGTAAAAAATGAGAGGTTGAGAAGTTACAAATGTCAAAATGCACAATTAGTTTCCATAAGTGTTCCGTAAACTCGCAAAACTTCAGAAAAGAGTGCAGCAGTCCAGTAATTGGGGGAGTTCTGGTGGGCGAAGCTGGCTGTGGCGTTCTGGAGAACGTAACCGCATCTTGCAAAACTGCACTTGCCATGACATGACTTGAGAAGCTGGGAGAAACAAATAAGTTTGAAAGTACTTGTAGCATTTGAAGGTTGAATGTCGTAGGCGCCGAATTCTCTGTCGTACGCGCTATGTTCTGTGTCGTGGCTCAGACAGAATCAGTGCTTGCAGCAGCGTGTACAAGTACTGAAGTTCAACGAACTACGTCTATGCTCGTGCGTTGTACAAATGAAAACGTTCAGTCTGTTTCTTAGTTTTCTGTGGCGTTGGCTCCGTTGATCGGATCGTGAGTGATGTTTGGATATCTGGTGTAGAAGACTTCTTTGACGTTTCTTCCTGAGAAGATAGCTCGGATATTGACTTCGTCCTTCCTTTAGTTGGTGTCGTTTCTGACGAACTTCCTTAAGCCGCAAATGCGCTTGTCATCTCATTTTCGTTCGTCATCATGCTAGTTCATGTAACTGCTGTAGTTGTGGAGTCTGACGAAGTAGTTTTCCGTTGTTAACATGACCCTGCTTTCCTGTCCAACTTGATGTGACCAGTAAATAGTGAGTGCTCATTGAGGCCTCATAATTCTTGTCCGACAAAGAAGGTTGCGGGCTAGAATTAACAGAAAGATCTTCGGAGGCTTTTGCAACGCCGTTCTTAACGAACACTTTGGTTCACGACAATGCCTGAGAGGTGATGCTTCTGAGCCTCCTGTGTTGTTTACACTCTCAGTTGACTGTGTTCTCGATAGCGACGCCGCAATAGGCGTGGTTCGGTCGGATTCTAGTTGGGAAAGACTGTATTTCTGTGCTACGAACGATGCGAGCTATTCTGGCACATGTGACTGAACTGTAGGTTCCAGCCTTGACTGAGTATGCTCCGAGCTTCTCTGCTCTATTCCGACCATAGTGAACGTCGTATAGGAAGCGAGGAGGGCGTTGTGAGCGACCGAAGATCCACGCGATGGAAAAGCAGGAAGTTGGTCAATGCGTGAAGGCTGCTTTTGACTATGACGACCGAGTGCGGTTGTCTGTGGATGGTGGGTTATAAGCAAGTCTTAGTCGTAGTCGTCATTGTATTCTTTAAACCAAACGATCATTTCTTGTTTGATCTTTTCCCATGACTCGTCGTTTTGAAATATGCGGGTGAGGTAGAGTTTGAAGGCCTCACCGGAGACGTAGTCGGTAAATCTGGCGACCATCTCCCGTTGCCACCAAGATGCAGCGGTAGCGTGGAGCTCAAACAGTTGAAACCAGTCCTGTATATGTCCATCAACCGCTGCTCCGGTGTACTAGGGGTGGAAAGGTCAGTCGATGATTCCGTCATGATTCTCGTCAATGTGTACTGCTAGGTGCTGGTTCGGTAGTTCATTTATGGTCAGGGTGTCTTGCGGAGAGCCTTGTCGATGATGTGCGTCTGATGAAGGGACTGGCAGGTCTCCATCCTGTTGACTCGTGTGACGCTATGATGACTGGGAGACCTGGCCTGGCTCATACGCCATTTTTATTCCATTCTCACTTCTTTCTTCTCGGCCTCTACAAACCATCACTTTATACGTCACATGATAATCACGTGAAGTATGAAGTGATAGTCATGTGACGTATGAAGCGATAGTTGGTAGAGGCCGAGAAGGAAAAAGTGAGATTGGAATAAACATGACGTATGAGCCAGGCCAAGTCTCCCAGTCGTCATAGCGTCACATACACATGATTCAGAAATTCAAAAAATGATTCAGGTAAAGGCGAGAAAAAATGTTGAAGACATTCAGTGAGGGTAAAGTTTTATTCTCCAGAGGCAGCGTGCTTCATATCTTGATTGCACAAAAGCTCTATGTTTTCCGTCCGTATTTTGTGTGTGGCTTGGTCAATAAGATATTGCTTTCAATGGATAAACGTGAAGTACTATAGAAAGTTGTAAATTTATTACCTAAGACATACTGATGATTCTAAGTCTGTACCAGGTGGTAGGCAGTTACGGCTAAGTTAAAGACGACCATACTTGAAATAAAAAGAAGATTTAGTGAAGGAACTAATGGAGCTGAATGACAATGATTATCGCTGTGCGTTATTCTGTGGATACCCTGTTTTTGATTATGCGCTAATGGGCTTAAGTAAGTTTTATATGAATGTCCCCAAGATTCAATGCAGTAGTTAAAATGAATATGAAGGAAGGCAAATTGTGAGCAGGTAGTGTAGGGAGCGCAAAAAATATGTGGGGTCTAAGCAGAATACGAATACCAAAGGCAGTCTTCTTTTTCATTAGATGAATATGTTCAAGAAAGCTAAAAAAACAACCTAGTTCGGCACCAGATAGTCAGATAGAAATATTTATTGTAACATACACCGTGAGGGCTTTGTATCGTTTTCGACCGACAACTTAAAATAACACGCTTTGTGTTAGATAGGTTAATAACAAGCTTGTTGTTATGGCCCCAAATAATGACACTCTGAAGGTCACAGTTTAGCTGAGATGTTAGCGCAGGAATGGAGTCATGTGCATTCAGTAGGATGGTGCCATCTCCGTAAACCAAGGATCCTGTGTATGTTATGAAAAATCTGTAAGGTGAATAATGTAGATGACCAATGAAATAGGACCTCATATAGATCTTTGTGTCACACCTATACTGGTATTTGAAGGCCACCCGGTAGATGCAACACACCCCTTTTGCCAACGCTTCACGTAGACGGCACTCTTGGGCTCACCCACCCAGAGAAAATCTGCGGTCGACTTTTCCTGTCACTCTCTTCCTTCATCTTCTTCTTTCTATCTCGACTTTTATGTTCCCTGTATACTTCTTTCTTTTTGTTTACTTCCAAAATTCTTGGCGGCTAGAATTACCCTTTGCAAATAGCCTACTTTGTTCTAGAACATATGGTAGCGTTGTACGGCTCGCGTTGCTAGCTTTCAGCAGTGGAAAACTTGTAGAGTCCCCTCGTTGAGCTCTGTGGTGGGTGGCCGCCAACGCTGCTGAACAAAATACAACCTGCGTTCATAGAGCGTTCCCCTTGATGAGTGAATGTACCTCCTCAAAGCTGGTACACACCGAAGACTTCAATTTTTTTATCCAGCCAATAGTAATATTCCCTCACTTCTATTTTATACACTATGAGATAAGTGATGAACAAGCCATAACCGTATTGTCTTCTAGTGGCCAGGTGCCTAACAAAATTCTCGGTGCATGGTACAAAATTACTCAAATCAGCAGCAGAGGTCTGCTTCAAGAGGTACGGAACAAAGACCAATTGAAAAAGATCAGGTTTCTTGCAAAATTCGGTGACATACTACTCAGTGTTACGCCACACAGGTTTACGAACTTGGTTCTGGGGGTAGCATCTGACGCATATGTGCTTGACCTGGCCGAAACTGGGGCCGGATTCACAAAACTCACTTACGAAAACATTTTTGCGCAAGAGAAATTTTGTTGCGTAAGTCGATTCACGAAACGAAAAAAACGTCGTAAGAGGCCATCGTTGTCACATCGGCCGCTGCAAATAAAGTGCGCTGTGACTGCCCGGGAACATGTCAGCGATGGTAATGCAGTTGCTATATTTGCTTACGTCACCGAAAAGTGCTCGTAAGTGTATTCACGAAGCGAAATTGTGCGTAAAAACAGCATGGCTGAGAAAAAATACTAAGAGTGGTCCGGACCACTCTTAGGAACAATGTGGCTACTTAGAACCTGCTGCCGCGGCGGTATACTTTGGTGCCCTGGCTGGTTTGGAGTTAATTCACGCCCATTAAGGGTTGCCTGATGACTGCTGGTGCGTTTTTATTTCTTTCGGCGTTTTGAGCTTCGCGTTTTGTTTCCCTTGTACGCAGTGAATGGTGTTGACAACCACCATCGTTCAATAAGTTCGAAGTCGCAGTAATTGAAGAATTCTATTGGGCGTCAATGGCATAAAACTACGCATGTCAAGATTTGTGGTTGGATGAAAACCAATGTGCTACGTGAATGGTCGGTGCATTCGAACGCGGCAAGGAATAGGATCAACCTAATTTATTATGTTGTTGTGTTGCGCCCCATCTCATCCAATTAAAAGTGCGACTCGAGATCCTTGCCTCATTGGGGGAAATTACCACCAAAGAGGTTAATGGGAGCACATTCTTTGCACGCTATTGGAAATAAAAATGAGAGGAAGCTTTCAGTGAGTGGTTCATGAAGTTTGTTCTCTAGTGTACTTTCATTGGCTCTAACTGTCCAATGGTTGCGATCTCTGGAATACAGCTTTCGATACACTTTGGGACGATCTAGAACAAAGCGTACTTTGTAAACCAAAGCGTATTAGGGGTGCGCGTGATTACGCATGGAACTACAAACAAATCATGCATCTTCACCTTCACTGTTCAGACACCGATATGGACCGTGATAATATTGTCACGATGAGTCACAAGTACTGGGGTATGTATTGAACGACCGGGTAGCTAGCTCTAGGACGATGCGTCAGTCGTGGCTGGCTCTCGAGCCGAGAAGAGACACGCAAATCTTCTTTCTTTCCTTCAGATGGTAGAGCCGCTCTTGCAGTCGACCCACTACGTGTGGGTGGCATTATCCCCCCTTTCGAAAAGAAAAAAAAGTCCCAAAAGGGGGAAAGAAAAGTACATAGCACCACCACGATGTTACGACATAGGCACGTGGAAAAAAGAAATTGGAAATTCGTATAAAGTAAAAATAGAAAGGAGCGTGCCAATAAAAGAGAATCGGTGAACGAAGAAGCAAGTTCACAAAAATAAATAAATAACACAAAGAACAGTGTACGGCAAGAAAAAAGTTATGAACAACGCGCAATAAATGGTTTCATGCGCAACACATGAACGACATCCGACCTCGGTCGTGTCCTACTCCGTGCCTGCGATGTTGAGTCCGGAACCACTTCGTAGTTCACGTCACTGACGCGACGTAACACTTTATAAGGGCCAAATTACCGGCTCACTAACTTTTCACTAAGGCCACGGTGGCGGGCGGGCGTCCACACCCAAACTTGGTCTCCGGGGTTGTAAAATACTTCACTGTGGCGGATGTTATAGCGCCGTGCGTCTGCCTGCTGTTGCTGGCCGATGTGTAGTCGCGCGAGCTGCCGGGCTTCCTCAGCACGCTCTGCGAATTCATCGCAGAGCGTGCAAGCAATCGGAATGAAATGACCCTAGTGACTTTGTATGACACCTAAAATATGCAAACCCTCATGATTCTGGAGCAAACCTTGGCTGAATTCATCCCTGCGTCAATTACCAGCCATTTAACTTGGCGCACGAACATCATTCAAAGGTAGAGCGAGCCACTGACATGTATTTTGTGCGACGCAGCGACCACTTGACCTGAGAATAATAGCGTTGCGAAGGCGAATCCCCTGTCGCATGCTCTGATCGAAGCAGACGACAAACGCGAGCAGACGACGGCTTGGCCGACAGGCACAGCTTGTGATTGGTTGTGAAGCAATGCCCTCCACATCAGCTCACTCCGTGACGTTGCCAAAACACCTCTTTCATCTGGCACGCCTGTCCTGTTCGTCATATCACCCCCCTCGCACATAAGAGGAAATTTCTTCCCGCCGTGAAAATGGTGCAAGTAATTTCTAAGAGCTCTCTTATGTGCTGCGCAGTTGTCGAAAACAACAAGGCGTCGTAAACAGCATGTCGGTCGGTGGGACTTTCAGCAAACGCTTCTCGCACGAGTTACTTCAGCGTTTGACCGGATGTGTTGTGATTACAGCAGCTCTTTCGGTGCGTGTAAGCAGTGCGGAAAGCTGTGGCAGTGCAATGGTGTACGGTGAAGCGCAGTGAAGCCTGTGCGTCAGTGTGGTTATCAAGCGGGGATCGGCGTCGATGTATCGACGGCAACTAGCACTCGAGAAGCCTGCATTGTGTGTTTGTGTGCCGGTAACAGTTCGTTCGCTTGACTTTCCAGTCTCTCAGTTGGGTGCTGTACGACATTTCAGATTGACAGCGTTTTGACACGTTACATGAGTGACCCCAAGTACGTACGGAAACGTATGAACTACGCACTCGGTTCTTGCTTCGCCACTAGTTAGCCCGTTTACTTAGCCTATTTACTTGACAGCAATGTACTGTTCGGAAGTGAAACGATGTTCGTTGTGAAAAGTGGTGCTGTGCTGACGTTCCAAGGCTTGTGAACAAGCTGTGCTCATGTGACCGAAAATTGAAAGACAGCGTTGATAACTGTTTTGCCCTGCGAAGTTGTGCTGGGGCAGCTTGGCGCTTTTGTTTGTTAAGTCGTCACTTCTCCTTTTTGTGATAACCATAGTCCTAGCGCTGTGATGTGATCAACCACAACTGCGAGATGCTACATTCTGTTGTGTATCGTGTTACTTTGGAAGCGCGCCTAGACTGTTCTTCGGTAACAACTTGAGAGTTATATGTGGCAGCGAGAGCCCGTGAACGTCAAGCTTACCTCTGGCCCCCAGACCTAGCGCTGTGATGTGATCAACCAAAGCTGCAAGATGCTACATTCTGTTGTGGATCGTGTTACTTTGGAAGCACGCCTAGAGTGTTCTTCGGTAACCACTTGAGAGTTTATGTGGCAGCGATAGCCCGTGAACGTCAAGCTTCCCTCCGGCCCCCAGAAAAAGGAAAGATTTCACCGGTGCCTTGCTTTGGATGAAGTTGTAGGCCAATATCGCCTAACTACAGGTTTCCGAGTTCGTCTGGCCATCGTTTTGCACAGCACTAGAGCCTTCACAACAGCCGGTCATGGCCAGTTCTTACACTTTATCAATGGACGTGCACACCTGGCCAGCCCTTCATTGCTGTCATTGGCAGCTTCCAGTCTGCAGATGCCCTTTGCCTGTTGGCCGTACTTGGTTCCTCATGACACCGACGCCAACTAAATGCTGCCATCGGTGAGTTCACCTTGCAGAACTAAATTTCACCGGTACTATAATTCACGCAGTTCTATAACGGGTGCAAGTTTTTAAGCCCATCAGATGTAATGTTTCTCTATGGTAAGTTTAAGCATGAAAAATTTACTAATACTGTTATATACATACATATATTATGGAGCAAATACATAAAAAATTTTTTGTGATTTGATACAAGTGAGCTCTTGTTTGATTATGAGGTTATTCCTGTCGATTGACCACGTTTGATAGTTGGAAAGTTAATGTGAATTTATTTTTCAGGAGCCAGGTTGCACTTAAAAATTTATGTTATTTTGGAAAATTAGTTCTATAGACGATTACCACTGTGATAGTACTATACTTCAGTAGGACATATATATTGCGGTACGTAAATTTTGCATGAGGCTTCAGTTTATTTTAAAGTGATTATAGCAGATCTTAGTCACTTTAACGCAGTGATAGCTTCCTCAAATAAGTATTAGAAGTAAGTGCTTTTAATGATTGTTTTTAAATATCTCGTTTTTGGCTCTTCACAGATCGCAGAGATTGGTTTGTTAAGGTCCTGTGATGCATCGGTTGCACATTCTGGCACATCAATCACCATCATTACTTGGAGCACCTGTACAAAAATAGGAAGGACACGTTCTCCTTAACTATGCAAGCCTATGTCACTGCTGGGACTGTTATCATTCAGCGGATGTGGCGTGGAAGCATGCATGGCAGCCTCATCTGGAAGGACTGCGATCTGCTTGGGAGCTTCGAGGGCACAAAACTGCCTAATGGCTGGCTGCAAGGTTAGTTTTTCTTTAATACATACGATTACGTGAACACCACTTACTGTGCACAAATTGAAAACCCAAGCTTGGTTGCTTTCAGTGGATACCTGTAATATTCTTACACATAATTCTTATTCAACATTTATAGAACTGAATTGCAAGATAATTAAGAATGTTGAAAGCTGAAAGCCTGCCGCTTATGAATGAAACTCCAATAATCTGAGACTCAAAAGCTTGTGCTTTGAAACGAGCACAAATACTTTGATTCCTTATTGAGCTCTCGAGCTTGTGACTCCCTCTGTGGATCAAGTGCTCTGGAAGGGAATAGCCAGTGGGTGAAAATTGCCTGGCTGTTCACAACTTGCAAGGAGAAAGACCTATTGAAGAAGCTTCAGATGACATAGGGCCAGTAACTGCATCTTTTACCTAATGTAGCTTTTTCTCTCTCAGTGCTGTTGCTTGCGTTTCAGCCGAACATGTTCACCACGATCGCATAGTGATATATATTTTTCTACAAATTGTACCTGACTTAAGTATGCATTGTTGATCTTTAAAGGTGACGTTCAGTGTGTTTCAAAGCCATGGCTTCTCATTTCTCTGTCTGTGGCCAGCCTGTTTCAGCAGCAGAGCGATGCAGCTAGCACACATGCAATCCAAGTCATGGAGCGCTCCTTTGCTGTTCTGTGCAGGACGCAGCATATCCATCCGGCAAGACACTGGTATCAACAATAATGGTGAGTGTTGGTGGCACCTGTAGGAGCCCGTTGTGTTTGTTGCGTATGATTATTTCCCCTGATGAAGTGCATTTTTGAAAGGTTTTTTTTATTTAGAATAATAGATGTCAGCAACAAGCACACTCATAATCCACAAGTTCTTTGTGTCTTCTAGACTGCCCATTTGCTCCTATATGCAGTACGGTGAGCTGGCTATGTTAGACAGCCTTAAAGCTATGAGCATTGGCTGTTGTGTTGAAATGCAGTATAACTTGTGTTTCTTAGTGAACTTATTTGTGGTCTGCTTCTCGCACCTAGTGTAAAATCAAAATAGAAGAAATTTTATTGGCTTTTTATGTCTTGCAGAAGTTTCATGCCTTCATCTATAACATTGTAGTTTTGCTCTTGTATCACAATAAATATCGTTTCAGTCTTCACTGTTTGTGTGTGTGTGTATTGAGGCTTGTCATTAGCTTCTGAAAATACAATATCTGTAAATATGAGCACATAATTGACAACTATACACTCTTGCATGTAGCATGGTTGTAACAATGATCTGTATTTTTCTAAGTTCCAGCAGTAATAAGGGGTTTGGTGCTCCACGGTAATGAACAGTGTATCAAGAACAGAGCACAGAAGACCAACAAGTATAAAGGAACTGCCAGTGACTGCTCTCCTGCTCAAAGTTTACAACAGCAGAAAGAGCACATTGTGATGTCAGGAGCAGCTGCTGCTTAACTTCTTAGCAGTGCATTATTCAGCAGTTCATCTGCTTGCATTCGAAATTATTTAAATTTTGCATGGAAGATACCAAACTATGACAATAATTTAAAGGCGTCTGTAGTGTTAGTGGGCTAATATTTTTGAGCTGAAATTTTTAACATGTGTGTTAAGTGCCTGCGTGCCTCTACATTTACATGCCAGAAATCACAGCATCCATGGTCGCCAATGGTAACTGTGTTTGCATTCTTTGTAGTACAAGAAGTAAAGCCATGGATGCAGTAATCATGTACTTAGTCGATGTAATCCTTCAGTGTACACTCATTTTTATAGCACCAATGATCCCATGAGTGTATAAGCTCTGGGAAGTGAATCTATGTGGATTATTTCATTTGGAAGGAAGAGGATCATCACTGCTCCTAGTATATCTTAACACTAGATTTTAGTGCTTGTGTATTATCCCACTGCCTGTCCGTCCTTCAACAGTCTACTTATCTACTGTGTAAGTGTAACTTTTTAAATGTATACTTTGCTCGGATAGGTTTGTTCATAATGTAATGCAAGTGCCTTATCATCTATGCAGCTCTACTCAGACTAGAAATAAAAGTATTTATTTTTATATGTAGCTATAGCATGCATTCACTTGTGTTTTCCTAGGTGCCTGTACAATTGTTTAGCCCTACAAAAGTGCTGGTATACTCTAATATTGAATCTGGCATATTAAAATAGTTTGTTAGTGGAAGTAAGAATGTGTTTACAACCAATATTACTATCCTCAGATGAACTGTGAAAACTCTGTGGAAATTTATTTATATTTTTTGAACTTTGTGAAGGCAAATGGTATGTTCTTTTATTGTGGTCTCTGTTTCATGCAAATCACACATAATTACTTTGCAGTGGCATAGTATTAGTTGTTATTTTAAACATATGTGCTCAGCAACATCGCAGTTGAGGCCAGAAGCAAGACATACATGCAGTGCACTAGAGCATCACCTCACATAGTGTACAGTCTTTGCCCACTAGTAAACTCAATATTTTTCAAGCAGACTAAAAGACAGCTGTATGGAAACTGTGTTGATGTGCAAACTTTGAAGTCTTCTTGAGGAGTGTTTTTCATCATTTTTGTCCAAGTGAAGAAGCTACCCAAGGCCACAACTGGTGGGAATGTGGTGGTTTCCTCTCTCCAAAAGCCCTCCTACCAGCTGCCTCAATGTTAGCATGGGGTGAATTCACGAACTGGAAAAATAATTGGTCTTTGTTTTCTTGGCCGAAAGAGTCACTTCCACCGTTGAGCCACCCCGACGCGCCAGAATAGAAACTTTTAGCTAAATAAAGTTGATTCTACTTTTGAGAAGTGTTTTGGGGAAACGAAATGGCACCTATAGCTGTCAATATAAACACTGTTTGCACCAAGAAGCTTAGTAGCTTATAATTGTATTATTCATGTATTGTCTAGAATTTACTCGCGCTGTGCCAACTTTCAGCCCAAGTGTCCTAACAAGCTTTGTTAGTGGGTTGTGAATGAGCCATGCTATGTAAATAAACAGAGTGATATTGCAGACATGTACAAAATATTGATGCACAGCGCTTTTCTTTAGCATGACATTGTCAAGGGCTTTATTCTTGTGTTTTTTATAAAACCTGCTTGTCACTGGGCAGCGGCGCAAAACTATGCATCAAGCTTTTGCGAGATGGTTCGAGAAACACCGTGTTCAGACATAACAGTGCCAGTGGATTTCTCTCGTAAGTTACTTTGTGTAGTATATTCAAACTGAGTGTATTAGAATTGTTGTTTTATAGCCATTCAATTTAATATTTACACCTGAGTGTATGTATGTATGTATGTATGGGTGTACATATGTATATGTGTGTGTGCGTATATGTATGTATGTATGTATGTATGTATGTATGTATGTATCTTTTATATGAGAATCTGTTTGTCATTGGTAAGTTTGGTAATGATTTGGCTGAACTTGTTTCTAGTTATTTCTCTTTTGAGTCATTATACATTTCAATTTGTTTTGTACTGCATAAAAATAAATGTAACCTTACACAGAATATGTGTGTTCGAAGAAGTTGTTTCATTTACCAACCTACAGTCATGGGCAAGAAATTGGGTGAATGGAACGAACCTGCGAAGATTAGTTTAGAGCATAGCTACTCTACATGGCACATCTCATACACATTGCGTTGATTGAATATGTCGATTTCAACCTTTCAATTTTAACCAGAATAAGCAAGCTATCACCCGTGGTTGATATGTGTGTGATATTTATGCATACTGTGATACCGGTTCGCAATTAAAATTAAGGTCACAAACCTAGTCAAGCTGAATACACGAATTTTGTCCATGCACCTTTCATCTGCACTGGAACTGTTGTTAATAAAACATAAATTTCAGCTTAGAAATTTATTCTAGTAACCAAAAGCAGGGTATCTCTTTATCACACAAATCAAATTGCCATTGTTCTGTTCCATTCTAGACAAGAGGGAACCCTCTCAGCAGAACTCGATTAACTGCTATAGTTCATTTTAACCATTGACAGCGACATTACACTGAAGCGTGCAGCATGACAAATAGCGCGAGAGAAGACATAAACTAATCACTTTGTTTGCGTCAGCTCTAACTGTCCGTGCTCTTTGGTCTTGCTGCATGTGATGATGCATACCAAATTAGCACGAAAGCGTGTCCCTACAAAGGCAGTCAACTTGGCTGCAAGCAGTTAGCTCACTGCATGTGTAGATTTTCTTCAAAACACCGTGAAGACTGACTGCTGGTCGAATATCGAAACACGTGAAAAGTAATATACCAGGTATGATATTGGTATTTCAGCACTGGACACTTTTGCGATAAGAGAAGATGGAGGAGAAAATTATGAACCCTGAATTGTTTAATTTTTGAAGGAGCACAGTACAGCGCTTTTGAGTCAAAGGGGGAGCGAAAGAAGCAAGTGCGAAAGCCTACTTCTCAAAAAACTAGTACCCGCCACCACGCATAATGCCAGGCCGAGCAACCTCTTGAAAATAAAAAGTGCCCAGTGATTCTGCAAATCGAACCAAGTACCTCCTAGATTGCAGTTGAGCGCTGTAACTGCTCGTCCACTGCAGCGGTGCTTGCATTCGCCCTATTGCTGATATATCGTCATTCCTTCGAATGAAGCCAAATGCAAAAACGTCCGGTGAAACTTTGTCAAAATTAGAAAAAATAGTTAGAATGCGTTTGGCCAAGGTTACTAGAAGATAGAAACCGCCACGTGTGACTGTATAACCGTGCGCTATTTACTCTTGTACATTACTGTCATGACATTGGGATAGCCGGCTCTAACGTAGGCTACCTTCTCATAGTTTACCAAATATAAATTAGAAAATAAAAATATATATCGGCCTGTGACAACGCTAATCAACTATTATGAGTTCACTGTCACTAGTGTCACTTTCACTAGATGAATGCTCAGTTTGCTTCCATTACCGTTATTTAGCAAAATTTGGCTCATTAACTCAACTCTCCTAATTAGCATTGATTCTCACATCTAAGGACAGTCACACTTCATCTCGCTTTCTGAGTGGCTGTCACTCCGATATAACGCGTATTCCACTTTTTTGTGCTTTCCGAGCATCTGACGCTGCTTTGCGAAGACTTTCCCTGACGTCTGCTGGGCCAGAATATGGCCTTTGTTATCTATCAATTTCAAGCTTTCGCGAACCCGAAACGAGAGTCTCTCTCTCTCTCTCTCTCTCTCTCTCTCTCTTCATTCTTTTCGCACGTGTGATAACGTCTCTCGACCTCGAGACTCGTATACACGTCCCTTGCTTTGTTTGCTCACTCAAACAACGCTGAACCAAATATTTGCACCGTGTTTTGTGAAAAGCATTAGCACTGAGACACCTCCCGACGAGTCTCCCTCATTTTACGTAGACATATACCTAAGCCTAAGCGTATGCACGTTCTCGCATTGCGGCTTTATAAAAATGCTGCGGTGCATGCAACCAGCGAAATTGCTCTCACAATTTCATTTGATTACTGCTGTTATCTATTTCCGCACAATTCGTCTCCAGGCACCAAAGTCGCTCATGTGTCTTGTAATAAGAATATTGTAACAAAGCCTATTTTTGACTATAGCTACAAAACACACTTACGTTCACCACTATACCATGCTCGATTGCACCGAATTAGTTAAGTAGCAGCGCAGCTTCAATGAAAAAGGTAACTAACTGGTCGCGTTAAATAGGGGAAGACATTCGAGGCACATTTTCAAACATTGCATGCATCGTTTTATGTGTGGTTTTATTTGTATGGTGCACCTGGAGTGTTGTTTACTTGCACTTCGCGAGATAGTGCATGGATTGCTCGGTGGCTTAAGGCCATCGAGCAATTATTTTTTTTAGCTACAGTCGTTGATTAAAGGCGAGTGCTTGGCTTTGCACAGCCCACCAAAACCTCTATTACAACGTACGCGGCATCCCGTAAGCGCTGTAGCAGACGCTCGCGGAACTGAAACTTAGATGCAGCAAATCATTGGCTATCATCGTATACTCTTGATGCTAGACGCTTTGCGTGCTACCTTGATATTATCGGCACACACTACTTTCTTTCCTTGTCGTTTCATCGGCTATCGTGTGTCGTCCTTGCCCTCTTAAGTGCCGAATAAGTTAAATTCATACCTCGCTACAGTAATCCCTCCAGGTAAGAGAATATTTGGCTACAAAAATGCGTAGCCAAAGAGAAAGCTTTGTGAATTCGGCCCCTGAAGTTCTGGAAGCACGGAAGAGGCAGAAAGTGACAAACGTATAGCGAAACAAGATAAGAAGAAACGAGAAGTAAATACTATGAGGTCTTGCTTTGGGACGACGTTTATTTGCCGAAAACGTCTTGACCAACCGCTATGGTGAACACAGCATAATGATGCTCATTCTTCAGAACCATGAGTATGCTTAACGAACGTACTACCGCAATATTAATGTACAGATGACGAAGATGAGTACAGTATATGCTCCCGTAATTTCCCCCACGAGAAAGTGGCCAGCTTAGCCACAGCAGGTCAACAGTAAAAAGAGCATCGCATGAAGGGCTTCATGCGATAGAAGTGCCTACCTTCAGTTCTTCAATGACGGCGGGCTGCTCAAGCTACAAAGGGTGCCACGCTTTAATTAACAGGTGAAATCTCCTCCAGAATGGTGTACGGCCCGATAAAGTGTGTCATGGCTGAAATTCATCACACAAACCAGGTGTGCGAACAGTGTCAGCAGTAGTACCTCGTTTCCCGGGCTGAAGGATACGGTACGTTATTGTTCATTATAAACAATATTTTTATCTTGCTGCCTGGCTCCTGTATTCATGCGAGCACTTTGGCAACACTGGGCGAATCGCGACACGCATTCCTCCAGAACGGATGCGGATGGGTTCACGTTGGAGGCAAAAAAACATCCAGAAAGGAAGCAGGAGAACGACCGTAAGCGAGGCAAAATGGTAAGTAGCCTCTTGTCCACTGAATAGTCGTATTAAACGTGATTTTGACGAATCGTAGGATGCCGCCCAGGTTTCATGAGCTGGTGTATTATAGGCGGCGATCAAGTGGCAAGAGTGCGATGGACTCGCTAGGACAGGCTGTTATTCAAGGGGTGATAACTTGAAGTGGTCTTATTAGTTATGCCACAGGCATGAAGAAGTGCCCCGCTGCGGTGAAATAGTGACTAAGGTACTCGGCTGCTGAACCGCAGGTCGCGGGACCGAATCCCGGTTGCGGCGGCTGCATTTCAGATGGAGGCGGAAATGTAGGCACGTGTGCTCAGATTTTGGTGCATGGTCAACAACCCCAGCTGATCAAAATTTCCGGAGCCCTCCACTACGGCGTCTCTCACAATCATGCGGTGGCTTTGGGACGTTAAACCCCGCATATCAATCAATCAGGCGTGGAGAAGTTCGTTCACTAGTTAAGATAGGAAAACGTTTCCACGGTCACTGATCGTAACACACGGAGCACCATGGCGAAGTATAATGGCTTTGAGAACGAAGTCATCAATTTCGAAAAATGAACAAGTGATCATAGACGCCGTCTCGAAGTAGCGCGTTAAATGATCAACGACTGTCACTATGCACCGGTTGCCAGCGGGACTGACGGGAGGGGAGCTGTAAAAATTGGCACCCAGAACTTCAAAGGTTGTCGCTGGGCATGGAAGAGGCTGCAGTGAATCGGCAAGAGATTATGTTTGGAGCTTTTGACATGCGCAGATAGTGCAGGAGCCAACGTGCCTGGAAACGTGTGTGGTAATGCCAGGTCAATGAAACCTACATCGAATGTGGTCGTAGATTTCACGATGTCCAAGTTTACCAGCAGATGGATCATCATAAAAGGCTCCTAAGATGTGGGAGTGAAGAGCACGAGGTAGAATGGCAACCAAGCGGTGGCCCTTAGGACGGTATATACAGCGGTACTGACCGAGCTTGGTGACGGAGCCTTGCGTTAGGTGGATGGGAATCACCAGCGATGTAGTCTATAATAAGCCGACAGTACGGGTCAGCCAGCTGGCGAGAGCGTACGTCTTGCTCGTCATTTAAAGGAAGCTGGTCTACAGCTCCCCAAGAACTAATCGCTGTAGAAGGGCAGCCTGAGTGTTTTTCCTGCACGGTGGTTGCGGAAACGACAAATGGGCAGTAAGTAGTGTGGAGCAAGATAGAGTGCCAGCGTCTGTATGTTCTTTGCCACACTTGTATATGATGTAAAAGCGTGGCGCTTCGGGCTGGTTGGTATGATATGAAGATTGCTATAGCGTGAGCTGAGATTGACAGCAAAGGGGCAAACGCTCTTCTTCTTTTTGTTGGCCCTTTGTTATCGTTCTGAGCTCGCGCTATAACAATCGTCATGATGTAGAAGTCGTACTCTTGAATGCAAGAATCCATCGGCCGAGGGATCCAGACGAGGTCTCGAGTGTAGAAAGCCAGCATACCACGCAGTGGTTGGTTTCAATGGTAAAATGGCGGCCATGAAGATAGGTACAAAACTTCTGCACTGACCACATGACGGCCACGCACTCCTGCTCGATGATTGTATAGTTTTCTCAGCTGCGGAGAGTACACGGCTGGCGTATGCAGCAACACAGTGTCGCGAGGCGTAGTCGCGTTGTAGAAGAAAGGCGCCTGAACCGCGGCCACTGGCGTCTTGTGTGGAAGAGTTGGTGCGATCTCGCAAAAATGAGGATTTACAGGGAAGGTTATCAAGGTGCTCCTAAACATGACAAAGGCCGGTTCACACTCCTGAGACTACTCAAAGGGCATACAGGAACCAAGTAGCTTATAGAGTGGCGCACACTGTAAAAAATTACACCGAGGTCGGACTAAAACCCTTCTCCTCTAGCATGCTCCTATTTGAAGCAATTTTTGCTCCTGACACCCAGAGCAAAACTTTTGCTCCGGCGCGCTGAAAGAATAACGTGGCGCAGCCGGAATACTTTTAAGAGATATTTCACTAATAAAACAAGTAAATAAAATAAACCGGAGCGATTGCGTGGTGCCGCTGGAGCATTTTTTACTGGTATTTTCCTCCAGCTGGCCGGAGTGATTTTGTGGCACCTCCGATTTTTGGAGCTCATTTTTCTTAAAAACGACCGTGTAGGTTCTCTAAACCTTGAAGAAAGTGTACTCAAGATGCCGAGCATTTTACCCTGCTGATTTAACGAAGACCAGAGCAACAAAGTGGTCAAAAGTGCTCAAGAAGAATATTGCTGTCATCGTGGCTGCTTCTGGCAAGAACCCTAGAAATACAATGTCCGTTATTGCTGCAACATTAGCATGTCTGCACGTTGAACCACGCCATCTCAGTTCCGTGGAAGGGGAGTGATGCTGTTGTAAATAAAACAAGTTTTGATTTTTGTAGAACTCCTTTCTTGTATAATCGGAAAAGAAGTGGATTTAACGATCCTGTCTCATGATAAAAACACAATTATCATAACGATAATTATGTTTTGATAAATGAACAAAGCCAAAACTACAATCGGCAAATGAGCATTTATTACATGTGGCTGATGAAGAGCAACGTGCCAAACACAAAAGTGCAACTGCAAAGTGTTCATCAATAAAGCATGTGCAACCTACACACTGTAAAGATGAAGTTCGAGCTCGTAGAACACCATAAATAGGATCAAGGGAGTAGATAACATGGCTTGTCTAACGCAGTGCAGCTATACGCATTTACTGCAGATTTTCTACTTTTATATACACTCGAGTGAACTGTGGAATGCATTGTTAGTTACGGCACGTTTTAAAAGAGCTTTCTTCTGTGTTCTTTTGTCGCAAGCTTCATCCCTGCACAAAAGTGACAAGAAACAATGTTAGAAGTATAACAGCTAGGACACCAAAACCGCATCTTTCACTTCTCGTGGTGCACACATTTATTATTATTTCTTGCGTTAAAGAACAGACATGGTAGTTATCGAGGTGTGACTAATTTGACACAAGTTCGGCTCAGGCCCTGGAGCAGCTGACCGGCCATATTGTTATATTTTTCCAACATCTAATTGCACGAATCAGTTGCATTGCCAACAATTTTTCTTCGTGTGGAAGGAGTTTCACCATGAAAAAAAAACGATCCTATAATGTATCTGCTGTAATCCTACTTCATGTATTCGCGTTTTCATACGACACTCAATGCATTTTTGTGTACTTGCAGGTTTCACAGAGTACGACGCTCTCCTTAATTCCCTAAAGATGGGCATGGCTGTTCATTAGTTTTGTGAGCTTCATAGACACTGTATAGGTCGAAGCTACGTTTCACACGTAGTGGCAACAGCAGCACACTCACTGCGCCCAAATGCATTGTGTTTTCTTTTTTCTAACCTGTCTCTTATACTGATATGACCAAAGCAAGGGGAAAAAACACGAGAACGTACCTTCTCGTTGATACAGACAATCATCCAACAGAGGTATGCTTCACCGTCTATTTCAGCTAGGGCAACAAAGATTTACTGGAGACGAAGCCACTCAGAAGCACGTTGAATGCAGCGCATTAAAAATTTGCTGTAATGAATCCTTTCCGCTTGTTTGTCAAGCTTTCGTGTCACGCTTGAACTGATACTGTGTGCGAGCTTCATCGAAACACATGAAAGCACTGGCGTCCACAGTAAGTCTTAGAGCCCTCGCACGACGAGTGTCCACACACCCCAAGTTAGGTAATTCACTGGCTCATGCACAGAACAAGTTATATTACGGGACTGACGAGCAGTCCTCTTGACAACATACCCGTCTGTTCCGGCGCTACAGTAGCTGTCGCTGAACCATTCGATGACAGCTCCGTAGCAAATTCGTACCGTCATTGTCGAAAGAACGCGATGGTGGCAGCCTGATTGATTAAAAAACGCCATTGGAACGACACAGGCTTCGCCATAAACGCAATGTCGGCACAGAAACTTTACTCCAGGAACGATTCAAGGTAGCTCGATTGCTTCCTTGACAATCTCGAGAAAAAAACTCGAGATTTTCTCATGTCAATCAGCGTTTCAATCGAAGGGCTGTTTGTGAATGGGATAGTGCCACTCAAAGAGCGTTTCGAGTAAAGAGTTTAGTTGAAGAGCGTTTGTGAATACAGGGGTCATAAGTATGGGGTGCAAACTAATAAGTTCGTCATCATCATCATCATCAGCTGGCGCGAGACACGAGCATGCGCAGGTGAGTGCCGTTGGCGCCACTGATGCCAGATTTCCAACTAGGTGCGAGTATGAAATGCTCCGCTTTAAGCATTGATGACAATAGTCATCGAAAAAACAAACCAAAAACAAACCAACAAATTAAACAAACCAATTTCTTGAATGCAAAGCATTTTTTAGCGAGCTTCGGTGACATTTACCCTATCTATCTACCTACCTATCTATCTATCTATCTATCTATCTATCTATCTATCTATCTATCTATCTATCTATCTATCTATCTATCTATCCATCTAGCCGCCTACGACTTTTAGCTATCCTGGCCGTTTTAATAATGATGTCAATACCAAACTTGGTATGGCATAACATGACTGTATGAAAAAAATAGTTGACTAGTCATAGCATGAAAATCGTGAAATGTATGTCATGAATGTAATGATTTGCATTTCATGGTCCTGCAGCTCTTGCGGTGGTTTAGTTCACATGGAATGTTGCAAAACTGGTATGGCATGACATGACTGCATGGTGAACACAAGCGACAGACCCTAACATGAAAATCATGACATGCGTCTCATGTAACAACATGACTTCGTGCCACACTCATGATGCGTTCGCGGCCGTTTCACTACCGTTACTTGCATCGAATTTAGTATTACGGTACGTGAATGGATGACTGGTGCAAACATGATAATCATGAGATGCGTGTCATGTAACATGACTACATGCCAAACTCATTATGCGCTGGCAGCCGTTTCGTCAGCTTCACTTATACCAAATTTCGTATTAGAGGACGTGAATAGATTACAAACGTACGATACCGGTGCAAATATGATAAACATGAGATGTGTGTCATGTAAAAACATGACTACGTGCTACGCTCATGAAGCGCTTTCGGCCATTTCGCTAGCTTCACATGTACCAAACTTGGTATATGCTGCGCGAATGGACGAAATATGTAAATGACACATCCAAACATGATAATCACGACATGCATGCCATGTAGCAACGTGACTACATGCCATACCAATGATGCTGTTGCGGCCGTTTCGCTAGCTTCAAATATGCCACATTTGGTTTTACGTGACGTCAATAAATGACAAAGGTAGGTGACTGGTGTGAACATGATAATCATGAGATACGTGATATGCGAGAATGTGACTACATGCCAAAGTCAAGGCGCTAATACATTTCGACTTAACGCGATGCACGTGCTCGCCGTCGTTCATTTCGTCGCATCACGCCGGCGTTGCCACGCCAGGTGCCGATCCTGCCATGTACTCGGAGGCGCGCACCGCACTGTGTTGCTTTGACGCATGCGCGTTTCAGCGCGCCCGGCGTCCCTCCACCACGAAAAGAGGGAGATGCAGTGTTGTCTGAGTAACGCATCGGCGCTAAATGCAGAAAGTCGCATTTTGCGCCGGTTGCCATCGGGCTGCGCCGACTGACGCTGGTCGCGCTGGTCGCAGCTGCCGTCAGACTAGAGACTGATTGCGTTTTGCTAACGTAGAGTTGCTGCGCCCAGCGTGCGCACGCGTCAACGCTACTTTGAATTATATAGGGCCCTTCATGATGTGCTCGCGGTAGTTCGGCTAGCTCCACATGTACCAAATTTGGTGTTACGTGACGTGAATAAGTGACGAAGGTATGTGACACATCTAAACTTGATAATCATGGCACGGAAGTCATGTATAGCATCATTTACCTCCTCTCGTAACGTTGTGCTGATTTTAATGTGACGTATCAACCTTTCTCATTCCTGCTTCGCATATCATTGATTCCTACTGCACGTAGGATCTGCCATTTTTTTATGAACGAGACCAACAAATTAAAATCACAGATTGATTGATTTCTAGGGTTTCACGTTCCAAAACCACCATATGATTATGACAGACGCAAAAAAATTAAAATCACGAAGCACTCGGACACGAGAGATAGTACTAGAGCAAATAAAGCGAATATAATTCACCAGTACTGAAGAACCACAAGTTCAAGAGTTTCAGGATTCTTTGGGAAAAGTCACCGACGCTGCAAGCTGAAGGGCATGTGGCAATGGCCGAGTGAGCACTGAAACTGCCACTAGAGAAAAAAAATCACAACATATTCACGGAGTGGATGATGAAGAGTGGGCGAAGCATCCGTCAATCCTCCTGCGCTGCCGTGCATCCGTGCGTCAACTGTGTGACAGTCTCTCCGTCCATCCGTGCGTTGGTCCGTCCGCGTGTCCGGCCGTCGTGCATCAATCCATCCATCCATCTGTCTCTGCATTCTTCTGTGCGTACGTCCATGCATCTGTCTGTCTCTCCATTCGTGCGTCTGTCCATCTATCTAGTGAACACTTCAAGTACTGCCATCTCGCATCTTTTCATCATATATTCATCACACCAAAATCCAGCAGTAATTCCAAGGACTATACAATAGGTGACACAGCCGAACTAGAGAAGCGGCACGCATGCACTTGCTTACGTCCTGCACTTCTTGTCTATTTCCAACCTTTCGCGGCTTCTTTGTGTTAAGAAAAAGTTGTTGACGATTTAGAGCACTTGGTCTTCTAGCTCACTGAACCTTACTAAAACCAAGGAGATTATGCCCAGCAAGTTCAACGTGGCAACCAGATAGTGCTCAAAGTGCGTCCTTCCGATACTAGTTTTTTTTAGTAAGCATAAAATTCAAGGTAAATTTAACTGCAGACTCAGTCACCGATACTCTTCTCTGTAGGTTGTTTATTCAGAGAGAACTATGTCTTTATTTATGGGTAACGTGTGTGGGTTTCTATCTCAATTCAAATGAGTGCGCGCGCGCCGCTCCTCAAGTCCGGCTGTGGAGGCGGCTACGTACTACATCGACACACTACTACTACTACCATGACGACGACGACTACTACTACTACATACATCGCGCACGCATGACCCACGGCACACAGAGCTTCCCCCCCCAAAACTAAGTGCGGCCTCTTGCACGCCATCGAAGCGGTGGTACGGGCCTAGTTCACCTTGCGCCCGCTTTGGCACCACCACTCCGCCCAGGAGAAACGCTTTCACACCTATTGCTACGCGTGACAGCAGGCTGTAAAAAACGCGTTTCGTTGTTGCACACCACAAATTCGTTTGTGCGTTGTTATTAGGAGCACCTATTACCAGACATATAAGAACAGTTTACCCTAGAAGGGCCAATCTTTCAGCGAGTAAATGCCTGAATACTCTCCAGGAATGCTGTTCGTTTGACTCACCTGTAATAAAAAGGGTGACTGATTGCGTTCATGGGAAGGTAGTCGCCAGGCAGACTCCAAGGGCTGACGTATCAGCCCACCAAAGCAAGATGCAGTTATAATCGAGAGTTTGGAGTTTAAAACACAAACAAAATATGTATTTTCAGTAAAGGCAGCACGCAAACTTTCACATTTGGCAGGTATCAATTACAACTCACAAAATCACTGAGGAGCTATATAAAACAGCAAGAGCAAACTTTCCGTGCTACAAGTGCAATTTCACACACTACAAACTGTGCGAAATTAGTTTCCTCTGTATTCACAAATACTTCGTCATTCAACGGCTCTCCTTTGCTTGACCATGTAAAGGCAGAGCGTGCTCCTCCGCTTAAGTATCCACTGCGTTTATTGAATGCTCCTCCACATTTCGGTCGTCAAGGGAGGCCTTGAAAAGGCTCCCTCCGCTTGAGTGAACCACGTTCACCGAGAAAGGTGCCTAATAACGAGTACATTCCTAATTGTACTTAGAAAATGCCTGCATCTGTACAATAAATGATTGCTTTACTGAACTTCTGCTTCATAAACTC
Source organism: Rhipicephalus microplus (assembly GCF_043290135.1). Classification (NCBI taxonomy): domain Eukaryota; kingdom Metazoa; phylum Arthropoda; class Arachnida; order Ixodida; family Ixodidae; genus Rhipicephalus; species Rhipicephalus microplus. Next base: position 158,425,806 of record NC_134703.1, on the reverse strand, counting down.
ACATCGTGGCAAAGTTCATACATTTAGAGTGGCAACGTGGTTGCTGTAAGCCTTGAGCCGGTAGAGTTAGAGAAACCCCCGCTTCAAGCATGGCAACAGTCGCACACAGGCAGCCGAACGAACAGCTGATGGCGTTTTGCCTGCTGTTGAACGTGCTTAGTTTATTTCGTTTTGTATGCACCTTTTAATTGCAGTTTGTATTTACGGTAATGTTTTTCTGTGTTGTTTGAGACCCAACTTTCACCGGGGTGACTAACGACCTCCGTTAGTGATGACAGGAAGCACGACGAATGGTTTTTTGCTTTGTTTACTTTCGCGTTTCTGGGCGCCTTCTGATCACTGGTGTAGCCACCGAACAGATAACGTGGTGCAGTGAGTAATTTTTACGATATATCTCATTACGAGGCGTGCTTTTTAAATTCACCACCGCGTTGTGTACTAGGACTACTTGTACGTAAATCCGTTGTCATGGCAAGAGTACGAGCACAGTTCCTAATTTGAAGAGCCTGTGCCATGTTTTTTTTTTTTCATTTACTACGAATTTCAACGTGGCACTTTCATAGTTGTATCTTTGCGTGTAATTGAAAAATTGAAAAACATTAATCGCAACTGTCATTCAAGGTTATACCAGAGTCGCGTTAAAAAGTAGATATGTTATACTCGTAGCTGAGTGTTCGAATTAGTCTGCTACGCAACCTAAAGAAGTGATCGTGTGCTTTTCTTCCACTAGAAATGAAGACAGCATTTTAAAGTTGTTGTTTTCTTATATAAGCAGCATATATAGTTGGTTAAAAGGGACTGGTGGGCATTTGTGTGTGTTTGCGTGCATGTGTGTATGTGTGTCTGTTTCAATTTTAAAATTTTAAGCTTCAAAGGATGCTTGAGTAAGCAGCAATTTTTTCATCTTTCGTGTATTCGCCCTGTGTTTGTGAAAGCGCCTAATATGGCAGATTCGAATAGACGCAACCTTTATATCTTCGTAGCTGCCGCCTCGAAGTTCACACAGCGGCCATGTCTTAAAATGTTTGTCCCGTGTTCCTAGTCTGCAAGCTCAGAAGCACATTTGTTAGTGCACAAATGATCTTTGCACTTAAATTCTGGCTTCATTTGCAGAAAATTACTGTTGGAAACACCTGGCGAAACGGATTGTGGTGTCTGTGCTTTAATACAAACCTCGGCAGTACAGATTGCATATTAAATTTTATGGCAAAAATTAGTCACTGCGAAGCTCCAGCGGGTGCGATGTTAGACAATGCTTTTTAGTTTGATTTATCACAGGTAGTTGGAAATTGCACAATGAGTAAAGGCAGCTCCAAATCAATTTAGGACCTTGATATTGTTTCTGGAAATACACCTGATTGCGCTGGTGGCGTTGTCCCAAGTATTTCCGATCACCTCACTGTAGTGCTCACCGTGTCAATTGTTTCTGTTTGTGAAAAACTCGAAGTGACTAGTTCTTACAACTTTTCTGAAGCCGATAAAGGATGTATAGTTGATATCGTTTCATTCCAATTGATTACTTTGTGAAAAGTACTGATAGTGTAACTAATCTTTGGATTAAGTTTACGGGCAGTGTGTGTAAAAGCATTCAGCGTGTTGTCCCAACTACACGTAAAAAGCCTAGAACACAAAATTCACAAATATTTAGGGAGAAATCAGAATCTGGAAGAAAGTTCAAACAATCAAAAAATTAAGTCTCGGTGTGCTGATTTCATTTGTCAAGATAAATTGCAGAATTTTGGTGACTCACTACCTAGTTTCAACACTACATTGCCAGAAAAGTTTTGAAGAACAAGTTCACCGAAATGGAACAAATACCAAATATTTGATTACCAATGCAAAAAGAAAACTTATCCAGAATCAATCGCGAACCTTTTTAATGGGCGTTTCAGATCTGCCTACATCGAAAACATTTGTATTTTGTCAGCTTTGATGATTGATTGATATGTGAGATATAACGTCACGAAACCACTATATGATTCTGAGAGATGCCGTAGTGGAGGGCTCCGTAAATTTCGACCGCCTGGGGTTCTTTAACGTGAATCAAAATCTGAGGACGTGGGGCTACAGCATTTCCGCCTCCATCGGAAATGCAGCTGCCGCAGCGGGGATTCAATCCCGTGACCTGCGGGTCAGCAGCCGAGTACCTTAGCCACTAGACCATCGTGGCGGGGCACCTTTCCAACGTTTAATATCTCCTTACCTCCCATGCTTAATGTTGTCTTTTCAAGTGGCATCCTAAACATGTTACTTAAACTCGATTCGAAAAATATCGCCTGTCCCTGACTACTTTCCAAAAACGTTTTTAAAGAAGTATGCAGAATTGCCATCAAAGTATTGGTACGTACTATTCTGTAAATCAGTGCTCGATGGTGATCTACCTCATGATCGGGTAACAGCCAGAATTAGGCCAATACATAAAAAAGGAAACCAGAATCAGGTTGGCAACTACAGACCGAATTCATTAACTTCAACATGCTGCAAATTCATAGAACATGTAATACATAGTATATCGTAGTGTTTCTCGACAAACACACTTTCCTATTTCTACACCAACACGGAGTTAGAAAAGCTTTTAAACCTGCACTAAGCTGAAACCATACATCATTTTGCGAAATCCATTTACCACGGGAAACAAACAGACGGGAGATTCCACGAGAGATCGACACGGGTACAAAAGTTGATATTTTAGGTTTCATTGAGTATTTTATATTTCGTGCACCTCTCACCAGGTAGCCCGAAAGTCAACTTCGTTTTATGATTAACGGCATAACTTACGAGAAAAAAATACCAAACTTCACCAACGCGGAGGCACCAGTTTCGTCACCTGTCATTTTCGAAAATTGCAGATGCTATAAAAAGACAAATATTTTTGTTTCAAAGAAGATACTTTTTACCTGAAATGCTTGTCTAATGAAGAATGAATTCATACAGTTTCAAGTTTGTAGACTATAAGAAAACAGCTTTTGAAAATGTGCTAATTTTGCGACAGTTTAAAATAAGTTACGTATTCTCCATTTTTCTCCGGAAGTAATGCAAGCAGCGTTTTCGAATTTGACAAGTTTTAGGGATTTAGTGTGTTCATTAGGTACATAAATTATTGCTGCCGTAGGGCAAATGTAAATTTTTATATATTGCCTCAAATTCTTATATTGGCAAAAGTGTACTCCACTGAAATTGGAAAAATAAAAAAATCCCATTTTTCTTAAAATCTCGTAAATAGACAACCGAAGGCCGTCACACAGTAATATAGAAAAACATGTAGCATTATTTTGTTTTCAGCGACAATATTCGTGGTACAAATCAGAGCTTTTCGAGAACGCGCTGATAAGTTGAAAAATCTAGAAATCGGAACGAAAAAGTGGCAATAAGCTTCAAACGTGAGTAAACGTGACCGCATTTGGTGAAACAAAGCTGTTTTAGCTCTGTGAAAAGTACGTACCCATGAAGGTACATTTATGCTCCTGATAACACTGCTCTAATAGAGGGAATCTTCGACACTGTAACTCAGTTGCAAAACATCTGTCCATATTTGCAGATAAACTCAAACATGAAAATGTTCCAACGCAAGTGTTGGGTCTCGCTAGAAAAACCATATGCGCTTGAAGTACACTCACTGGTATTTTGGTGGTGACTGCGTGAAACAAGAGATGCGTTCAAAATGGCTGAATCTTTTGCAGATCACATTTAGCGCTACGTGACAGTAACAAAACATGACCACGATCAGTGCCCTGAGATGTGCTTAGCCAAACAGGGCAAGAACGTATGCCTAGAACACGAGGCAACAATTTCAACTGGCTCTTCTTAAACTGACGGAATGTTTCTAGCTCGTCTGAATTTACACACAGCAGCTTGACATTCTTGAGTAAGTATATTCTAGGCACTGTAGTACAAGTGCCGCTGAATTAGCCCGCATAGACACTAGCACCAGATTTCCCTCTAGGTATTATTATATGAAACTCTGTGCTAGAGAGGAATTTGGCGCTGCGATCATGTACTTCCATTGGAATCATGGAAAGTACGGGCTTCGGATTGGATTGGATTTGCTAGTGAACTGTCTACAGACTTTTTTTTACAGTTTGAGTTTCGTTCTTCGCGCAGCTAGGGCAGTGAGTAGGGGTGAAAAAAATTGCCCGCAGCTTCCCTCGGGGGAACACTGAGGAGGATGCGGACCATATAATTGGTTAACGGGGTGTTAAAGTGCGACTTACTTGGGTCGATGGCTAAATTGGTTAACGTGGTTGTGAAATGGGGTGTTAAATTGCGACTTACTTGGGTCGATGGCTAAATTGGTTAACGTGGTTGTAGGAGGGGGTGTTAAATGAGTGAACACGTACACACGTATGCGAAAGGGCGGCGCTGGTCGAAGGAACGTCGATCATTGTGTTTGTGGATTCGTTGGAATTCATTTCACCGCGACCTTGGACGTCGACGCGCCGTACAAACCAACCGACGAGCGGCAACTGAGCGAGCGAGCGCCGACCTTGAGTATATATACAGCACGACGGCGAATGCACTGTCAGCTGTTGAATGTTCTCGAAGCGCGACGCCACATGCGCGTCCACTGGAGAATCAGGAGAATTGTAGATGTCGAACGCGGTGTGTAGAGGAGGAAGGGTGCACAGATGGTGGAGGAGTGAAGCGCGCGCGGTGTGTAGAGGAGGAAGGGTTGCACAGATGGTGGAAGAGTGGGCGACGGCGCGACGGCGCATGCGTGCGCGTCAGCTGTCGAATGTTCGAGAAGCGGTGCGGACGGCGCACTACAAGGCGCGAGTATAAGATGCTCCGCGTCTAAAAGGCTGAAACAATGTCTTTGTTGTTTGAAGAGGCTCACAGCAACTAAATCTCCTAATTTGCTGCGACGTTGGAGCTTTACGAGTGGTATTTGACAGTTTAAACGCAACTTTGTATACCAACGACTGCGCACAGATGTAGCGTCTCATGCCACTGCAGGATATTTCCATGAGTTTATGATTTTCATGAGCGCGTCTTGCCTAAACTCGTTTTAAATTGCCTACAAAGCGTTAACGAAGCCAAGTAGATGCACCGTCACGCTCTGCTGACTCGACTTCACAACAAAATCAAAGGTGCGTTGGCAGCAGACAACTGACACCGCTGGGACAGATGCACCTAGCGTCGCAGGAGACAAAACAGTAAGTGTTTCTCGCTAATTATTGTAATGTTATTTCTACAAATAGATAATACATACTCCCTAAAAAACGAGCATGTTTGTTGTGAAGTGTAAGAAAAATGGCAGCATATCCACGGGGTGAATGATGGAGGGTGGGGCGAAGCATTCGTCCGTTCATTCGTTTTTGCTTCCGTCCATCCATACGTCCGTCTGTGCGACCGTCCATGCGTCCATCCGCCCACCCGTTCGTGCGTCTCTTCGTGCGTCCGCACGTTCGTCTGTGCGTCCATCCCAGCGTTCGTCCATGCATCCGCCCCTGCGTCTGCCCACGTGTCCGTCCGTCTGTGCAGCCATCCGTGATTTCATTCATGCATCTGTCTGTGTGTCCGTTCGTCCATCTAGTCAACACTCCAAGTACCACCATCTCGCATCTTTTCATCATATATTCCGCATATAGAAGCACCGCCATCGAGCGGACATTCAAAGAACTAAACGAGAGGTGACACACGCACACTTTCTTACGGTTTGTGCTTCGTGGCTACTTTCACCTTTATTACCTCGAGTACATTAGGAGCAGTGCCATGAATACTAGTTCACTGTATTCATGGCACTGCGGCCCAACGCTCGCAAAACATTTCTAAAACCAAGGAGGTTACGCCCAGCGAGTATAACGCAGCAACCCTTTCTTATCAGATAGCGCTCAAGTACTTGGCAACAGCTGATAACGGGGAATGAGAGACAGGAGAATTCGACTTTTCCTTCGTGTCTTCTTTCCACCTTTAACCACCTTCAGTTCATGGTATATACCTGTTCGCTGAAATAATGGCACTGTGGCCCCCAACGCTCGCTAAACCTTTCTAAAACCAAGGAGGTTACGCCCAGCGAGTATAACGTAGGAACCCTTTCTTTTCGTAGGAACGCTGCGAATTTTTATTGTTCAATAACGCAGGACAAATCTCCCACCGGCACCACCTTGCGGGTCAAAACTTAAGATTGGTTACGGAATACGATGAGGGACGAACGGGTGTTGCTTTAACGAGCTTCGCCCCTGAAATAATCCATTAAATTTTTTTGCCAAATCTGGAATGCAATGGCAGAACGATACATACCATGATGGTTGAATTTGCCCAGGTTTCACTTTTGCCGCCTGAACACTTCTTACAGAACTTCAGTGACATTGAAAGTATCTATCTATCTATCTATCTATCTATCTATCTATCTATCTATCTACCTATCTATCTAACCATCTATCTATCTATCTATCTATCTATCTCTCTATCTAGCCACCTGCGACCTTTAAATTTTTTGGCCGTTTCGATGATGCTATCCATACCAAACTTGGTATGGCATAATATGACTGTATGAAAAACATATTTGACTAGCCATAACATCAAAATCATGACATGTATGTCATGAATGTCATGATTTACATTTCATGGTCCTGCAGCTCTTGCGCTGGTTTCGTTCAAATGGCATGTTGCAAAACTGGCATGGTATGGCATGATTGCATGGCAAACATGACCGACAGACCCTAAGATGAAAATCATGACATGAATGTCTTGTAATACCATGACTAACATGCCACGCTCATGATGCGCTCGCAGCCATTTCACTAGCATCACATATACCAAACTTGGTATTATGGTACGTGAATGGATGACGAAGGTATGTGACTGGTGCAAACATGATAATCATGAGGTGCGTGTCATGTAACAACATGACTACATTTCACGCTCATGATGCACTGGCGGCCGTTGCACTATCTTCACTTAAGCCAAATTTGGTATTACGGGACGTGAATGGATGACGAAGGTATCATACTGGTGCAAACATAATAAACATGAGATGCGTCTCATGTAACAACGAGACTACATGTCACACTCATGATGCACTCGTGGCCGTGTCACTACCTTCACATAGAAGTGTGGCAGCTTGGGCTAGTTGGTATGGCATGACGATAGTTATAGCGCGAGAACAAAACGACGACCTTCTTCTTGTCTCTTCTTGTCCTTCTTGTCTCTGTGTCGTCGTTTTATTCTCGCGCTATAACTATCGACTAGCTTCACATATGCCAAACTTGGTATTACGTGACGCCAATGGATGATGAAGGTATATTGATGAAGGTATATTAATTATGAGAAGCGTGCTATGAGAGAAAATATGCCACAGTCAAGGGGCCAATACCTTTCGACATGACGCGGTGCACGTGCTCGCCGGCGTTCATTTTGTCACGTCATGCCGGCGTTGCTAGGCAAGGCGCCGGTCTTCGCAAGCGCGCGCTGCGCTGCGTTGCTTTGACGTAAGCGCGTTTTAGGGCGTCCAGCATTCCTCCGTCACAAAAAGCGGGAGACGCTGTGTCGTCTGGGTAAAGCATCGGCATAGAGTAATGTTACCCTATGGCATCGACGCGAAATGCAGCCTGTCGCATTTCGAGCCGGTTGCCGTCACGCCACGCCGATGAACGCTGGTCATGCCTGGCGTCAGACTATAGAGTGCTCGCGTGTTGTTAACGTAGCGTCACTGTGCCCAGCGTGCACGCGCGTCAACGCGACATTGGAGTATATTTAGCCCTTCAATATGCGCTCGCAGCCGTTTTGCTAGCTCCACATTTACCATAGTTGGTGTTACGTCACGTCAATGGATGACAAAATATGTGACTGGTGCAAACATGATAATGCTGACGCGCGTGTCGTGTAAGAACATGACAACATACCACGCCCATGAAGTGCTCGCGGCCGTTTCGTTGGCTCCACGTATACTAAATTTGGTATCACATGACTTGAATAGATGATGAATGTAAACGACACATCCCAGCATGAGAATCATGATACAGAAGCCATCTACAGCATAATTTACCTCCACCTCATAACGCTGTGCTGATTTTTAAATGACATATCAACCATAGTTTCCCTATAGTTCCCCAAAATCAGTTTCCCTATATAAACTAGAGGGAACTCTGGCGCTAGTGTCTATGGGAGCTGCAATGCGCGGCGCTTCAGTGAGCATGAGAATGATGGGTAGTACACACATTTGTCTAAACTTCGTACTTCTGGCCTGCTTTTGGCTCCATGTGTGTTCGTGTCACTTGGAGTTGTTTTTTCACGAAAAAAAATCAGCAAATGTTCCGCAATTGTGCTTCATTATTTTATTTTTTAGACTTACTTTCCAAATCGGCTCACGAAGTTCAAAAGAGTTTGTTCTTTCTTTCAAAACAAAACCGTAACCAGCAATAAACGAAGCCGGAAGTACGATTCGCCACCCGCAAGTACGAAGACTAGGCAAATGTGTGTATTACCCATCATTTCCATGGTCGCTGAACGATCACAGCGCCAGAGTGTCTTCTAGTTAATAATGAGAATCACTATGATATCAACATTTCTCATTCATGCGTCACATATCATCAATTCCCTCGGTAAGTGGGATCTGCCAATTTTTTGCAATAAAGTTTGCGTACAAATATTTGAAGCAAGTTTTACATAAATAGATTTTTATATCACTTTGTTTTACGCTCGAAGAAGAAGCGTCGCCAATCTCAAGAACGTAATATATTCGAAGCAGATCTGTAGTCTGTACAATTCATAATTTCCATGGTGGTACAGGCGCCACTGGAGAAGCCCGCGTAGACACTAGTGCCAGATTCCCCTCTAGATATTATTGTATGAAACAGTATGCCACTTACGCTTCGTAAAATTGTACATCAATTCAGAAGGTTTCACTGTTAAACAAAACACATTTGTATGCAATCACAATAACAAATATCCTGTTACGTAATATTTTAGTAAAAAATAGATCGTTTTCACGTGCAGACAGATGCGTCTTCGAGGTATGCAAATCCTAGTCAAGTTTGAAGCTCACATATACTCTTATTTGCTTGCATCCAGCAGCTGAATAATGCCAGATTTTTCTCCAGGAAAGTTTGTGAGCAACTCTATGTCAATGTTTTTTTATCAATTATACACACTCCAGGTGAGAATATTCATCTATGTTTATGGTTGTCTTGTCTACCTAAAGCGGTACAGGCACTAGATCATCTGCTTAGCATTGTTACACCTTGCCATTCAGTGTGCGTTAGTAGTATTATTTAGATAGATGATCACGTGTGGCTGCATAGACCTTTTTGTAGGTTAATATATGGGGGTGGTAATGGGTTTATTGCGTGCGAGGCTTTACATTGGAGAGTTTTAAAGGATGCCTTTAAAAGCAAGGTCCTGAAGCAGTTATCATGTGCTGGCATTGAGTCACGAAGGATGTTTCGACTTTTGAAAGAGGCAGTGTTTGTGTCAAGCACTTGCAGTGTCATGATGCAAATGCTAGGCAAAGGCAAGCTACGATGGCTACTTATTAAAATCTTGCATAGTAGTTGGCCTCTTGTGCACAGATTTTTTTTAGCTTATGTGAAGCGTTTGTTAGCGAACCAAAGGCATTTCCTTCATTTTTATCTACCTGTCTACAAAATCTAGCTCCTTACGTCTGGGCGTTCTCGTCGTCACTAGCTTTACTCGGTGTATACAAAATTTGACATTGGAGGGTATCGACGACGAACCTGACTCGCAGGTCATGACATTATTAACATAATGCGACTGTCAATTACTTTATCACAGCTTTCATCGCCGTCATATGACGCATATTCACAAGCAACGGCCCGTGTAGTTCGGGGGGTGCGCCATAGGTGATTGATTCATCGTTAAGTCGCCCATAAATATGGCGACAATCGACATCCCAAATTATGGTAAACTAGCTTTAAGGAGCTGTAGTCAAAGCATACCTGGTACCAACATCAGAGGCATTGCTGATGAAAAAAACTGCGTAGTATAGAAAGAATTCATTTTAGCCGGAATTGAACCCCAGCTTTATACATAGCAGTATAGTATTGAAATGCAGAGCCGCACATTCGCGTGAAACTACCTATAAAAACGTTTTTATGTTACATAATGTGTCATTCACTGTGGTTGCATTAATAATTATCAGCTTTCTTAAAATGTGATAAATAATCAGAAAATTAGGGGACCCTAAAGCTTGGCCTTCAGCAGTTAAAAGAAATAGCGACACCGTGTTTGTAGTGTGTACTTCAAGCACTTAGTGCATGAAACGTTTGGAGTGCGCTATGCACCAACTACGCGGCCTTAAGGGACTTCACTTTAGCGTTTGTGCCTTTCATAGTGGGGTACCAGCTTCCAACCAGAGAGCAATTATGTTGAATGCATATTCTGACATCCATTGGCAAGGACACTTGCCCCCGCTTTATTACTGCAATATTTTATGTTGCATTGTGGAGCATGTATATAGGACGCGTTTATAATGCACGAAAGTTACCTTCACTGCGTTTTCAAGCAGAATAACCTCTTTTCACTAGTTGACAAGCTCAGGCGAGGCCGTGAGGTAAAACATCCGCTTCCCTCGCAAACGACTGGGCTCCAATCTCCATTCTGCTCCAGGGTTTTTTATCGTTCATTTATTTTATTTTATTTGTTCTCGATTTTTTGGTCACGCATAATATGATGATTTCTACCTCGCAATGAGCGGCACCAACGCCGAAACCAACACCGGAGTGTTTGTGATATGATCTCTTTAACGCTATCGCGTTAATATATTACTCCAGTGAGTTGAACAGCGGTAGTCAAGTGTTGCTTGACCTGAGAGGAATATGATAACGATCACTGTTTCGGACATATCATGCAACATTACACTGGACCACTAAGTAGAGCTGTGTTCTCAAAGTTTATTTTTCTTGAAAATCAGAAAGTGTTTTGGAGTTGAGGAGTTTTATTTATAGTACAGAATATTCCCTGAAAAAATTTCTATCTATCATGCTTTGTTTCTCGTAAATTCCAAATTTCGGTGAATTCGGTGTTCTATTCGCAGATGTTGAAGGGGCCCCCATGTTGGTAACAGGAGATGCCATCGAGAGTTCTGGACTTAGGCCTCGTAGGCGCCGGCTGAATCGGTGTACTGGAGTCGTAGCAAGATGTTGAGGCTCCGGACGGGGTGTACGGTCCCGAACAACGCTTTCTTGCATCAGGTTGCAGACCCCGCACTTCCACCAGTGTCGCGACGTGAAGACAGAGGTCGTATTTGAAGACGCTGATGATGATGATGATGAACTTTCAGCTTTGCTGGCACTCGCCCACAAAGGGGGATCGGCCAAGAACCGGGCGGCAGGATCATCAAGTGTGCTAAGTTAGGCATTCAGGTAGTCTCGTAGCCGTAAATAATAACAATAGGCTAACAGGGTAATCTCTTTGTTGCCCTTATGTATTCGCACACAGCAGAGAAAACCTCCCTGTGGCTATAACCTACTGTAATCCCTCCGAAGGATAAAATTAGTTCCGCGTTTATTTTTAAACCTAGCTTCTCAATTTGTTTGACCAGGTATCTTTTCCTTTGATGAGCATAACGTTGGCAAGATAAAAAGAAATGATCTATTGATTCCAATTCCTTGCAAAAGAGGCACAACGGAGATGCTGTTAGTCCTGCTTTATGTAGGTAGTGATTCAGATGCGGAATTCTGCATCGTAATCTGGTGATTGTTTTTTCTAACTGCCGAGATACACACCATTGTTTGTTCCAGCAATATCTTAGATGTACAAAGTCTGTGACTTTATCCAATGATAATTTTTCTATTTCTTTGTGCAAACAAGCCTTTCTATATCTGAGTGCTGTTACGTAGGCGAAATCAGGTAAAATAGGTAACAGTGGTCCGCTTAAAGATGCTTTGGCTAACGAGTCTGCCATCTCATTTGGATAAATCCCGCAGTGGCCGGGTATCCATGGCAAGTGAAATTTTTTCAGGTTTTCTGATAATACGCTGCTAATCATACTCAATAACGTCAAATTTTTTGCTGTAGATAGTGCAGTGTATACTGACAGAGAATCGGTAAGTATGACCGCTTCTGATTCACTTGCAGGAAGTTTACGAAGCGCTAGAATTATTGCAAATAATTCAGCGATGAATATAGGCGTGTAACCTTGTAATCAAACTGAGAAATACCAGTCGAGAGAAGTACAGAAGATGCCAATTCCAGCGTTTTCGTTCAATACGGATGCATCCGTCGCAATAATGTTGTTTATGGACAGATGAGTCAAGTAATCTTTTAACCAAATATTTAAATATTGAAGGGGCAGTTGTTTCGCAGAGGGGAAAATATCATCGAATTTAATTTCAAGTTTTGAATTAGGTGTCTTCGTTATGCAAATCTGATAAATATTTACATTGAGAGGCTCTAGCAACGCTTGGAAGAACCTATTCTGAGGGGAGTCTAGTCTAGACCATTGTGTTCCAAAGAATGCGGTTGGTTCTTGAATAAAAACGTATGATGCTTGTCGCAGAGGCGAATTGTATATGTTTAAGAAAGTTTGAACTGTAAGTATTCTAAACCGAGTTAACAAAGGTGGAAGGCGCGCTTCCACATACAAAACATCATTTGCCACAAATTTTGGGAGTCCAAGACGCAAGCGCAAAGCTTCTCTTTCTAATAATATTAATGGTCTCATCTTGTAAGCCGCGCTGCCTGAAAATAATACACACCCAAATTCCATAATAGGCCGCACATACATCTTGTAAATCATTATCAATGAACTCCTACGCAATCCTATTTTTCTGTTTCCCAATTTGCGTAACCACCCGAAGGCACGTGACGCCTTACAGCCAACCTCGTCTATATGGCTTTTCCAATTTAGTGTCCTATTATATACGCTGCCTAGGTATTTCAGGAAATCGACCTGGAGAATGAGCTCGGTACAATACATCAGGGAAATGTTGACACGATCCTTAAAAGAAAATGGCAGAAGCGCACTTTTTTTGACGTTCAATGACATATAGATATTGTGAAGCCATCCTTCTAGCATATTCTTGTAATTCTGTAATGCCTGATACAATGAGTGCAGATCACTGTTTGCTGCGAAGAAAGCAATATCATCTGCATATACGTAAATTTTGATATCCTGATGAGTTGGAATGGAACTTAGTAATATGTTGAATAACACCGGGGATAATACTAAGCCCTGAGGTACACCTCATGTCTGCTTATAATTTTCAGAAGAGCATCCATCTAAGAAGCAATAAAATTATCTGTCTTTCACAAACTCTGTAATCCATGCTGTTATATATTCTGGAAAGCGGTAGTCTTGCATCTGCTGGATTAGGATAGGATATTCCACTTTGTCGTACGCTTCAGCTAAGTCTAGATTGACTAGTGCACAATATTCGCGGCGATGCCGAGCCAGCTGTATGCGACTTTCCAAATCCACATGTGCACACCAAATGGAGTATTCCGATCTAATCCAATTTGTCTGGGGTTTAGTATTGTATGTTCAGTGATGTAGTTTATTATACGGGCATTTAAGACTCTCTCTACAAGCTTGACCAGGTTAGATGTCAATGAAACAGGCCTTATGTTATCCAGAGTAAACTCCATTTCCTGTTTCTTAAGTATCGGAATTATTTTGGAAAGCTTCCAATCGGCCAGAATCTAAGAATTTTTTAGTGAATAATTAACTATATTACAGATTTCATGTGGCATATTTCGTATAGCACTTTATTCACTGTAGAGGTCACCCATCAGGTCCGGGAGCAGCGGGCGGTGAGCTCTTCATCACATCCGCCTGTTCAGCTAGAGATATCTCCTGGAAATCACAATCAACCCTTGATTTCACCATGGACTTTGGCATAATTGTCGTAAACCTTGTTTTCAAGCCTTTAGCAATATTTTCCAAGAATTCAGAGAGTTCGCGAGGAGACATATGTTGTAATGACTGCTTTCTGTCTGTGAAATAATTTTTCTCGCACGTAAAAACCTGAAAAGCATTTTCTTATTTTTAGACTTAGATAATTAAATTTATTCATATCATAGTCTTCTTTTGCTTTGCGCACTAGACGCTTGAAATTGGCGGCCATGAATTTAAAATCACTCCAACTTTTGGGGCATCGGTTAATTAACAGCTTTTTCCAAGCTGCTTTTCGCTTTCTATACCCCTTGACACATTCTAGATTCCACCACGGGCTAAAAGATCCCGCTGTGTTCGAGTTTACAGTGAACGTTGAATTTTTTAGTGATCGTTTCAACACCGCACAGAGACTCATAGCTCTAAGGTCTTCCTGCGTTTCCTCGCGAAAAGTTAACGTAGATTTTAAGTCTTTTTGTAATTTATCATAATTTACGAATGAGCCAACTTTCCCTGCCAAACTAAACCTCGGGAACTTAATTTCAAACCTAATGAGAAGGTGGTCGCTGTTTGTAGCCCAATCTAATATATTCCACGAAGATATGCTTAAAGTGGAGCTGGAAAATGTTCAATCAATGGTCGATTTAGAGTTACATCTTACAAATGTAGCAACGTGTGTGTTCAAGCAGGAAAAGTTATTATCAAGCGTCCATTCCCACAAACGTCTTCCGCATACATCAGATTTGAAGCCCCAAGACACATGGTTTGAATTGAAATTACTACACAGTAGTACTATTTCTTTTCTGCATGAAGCTACCATAACATCGAGGCCTCTCGTGTCTTGAACTCCTGCAGGAAAGTATACATTTGCAAAAGAGAAAGGCGAGCAGTCTGGTAGTGTTATGTCTAACACCAGAATTTCGTAATTCGTATCCATACTCTGATACGACATCCTGGCTCTGTGACTAATTTTGGTTGATATTAAGAAAGCCAAACCGCCACCTCTACTCGGCCGATCCAGCCGTATTAATCGATAATTTTTCATGTAAAATTTTTTACCCTTACCAAGCCAGGCTTCCTGAATGGCAATTATGTTGGGAGAAGTTTGCGAAGAAATATATTGTAAATCTGTAGTTGCCGACCAAATAGACCGGCAGTTCCACTGCAGAATTTTTAGGGAACCTATTTTGAAGCTATACCGGCAGAAGAAACTGCCTGACCCAGAATATCTTTTTTCAAGAACTCATTTTTTGAAAGGTTCTCAAAGAAGTCTTTCTTTGACAAGTATTTCTTGGATTTTGGGTTCTGAGAAGACTTTTTAGAAGGGGGAGATCTGATACGTTTCAAATTCTTAGAGATTCTGTGTCCATACCTGTAAAGTCTCCTGAATCATCTGTCACAGGTTCTGACTCAGCCTGAACTCTATTTTTGAAGGTCCTGCTTTCGGAGAGATAGATCTATGATTTGTCTGATTTTCCTCCTCTGTACCCCTTGAAATCAACAGAGCGTGCGAATCTCGATTTTGCAATGAAACTGTACCAATGATTTGTGTCAGCTGTTGTATTAGCATATCAGCCAAGGCTTCAAAAAGAGTAGCTGCCAGACGCTTCATTGCCTTTTCAGTGGACTTTTCAATAGCCTCGGTTATCTACTTTGCGAGCGATGCATCCATTGCCGCTGTGTGCCGGGATGTTATGTCTGCGTAACCTTTTGATCTTTCATGCATTTCTCTACCGCCTCCCTCCTAGAGCAACGCCTGCGTTCTATGATTTCTAGAACACTCATTTCTCTTTCTTTTGCGCCACATTCAGCAGAGTCTGCAGGGTGCGCTTCATTACACAAGCAGCACTTCTGGTCATCGGATTTGCAATCGCAGCTGTCATGACTCTCTCCGCACAGACAACATCTAGCCTGTGATCTGCATCTTTTCATGCTGTGGCCGAATCGCCAACATTTTGAGCACTGCAAAGGTTTCGGGGAAAGTGGTTCTACTTTGTAGATTAGTGGTCATGCCTTAATTTCTGTTGGCCTAACTCTTCCTGCAAAAGTTACTATAACTGATTCAGTAGGCGAATTTGTTTTATCGGTCGTTCGGGTGCATCGATAGACTGAAACTGCCCCAGCTACAGCAAAGAAGTCAAGAATTTCTTGAGGTGCCAGACACGTATCCACCCCACGGACTATGCCCTTCGTGCATGCGAAATGAACTGCAATAAACGGGCTCACCGGCTGTGCAGCAAATTCAGAGCAATTCAGAAGCTCTCGGACGCAATCCTGGTCTGCAGAGCAGCACAGAATACTCCCTCGGCCGAACCGGCGGACCTCCGTAATTTTCTGGAAAAGCGACGAGGCTTTCTGAAGCTCCACTTGTATCACCTTCGGATTCTTCATTGGAATGGAACCCCCATTTGTAGGAACCAGAGCCAAAGGGACGTATACCTATCTCCACTGCATAGCAAGATATCGAGCGGCCAATCCTTGACCGGAAGCGAGACCAGCAGAGGGGAGTGCCCTTGGCCAGGTGATGAGAAAGACATCAGAATATTCTGACTTGCCTGACCTCCAAAGGCCTACAACAACGTTTCAGTTGAGAGAAACTAACAAGAAGTACGAGGAATGAAAAGCAAACCAAATCTTAGCTACAAGGATTCTGCCGCTCGACGTTGAGCCGATCTCCGATGAGCCACGTAGCCACCAACCGCTGAGAAAACAGCAGCGGGTCGGTCTTTTTATTAACCGCGCGCGAGAGAGAGTTCCTCGACTTTCTCGTTGTTGCGTTCTGCATGAAAGCGTGCAGATGCGCGTATGCGCTGTCGCCTTCGTCTTTTTCGCAGGACGCACGTGACAATATATAGTGAACCAGTATTCAACATAGATTACGCAGTTATTTGGCATGTGTTGCGCACTACGTCCTTTAATAGCTCATTGAATTAGGGCGATGTTAGAGTTTCGTCAACTAAAGGCCAGGCAGGATTACAGATGAGCTACTCCACAATAGACAATATTCATAATATAAATCAGGTAATACAGAAATGCGCGAAATACAATCAGCCCCTTACATGGTCCTCATAGATTACGACAAGGTGTTTGACTCAGCAGAAACATCAGCAGTGGTGCAGAAACTACGGAATTACAATCATACTAGAACATATCTACGGTGTATCCACAACAACCTTAGACCTCCAAAACGAAAGTGGCAGAATTCAAATAAAAAACTTTGCGAACTGAGAGACGCGATCTCTTGAATGCTATTCACTAGGCATATGCAGGAGTTTTTCAGGGCTCTATTAGGAAGATTTAGGGATACGCTTTGATGGCGAGAATTTTAGTAACCTGTGATTTGCTGATGACATTCCTTTCATGAGTAACTCGGCAAGCATTATCTGCAAAATTTTGCAAAATCATTGCCTGGCCGACCCGCTTTTCAGCTTCGTTATGACAAGCTCGTTATTAACCACAGAAACTATTCGTATGATGCTTCCGCGGGCATCGTTCGTGAGACTACTGGGCATTCTCGAAGTAATGGTAGTGGATTCCGCATCGAAAATGGGTTGCACTCAACTTCCGATCGCAGCCATGACCATCACGCGCGTCGATTGCCTGATGCCGCACTTTTGTCACGTGCGCGGACATCTAATGCTTTCTCATAACAATCAGCAAGGGGAAGTAGCAGTATCGTTTCACGTCCTACTTCGGTGCTCTACACGAACATCCGTAGTATAATGGGAAAGCCCGAAGCTTTTGATGCTATTATCGATTCTTGTGAAGCCGGCGTGTTGGCCCCGACCGAGACTTGGTTGAATGCTTATGTTTGTGATAACAAAATTTTTACTATTTCCAAATCATTGAACATTTACCGCCATGATAGAGATGGAAGACAAGGTGGTGGTACTTTGCTTGCTATTTCGAGGGCTTTAAAGTCCTTTCTTATTAACGTGACGTCTACATTGGAAGAGATATGGTGCGGGTTGGTTGTGAATAATAAAACGCTTGTTCCTCATGTCTGTTACCGCCCTCATAATACAGACATCAGCTTTGTTCAGGAGTTTCAAGATAACAATAATGAAATTACAATGCGGTACTATCTTCGATAACTATTCTCGGCGACTTCAACTATCCTACCATGATGTCTGCGTCATCGTTGCCAGAAGTCGTACCATTTTCTTCAAATGGCCAATGCTTTCTTGATACTTGCAACCTGTTTAATTTTACGCTGATGGTTATTAAGCTAACTCGCGTCAACATTTCTTCATCGCACATTCTTTACTTGATCCTTACAACAATGCCCGAGAACAATCATGCACTAAACTCACTTCCTGGTCTCAGTGACCACTGTCTGCCACATTTTTACATACGCAACAGCATGCCAACTGCTACAAAGAAACGCAAGGTTATCTATAACTACAATGCTGCCCACTTTGAGGCAATGAAGCACGGACTCTCTTTATTTTACGACGCCTATTTACATGACTTTGATAATAGAACCGTGCCGGAAATCTGAGATCTGTTTGTTAACAAAATCTACCAACTTACTCGCACCTTTGTTCCTTTAAAGTCTATACCACTGAGTTCTTGCTCGCCCTGGTACAATACATACTTCAAGCGACTTTCTAACAAAAAGAAACGCTTGTTTCCTGCTGCGAAACTCCATAGTACAGAGGAACGCTGGCGCACCTACGAGAGTGCTGCGCGATTTTACACGTCAGCAGTTTCGGATACTAACGCTAACTTTCATTCAACACTCTGCCATCAATGCTTGTTGCACGTTAAAGAACCCCAGGTGGTCGAAATTTCCGGAGCCCTCCACTACGGCGTCTCTCATAATCAAATGGTGGTTTTGGGACGTTAAACCAGACAAATCAATCAATCAATGCTTGTTAGCAACCCTAGTAAGTTTAGGAAAACTATTACAAATACCAACGACAGTGAAATTGTACTTGTTGACTCGGACGGCCTTCCGGTGTCTTCCGAGATGTGTGCAGCATGTCTGAACAAAAAATTTTTGTCCGGAACTTTTCAGTATCGTCCACTTCTGTTACCGTCTCTTTACCAGCGCTCAACTATCCATCAACGTCTGTTATAGTGACTGAGGCTCATGGAATTTTAAAACTAATTGAATCGCTCAGATTGTCCTCTGCTTGTGGTGTTGACTATATAAACGCGAGAATCCTTAAGGAAACTAAACACGTCTCATCTATGTTCCAGTGCAAAATATTCCAACAGTATTTGAATGAAGATGTGGTGCCACGCGTTTGGAAAGAGGCAAAGGTGGTTCCGCTACATAGGTCAAGAAACAAGCATTCTGTTACTAATTGCCGACCTATTTCACTTACTTCTATACCAAGCAAACTTTTGGAGCACATAATCTTCTCTAACTTGGTCACCTTTCTAGAATAAAATTCGTTTTTTAGCACGTCACAGCATGGATTTAGGAAGTCATTCTCATGTGAAATGCAGTTGCTTTGTTTTACCCATTCGTTAAATATCATTCTAGATCAGAGTTTACCGGTCGACTGCATTTTTTTAGCTTTTTCGAAGGCTTTTGACAAAATTAATCATCACCTACTGCTATGTAAGCTTAGGATCCTTAATATTGATGGCGGCATTCTTGCTTATATTGAGTTCTTTTTAATTAATCGCTCACAATTCGTTGTTGCTAACAACTACAGCTCACCCTCTTCTCCCGTTACTTCTGGTGTGCCTCAGGGTTCTGTTTTGGGCCCTTTACAATTCTTTATTTAAATTACCGACTTACCCGATGTTTTAACTTATTCGATTCACCTTTTCGCCGATGACTGCGTTGTTTATCGAGAAATTTCATCTAACTCTGATGCGAGTTCTTTGCAAAGTGACATTAATAATATTGCAAGCTGGTGTAGAACTTGGCGCATGGACCTCAACACTAACAAATGTAAAGTATTTTGTATCTCACGAACAACGGGACCCCCTGCTAGCTACATCTTAAATGACGTTGATCTAGAGTCTGTAACTTCGTATAAATACTTGGGGATTCATATAACATCTGACTTGAACTGGAAACGTCATATTAACTATGTTATTAACAATAGCAAAGGTATGCTAGGGTACCTACAACGCAACTTTAGCCGTGCCTCTCTAGCCGTGAAACTAACAATGTATAAAAAACTAGTTCGTCCAAAACTCGAATATGCATGCTCAATTTGGAACCCTTTTCAACTGAACTTAACTCACTCGCTTGAAATGGTACAGAATAACGCAGCCGCTTCATTCTATCTAACTACCATCGCACTAGCAGTGTTACGTCAATGAAACACAGCCTTTCGCTACAGTCACTTCAATCACGTCGCAAGGCATCTCGTCTCACACTTTTTCACAAGATATTCAATTATCCACTTTTAAAAGCTGAGTTCATTACCACTTCATCCTATTACTCAGCTCGTTTAGATTATCAACATAAGGTACACGTCATTAGCTGCCACACTAACACTTTTCATCATTCCTTCGTCCCACGCACATCCAAGGACTGGAACCACCTTCCCTCGAACATAGTTTCCATGTGAAATCATGACTTGTTTTCTTCTACAATACAGAAGTACATACGTGATGACGCGTGAAGTGTATATTGTACATATATATTATTGTACTCTGTTTCCCCCATGTTTCTGACGACACTTACACATACATTAAGTGTATTGCCTAACATCAAATTTTCATGTCTTGTAATCTTTATTATTTTGATGTTACTATGTTTGCTCTTGTTTATAGTACCCCACTCCCCTCTGTAAAGCTATGTGCGATTGACGGTAAAATAAACGAAATGAAGTGAAATGAAACCCAGGGGACAAATTGCAGCTCATGATTACTGAACTGGACATAAAAATCAGATGAGTAGTTGTGGAAATTAATATCCATAAAACTAATGTGCAATTGTCTCGACAGAAAACGGAGCATTGCGGTAGGTGGACAGACGCTGAAAGTTAAGGTATATGTCTACTTAGTACAGGTAGTGCCGGCTGAGGCGAACCATGAGAATGGGGTAGATCACATTCGGAAAGCATTATCAATTCATGAATCGTAATCTGCCACTTACTCTCAAAAGGAACATATATATATATATATATATATATATATATATATATATATATATATATATATATATATATATATATATATATATATATATATATATATATATATATATATATATATATATATATATAACAGCTGAATCTTGCCAGTACTAACTTATGGAGCAAAAACCTGGAGGCTTGCAAAGCGGGTTCAGTTTAAATTTAGGATGAAGCAGTGAGTGATGGAAATGCAAATGATAGCTGTAACCCTAAGACACAGTAAGAGAGCAGAGTAGGTCAGGGAACAAACCGTGGCAAGAGATATCACAGTTGAAATAAAGCGGAAGAAATGGACTCGAGCTGAACACGTAGCGCGTACGCAGGATAACCGCTGGTCATTGAGTGTAACTGACTAGATTTCCAGAGAATGGAAACCCACCAGGGAAAAACAGAAAGTTAGGTGGGCCGATGAGATAACAAAGTTCACAGGTATAACGGGGCAGCAGAAACCATAAAACCGGGTTGATGGGCTAACATAGGAGATGCCTTGGCCTTGCAGAGGCATATTCAGGCTGACGATGAGAATGATGACGATACTAGTTGAAACATGTGTTTATATGGGAATATAAAAATGCTTTGCAAAAGAAGAACTGGATTTCAGAACAACACAAAACACCTACAAGCACGAACTCATCAAGCCCTTTGTAATAGTCGGAAACTAATGCAGTTGTAGTTACTTACAAACATTACCGACGCCGTAGATTGAGGCAGTATTTTTGAAATTTTAGTGTTTCTCAACGTTACTAGTCCCGTAAGTCGTGTGAATAGCTCTGAAGCTGTAGTTCTTTATTAATATTAGAGGCATCATACTCTACTATGTGCTATTGAAGCCCTTGAGCTGATAACTCTGTTAATACCATATCAAAGGCAAAATCGTTTAAACTTGTTGCAGTCATCATTCTCTTCGTGGAGGTGCGTGGGTTCTTTTTCTTTTCATTCTTTGTGTAAAATATGACGTACGCATGGTCAGTTCCTGTAGCATTGCAGCCCCGTGACGACCTAATCTGACAAAAAAAACAGCACCCCATAAAAGTTTATATATATAGCCCCGAATTTCTTTTTACGCTTTTGTTTCAGGAATCTTTTTTTTCATAAGATTTCTGTTCCAATGCGTAGCCTTGCGACTTCAGTAAAAAAATTACCTCTTTTATTTAATGAGAGGCTCGGTGAAAGGCAGACAAATTTCCTTTAGCCTTTACAGCTGCTTTAGGCGTTGGTCGGATGTAATTCCTTTGTGATTAGAACACCTCGCCTCCCAGTAAAACAGCTTCCAGGTCTTAGTTTGTCCACGGTTTAATTAATACTTGACTACCTTGTCTGAAACATTACTCGGGTGAATGCTCTCGCTACTTCAAAACTATGCTGCAGAGAATTGCTTTTACTTAAAACTGCCGCGGAGCATCAGCCCGTGAAAGCTGTTATGATTACGGTCTTCGTCATTTTTTGCCCTCAAAATATAGTACCGGCCTGTCTGCGAGCGTTAGTCCTGATTTCACGCTAGAACCGAGCAGACATTCTTGTTACCTAACCTTAGTAGAATTCAGGAACAGGTTGTTAGGTGAAGCACAGTAGTTGCAAGGATGAAGTTTTGCTTGGAATATTCTTTTCATTGTAAGGTAATTAACCAGCCATTTAGAGGGGTTGCACTGGGTCAACCTTTTTTTTCCATAATGCCTCCACCTTAATTATACGAAGTTTTGAAGATTACGGGTGGTAGGCCCTAGAAAAAGCTAAAACTATTTACGTGGTAAAGAACGTTAATCAAAGCAACTTTTTCTCGTAATGACCGAGTGTTATTTTCTGAACTCGTGTTTTGTCTGCTGGCTCTCGCGCTTCATGCAGAATGAAACTGCGTGTGTTGTGAGGAAGTTATTTTAGATAGATAGATAGATAGATAGATAGATAGATAGATAGATAGATAGATAGATAGATAGATAGATAGATAGATAGATAGATAGATAGATAGATAGATAGATAGATAGATAGATAGATAGATAGATAGATAGATAGATAGATAGATAGTGTCAAGACGAAGAAAGACGCTGGGGCTCGGGCGCGTGGGCACCTAAGGGAAGGTAGAGGAAGGAGAAGACAGAATAGAACAAGAAGAAGTCTTACGTCCCGGCTTCGTCATCAAGGACAGCCGTGATAAGCGCTGCTTGAGGACGGCGTCACCGCCTTCTCGGCGGCTGCAGTACACGTTGCCGGTACCATTTCACAAGGGACTCCAGCGCAAGCCGACAAGTGAACCCTGCGGGAAGCCACCGGCACGTGTCTTCGTGGTTCGTCGGTAGTGCGGGCTTCTCAATCCAGGAACGCCATTCACGCTTCTTTAACGATGGAGTCAACAACCCGGCCGCCGCTTCAGCTGCCCATCGGACCATCAGTGGACGGTGTCCATGCCTCCTCTGTGGTACCAGGGCATCACCCAATCGACGCTATGCTACCACTTCGCGGCCGTAATACGCACGGGCTCCTGTCCTTTGGGAATGCTGTTGAAGCTTCCCATGGCCTGCATTCCCTGTCCGGTACTCTTCCAACACACAAGCCGCCAAGAAACGCTGTTCATGCTTCCTTGGACGTGCGTGTCACGACCGTGAGTACTACTAGAACTACGTACTTCACGGACGCGAATCAAAGCGGTTCAGAAGCCTCGTGCGACAGTGCCGTGGAGCTGCGGCGTACCATCGCACTGCTCCGCACCGAGACTAACACACTGACAGCGTTGATCGCCGAGCGAGCTCCTACAATGTTGCCAGCATTGTGTGACATTAACGCAGTGTTGGATGTAGCTGCCTCATACGGCCTTGAGGCAAGCAGACCGGAGCAACGCAGGGAGCTTCGGTCTTCTCTGATCGAGCTCTTACACCAGCTCGACTGCTTCGCGTCGGTGATCTCTGCGTTGCCACCTGCCACCCTACAATCACCAGCCGTCTGCGAACTACCGAAATTCCACGGGGTCCGGAACGACGCCGACAGCTGGGTGGCAACCGTCAACGCGATAGCAATGCGCGAGGCCTGGACAGAAAATCAGAAATGAACCGTGGCTGTAGACCGTCTTCGGGAAGGTGCAGTGGCGTGGCACCGGTATGAAGGTTGGAAGCAGCAGTCATGGGCGGAGTGGAGCTTCAAGCTCATAGCTGCTTTCGGTCCGATTCCCTGTGCCACCTGTCCATGCAACTCGACCTTTTCTCAAGACAGAACTCGGGAAAAGCCCGACCTAGAGAATGCGATTCGAGCCCCTACCATCTTGTAATCTCTCGGTGACGAAGATGTAGGGAACAATCACGATCGTGTAACTCTGCTTTGCACAGGCATTTCTGCTGTCATGGAGCAGCAGTCCGATGGTGCACCTGTGTCCGGTAGGTCTCTCACGGCAAGTTTTGCAAAACTTTCTGCGACAGGCCCCAACGAACGCCATTCGGAGTCATCAGACCATTCGGTAGACGCTGAGGCGCCAGCCTCCATCTTACTGGACGTTCTACCGCGTCATCAAACGCACGTGCCTGTGGATTTCACCATGCTCATCCTTGACCCGACGAAAGCGGGTCTGCACGCTTGACACGATTCAGTAACAGAACATCAGAGCATTCCCGCCTTGCAAAAAGACGCCTCTCGAGAAATGAAGTATATCGAGGAGTTTCCTGCTGCTTACACTGACCAAAGTGACCACAGTCCTCCTCTGCAGGTCGTGAACTCTGCATCGGTATTAGACCCGGGAATACCACCACCTGAACTTCCTCAGGAGACACTGTTTTCTCGCTCGTTGTCGTTTGAGGACATGGAGGCGCTCACATCCATCGTACCAGACACAACTGAACCCCACCCGACCATGATCGTCGCAAGCAAAATGCACTCCTTACCGCTTCACAAAGCAGGCCTTTCTGAAGATGCGAACAAGATCAGCCGTAACCTGACAGAGCCATGTTTGCAAACGACTCATACATCCATTTTCGAAGACGCACATACGCTCAGCCGCGCAGACACTTGGCTCCCAAGTGATGTTTCCTTTGAGAAAATCCAGACACCTAGTCAGGCTGAGGCCACTGCCATTGAGAACTTGTCGAGGACCAGCCCTCGTGCTGTTCCCTCCCAGCACACCACGACTGCACGCGACATTTCTCCAGAAGCCACCAGCTGGACAACTTCAGGGAGTTCTGCTGTGGTATTGATGCCCAACCATGATCTGTGTGCAAACTCAATTCGAGAAATAGCACAAACGTCCACACGGCTAGCTCACAGAGCGTCCCACTGCAGTTAAGTCCACCAACGGCGGTGGGACAAACACCAGCATTTCCAGGTTATTCTGTTACTCTCCGACCTTGCCGAAACAGTAAGGGCCGTCCGCCTGAGCGGTATTCCACGAGTTGTCAGGAAACATTGTACCATGGACAAGTTCAACCGCAGCGACAAAGCCATTTCCGCACACCTGAGTACACACTGACAGATCTTCAAGCAGAGGCGCACCGTGGCGTTTACCGACCTGCTTGAGGCAGCCAGTGTCGTCCACCAGAGACGATTCCCCCAGACCGTCACTTCATGTTGCATTGTGGTTCGGGACGACCACCACGATGCAGCCAAGCCCACCCAGCAGAAAGTTTGCCACCAGCTCCGCGCGCGTGCAGTCATGGCCGAGTGTCAAGACGAAGAAAGGCGCTGGGGCTCGGGCGCGTGGGCAGCTAAGGGAAGGTAGAGGAAGAAGAAGACAGAATAGAACAGCTTGCCCGACGAACGGGTGTTGTGTCTGTCTCGCTCATTACAATAGATAGATAGATAGATAGATAGATAGATAGATAGATAGATAGATAGATAGATAGATAGATAGATAGATAGATAGATAGATAGACAGATACATAGATAGATAGATAGATAGATAGATAGATAGATAGATAGATAGATAGATAGATAGATAGATAGATAGATAGATAGATAGATAGATAGATGACTCGATGATTATGAACCAAAATGGGCCTCATCATCTCTCCTTTCAGGCTTCTTTTTTCTTTGCAGAAATCATACAAACCAGAGCTCTGTGGTTTAGAGTATGTCGTGTATCATGCCAGGAAGACAATAGGTCAAACAAAAGCGCCAGTGCAGATGCAGATGTGCCAATACACTGCCAGATATCGGGAAGATGCCAGAGCTGACAGGGAAAGGGTAATTAAAGGAGTGGGTGAAGATGCATTGCGAAGAATGAATAAACTCCTTTGAGAAAGAGGTAGATAGACAATCAAACATAATAGAAAAGAAAGGAAGAAGTGGAGATCTTGGAGCTTCTATGGTTGGATCTCTACATACAAGACTCCACTGGCTTTAGCTGCCCGCCGGATTCTATCCAGGAGTGCCGGCTGGACTATCAGATCCGAGCTGGTGAGTTGTGCTTACCACTGTTTTATATTAGGCGAAAAAAATTGGCTAAATCGCTTAGCTTACGATCCCCTTCCTCCACTCTCCGAAATGCTAAGCTGCTCGTCTCATGATAAGCACGCCATTTTTAGGTCCTTGCTTTGTGAGTGATAGACCACAGTTTCTTGTTCGTATGTGTGTGATGAGACGTTACACACGCATAGACATTAGGTGTGTTTAATGTCGTGTATATCAATGATATTGAGTTGTGGCATGCTCGTTTCAACTGCGTGTAATGGAAACTCGCGCGAATGAGAGATGTCATGAGAAACTTCAGCATTTATTACCCCTACAAGGAAAGCTTACGCTGTCCCACGCTTTGTTTGAATGTCAATGGCGTGTGGCAGCACCACACAAACATAAATAAGTAAACAGGTAGTTATAACTCAGGTCGAGTCCTTGACACTCCATAAGTTCTTTGGGCTTGACCAACAAACAGATCCGCGGGTGGCTTAGTCAGTGACAGCCGAACAGCGTGTGGTTCGGCCGCTGGCGCCATCTACACCCACATCCACTAATTAGGGAGAGAAAGCGCTGGCCGTGGCTAGTACGAACTACAAACGACTCCATTCGAGTGTTTTTAATCAAAAACCACAAGTAAAAAAATTGGCAGCATATACATGGAGTGAATGATGAAGAGTGGGGCGAAGCATTCGTTCGTCCATTCGTTCTTGTTTCCGTCCGTCCATGCGTCCGTCTGTGTGACCATCCATGCGTCCATCCGCCCGTCCGTGCGTGCGTCTGTTCGTGCGTCCGTCCCTGCGTTAGTCCACGCATCCGCCCCTGCGTCCGTTCATGCGTCCATCCATGCATCTGTCTGTGTGTCTATTCGCTCATCTATTCAACACTCAAAGTACCACCATATCGCGTCTTTTATTCATATATTCTCCATATAGAAGCACTGCTATCCAGCGGATATTCCAAGGAATAAACGAGAGGAGGCACACGCACACTTTCTTACGGCTTGCGCTTCGGGTCTACTTCCCGCCTTTACCACCGCGAGTTCATGGTAAATACTAGTTCACTGTATTCATGGCACAGCGGCCCAACGCTTGCAAAACCTTTCTAAAACCAAGGGGGTTACGCCCAGCGAGTATAACGTAGCAACCTTTTTCTGTCAGATAGAGCTCAATGTACATGCCAGTGGCTGCTAATGGGAGATGAGAGACAGGAGAATTCGGCTTTTGCTTTCTTACGGCTTGCACTTCGTATCTACTTCCCATCTTTAACCCCCTCGAGTTCATGGTGTATACTAGTTCATTGTATTCATGGCACCGGGGCTCAACGCTCGCTAAACCTTTTTAAAGCCAAGGAGGTTACACCCAGCGAGTATAACGTAGCAACCCTTCATTGTCAGGTAGTGCTCAACGTACATTCAAAAGGCTCCTAATGGGGATCGCAGCGTGCGCGTTAACTAAAAGCCGTATTCTGCTGTCTCTCATACCTTATTAGCAGCCATTGGCATGTACGTTGAGCACTATTTTTGTTGTTCAACAACGCACAAAATAAATCTCTCACTGGCACCACCTTGAAGGTCAAAATGTTGTACTTGTTACACACTACAACGACTACGAGGGATGAACGAGTGCCGCTATAAGAATATTCGCCCCTAAAAGACTTGCCACGTGTCAAGCCCTATTAGCCCTTGCCTGAAAGAGAAAGAGAGGGAGGAAAAGGTAAGAAAAGGAAAGGCAACAGCTCGATAATTGCGCTAGCAGAGTTAGCATCCTTGTATGACTAGTTTGTGTCAAATACGTCGTTTTGTTAAATTATTATGAGTTTTATGCAAGCCTACGGAGGGTTCGAACCCACTCAGCCCAAGAAACCAGGTTGTTCACTATCGTCCACCTCTATTTTATGCGAACGGAATGAGCACATGCACATCGCAAGCGCACAGACGTCTTTGGCCTACGTGATTCAGCCAGGTGACTGCTGAGGTTACGTAGCACAGTAGCGCATTGGTTTTCAAAGGTATCTAGCAACCATGTACTGCGAAAACGATGTTGCACAGGCTGCAGCAGCGAAAGCGGTCGCCATTCCCCTGGAGTTTATCAAGTGACCATCGTGTGCTCTGTAGCTTGTTAGCTACAAAGTAGTGTTTTTATTTGCTCTGTGTTCATGTCCTTAAGCCTAGAAAATAAAGTATTTCCGTGTATTCGGCACCAGTGTCAAAAAACATACTTAAATAATGTATTTTGTAGGCTTAGATGAGCGCTGCTCCTATCTCTGTGGACCTATATTTTGTGTTTGTGAGTTTTTGCCTCTCTTCCATAGTAGGCGCCACTTGACCATTCGGCAGCGGTTGTTTATGTTGTTGGGCACTACGCTATGCCTTTGCGCTTTGCGTTACCGGACAGACGAAAAGTGATTTTGAACTCCTGTGGCACAGTATCAAAAGCAGGTGTTTCTTCTTTCTTCGTCGATCGTTGTCACGCAAGACACGTTGACTGGCGACGGGCGACACGCTTCATCGATCGGCGATGGGCCTAAGCAAGTCGCCTGCAAAAACATAACGCAGCTTCGCCGCATAACCAGGCAAGATGGCGTACCTATCAGCTTCTCCTCGTGCGTAGGGAGCATATACAGTGACTCTAAGTACGTTGTGATGCGTGCGCCGTCAATAAAGCGCAGTGAGAAGCGATGCTACTCAACTGATGCTCGCATAACGCCAACGCAGCGGGTCGCACGCAGGTTCAGCCGACGCCAGCGAGTGGCACGCAGATAGCGGAGAGGGTAACGCATGATACGGAAGAGCGCAGCAAATGACGTCTTCATTTCTTTTATCCTGAAGTGAGATATATGATACGGAGCTATATAGTAGTTTACTGTTCCACAAGTCCCTGCATCTCAGTCCTTAGCTTCTAAGCTCGACTTACTGTGTATCTATGAGCTGCGTGTGGTCTAATTATGACCTCAATTTATTCACTTATGCTTTACACGTATTAAGCAAGCCTCTTCTTGGCCGTACACTTGAATATTGCATACGTCTGAAATGTAAGTTTGTTATCTTCAGTTAGAGTGGACTAACAGAAACATTGATTCCATGGTAAAAAAAGTTCATTTTGTTATATTTTACTTAATTATGCACGTGGCCAACCGAACCGTTGCTCTCTCAACAAAATCCTCACTAACTTACGTACACTTTTCAAATAAAATAATTGGTACAATTTTCACGAGTTTTTTTTTTCCTTATGGGGCATTCGGTACCCTTTCTACAGCTCTCTTTCTGAGTCACGAGAGGTCAACGTTTTATGCCGCTATGTGACAGCGTCATAAAACACGGTCCTTCTGACCCATCAATGTTGTGAGCGCTGAGTAGCAGCAGAGGACGGGGATAGACGGTCCGCAAAAATATTTCGCAGATTTTGTTCCACGTACCTCATCGGCCATCCGCGCACTTGCAGAAACGGGAATGTGAGGATGAAGTAATAGTGCGTCCGCAGACCAAAAGTGCCTTTTCGCCCCCATCCGAATACACTAATCAAAAATTCATTCTTAACAAGAACAGCTTTTCAGATCAGGCACTTCTTTAACATTTGTCGTCATACTTATCCAACGTGACATATTGTGCAGGTAAAAGATTTATATGCCTGACAGGAAGCGACTGGAGCTAGTCTAAAAATAAGCGAAAATTGCTTGCTTTGCCACACACCCAACTCGAAAACATTTTATTTGTACGCCAACCTTGGATGTGTTCATCACCAACAAACCATCGTTTCTAGCAGTAACTTCAACTTGTTTCTTTCGTCATCTCCAGAATAACTATATATGCGAAGCATCTATTTGAATTGCAAGCAATTTCGGCGTCTCTTCCGGTATCTATCTATCTATAGCCACGCAAGGCAACGCATATACTCTTCCAATAGACCAAAATGTTCGTGTAAATGGCGTGTAACAGCAATTGTGGTAGCAGTACTGGCTATCCAATTTTTCAAACATGGCATATGTTCTCCTGTGGTACAGACGTCATGTCGAGTTAACGTAAAGTTAGTTAGGCGCCATCCGTTGAAGTTTTTTGGTGTAGCAGTGCTGGGGGCTATCATCCACGTGCACCAGCGCTTTACCACACCAGTGCTTCATTCCACCTTACCGCTTCTGGTGTTGCTAATAATCATGTTCCTATTGGCATCGTTATGCAACTGTAAACAACTGATTGATTTGTGGGGTTTAACGTCCCAAAACCACCATATGATTATGAGAGACGCCGTAGTGGAGGACTCTGGAAATTTCGACCACCTGGGGTTCTTTAACGTGCGCCCAAATCTGAGCACACGGGCCTACGACATTTCCGCCTTCATCTGAAATGCAGCCGCCGCAGCCGGGATTCGAACCCGCGACCTGCGAGTCAGCAGCCGAGTACCTTAGCCACTAGACCACCGCGGCCGGGCAACTATAAACAACTGCTAATATGAAGCATATTTCGTGATATAACGCATGTGTATTCGTAGACATGTACACATTTAGCACCACTTCAGAACACTCGCTCAATTAAAAAAAATGGCCCATTCACCTTTCATCTGCATGCTTCGCATAACATTGATTCCCAAGGTACCTGGTATCTGCTGATTTACAGCGAAAGCTGTTATGAGATCGCAACAATTGCCACGACCTCGCTCTATTCGCCACCGCTGCCAGTTTTCGTAACAACTATCGCAAGAAATAAAAAAACTCGATAAATAAAAATAATTAAGGGCACAATGGTACTCGAACACGGGTCTCCTGCGTGTCACCCCACTGTTCTATCACTGAGTCATGGCGGTGCCTGGAACTCTTTTGAAAAGTGGCCTTAGGCAGGTTTGATGTCGGAAAAAGAACCACGTTAATACGAGAAACAAAAGCGCTATAGAACAGCAAAGAAACAAGCAGGTGTCACGTATTGTGAGTTGCGCACAGTGGGCCGTGGAGTGCTCCAACCCTTTACCAAAGCTTGATCCTATTCACCTATCATTAGATGCGAAGCAGCTCTTTGACTAGCCTGTGTAACGTTGTCCCTCCGTCCGCACCACGCTCCCCTGGCCCCAGGTGTTGCGGCAGTGCCAAGTAGCTCGCGCCTTCCCTCACTGGGCTCGCGCGTAGACGTCACTCTTTCCCTAGCATGCCACCGCTCGCCGCGAGTCTCGCTTTACCCTCTGCACCACTCACAACGCTCAAGCTCACTTCGAGCGAACAATCTTTATCTGCCATGTAACTTACACGAAACCCAAAGCACCTCGCGTGTCTTTGCTTTTGGAACAAACGTTTACACGAGTAAATACTACCCCGAGTTTCGCTTCAGACCGTTCTCCCAGCAATCGCGTCGACGCCCGTTTCAACCAGGTCAAGGCCGTGCGCACCACTGCTGTTTCCCATGCCATCACAATCCCCTTCTGGGAGACGGTCCATTTTTTATGATGTGACGCCTACCCACTGTGGTGGATTGTGGTGGTTACAAAATATTTTGGCATAATTCTTCACCGTCGTCAACCACAGCACAAAAAAACACCAGGTCTGCGGTGAAGGCACAGCACAGTCACAGCAAAAACTAGAAGAGTGGCCTTTCTGAGCTTTTTTTAAACACTCAATGGATAACTGCTGCAAGCACACTTGCTGGATACCCACTGTGGCATTATTATAATATTTTATGGTGGTAGACCAGCATTCGTTATGCTATCTTTCGTGATTTTTCTGAAAAGTGTAGTATCCGCTAAACATTTGCAGGGAATTTCGTGCCAATTGTTCATGCAACGGCTGACAACGATGAGGAATTACGCCTTAAGTACGTATGCGCCACAGTTATACGGGAATCAGAAACAAGTTTTTTTTAATTGTTTGGAGCATTGGACGACCTACTGCTTTCGCTATTCGCATTGTGTGATGCCTCATAGTTCCAAGGCTGTTCTTAAACGCTTCAATACGCATAATAACGCAAGTCCTTTCCCGACATAAAGCCTGTCTTGAGCAAGCTTGCAAACAAGTCCCAAGCAACGGCATGGCCCATTCGTGCCCTGAAATTTTTCCGAATTCTCCAGTTGTTGGCACTATCATTCTTATGCTTGAAAGTTCTGTACAAAAGAGCACCGGGCCAGAAGCCTTAAACTGTTGTTTGGCCCATGGACATGTCAACGAACCCATTTTGAAAGCATTGAATGGACTTGTGTTCCGCAAAAAAACCTAGGCGTTCCATTAGATGCATAGCGATCAAGTGCAAATTATTAGGAAGAACCTCTACCTTCCCTACTGCGCTATCCCCAGATGTTTATTCCTCATAATTTCTCTATTTTTGGCAGACCTAAAGCATTCAACCTGTTTCTGGCAACAAAAATATTCTACTAGCTGCAAATACTTTGTTATTCGAGGGTTTATATAAATAAACTTAACCGTGTATTTGCTACCTTTATATGGTAATCAGCCTTTCAAACGATGAGGTGAGACAATCTTTTTAGACCTGTCTGCGCAGGTGGTCTTGGGTTGGTACACCTGTTTATTAGATAACTGGTGTGGCACTTTCCTTATTTGCGCGGCTGTGTTCATCCACTCCTTCGAACAATCTTGCAAGTGAGTTTGGCGGATATTTTACCAAATCTAGTAATACCTACTTATTTTGTTCCGCCTCCTTACCTGCGTGGTTTACGCGTGAAGTATACAAACCAGGGCGTTTTCTGAAAGCCAGATTCTCCAATGAATACATGTTCTCTAGCTCAAAAAAACGCATGTAATATGCTGTATTGAACGTGCTATTTCCGGCTCCACTTTGCTGCTGTCCATATATTGAACTATCTGGTCATGACGTGCTGTTACGTGTAACGAAAATGCATATTTCACCACTAACAAAGATATTATTTTTTACAAAGTGCATACAGAAATAATACCTGAAAACCCTGGGTAAACACCAAAAGCAAATTTGTATTCTCAACTAACTGCTGTCTTTGTGAAGTACCAGGAAAAGAACATTGCTTTATTAGTTGTAAGGACGCCATTCTTTTCTGGAACATCCTGCTGACGGCTTTTAAAAAACGTCTGGATTTATATTCTATTCTCATAGCATGTGTAATCTTGGACCACATAAATGCAATGACATGCCAGTTCACCCGCTTTGGTTAATAGGCATGCATAGTTTGTGGAAGACTCGCATGTTTTACAAGCATGCGGAAACAATGGTGTCTTCGCGATGCCACTCTGTGCAAATGACTGCACAGCTAAAAGACTTTTCTGACCAACTGCGATTTCAGCTGGACTGGTATATTGAGTTCATGAAATGTGCTACTCAAATACCACTTTACACAGTGTGTTGTATCTGATTTGCTTTGTAACGTCCATTGTACATTTGTCGATTTGACTTTGTGTTTGTTGTGCGCTATGTATCTGCGAAAGCCGCGTTTGTATTGAAAAACATGGAAGAGGAAAAGGAAAAACCGGTGTGACTCATTAGCAGAATACTGGACTGGCACGCTGCGGGCCCGTGTTCAAGCCTCTATATGTCCTTGGTACTAGTTTTTTTTATTATTTCGCAATAGTAATTACAGAACCCGACCGCGGTGGACACCTATGGCGCCGCGCGTGGCCCGAGTTTTGATCTTATAACAGCTTTCACTGTGAAAACTTCACGAATTTCTTGGCAAGTTTACAGCGGCTACCACGCTTCTCTGAAGAATGACGGAGGACGGCAAAGTGAATGTCTGCCTAGTACACCTTGATTGATGGCGTAGTGGGTACCCAGTGTGCGTTTTTTCAGCAACTACCCAAACTACCAAACAAGAAAAAGGGTCTGAAAGGTTGTTCGTCCAGCTTTCGCTGTGAGAGTGCTGCGCGTTCCGCACAGGCCTGGCGCTTTTTCAAAGAAATTTATTTCCTTATGTTGTTATTGTTGTTGATGAAGATGATGATTATGATGACGATGATGATGATGCCTCACATATCACCTAAACTTACGCAGGTGGATCGGCCAAGACGTGATTACGAGAGTCATTGAGACATTTTCAGTATAGAGTATTTATAAGAAAAATAACGTACGTAAAATGAAAAGATAGCAGTAATTGTTCTCCCACTCAGACTAGACAAAAACGCCAGGCCTCCGCAGAAGGCGCACGACAATCACAGCGAAAGCTGGAAGAGTGGCCTTTCAGAGCTTCTTCTAAACACTCATTGGGTAACTGCTGCAAGCACACTTGTTTGATACCCACTACGGCAATAATAATAAAAACGTTTGGGTAGTAGGCCGGAATTCGCTAAGCTATTTTTCGTCATTCTACTGAGGCGCGTGGTATCCGCTAAACACTTGCAAGGAATTTTGTGCCCATTGTTTATGCGGTGGGTGGCGACTATGAGGAAATATGTCTGAAGTAGGTATGCGCCACAGTTACTAGTCGAACACAAACAAGCTTTTGTAATGGGTTGAAGCATTGCTCTACCCCCTCGTATGGCCATTCACATTGTGCGACTACTGGTTGTTATTTCGCTCTTTAAAACGCTTTATAAGTCGTATTAACGCGATTTTTTCCAGCCATCAAGCCTGCCTAAGGCAATTTCGCCAACAAGTCCCAAGTGTCGGCATGGCATAGTGGTAGAATACTGGACTGGCACCCAGCAGAACAGGTTCAAGCCCCACTGTGTCTTTGGCACTAGGTTTTTTTTCTTATTTCGTGCGACAGTGGTTACAGACACAGGTGGCGATGGCAGCGGCGGACAACTATGGCGCTGTGCGATATTCTAGTTGTGATCTCAAAACAGCTTTCGGTGTAATAATGTCAATATCCTAAGTACAAACCAAAGTGAATGAAAAATTATAGCAAATAATATAAATTTCTTTATCTTCAGCTGCAGAAGGGTTTTTTAAAGGACCAGTTGGCACAGGATGCTGAGAGGAACAGCAAAAAAAATGAGAAGGAGTGGATTTCATCAACGCTTTTGTCGTGTGTTCTTCCTTTCTCCGTCCTTTTTTTGCGCTGTTCCCTGAGTGTCTTAAACTATTGCTGCACTACTAAGACACAGAAAGTGAGTTCTTGTCTCATTCGTTTCCTTTCGTGAAGGTAACCAGAAAAGGTATCAAAAGCGTTTTTTGGCTGACGCCCACAGCCGAATCACCGAAGGTGAGTATATTGTCATTTGTCAAGTTCAGCCCCATCTTACTAAATGGGATAACTAGACGTCTTTTTCTTGGTAGTCTGTACCATTGACGTGATAACGAATAATGTTTCACTGTTTCAGTTTCTAAGCAAAAGTTGCATAGAGGAGATTTATTTCTCTTGCTCGGCCCAGCACAGCCAAGCATTTCTACATATTGCCCCCAGCCCGGCGTATTGTTCGGTATATCTATCGTCGAAGGAGTGTGGTAGAACTTCACCTTTGCTGTGGAAACTACGTCTCTTTAAGCTGATGATACCTCCCAAAAATCGGCAAGAATTGTCTCATAAATAGTTCGAGTGAACTTTGCAACACACAGCATAAATCTTAGAAGACGACTCAAACTTTATGAAAAAGTTGACTAAGTGTGTGGGTAAAGAAAGCATCACCACAAAAAAAGGGATGAAATATTCGCCCCTTATCTGCATGTTACACTGCAAATGTCGAAAGACGATAGGCTTGCGTATGGAAGAGTGAATAAATCTTTTATTTGATGTTCTGCGCGAGAAAATCAGTAAATGGTATTATAGAGGCGCTGCGTTACATTGTCTCGAGCGGGCAGCGGAGGCGAACAAGCGCGTCAAGTCAGGTCGCACATGAATGAGACATGAGCGCTATCTGGCAGTTATCCTGGAAAACGAAGCGCGCGGCACGCGCGCCCGTCTCTGAGGTGATAAGCTGTAGAACGCAAGGCGACGAGTAGGTGCCACCATAGTGTCGTCTTAGCAAAGCGATGGAAACACTTGCCTTTACGTGCAGGCGTTGCATGGCCAGCACCGCGTGATTGCTGATTGCTGCATTGCTCCACCCCCACACAACCCAGCCCTCCCTGCGAGACGACGCTAGTGAGGCCGTATTCTTCTGCACCGCGCTGAACGACAAGAACGAGGAGCTGTAGAGAACCGAAGGACGTTTTCATTCTTTTTTTTTTCTTTCCATTTCCACCCTCTCAAGTTTCTTTATGCTTTTCTCCCTTCCTTATTTCCCGGGTTCGCTTCTGTCTTTCCCTCTTTCCTCAGACGAAGGCGAAGGCAAGTTGGATGTGTTCTGTCCGGTATGCTTCTCTGCGCGTTGATAGAGCGACTGCCATTGGGAGCTTGTTTGTCAGCCGCCGAAAAGCTGACGTCGGCTGGGCCCAGCTGTCGCGTGCACGGAACCGAGTGCCTCAGATGTGCGCAATAATTGCTTTTTAATTGACAATTGCACAAGCGTGAACGCTGAATCTTGAGCAATATTAGTGGGCACTGCGGATGGGGTCGGCCGTTTAGAGTAGCGTTCGGTCAATTTGGTGCCGTTTAGGGTACTGTTAAAGGCGGACAAACAGAGAAATGTAGAGCGATACAGATAGACAGACAGACCAAAATTGTTTTCGAAGGTCAAATTTTTTTCGAAGGTTTAAAGACTATCGTCTTTAAAAAATGTTCCTCTCGGTGTTGGCAACCGGAGGCCTGTCAGCAGTGTAGACGGGTTAGGGAAACCTGATCGCGTGATCAGCGCTTTTCTCGGACATATTCACTCCCAGAGCACGCTCCTGAGCACTGCAAAGTTTCAAAGCCCAAGCAAGGCCACACGTGCTTGAGGCAGAATGAGCCGTCGGTACGATGACACGATGTCCCATGTAGTAGATCAAGGTCATTGCAGTCCAGCAGGTCGCGGGTTCGAATCCCGGCTGCGGTGGCTGCATTTCCGATGGAGGCGGAAATGTTGTAGGCCCGTGTGCTCAGATTTGGATGCACGTTAAAGAACCCCAGGTGGTCGAAATTTCCGGAGCCCTCCACTACGGCGTCTGTCATAATCATATGGTGGTTTTGGGACGTTAAACCCCACATATCAATCAAGGTCATTGCAGTCATGGTGGTTGGCTGCAATATACCTCGAAAGAATTTCAGTGATGGTTCGTTTAAGGCACTCTCGGAGGCCTTTGGTTTGCAAGAGGTATGAAACTCAATTTCCGGATTCCAGTACATTCGTTTATGCCCTGCATTTGTATTTCATAAATAACTTTTGACACAACTTAAGGAAATAGCAGGAAGTGGAACATCGATGCTTGAGATGAAAAAGATCCGTAAACAGTGATTGCGTGCCCGAGCACATAATCCCTGTTTACGACACGATGGATTTGCTTGAACACCAAACGTAGCCAACATGGCAGCTCTCTAGTAGTTGGATTGGAACCGCGTCGTCTTCTTCCTTCACCATGGCGCTGCCGCACTACAGCAGCTGTTACGTAAGAATATAGATATTGGAAGGGCTCTACGTAGCCCTGTTTCATATAAAATAAATTCCCAAAGAACTTACCTACATTGGCCAGTCGTCCACTTTGATCAAGGTTCCGGGTTATGTTCGGTTAATCGAAGAGGACAACCGCCTGAGGACATGTAGGTCACTGAGTATTTATTTTATCTCTTCCTTCCGCTGCCGCTGCTCAATACGGTGTCTTCTTTGCCGTCCAAGATCGATCCGGTGCTCGAGGTATCATCTAACGGACATCTCATACCTACCTTCCTTTTTCCTGAAAGAGAGCACGAAAGAGGACGAAACAAGAAAGTGCGGAATCCGTTTCCCTTTCGGTGCTCAAATCTTTTTTTTCTCAGCCACCCGCAAAAAGGGACCGCAAAACATTCAATGGGAAACAGTATGTAGGAAACCCATGAGGCGGTGGCCGCTTGCCACCGCAGGATAAAATGAAAGAATAAAGAAGCTCAAGAGCGGCGTGCGCGGAACCGCCACTTACAGCCTGGATTTCCTTCGCAGTCACATTGTCTGTCGCTCGATACCAGTGCACCAGTTCTCTTGTTTTGTTCCATCTAAACGGCCTTAAAAAGAAAGACGCAGTATGATATAAAAGAATCGCGCAAGGCGGTACACGCTATTCGAAAAGAGAAACGCCTAACAAATAAAGAAGAGCAGGCACAATATCAAAGCGGCTATTCAAGAAGTGCACCCACGCATGCAAGCTCAGGCACATGGTACGACACAGGCTGAAAAACAAGTGAGACAGACGTCGGACACTGACGTTCTGCGAAGATTTACACGATAAGCGTGTCAAAAGCGGGGCAAGGTCTAACGCTAGAACGGGCGTTGCCGTTCGGTCCACTTTTTTGGTGATGTGCTGGGATAACGCGCCTGCGGAAAAGGGAGGTGGTCGCGCGAAGCGTGGCTCCTGCGAGTACGACACCCAGCACCCTGTTGCGTGCACGCGACAGCTGGGCCTGGCCGACGTCAGCTTTTCGGCGACTGCCAAACAGGGAACCGGCGGCAGTCGCTCCATCAACGCGCAGGCAAGCATGCCGCGCGGGACACATCCAGCTTGCCTTCCCCTCCGTCTGAGGAAAGCGGGAAAGACAGAAGACAACACGAGAAACAAGGAAGCGGGAAAAGCATAAAGAAACTAGAGTGTGTGGAAATGGAAAGAACAAAGAATGAAAACGTCCTTCGTTTCTGTACGTGTGTTCCTTGTTCTTGTTGTTCGGCGCGGTGCACAAGAATATGGCCTCACTGGGTTCGTCTTGCAGGGAGGGCTGGATTGTGCGAGGGTAGAAGCAATGCAGCCCCTGCAACCTCCGTGAGTAAGGGCTATCTTTCCCTTTGAGTCCGCAAAAGTGATGAGGCTCGTCGCCAAGAAGGTAGGCGCTTAGATAAGGCTTGGTTTGCGCGGCTCATGAAATCACACACTCGCGGCTGCGGCGCTTTGGGAGCGCGGAGCAGCGAGCTGTCGTCTCGTCGAGCGCAGGCGGACGATGCCACCTTCGGTGTTTCCTTTTATTTTCTCTCTCCTTCCTCCAAGTCTCAAGAGTGAATGGAGCGGCTTCCTTCCGAGGCCCGTCATTCGCACTTCACGTTAGAAGCTTAAGAAGGACTTTCACTATCTGCTCATTTTCACTCTTCATGCTCTTCTGAGAGAAGCGATGCGTGACTTGCCAACGTGAAAAATGAGAGCGTTGTCGAGTACTAGCATATGATATCTGTCTGGATGAAGGAAAACAGGTGAATGAGATAGCAGCTAGCATGCATGATATCTTTCGAGTTCTGATAATGAACTGCTTTTTGCAATGAATGGAGGTCTACATGGCCTCAGTAGGAATGTCTTACGGGGCCACTAGTGAAAGAGCATACTCACAACAATCGTCTTTACGGCCGTCATCTTCTTTTTGTTTTTTGAATGTTGTTCTGTTTGGTCTGATCTCTCCGAATGAATCTTCCTCTGGGCCAGCACATTTGTGAAAACATGCGCAATGGACATACTGATCAGTGATTACGTCACAAATGAACATGTAGCTAACGCCAGAAGCAAACAAGACCGTCTCTCGCTCCGTCAAGTAGATATGATTGTGAACTTTCTTTTTGTGAGTAGGCGCTTTGCATGTGTTTGCATGAAATTGTTTCAGGTTATATGGATTCATGTTGTTTCAAGAAGGGTCAACTTATGATTTCTGTTTGATTTCAACGGAAGCGAAATGGTTGAGGCCCGCGGACTGATCGATGTCAGTGACGGTTAAAGCTATATTCACAAGCGAGGGCAAAATCCCGCTGCTCCACGGACCAAATAGCCGCGTGATTAGTTTCAACCGGTGCAGCAGCGCACCGTCGCATGTACACAGCTGGAGGTACGCTCACGAAATTCTCAAGCATACTCTCCACTCCTATGCTTATGCAGCGCGCTTATGCGACCAAAAACCACTCGGCACTTTGACAGTCACACGAAGGTGGTCTTGGGACATTAAACCCCACATATCAATCAAATCAATCTGTCACACAAAACACAATCGGTCGTTGCCGCAAATCTAAAATATGTGACTTTTAAGCCGGCAGCCTGCTTCGTAGCTACGCCAGTCGTACCAATGTGTATAGGTTTGACACAATCTTCTCGATCGAGGGTAGACGACCGTCAAAGGGAAAGATCGA
The DNA here is from genome assembly GCF_043290135.1 of Rhipicephalus microplus. Taxonomy (NCBI): domain Eukaryota; kingdom Metazoa; phylum Arthropoda; class Arachnida; order Ixodida; family Ixodidae; genus Rhipicephalus; species Rhipicephalus microplus. The sequence continues at coordinate 158,385,495 of NC_134703.1, read as the reverse complement.
AGTAGCAGCGACGCATTTCCATCCGTGCCCCGAATGGGGAAGAGCGGATAAAGCGAGGACGTCAAGCTTTGATGACGCGCACGTCATGTGATGCGCCGTCCGCTGCGAAAATTCCTCCTCCGTTCCCTCGTGTGAATCCACCTTAAAGCTAGATAGCCTGTATTCACATGTGAGGGCAAAATCCCGCTCGTCTGCGGACCGAATAGGTGCGTGATTAGTTTAATCTGGCGCAGCAGCAGAGACGTCGAATCACCACAGCTGGAGCTACGCTCGCGGAATCCTCGTGCGTACACTCTTGACTCCTATGCTTATGCAGCGCGCTTATGTGACCGAAAACCACTTGGCTTTTTCACTGTCACATGAAACACATTTGTTCGTTGTCACAAAACTAAAAATATGTGACTTTTAAGCCGGCAGTCTGCATCCTAGCTACGCCAATCGTATCAATGCTGACATATTTGACGCTGAATCCTCTCGATCAAGGGTAGACGACCATCAAACGGACGGATCTGAATAGCGGCGACACACTTCCATCCGTGCCACGAGCGGAGCAGAGCGAATGAAGTGAGGACGGCAAGTTTCGATGACGCGCACGTCCGACGTGACGCCCCTTCCCTGCAAAAATTCCTTCTTCGTTCCCTCGTGTGAATGCACCTTAAAGAACACCAGATGGTCGAAATTTCCGGAGCCCTCCACTACGGCATTTCTCATAATCATTTCTTGTTTTTGGGACGTAAAAAATTACAATCATAATCAAGAAATCATTTCTGTTTGAGATAAATAGAATAAACCCCGTCTATTCACATAAGTACGCAGTCAAGTGATTTCGCGGTAGTTGAACAGCAAGATAAGAATGTTGCGCACGTAACTGAAGCATCTGCTACAAGTTTGTCAATCTATTGTTTTTGTTGGGAACGTTCATTGAAAATGATTTTCTCAAACCTGTAACTTGACCCCAGCGTGTAACCAAACATGAAGCCGTACAGGAAGCCATGCACAGACTGGGGGTTTGGCAGAACTCTGCCATTAAAACATCGGAATGACCCTGAGCTTGAACCAGATTAGAGCCGAAACTATTAATGCTGGTTATCGATTTGAAACGACGAGGTTGAAATAGCCATCGCCCAGGGGACGCATTGCGCAGTGATGTGCCTGTAGCCCGTCATCGCTGGGTTAGCGTTGGCCTTCTTTTTTTGCATTGCTTTTCATGTTCTTACTTATATATTTAACTTTGTTTTGCATAAGTGTCCTCCTTTCTTTTTTTCAAATGACCTGGGGTTGGAAATCTGATTTTTGTTGTCGCAATGGAGCATTAAAAAGTAGACAAAAGTAGATGGCTACGAATTGCCGTTTTCTCTCACCTATCAGATGCCAATACATTTGCAAATTTTTACTCTACCTGGGCTCTCATACTGGGTTCCATGGAACCCAATGGTTCTGGGAAGGGAGTATTAGTCTGCTACGAGCTGCTAGAGTGAATGCATCCCGCTTTCTTCTTACCCTCATGAGCTACTAATAATATACTTGGACAAGGAATTTTGAAATAAATTTAGTGCCTAACTCGAGTATATGTTCCTAAAAGCGCCGAGACATAGAAGGCGGGCTGGGTTTTATGTGTCATCGCAGATAAACAAGCCGAAAGAGTGTTTCGACTCGACATGCGGTCGAGCGTTTCGGGTGGCGAAGCGAGGGTGAAGCGAGTGAGAAGTTTGTTGTGAGCGGGCACAGGAGACTGCAGTGGCGGGGCTTGCTGCATGCTGTTGGTGGCTACATTGCACCGAATTGGCTCCTTTGTCTTGTTCTGCGACGAGAAATTGCAGATGGGTGCCATCACTGTGTTCTGACTACTTTCTGGCTACGGTAAAAGAGCAAGCAAGTCTAAAGACTGACCATCATTCGAAAATTTTTGTTTATGTTGTCCTACGCACCCACATGTCCTTACCCAGCCAGCGGCCTTGTGCCGATCCAGCAACCCCTCAGATGGATCAGGGTTGCTGATAGGAAGATTTGAAAAGAAGCCAAAATGCCAGCCTAAAGTAGTCCATGTAGTCATCTGATGTAATTTGTCATCATACTTGTAGTAAATGGAAAAAAAAGGTAAGTTTATATAGTTTTTAGTATTCAATGGTGAGATATATGATTTGAATTAAATAAAAACTTAGTATAACGAGCTGCATATTTTCCTCTTACTTGATCTGCAATCAGCAGGTAATTAGAAAAAAAATAATAGGTCAATGCCCTAACAGTGCGCTCGCATGGACTTTTTTATACATGGACGGAGTTCTTGCAAAAGTAATTTTCGGCTAACTGCTCAGCAGCCATGAATGTTCAAGCTTTTTTGTTGTTGTTCGGTCTTGAAGACATAGACCAAAACTGGTGCAAAGTTATTTTATCACTAATATAGCATGAATAGCGATATCCGATGAAAGATTACCAGTGCAGCGTGATTTTTGCGGATATCTCTTGACGTGGCGTTGGTTTGAGCATAATTAATAGCTAGCATCCGCACTGTGCTCCGTAGTCCCGTGTTTCCTTCAAGCGCCCATTCCTCCGGATCTCCCTTTACAATGGTGGCTACTTTGCGCCAAACTGAATACTTTCTAACCATGTCTGGCCAGAAAAATTTCATGTTGGCACCACGGCTACTTTCTGGCAACTTTCTGAATACGTTGAAGTTGTATTTTGGCGCATTTAGTGGCCTTTTTGTGTTATTTAGGTGTAAATAAAAGAAACCTCAAAGAATAACAAGCGCTTGCTTGCTTTTCTGTAGGGTTATCCTATGCGCGCACGTTACCTTCCCCCGCCAGTGGGCTATGCGCATTGAGGCACCCAACAAGCCTCCCTTTATCTTTGGAGACGGAAGGACGTGCACATATTCCTAAACAATCGCACGTGCATATCGCGCACGTGCGCAACGCTTGTCTAATAGCAAACATTGGTATTTACCTGACGCCAAATTCAAATTCTAAAACGAAGCACGTCAAAGAAGTAATCATCATAAAATTAAACTGAACTCTTTAGATTCGATCAGATTTCTTTAGCTGCACTGGTATGGTAACCTTGTATTCATTTTGGTCTGTGCCGTCAAGCAAAAACAGATTCAACGTGTTTGCGGTGGGTCGTTGGCAAGAAATTGCATTCGCGAGAGACAACTGTAGGCAGGCATACTGAAAAAAAGATCATTTATTAGTTTATTTGTAGCTTACCTGTGGCTTGAAGGCCAAGCAAGAGGGAAAATGTTTTGTTGGTCATACTCTGTTCTGGCTTAATCAATATTCGTTGTTGTTAAATACCTAAACAAAACCTATCATTTGCATTATTTGGAAAGAAATGTGGCGCCAAAACTGTACGACATGGCTATTTCGGCTACTTATATCTCGAGGGTTGCCTTCGACTCAAATCGAGCCAACGGCAATCCTGTAATGGGGGATGGTTCCTAGAAAGGAAGATTGTGGCAGTGCGCAAGCAATTGAGCGCTTTGACTCTGCTCAGAAGAAGGTATATTTTATTCTTGGAATTGTGGTTGAAATGACGGTACTCAACAAAAGATCTCCAGCTATTCTCGATGTCATTGTGTTCTGCTGAAGAGGAGCAGAGAGGAGAAGGGTTCAGTTGTGACCTTACAAAACATATTAGCCACTTCCCGTTGCATAATAGCAGGCTCCGCAGCTGACAACCAGTGAAGCTGCCTGTGAATGGGTCGAACAATGCCGGCGTCAGTGTACTGCGTAACCATAGATGTCTAGCCAAAATTATGGTAGCTGAAGTCCTAGATATCCTGGCTGGAATTGAGAACGCAACGGAGAGCAGATAATTCTTCTGAACCGAGCACGTCTGACACCATTGGCGTGAACTGGTCGCCGAAGCAACATGACGATGATGACAGCAATGAAAAATTGGGTGTTGAATGTGTGGCGAAAGCGGAAACTGTATGATCGGTGAGTGGCTTCATAATCGCAAGCGGCAGGTCGTGAAGAATAGCTTGCACCGAGAAGCCACAATTGGAAAAGGGAAACGAACTTCGATTGTCTGTAAATGTTGCCACCATGTTGGGGAGGGCGACATTGCGTGTCATTGTAACGTCAGGAATCGGGGCAGCGATATAATATTCATCACGCACTGGAGGAAATGGCGAGAGCTGGAGTTCAATGGTGCGAGAAGGAGCGTAAAGGGTTGGGTGGGCAGGTGTTGTATTTGAGCCCCGCCGCGGTGGTCTAGTGGCTAAGGTACTGGGCTGCTGATCCGCAGGTAGCAGGATCGAATCCCAGCTGTGGCGGCTGCATTTCCGATGGAGGCGGAAATGTTGTAGGCCCGTTTGCTCCAATTTGGGCGCGCGTTAAAGAACCCCAGGTAGTCGAAATTTCAGGAGCCCTCTTCTACGACGTCTCACTTAATCATGTGGTCGTTTTGGGACGTTAAACACCACAAATCAATGAATCAGGTGTGGTATTTGAGATTGAAGGGAGGAAGCTATGCCGCCGAGGAAGCCATGGAGGGCAGTTGATCTCCTGAGCATGCGTGTTCAAAGAATCAATTCTACAGATGAGATAATTCGGGGCGAACTTGTAGCACAGAAAACTTAAGCGTCATCCACGTTATACTGAAGTGTGAGGATCAGAAGTTTTGATGCGCACACTGGTCATTCCAAGCGCAGCAGGGCTACTTCCACCAGCTGTGCGAATGGTAGGTGCTATCGCAGGTGTCAGAACGTTTTGTGGGTGTCGGTAGAAGTTTTAGCTTATGAGAGATAGTAACAGCGACGCTATTAGGGGTGAAGATCTTAAGCCGCGAGTCTGTTCATGCACGTCTTTTGTGACCAGTTAAGAAACCACTGTTGCGGGCCGGGGCCTATCCGACACATCCCCTCCTTCGTGAGTGGCCGAGACCTCAGGGTTACGTCAGACCTAGACTGCTGTGGTAGTGTAGAGCAATTTCGGGTGGAGGTAACAATGCTGACAAGTCGGGGAAACGAAAAGCAAACAAGTTTACTAGCACTATTTACAACTATTCACTGCATAAGAGGTTATGATTCCGCAAACCACGATCGTGGTGGATAAACCGTTAAGCCTTGGTTCAGAGCAAGTTCCTGCAATTCGCAGCGTCGTGTTAAGCCCTGTCGGGCTCCTCCTCCTTGAATAAAACACCAATCACACACACGACGCCACCCACCATGGTATCACTAAATACCACATGGTCGCCCGATAGCCATTGCACCTGCTGACGCAATGTTCCTCCGGTAAGCTGCACTGAACAGAGAGAGAGAGAGAGTGGGGTCCTTCCCGTAGCAAGCAGCGTATGAGCGTTTACTGCAAACTTTTCTTTGGAAGGACAGAAAACGATTAGCGACTTAATCGATTGTTGACGACTTGCGAGGTTGGTCGGCCGCGCCACCTCTCCAGACAAGCTATCTTAGACAAAATGCCTGTAAAGACATTGGCTCACAAACCGTCCCAATCGCCACATTCTTATGCCTCTGTTGCTTCTCGGCACCTGACGCTCGTTCCGAGAAAAAGTCACTGGGGTTTCAGGCCACAGGAACGCACCCCGGCTCTCCTCCTCATGGACAGCATATCGGCGGTTAATGAAAGTCACAACAGCCTCCCCCTCGCCAGATGAGTCACGGAGGGCAACATTCACCGCTGCAGCATTGCACGAAAGGACGACGGAAATTTCCGCAATTGAATGCCAGGAACTAGCTTTCGCTTCTCGCGTTATCTGGGTAATTGCCGAAAACTTGGGCAGCGTCTCTGAAACTCCACCACATGCTCAAGTGAGCGATCGGCCTCCTCTGAACAAAACAATTCAAAAGAAGCTTGGCCAACGGGTTTTCATTGCTAGCTTTACACGAAGAGCTCACGCCCAAACTCTCAGGACTCACTTACGCTGGGAAACCGAATATGCCCAATCCAAATTGACACGGTGTGTTACAAGAAAAAAATTAAAATAACCATCAAGAGCACCCGTGGATCATTAGGAAAGAGCGGCTAAGGTCGTCAGCGTTTCCATTTAGTTTACTAATGGCTATTCTTAGAGTTACTGTCAAAATGAAGCTGCCAAAAAGTCAACGTCGACCTCAAAAGGCAACTGTTCTCCATCTGTAGAGAAGCCTCCGAACACTGAAATGCGTTGAACTCTCAAGTGCTTCTTTCTAGTGGGTCTACCGAAAAAGGACGCCGCTCGCGCTGACAGTCCGTGCTTGGCCGTTACTGTTGCCATTGTGTATGCTCGCTGTGTGCCAGCTAATGAACGCCCTAACAAATTGGTGGAGAGTGCTACGATCCCCTTCGATGCCCTTGGAGCTACGATCACGTACACTTCCATCTACCATGCCCCACGACGCCTCTCAGCAAACGCCTCCTCCCGTGTCGCCCCCTTTTCCCGGTGTCCTCAAGATCCGCGATCCACCCATCTTCACGGGCACCGATGGCACTGACGTGGAGGAGAACTGGCTCACCAATTACGAGCGCGTCAGCGTCCCAAACGAGTGGGACGAGGACGGCAAATTGACAAACTTGGTGTTCTACCTTGCGGGCGTTGCAAGTTTGTGTTACAACAACGACGCATCCGATTTCGCAACCTGGTCCAATTTTAAGACCGCTATCAACAACGTTTTTGGCCGCCCTGCTGTTTGTAAGCTGTGCGCCGAGCAGCGCTTACGCGAATGTGCTCAGTGGGCCGGTGAATCATTCACCAGTAACATCGAAGATGTCCTGAACTTGTACAATAAATGCAACAACACCATGTCCGAATCAGACAAGATCCGGAACGTCATGAATGGCATTGACGATGATGCCTTCACGCTGCTGCTTGCCAAAAACCCAGGCACATTGGCTGAGGTCATCAAGCTGTGCCAGAGCTACGATCGATTCCGCCGGCAGCGTTCGACAACCCGTCGCTCCACCCGACGAGATGCAGGGCTTGCTGGCTTGAAGGCGAGCTGTGATCAGGTGACGCTGCTGGCAGACCTTAAGTCCTTCATGCATGGGAAAAACGCGTGCCAGTTCTCTCTCCTGCCCTTTGCTCACCCACCGGCTGTTCAACAATCGGCCACTACCATTTTTCCGCCCATCCGCTGAGCGATTGAGCAGGAAATATCGGAGGTCATGGCTGCGTGCCACCCACAATTTCCGGCCCCTGCGCCCCCAAGTTACGCCCAAGTGGTCGCCAGGCCACCTCCAGTCGTCCAAGCACCCGCCCCACTGACTTACGCCGAAGCTGCCGCACGACCTCTGTACTTTGCAGAGGGTATGCTGGCTACATTTGTTGACGCTGCCCCTTAGACTCGGCTCCAGCCCGCCCTGCAGCCTTTTCAGCCACCGTTCTGTCCGTCGGTTCTTGCGACATGGACAAGACCTACCACGGTGAACTGATGGCGCAAAACCGACAAGCGGCCCATTTGATTTGCCTGCGGTTACGCCGGCCACGTAGCACGTTATTGCCCTCTCGTACAGACGCCCCCTATCTCATCGTCTGTTGCTGGCCAGATCAGCCCTCCCTATCACGACGAACCGCCGTCTATGCCACCGCCGTCTCATCTAGCTCCATCTCCTCGAAGGTCACCATCTCCACGACGTCGTTCCCCGTCCCGCGTGTGGCCAAGTTCAGCTGCTCACGAGCGGGTAAACTAGTCGTCGCAGTCCCAGAGGCAAGAGCTGTGACGCTGTTACATTGTGAAAGCCCTCAAAGCCGGCAATCCAATGTCATTGACGTGCTTGTGGGCGGTTTTCATGCATCTGCTCTTAATGACACTGGAGCTGCCGTATCAGTTATGGACGAAAACCTTTGCCGCTTGCTTCGAAAACTGACGACGCCACTTTCTCGTTTGTCCCTTCGTACCGCTAGTTCTCATTGTATTCATCCTACAGCAGGGTGTACAGCTAGCATTGTCGTTCAGGACGTTCTGTATGTCGCCCCATTCATCATCATTCCTGCATGCTCTCTAGACGTCATCCCCTCGCAGGGGCGCCTGCGCAAGTAGGCGTTTGGTGTGTAGCGACACCACAGACCCGAGCTAACGGGGAAGTTTCTACTCCCTCCCACGCCTAGCCGAGCGTGGCTTTGCCGTGACCGGGGAAAAGGGGATCCTGGGGGTTGAGCCGACGCTGGGTGATTGGACCTTTAAGGACCCCCGGCAGAGGCAACACACCCCTTTGGCCCCGGCTTCACGTAGGCGGCACCCCTGGGCTGACCCACCCAGGGGAAATCGGCAGTCGCCTTTTCCTATCTCTCTCTGCCTACATCTTCGTCTTTATCTCACACTATCTATCTGTCCTGTCTTCTACTCTCTTCTGTTTACTTCCATTTTTCCTGGCAGCAAGGGTTAACCCTGTGCAAATAGCCTACCTTGGTCTAGGCGCATTGGGTTATGGCAGTGTTGTACGGCTGACGTCTGCAAGCTTTCAGCACCTGCAGACTTGCAGCGTCCCCTTGTTGGCCTCCGTGGTGGGTGGCCGCCAACGCTGCTGAACAAAAATAAGACCGGCATGCATGGAGCATTCCCTCTTCTGTCTGATCGTACCGGCCTAAAGCGGCTACGCACCAACGACATAAATTTCTTCAACCAGCCAACAGAAACTTTTCTCCATTTCCACGTCATTCACTGTGAAAAAACTGAAAAGCAAGCCAGGACCGTCTCTCCTTTCCTAGTTTCCAGATGTCTTACCGAAACTCTTGGCACAGGATACAAGGTAACCAAAATTGTTAGTGGAGACCTTCTCCTCAAAATCCGTGACAAAGAACAATTTAAAAAGCAAGACCGTCTTTCAGATTTCGGTGGCATACCAATAAGCATAACACCACATAGATCAATGAACACAACTCGCGGAGTGGTATCTGACATGGACTTATTTGACTTGACTGTGACTGACCTTATGGAGGGGTGGAAGAGCCAAAATGTCACTAATGTACAGAGAATCATCATCAGAAGAGATAATAGGAAAACACCGACAAAACACTTAATACTCACATTTGCATCCAGTAAACTACCGGAATCTATTCAAACAGGGTACACAAAGACATCTATCAGGCCGTACGTACCAAACCCTCGTCGTTGCTTCCAATGCCAGAGGTATGGCCATGGCTCTAAAACCTGTCGTGGTCGCCAGACTTGTGCACAATGTGGAGTCCTAGGCCACGTGTCTGAGAACTGCAAACAACCGCCACACTGTGTAAACTGCGAAGGGAACCATGCCGCATATTCACGCTCCTGCACATACTGGAAAAAAAGAAAAAGAAATAATTACGTTGAAGGTGAAGGAGAACATTACATTTAAGGAAGCACGGTGAAGAGTCGCTCCATTCTATGGACCTACATACGCTGATGCGGCGCGTCAGGGGGCACCGCCGCACCAGCCCTCGCCACTCTTTCGGCCCGCGCATACCGAGCCGGTGGTTGTGGCACCTGCCCCCAAGGCGGTTGTAGCCCAGGCTACACCACCTACTCCCAAACAGAGACCGGACACTCCAGAGTCCTCGGGTCTCAAGGCCTCAACTCACCAGGCGAGGCCCGAAATTCGAACTAGCAGCCCGCATGTGCGGGCATCCAGTGCCTCCGAGAAGGCAATGGATACGTCGGTACCCTTGGTGCCGAAAGAGCGGCGTGGCTCCTTGGAGCGCGCCAAGAAAACAAAAAAGCCGATAACAGGGCCTGGTGACGACCCTGTTAAGTGAACTCAAACTCCCTGTCAAAGCAGCCATTCGCTTTTCGTACACACAGCACTATTTTACATTCACAATGAACACTCAAGTTATACAATGGAACGTCAGGGGCCTTCTCAGAAACCTTGACGACATCAAAGAACTCTTACACGAACAGTCACCAAAAGTGCTGTGTGTACAAGAAACACACCTTAATTCAAAACACACAAATTTTCTTCGTAAATACGTTATTTTCCGAAAGGACCGTGTTGATGCCATGACATCATCCGGAGGTGTTGCCATCATAGTGAATCAAGGAATTGCATGCACACACAACTCTAAACATCCCTTGAGGCAGTGGCTGTTCGAGCGGTTCTTTTTGATAAACTGATCACAATCTGCACTATCTACATTCCTCATAGCTATCAGCTGCAAAAACGTGATTTACACTCTTTAATTGATGAACTTCCGGAGCCCTATGTTCTCCTTGGAGACTTTAATGCGCATAGCAGGCTATGGGGTGACTCTCGGTATGACGCGCGAGGTCGACTGATTGAACAGTTGCTTCTCTCCTCGAGCGCGTGTCTTCTAAATCGAAAAGAACCAACCTATTATAATCTCGCCATTAACACCTACTCCTCTATAGACTTTAGCATAGTATCTCCATCTCTTGTGCCTCTACTCTAGTGGAAATTCGTCAGTAATCTGTACGGAAGTGACCACTTCCCCATAGTTTTGAGCGCAAATACAGTAACTGAGTGTCCACCACGTGTTCCCAAGTGGCTCATAAACAGAGCCGACTGGGAACACTTTTATACCATCGCTCGTCTAGGTTGGAATGACATATGTACTTTGAACATTGATGTTGCTGTCAACTACTTCACAGCGTTTTTGATTGATGCTGCAACAAAATGCATCCCACAAACAAATGGACACCCTGGAAAACGGCGTGTGCCATGGTGAAACTCTGAATGCCGAAACGCGCGCAAACAGCAAAACAGAGCTTGGAGGCTGCTTCGGAACTCACCGACGGCCGGAAATCTTGACACCTTCAAGAAAATAAAGTCTCAAGGCAGGAGAACGCGTCGGCAGGCCAGAAGAAAAAGCTGGCAGAAGTTTTTGTCAGGGATCAATTCATACACACAGGAGGCTAAAGTCTGGAACATGGTCGGTAGGATAGCAGCAAAACAAGTACACACACTTCCACTCGTAAACACTCAGGGTGACACCTTGGAAGATCAGGCAAACTTCCTCGGTGCACACTTCGAACAGGTGTCTAGTTCATCCCACTATACTGACACTTTCCAAAAATACAGAACAAGAATAGAAAAGCAGAAACTCGAATACAAATGCACCAGATACGAGGCATATAACCAAGCTTTCAGTCTAGCTGAGCTGCGAACATATCTAAACTCCTGCAGTACTCTGCCCCAGGTTCTCACCGTGTGGTGTATGAAATGATAAAAAACCTACCAATAGAAACACGAAAAACCTTACTTTGTTTGTACAATGCTATCTGGTCTTCTGGCACTATTCCTACCTCCTGGAAAGAGGCTATTGTTATTCCCATTTTGAAAGAGGGCAAGGACCCTTCTTTAGCTTTGAGTTATGGGCCTATTGCACTTACAATAGGCCTATAACTGATTCCCCATCAACCCTAATGCTAACTAATAGCATTCCAACATTACAACTACGGCGTAAAATTCTCAGACTAAAATTTATGTTCTTGCTGAAAAATAACCGTTTATCCCTTAACCCGCAGCCTTTCATAACTCCGCTCGAAGCACGCCGGACAAGGCATCGCCACGCTGAATCCCTAACGCCTTATAGCACTAAAACTAACGTATTTAAGTATTCATTTTTTCCGCGTACAATATCAGACTGGAACAACTTGCCTTGTGAACAGCTGTCCAATATTGACGCTATGGCTCAGTTAAGATGTTAAGTTTTTTATGCTTTGTGTATGCCTTGTGTATGCCTTTTTGTTCTTGCCTTGTATTTGCTTTGCATATGCTTAGTTTTTATGCCAACTTTTGTATTGTTTCTTTTCCCGTTCCATACTTACAATGTTGTTTCCCTCTGGTTATTATAATTTGTACTTCCCATGCCCCTCCTGCTTGGGCCCTTACCTGGGCCTGCAGTATGTCATAAATAAATAAAAAATAAAAAAAGCTGCTTGTGCAAAATCTTCAAAAAATGATAAACTGCAGACTTGTACATTTCCTTGAAACAAACAATTTGCTCGACCCATTTCAGTGCGGGTTTCGAGAAATTAGATCCACCACAGATCACCTTGTTCGTATCGAGGCACAGATCAGGGACGCCTTCGTCCATAAACAATATTTTCTCTCTGTATTCCTCGATATCGAAAAGGCTTATGATACAACATGGCGTTTCGGAATTCTAAGGGACCTGTCCCACCTTGGCGTGCGCGGAAGAATGTTTCACATAATCGAAAGTTACCTGTCTAACCGGACATTCCTTGTCAGAGTGGGCACGGTTCTTTCCCAAACAATTGTCCAGGAAACAGGCGTGCCACAAGGTGGTGTCCTTAGCTGCACACTTTTTCTCATCAAAATGAATTCCTTGCACTTGTCCATCCCTCTCAGTATGTTTCATTGTACATATGTTGATGACGTCCAGCTTGGCTTTAGATCTTGCAATCTGGTAATGTGTGAGCGGCAGGTTCAGTTAGGTTTAAACGAGGTCTCCAATTGGGCAGAGGAAAACGGATTCCGACTGAACCCACAAAAGAGCACGTGTGTCTTGTTCTCCCGAAAGAGAGGCATGAACTCAGAACCCGACATTGAATTGAACGGTCAACGTCTGTCTGTCAATGCGGAGCATAAATACTTAGGATTAACCTTGGACAACAAGTTGACCTTCGTACCACACATCAAGTATCTAAAAATAAAATGTTTAAAAGCCATGAGTGTTTTAAAGGTGTTGTCACGTACTACGTGGGGTAGAGACAGGCAATGTCTTACGAACCTGTATAGAAGCCTCATTCGCACCCGCTTGGATTATTGGGCCGTTGTTTATCAGTCTGCGACTCAAAGTGCTTTGAAGATGCTCGACCCCGTGAACCATTTGCGCATCCGCCTTTCTACGGGTGCTTTTCGCACCAACCCCGTAGAAAGCCTTTATGTTGAGTCAAATAAGTGGTCACTTCATCTGCAGAGAACTTACATGTCCTTTCTTTATTTCCTTAAGGTGAAAGCAGACAAGAAGCACCCCTCATACTCTACTATTATAGATTTGTCGAGCTCAATTCTGTTTCTAAACAGGCCTTCAATGAGGCAGCCCTTCTCAATTCGCCTGAAGAGTCTAGCTGAGGAAACTGGAGTCTCACTAGAACACAGTTTAATGGCTCCTATAACATACCCGCCACCGTGGCAATGGCAGACTATAGACTGCGATGTTTCTTTTCTAGAAGTTACAAAACATGCACCTATTGCCCATATCCGAACACACTTCCTGGAACTTCAACACAAATACACACGTCCTGAGTTCTTTACAGATGCCTCCCAGTCTAACTCCTCTGTGTCCTACGCTGTTGTCGGCCCATCCTTTTCGGATGCTGGCCCTCTACATCCAGGCACAAGTATCTTCACAGCGGAAGCTTATGCGATACTTGTGGCGGCTAAACACATCAAAAACTTACAAATACAAAAAGCAGTTTTTTATACGGACTCCCTGTGTGTGGTAATGACTCTGCACACCCTTAAAAACAAAAAAAACAGTCCTCGTCTCACTTTACTCCATTTTGTGCACACTCTACACACTCAAACAACATGTTGTAGTGTGCTGGGTGCCAGGGCACCGTGAGATTCAAGGCAACGTGAGGGCGGATCAGCTCGCTGCATCCGTCCACAAAAACACTACCCGTACACCCATATCAATCCCGGCCCTTGATCTTAAGCCGTTTCTCAAACGAAACCTCAGGGACTACTGGCAGAGCAAGTGGGATACACACACACAAAACAAACTACACATTATCAAGCCACACCTTGGTGTTTGGCTGCCCGTATCGAAATCGCGTCATACAGAGGTAATGCTAACGAGACTCAGGATAGCACACACATACACGACACACACATATCTTTTGTCTCGTGGCGATCCACCACTGTGTGACAGATGTGGTGAAGCACTAACAGTCCTTACACATTTTAATCCAATGCAAACACTTAGAAACTCTAAGAAAACACCATTTTCCATTACCCTACATACAACATATACCTTTACACCCTGCAATGTTCGTCGGTAGGGAGCGGCTTTTTGTCATAAAACATTGTTAGCGTTTTTAAAAGAAATTCATAGTTTTCATATCATATACCCGGGCATTTTGTAGCACAACCTCTCCAGAGAGGTTTTTGCTGCGGTGGCTACACAAGAAAGCACTTGCCTCACGGCCCTTGGACGCAAGGGTATGAACGAGTGAGGCACTTGTGCTAATGCCATTCATATCAACCATCGTTTTTTTATAATCACCAACTCTTGTCATCTGTTCTCACCACACACACCTTTCATGGATTATATTACTTGTATGTTTTTACCCGCCTTACCGCGAGGAATTTTATGGCCCTTATACAGCCGCTTATCACAATCATTGTCCATATTTTGAGTAAGATGAACTGGCACTCTTTGGCCGTGAAATAGCCCTTGCGCCACAAAACATCAAACATCATCATCTAGACGTCATCCTGGGATGGGGTTTTCTCTCCCGCAACGACGCCGTCATCCATTGTTCCGCCGCCAAAACTGAAGCCCCACTTTTCTCGTCATTGACGCCAGAAGACAGTCCCTCGAAACTAAACAAAATTCTCGTGAAAGAAGATACCATAGTGCCTCCAGCTCAACGATGCGTGTATCGGTCTACTGCGCCGGTCTCTCCGACACAATTGCACTTGTTTCGCCATCCGACCGTGCTTGCAGAAGGAAAGGTTCGCTAGTACCTTTCGTGACAGTACAAATCACCCAGGACAACGCCGATATTTTTGTGAACAACCCATCCCTGTACTCTGTTACCTTGGTTGGAGGGGAATGTCTCGGCAGAGTGGAACCAGTCGACGACGCACAAGTCCTAGACGTAACCGGATGCCTCGCGTTGTCACGATTCGCGTACCATCAGTGCTGTTTCCACTCCTGATCCATCACCTGGTGTATTTGGTCCCTACATTGATGACAACCTTACGTCGGTACAGCGTTTCCAGCTTCTGGACCTGTTGCAAGAATATCGTTCTTCTTTCGATGTCGGGGGAAGTTCTCTCGGTCGCGCGGCCACTTTTACGCATCGTATCGACACTGCTGCCCATCCACCATTACGGCAACGTCCATACCACGTGTCGCCTGCTGAACGTCGGCAAATTAACGAGCAGGTCAACAATATGCTCCAACGCGACGTTATTCGACCATCGGACAGTCCAGGGGCGTCTCTTGTTGTTCTTGTTGCGAAAAACGAGGGTTCTTTGCGGTTCTGTATAGACTACAGACGGCTCACTCGCAAGGATGTTTTCCCACTGCCACGCATCGATGACGCAAATGACAGCTTTCACGGAGCCAAATTTTTCGTTCTCTCGATCTGCGGTTGGGGTACTGGCAAGTACCCATGGCTGATAATACTTGACCGAAGACTGCCTTCATCACACCCGACGGCTTGTACGAATTCAACGTCATGCCATTTCGTCTATGTAATGCAGCTGTGACCTTTGAGCGCATGATGAATACCGGTCTGTGCAACTTGAAATGACACACGTGCTTGTGTTACCTCGACGACATTAATGTCTTCACTCGAGATTTCTCCACGCATCTTCAACGTCTGAACGACGGTTTCGCACGTGTGAGCAATGCCGGCTTGCAACAAAATCTGAAGAAGTGCCACTTTGCGGCACGGCAACTCACCATTCTAGGGTACGTCATGTCCAAAGTTGGCATTCTTCCCGACCCAGCCAAGCTTCGGGCCGTGGCCGAATTCCCGAAACCGGCGTCCGTCAAAGAACTGCCTACTTTCGTGGCCCTGTGCTCATACTTCCAACGCTTTATACTAAACTTTGCCCCGATCATATCACCGCTGACAAGGCTCCTTGGAAGAAACGGGTCTTTAAATTTGTGGTCGTCCAAGCGTGACGACGTGTTCGCGAAGCTCCGCCATTTGTTGACGTCTCCTTTCATTCTGCGGCACTACGACCCTACGGCCCCAATGGAGGTGCACACGGATGTTAGCAGTGTAGCTTCGGAGCAGTCCTGGTGCAGCGCCAATCTAGATTCCCTGAATATGTCATGGCATATGCAAGCCGTACGCTCATGAGAGTCGAGACAAACTACACCGTCACGGAAAAAAAGTGCCTGGCGATCGTCTGGGCCCTTACAAAGTTTCGACCTTATGTGTATGGCCGCACATTCGATGTCGTCACCGACCATCATGCACTATGCTGGCTGTCATCATTGAAGGATCCCTCAGGCCGTCTCGCCCGTTGGGCTCTTCGCTTACAAGACTACGACATCCGCGTGCTGTACCACAACGGACGCCAGCATGCTGACGCCGACGCCCTCTCGCGCACCCCTCTGCCTGAAGATGACGTGCTCTTCTCAGTATCCTCGGTTGCTGTTTCTTTCATTGATGTTGACATCATCGCTGCCGAACAGTGAAAGACAGTTGGATCGCCCCGCTGATCGACTTGCTCTCTAATTCGTCCGCAACGCCATCCACACGTGCCTTGCGTCATCGAGCTCACCATTTCGCTATTCGTGATGGCCTCCTACACCGATGCACTTACGACGCTGATTGCCGGCAGTGGTTTCTCGTGATTCCCCGCAGTCTGCGGTCGGAGATATGTGAATCCCCCCATTGTGATCTGCAATGCGCACACTCTGGGGTATTCAAGACCTACCATCACATTCGACAACGCTACTTCTGGCGCGGGATGAACCACTACGTGCAGCGGTTCGTTCGCTCCTGCCTCGCTTGCCAACACTGCAAACCGTAAGCGCACATGTCGCCAGCCCGTATGCAACAGTTACCTTGCCCTGACCGTCCGTTTGAGCGCTTAGGTACCGATTCTTACGGACCACTTCCTCTGACGTCGGCTTGTAACCTCTGGGCCATCGTCGCCGTAGATCACTAACCGCGATACGCCGAAACCATCGCTTTTCCTGCGGCTACTGCGCGTGATGTTGCGTCCTTTATAATGCATCGATTCATACTGCGCCACGGTCCTCCCCAAGAGCTTCTCATCGATCGAGGCCATGTCTTCTTGTCAGTAGTCGTCGAAGCCATTCTCACGGTGTGCCATTCTGTCCACCGCAAATCACCTGCTTACCACCACCAGACAAATGGTCTCACAAAACGCTTTAACCGCACCCTCGACGACATGTTTTCAATGTACGTCGCTGCAAACCGCACGAATTGGGATAATATCCTGCCTTTCGTCACCTACGCCTACAACACCGCCCCTCAGAGCCCGACTGGCTTTTCACCTTTCTTCTTGCTGTACGGAAGACACCCGTCACACACCATCGACACGATACTTCCATACACGCTGGATCCATCTGAGTGTGCACCTATTTGTGAGACAACCAGGCTTGCTGAAGAGCGTCGCGAGCTTGCCAAGGCTTTTACAACGCATCAGGAAGAGCGGCAGAAGAATATTCGTGATGGCTTCACCACTTCGGAGCCCACGTTCCTTCCTGGTTCCCTTGTATGGCTCTTAATCCCGACCTCTTTAGCTGTCCTTTCTTCCAAACTACGCTGAAAATACAAAGGCCCCTAACGTGTCATCGAGCACACATCTACAACCAACTATCTGATCTAACCAATTGAACAATCTTCGGACATGCGCCGCCACGGGCACGACATAGTCAACGTGGAGCGCCTGAAGGCTCACTATGACTCGCTCATAGTGACAAGCTGTTAGGTCGCCAGGCGACCCCCTCTTCGACCCCGGGGTGATTCTAAAGAAGCCTCCGAACACTGAAATAGGTTGAACTCTCAAGTGCTTTCTAGTGGGTCTACCCAAAAATGACGCCGTTCGCGCTGAGAGTCCTTTGCTGTTACTGTCGCCATTGTGTATGCTCCTTGTGTGCTGGCTAATAAATGCCCTAACAAATGTGTGCGGTTTGCAGCCAGGTATAGGAACAATTATCTGTCGCTTCTGTGATGATAACACCTGCGAGATAACACTGCAATCTATGAACTGCCCACACAATGCAAGCGCACTCTTTCTCTGAAACGCAGCACGCCAACTCACCAAGGCTCAATTTCAGGCTCATGTAGCGCACGGGGATAATCATCACCATCGCCATCCTGCTGGCAAAAACGGGCACGTGGGCCTCGATCTTTCACATCACACTGGAACGTGAATTCCCGGTCGTAAGCTTGAACTCTGAAAACCAGACGATGATCGGTACTACCTCCTGGCTTTAAAAGCTCCCTCCTTTTCATCGCTGGCCACTTTGATCGGTTTCATTCCGCCGAGAGCATCTGTCAAAGGGCTTTCGAACGCGGAACTGATTCAGCGAGCGCTAAAAATATTCCTCACGTCCGTCTTTGTCTTCGGCCGCCAATAATCGCCTACTGCTGAACCATGAAGCTCACTAGCTTTCTTGTAACCTTAGACAAAGCTGTGACCAAAACAGTCTGCGGTAGCTCCTACCTCAACAGATATGCAAAGCTTAACGATCCACTCATCTGAATACTCGATCAATGATTCTTCAAATTAAAACAATAAAACATAGGGGACAACCACTGCCTTCTAGCAGGTTCGTTTGGTTATAACTACCTGTCTACGCCAACGCCTCTGGGTAAAAACCATGGAGCTCTCCCGAGCACTTCAATTACTATCATTCCTACCACGTTGCAAAATACAAAGCACTGTTACCTAAACGCCTAGTTCCCCAGAGTTCGTCTACACACTCATCCTTAGGTTAAGTTGTAACACACAGTGCTCAACAAAAAATAATACTAGGTCAATTAACATCAACCGCACCTCACAAAATCTGCATTGCTTTTATGCTGAAGCCTTGAACTAAATGGTTGTCAACTCCCATAGCGCGTATTGACAACTCCACCATTCCGCGTCAAGCTTAATGATTTCACGAAATCATTTGATTCTATGGAGATATTTCCCTCCTTCAAATGCCTAATCACGCCACATTGTCATGACAGTGATAGCAGTCGATATTACAATAAACCTTTAAAATACTTGAAAAACAATACAGTTTTTTCAGTTTTTACCTTCACATCTTCTTTCTAATCATTATTGAACTTCGATGCTTACTTCTGCGTTTATTTCGGCGGTTTTTTTTTTTCTGAAAGCTCTACACAGCATCTCGTAACGTACAAAAGTTAACGACTGAAATCTTCATCTCCAATGCAACACTGAGTAACCATACTTAGCATGCCCGTGCAATGTTACTCAAGCTAAGCGTTATTCTTTTCTCGGTTGGATCTTGTTGAATCGCACATTATGAGGCCGTGGTCCCGGCCGTTTTCCAGCTTGCCAAGGGCTACGAAATTCACTGACTATAGGTTGTCTCCCGCTGTCACACCTCATTCTGCATTTCAGCTGTATCCCCTCGGTAATATGCAAGGGACGTCAGAAACAGGGGAAAACCTGGGCCATTGCCTTTTTGGGCTCGGCCCCACGTGGTATTTAGTCATTGAGCTCTTTCATCTTTGATCCTTCGGACAAGGTTGCTTTCCCGAAGTTGTCAATTTAAACCACGCGTTTCGTTGAGGTGACGCACCTCGTTATCCCCCTTCGACACCTGCATCTCCAATTTCGCCTCATTGAACGCCACAACGGACGTTTCCTCAAACGGTCTGATAGCTTACTCCTTTCAACTGCTCGCCACGGTGTGGATCCGTCCTAGGCTTACGTAGCGCCGAACGCTTCCACTTCTTTCCTTTTCTGCGATGGTTGCGAATCTCCTTTCTCTCGATGCCATCGTCATGTCGGGTCGTGACCTGGTGAGTTGGGGAGCTCGTTGGAGCTTGTGCTACAACTTCTCTCCCACTCACACTTTTTGAAGTTTGCGTGACGTCAGACTGTCGGGTCAAAATATTCTTGTCAACGCTGATAATATCTGTAACTGGGTCCTCTTCGATGATATTGCTGCTTTCCTGAAGCGTCACGTTTTTGCTATGATTAGCCACTGCACTAATCATGTCTACATTCGAAGATTTAGAACCGTCCTCTCGAGGCACGTCGAAAGTGGCCAGCTCCTTACTGAGCTCATTAGGGCTGCTAGAACCTACCTCATCTACGCAAGTACCGTCTTTCGACACTATCTACATACCTCCAGACCAGCCAAGGCTTCGCTCTCGACATACTCTACCTTGATGCATTGTAGAATACATGGGCCCTTCTCTGGTGTAATCTCTTCGTCTAGCGCTTGATGACGCGCCTCAACTTCCAGTGCTTTGCGATGCGCCTCACTTTCAGACTTATCTCTAAACTGCTATTCTGTCTCCAAAATGAAATTCCAATTATGCGGAACATATCCGCCTTAACTACCTCGTAGTTGCTCGCTTACTGCCCACTGAGGCGCATAATAGAATCATCTGCGTCGAAGAGAGGAACCGTAAGGAGCTTTCACACCATCTGCCTCGCTCAAATGAAAGCTGCAGGCACTTCCACTAAAACATCATAAAATACAAGCCAATACCCCCACATATATGCTCCATGTATCTAGACATCCACAACTTTGCCTTCAAGTTAGGATAAGGTGCCACTAGCAGGGGAATACTGCCTGACCTCTGCCTCGACTCAAGCTGTCATTTGCGGATCACGATCTTGTGCGCCGGTCTTTCTATTTCACGCTCCTTTTCTCAGCGGCGTTTCTCTCCCTAGAACTGTTGTCTTTTCGCCTCACGCTCAAGTTCCATGCAACGTTCCTGTCTCTCAGATTCATGTCTTTTTGTTTCACGCTTGCGTTATAAGCGACGTTTCTTTCTTTTAGACTAACGCCTCTTTCTCCTCTTTCTGTATTTTACTGATGAGATCCCATGCTTCACAGAGCTAATTATCAGCCCCGAAATTATTATTCAGCTATATGTCTATAATTTTTTGTGCAAAAACCGTTTTATAGATCCCCAATTCCTCACAAAACAGCAACAAATCTGGCGTCTGTAATTCCCGTAAGTCCACGACCGTACTGAGTGTCTGAGGTATAGCGCATTCAGAACTGGACAGAGAAGAATACACATAACACATCATCATCATCATCATCATCATCACCTTGACTTAGTTCACTGCCGGACAAAGACCTCTCCTATGATCCGCCAGTCAACTCGGTTCTATGCTTGCTGCTGCCGCTTTATCCCCGCAAACTTTCTAATCTCCTATGCCCACCTAACTTTCTGTCTACCCCTAACCCACTTGCCTTCTCTGGGAATTCAGTCAGTGTTCCCTAATGACCAGTAGTTATAATGCCTACACGCAACATGCCCAGCCCGTGTCCCTTCCTTCTTTTTGATTTCAACGATGATGTCTTTACACCCGGTTTGTTCCCTGATTCACTTTGTTCTTTTCTTGTCTCTTTAGGTTACACCTATCATTTTCCTTTCATCGCTCGCTGCGTCGTCCTTGATTTAAGCTGAACCCTATTTGAAAGCTCCGTAGCTAAGTACCGGCAAGATGCAGCTGATATATACTTTCCTCTTGAGGAATAATGGCAATTCACCCATCATGATTTTCGAGTGCTTGCCAATTGTGCTCCACCCCATTCCTATTCTTCTAGTTACTTCAATCTTGTGGTTCGGCTCCGTGGTTATTACCTGTCCTAAGTAGACGTCTTTTAGAACTTCAAGTGCAATATTACCTATCTCGAAGCCCCGTTCTGTTTCGACGTTGTTTTACATTAGTTTTCTGCGGATTAATTTTGAGGCCTACCTTTCTGCCCTCTTTGCCTAATTCAGTAATGATGAGTTGCAATTCGTCCCCTGCGTTACTCAGCAATGCAATGTCAACCACTAATCGTTGTTTATTTAGGTATTCTCCATTAACCCTTATGCTTAGAACTTCTCATCCTATGGCTTAAAAAATCTGTAAGCACGCACTAAATAGCATTGGGGAGATTTCATCCCCTTGTCTTACACCCTTCCGCAAAGGTATTCTGTCGATTTGTTTATGTAGCACTATGGTGACAATTTATCCTCTGTATATTTTTTCCAGGATGTTTATATATATTTTGTCAACGCACTGATTCCACAGTGTCTGCTTGACTGCTCATGTTTCTTCTGAATCAAGTGCTTTCTCGTAATCTATGAAAGCTTTATGTAGTGGTTGGCTGTGTTCTGAGGATTTTATATAACCAGATTAGTAGTATGAATGTGGTCGATTCTTGAGTAGCCTGTTCGAAATCTTGCTTGTTAAATGAGAAGCAATTTTCAGCAAACTTCAGTGACTTTAGGTGTATGTATCTGTCTATCTAGCCGCTTACGTTTGGGTGCTCTCGTGGTCACCCTCTATCACACACTTCGGGTGAGGCCCCACCAATCTAACATCAACGTGCGGCAGACTAGCAGGCTTCCACTTTACACTTCGGCCTGCGACGCCTGAAAGGCCTCAAAGTGGTACATCTCAAACTTATTTGTAGGTCGATTCACTCGTGCTGGGTTGAACGTGTGGTGATGTTTGCGTCTGACCAACACACCCTTTGAGTAAACACAGCGATTTCATGCAAGTCAAACAACCATTTATACATTATTATCAAGACAATGGCAGGAGATTAAAAAAATCAGGGGAAAAAACACTAATACGCGATGAAAAAAGAACACCCATATAAGAAACTATGCTTTAAAAGAACATTACAAGTGGTACATGTATAGTAAAAAAGTTGAGCGTTATTAAAATAACAACATGATAAAACTAGAGCAGATACAAAGAAAATTTACAAGGAAACATCATCTTCACGCTTTTGAAGTTCTACGTCATCCGCAGGGCACACATCTACAGTTATTGAAAAGCTGGGTATAATAGGTTAACAGTTGAAAAAGCCACAGAATGTTCTATAAGCTCGTGGTACACGTAGGGGAGTTGACGGGGTACCCCTGAAAATCTTGCCAGCTTAGTAGACGACGCGGTTGCCCCGGTAATGCAGCTGTCTCAATCCGTCACCCGTGCCACTTCATGCTCGTCGCCTACGGGAGCCACGCGAAACCGACCACGCTTCTCACTGGTTGAATGTCAACTGCTAGTTTCGAAGCAGTCAAAACTTCTTCGGGTCGTACGTGTGCTCCCGTACCTTCGAGTAGTCATTTCTTTTACCTTGAGCACATGTGTGCCCCTTTATGTACAGGTGTAGGAAAGACGCGGCGGCGCTGTGCTGGGTCATTAGTCACCGGTTATTGTCTTGAAAATACAAAATAACTCTTCATTGGACGATGGGCCGCGCGGGTGAGACAAAAATCGCAGTTGGTTCTGACAAAGCCCCCTCCTTCCTCACGAACTTTGCTGCTAAATATTCAAGGAAATCAAAAACGCGCACTGTATGAGAGTTTTCGGCATTGCGATCATCCATCAACGCGTTTTTTTTTTTGTGCACGACTTCGCCAATGTGGGTGACAACGCACAGAATCCAAGACACACCACTTCACCGTCACCATATGACGAAAATGATATATCGCGCACTAGGCTATAGTCAAACACTTGCAGAAGAAAATGACAAAATAACGCACACTTCAAAGGTAAAGCCCTTAGGCGTTCTTTGAAGCCACATATTTTCTAAAATACACGCGGTAGGTGGTATACAAGAACGACTTATTCAGGAGTTTTGAAACCAAAGAGAGGCACACTGATTAAAAATATTTGGTTGCCCGTTTAAGCGCAGTTTCATTTTCAGCCCTTTCCATACTAATGCACCCTATTGGGAAAGAAAAGAAGCTTGCAAGCACACCGAGTCATATTTAGCACGTACGTGCACCGTGATAGGCCTCAAACGCAAAAGTAACTCTATAATAGTCTCTCAAAGAAGCTTAACGTGAATCGATTAAGATTTATGAAGCAAGACTTCTCGAACTACAAGCGTGACTGTAAGTTTAAGCAGTGGGTCATTTAAAAAAACGAATACAAAGAAATTGCTCCGAAATGATATATACAAAGGAGACCACTAAACTCATTAGCAAGTCCAAAAACAATTCAAAAATTTTGAGCGCTGTTTCTCAAAGAAAATTTGTTAGTTGGGTATGTTCACCTGACGAAGCGTAACTCCCCACTTTGACCCGCGCGAGGTGGCCGCTGTTTCGGAGCTGTTCTAGCAAAACAGAGCAAATAAAAGAAACGACGGAAGCTACACGCACGCCAATTTCCCGCTAGTCTACACCCCGCAGGCACGTCTTCATCGACGCCTCGTTCAGCGAAAACGGTTCTCTCAGCCACGTCGCGTCGCTCAGCCGAAAGGCGCTCCTTCTCAATGCACGCCGCGCTTCAAGCAGGACAATGGAGTAATGGGAGTTGGCTCCTCCGCGCTCCAACAACAAATACCTGCCCTTCTACCCGTCGGGCGGTTTGAAGCATGGGTACCCACTCGACTGGCGAATACCACAAAACGCAAACGAGGCTTTGGTTGCGTTGATTGCCATTCGGCAATTCTTGATTTCGTGAGTTGAATTGCACCCTTCGTTTCTCTTTTGTCTTTCCTTTTGCGGCATCTTTTTCTTTTTGCATGTTGCCCAGTGCTCTCTTTTGAGAAGTATGCTGTCATCACATCTCGAGCAGAACTAGTCTGGCCAATCTGAACTGCTTTACTGTCCACACAGCCGGAGTGATTCCTGTTAGAAACGAAAAAATAATACCCGGACCCGATCGTCTGTCTATACGAAGGTCAAGAGAACAACTGAGTGAGCCAGCACCCCACCGCTCATGCTCGTACCCACCACCCCATCTCCCGCGGCCGCAAAAGCTCGCGACAATGTTTGGGTGCACAGCGGCATACGTTCAGGCGGACAATGACGAGCGAAATGCGAACGATAGAGAGGGTGGGTTTGTTAGACGGCGACGATGGAGGCGGTCACGCTTGGGGAGCCGGTTGCTTGTCTTGCGAGGAAAGTCGTCCAATCTCGCTATGATGCCAAGAATACTTCTTGATCACGTTGTTCGCTATCTTCAGGTCATACTGGGGACTTTCGCCCTTCTTGCGTCGCTGGTAGTATGAGGAGTCTGATCGTGCCCTGCTTTGGTAAACTCGCGAAGTTTCATAATAGCTTGCACACTTTTTTTTTTTGAAGTGATGTCCATCATCTGGTCCTGGTGTTGCATCTGAAGCTTGTGTAGAAGCTGTGCGGTCATTTCTTGCTTGTCCGCGGGAGGGTTCAGGTAGTCTCTCGTGTTTGCTTCGTAGGAAAACACATCGAAGCTGGGTGAAGACTCGGAAATTGAGGATTTTCTTTCCTCGCTCGACAATAACAGCGATGATGCAGAAGTTTTCCGGCCTTCTCGTGCAGTGGCCCCATCAAGCAGGGGCATCTTGGCTGATTTTGATGGTGTCGGAGACTCGTTCATGTGCACTGTTGTCGGCAGTGGAGTGTCAGAGTCTGTCAGGGGGTTACGAACGATTACGTACGTCGAGCTAATGTCTGCGTTTGAAAGCTTCTTAGCTATGGCGAAGTACTTGAAGTCACACCGACACGCAGGTGTATCTGATTAGAGCTCACAAGTGAATGGAATCTGTATGAAGACTCCGAAGTCGATGATGATCCTTCTTCCTCGCTCCCCAAGTACACCGCCAAGTACGGAAATCTCGGCTGCATTCTAAGGCAGCGGAGATTCATCCACGTCCTCTGTGGCTGGTAGCGAATTGTCGGTGTTCGTCCCAGCGTCGCGAACGATGGCGCACATCAACCCGATATTTTCTAGTGCATAAGTTTGACTCGTTGCGGCGTTTTTGACGACATTGCTGTGGGAGTCTCCCGACGACTGATCCATCACGGCGGGTCGCGCTTCGCGAGGCCCCGTTTCCACCAATTTCCTGCTTGAGGTGTGTGGCGTAGTGCTTGAGTAGTGTAGTGTGGCGCTCGTACATCTAGCGCAAGTCTGTGGCGTCAGACGCCATCTTCTTGTGATGTTCGGTGGCGTCGTGGACGATCATGGGATGCACGTCCTTAATTGAGTGTGGCTCGTAACGGCACTGCTACCCGCTGCTCTGTGGGTGCACGAAGGCGCGCGACAGGCAATGCGTGCGTTTGCCCTCTTCGTCTGGGATGAGAGACTGTCTTGAAGAGCTGCAGCTCAGACCGCGGGAAACCGGGTCCTTGTGGTCTATGCACATGGTGTACACGGGGTTTCCTTTCGACATTGAGATCTCCATGGCGCACCTTGTGGGCGATTCGTTGCACTGAAGCCCCGTGGATCGCATGGAAAGCGGCAGGTCTGTTGGCGTGCGCTGAAAACTCGTTCGAGTTG
Organism: Rhipicephalus microplus; assembly: GCF_043290135.1. Classification (NCBI taxonomy): domain Eukaryota; kingdom Metazoa; phylum Arthropoda; class Arachnida; order Ixodida; family Ixodidae; genus Rhipicephalus; species Rhipicephalus microplus. The sequence goes on along the minus strand of NC_134703.1, from coordinate 158,359,459 downwards.
TGGTTGACGTTGATGTCGGCAGGCCACTGGAAGGCGAAGTCGTCGCTTGCTTCGACGTCGATGCGGGATGAGTTCTGAGGCCCGTCAAAAGGGAAGTCGCGGTCTACGGCGACGTTGAGGCGAGAGGAGTCATGAGGCCGGTCCCAAGCAAAGTAGCGCCTGCTGTGAATCGGTACGAAATGGGCCGTGAAACCAGTCGAAAGCGAAGTCGTGGCCTGCGGGGACGTTGAGGCGAGGGGAGTCGTGAGGCCGTTCGCAAGCATAGTCGTGGCCTGCTGCAATGCCGCTACGAGAGGGGTCGTGAAACCGCCTGAAAGCGAAGTTGTAGCCCGAGAAGGGGTGGTGGTGAAGCCTGGTGCGTGATCCTGTGTTGAGGCGTTGTTGATACTCTGAGAGTGATTTGTTACGTTGTTATTGTGGCATGACGAAGTTCAATATCGTACCCTGCATCGGCGGTGTTGCAGGGATCTGGCGGTGCGGCAATCCTTGGAGATGTGGTTGGGTTTGGCTGTAGAAATAGATTTTCTGTGTGAAGCTTTTTCCACATCTCTTCCAGAGGAAGACGTTCGAAACAACCATGAACAGTGTGTTTGGTAGAGGTGCACAGGACGCAACGGTGCGGCAGTGGGGATCTAAGTTTTGCTGAAAAAGCCGCAGTGGTGGAAAAGGGTGGCTGACGCATCTGCAAGTCTCATTGCGAAGGCCTCCGGCTTGTAGATAATATCGGTTCCTAGAGACCGCTTTCCTTCCATATTTCTACTTGTACTTGCATGAAGCTCAGGAGGTCTTTCACTTGTGACTGTGCTTTCTGTAATGCTGTGGCATTCTCAGTTAGCATGGCTTCCTTTTGCTATTGGCGGTATAGGTTACTGAGGCCTGTAGGTAGCGCCTTTAAGAGAACACGCCGCAGCACCATGGCATACTCGCATAGAGATACGCCGAGTCCTTCCAGAGCATGGATGCGGAATTTTGATTCATCATGAAAATTCATCACGACCGAAGTGGTCTGACAGGATCTGAATGACGATATCAAGGTTGGCTTCGTCCAGGCGAATACCTTGCTAGTGTAGTGGAGCATACGCACCAACGCGTATGCGCCTTCAGAAGACAACAAAAGGCCCGTGCTCTGATTGCGCGAGAACCTGTGCCGCCTTTGCCAGACTTGCTGTTCGCCCATTTTCCGTCGCGACCTCGTTGCGACTCCTCTGTTCTAATAAACATCATCGCATTTGGTGGAGGCTGCTGAGATCCCTACGCAGACCTGGAGCTCCGCTCTCGCAAGTTGGCCGAAAGACTACCGTACAACATGACTGACGCAGTCGCCAACCAGCCCATCCCAGCACAGCCAGCACCATCGGCTGCCACGTCGACCTGCCCCGGTGCTACCCGTCAGCGGGACCCACCAATCTTCAGCGGCAGTGGTGAGCAAGACGTCGAAGACTGGCTCTCCTTGTACGAACGCGTGAGTGCCAGCAACAAATGGGACAACGACTCTAAGCTTGCCTATGTCATCTTTTACTTGGCTGACGTCGCCAAGCTATGGTTCACCAACCGCGAAACCGCCATCGCCAGCTGGTCCACCTTCAAGACCCTCGTGACCGAAGCGTTCGGCCGACCAGAGGTCCGCAAGCTCCGCGCTGACCAGCGTCTGCGCCACCGAGCCCAGCAACCTGGTGAGACCTTTACTAGCTATATTGAGGATGTGCTCGACCTCTGCAGGCGTGTTAACTCATCCATGCCTGAAGAAGAGAAAATTCGACATATTCTCAAAGGCATCGAGGATGGCGCATTCCAGATGTTGCTGGCGAAGAGCCCGACCACGGTGGCAGTCCTCGTAAGCCTGTGCCAGAGCTTCGATGAATTGCGTCGTCAGCGTTCCATCGCCCGACAGAGTGTCCAATCACCAGATTCGATCTCGGCCGTCGCACTCGCCAATGGCAACGTTCACCAAAGAACTCTGTCGAACCAGATTAAAGACTTCATCAGGGAGGAAGTCGCCCGACAGCTTTCCCTGCTGCCGCATAGTGACGCGCCCACGACAAGCCTCCCTTCGAATATGCAGCAGGCCATACGCACTGAAATTTGCAATGCACTCCCTACAGTTCCGGCCTCTTACCCGTGCACTTCGGTGCCATCTGATCTCTCAACTGCTGGCTACGCACCAACTGCGCCGCCTTCACCTCTCAGCTACGCAGCTGTGGTCGCGCGGCCCCCACCGCATCCAGTCGCCTTATCGGCTCCACCTCCTCCGGCCTCGCCTCCAGTCTACAGGCCCCCACCTCGCTTTTTCCGTCCATCTAATGAGTGGCGCACCCGAGACAATCGTCCCATCTGCTTCGCGTGTGGCATCGCTGGCCACATTGCACGCTTCTGCCGCCGCCGTCCCACGCCTGCGCACGCATACTTCGGAGCTCCTACCTACGCACCGCAGCAGACCACCACGTCTGCATATGAACAGAGGCACTCCGACTCGGATCGCCACCCATCGACTGCTCGTTTCCCATCACCTCGTCGCCGATCGCCATCGCCTATGCGTCGTCGACCACCTCTTGAGGAGGGAAACTAATCAGTGCAGTTCCGGAGGCAAGAACTGCAACTTGTGCGCAATTCCCAAGGCCTCCATTTTCGCCGCAAAATGTTGTTGACGTCGATGTTGAGGGAGTCGCCACATTAGCGTTAATTGATACCGGGGCCGCCGTTTCTGTGATGAACGCAAACTTTTGTAGGAAACTGAAGAAAGTGACCACATCTCTCAGTGGCTTGGTGCTGTCCACGGCTAGCGCGCAACGCATTCATCCCTCGGCTGTGTGTACGGCGCGCGTCGTCATCCGAGACGTTTTGTACGTCGTACAGTTTTTTGTTCTACCATCTTGCTCTCATGACCTTATCCTGGGTTGGGATTTCTTATCACGTCATGAAGCTATCATCGATTGTTCCCGTGCCGAAGTGTCCCTTGTGCCAACATGTGAATTTCCACCACCCGACCGCTCCCCTCTGCTCTGCAAAGTCATCGCTGATGATGACATCACCTTGCCTCCTGAAGCTTCGGTCCCTATTAGCCTTTCATGTCTGGCGCAACCTGACGGCACGGTGGTGTTTACGCCATCTCCGATTTTTACTGAACGCAAGGGCATCGTTCTCCCATTTGCTGTTCTTACAATTGCGTCTGGTTTAACCGTAATGCTGGTCACCAACCACTGCAACTACCCCATTGGCTTACTTCGTGGTGAAACGTTAGGATATGTGCAACCTGTCGACCATATCGATGATATTATTCTTCCCGACGAAACGCCATGTCACATTGCTGCAATCACTCATGCGTCTGAGCCATCAAGTTCGTCAGCCTTCGACAATGCTATTGACGCAGGCCTTCCCCTCTCGCATCGCCGCCAACTTGTTGCTCTCCTTAACAAGTTTCGTTCTTTTTTCGACTTTCAAGAACCTGCTTTGGGCCGCACCACCACTATCGCTCATACTATTGACACCGGCTCACATTCGCCTCTGCGACAGCGTCCTTACCGCGTTTCCGCCGAAGAGCGCCGCGTCATTACGGAGCAAGTAGATGACATGCTTAAACGTGGAGTCATACAGCCTTCTCAAAGCGCTTGGTCATCACCTGTGGTTCTGGTAAAGAAAAAAGATGGCACCGTACGATTTTGCGTGGACTATCGCCGCTTAAACAATATTACGAAAAAAGATGTCTACCCGCTACCACGAATAGACGATGCTCTTGACTGTTTACAAGGCGCCGAGTACTTTACATCTTTGGATCTGCGTTGTGGGTATTGGCAGGTGCCAATGGCTGAATGTGATCGCCCTAAAACAGCCTTTGTAACGCCGGATGGCCTATATGAGTTCAAAGTCATGCCTTTTGGGCTCTGCAACGTGCCTGCCACATTTGAGCGCATGATGGACACCATCTTGCGTGCCCACAAGTGGAAAACCTGCTTATGTTACCTGGACGACATCGTAGTATTTTCATCTGATTTCCCGACACATCTTGCTCGCCTCAACGAGATTCTGACGTGTCTAACTTCTGCAGGCCTACAACTTAACTCCAAGAAGTGCCACTTCGCAGCACGAAAACTAACCATCTTGGGACATGTCATCACCAGAGACGGTGTTCTTCCAGATCCCGATAAGCTTCGAGCTGTCGCTGACTTTCCGTTGCCCACATCACTGAAAGCCCTAAGAAGTTTCGTCGGTCTCTGCTCCTACTTTCGTCGCTTCGTGCGCAACTTCGCGTCCATCATCGCACCTCTCACGAGTCTGCTTTCCAACAGCAAAGGCATATCTGCATGGTCACCTGCATGTGACGACGCATTTCGCCAGCTGCGCCGCCTGCTGACCTCACCACCTATTCTTCGTCACTTCGACCCTGCTGCGGCCACAGAAATTCACACCGATGCAAGTGGCATCGGTCTTGGTGCAGTTTTGGCACAACGGAAAGGCACCCAAGCTGAATACGTAGTCGCCTATGCAAGTCGCGCTCTCAAGAAGGCTGAATTGAACTACTCCGTGACAGAGAAGGAGTGTTTGGCCATAATCTGGGCGTTGACGAAGTTTCGCCCGTACCTTTACGGCCGTCCTGTCGACGTGGTCACAGACCACCACGCTCTATGTTGGCTGTCCACCCTGAAAGACCCGTCCGGACGCCTGGGGCGTTGGGCACTTCGATTGCAAGAATACGACATCCGTGTTGTATATCGTTCTGGTCGCAAGCATGCGGATGCCGATGCACTTTCGCGATCGCCATTAACACCAGATGTGGCTTCTCTGTCTCCCCCTTTTACCACCTTGTCACCACTCGAAACGACTGACATGCTTTCGGAGCAGCGTAAAGACCCACACCTTGCCTTGTTAGTCGACTACCTTACCAATCCGTCTGCTGTCCCTTCCACGAGAGCGCTACGCCGGCAAGCAGCCCACTTTTCCTTACGAGACAACATTCTGTACCGCCGTAACTACATGCCTGGTGGTCGGAAGTGGCTCCTTGCTGTCCCAACTCATATGCGCTCTGACATCTGCATGAATTTCCATGCAGATCCCCAAAGTGCTCACGCAGGTGTCCTGAAAACCTACGAAAGGCTGCGCCAACGCTATTACTGGCGAGGAATGTATCGCTTTGTGCAGAAATACGTTCAGTCTTGCACCACTTGCCAACAGAACAAGACACCTCCGCGGCACCTTACTGGCATGTTACAGCCGCTCCCGTGCCCGGCTCGCCCATTCGACCGCGTGGGTATAGACCTCTATGGCCCCCTCCCATATAGTATCTCTGGAAACCGGTGGATTATTGTCGGAGTCGATCATCTGACACGCTACGCTGAGACTGCAGCTCTACCGGCAGCGACCGCCCACGAAGTTGCACTCTTCATTCTCCGCAGCTTCATTCTACGCCATGGTGCTCAGCGGGAATTACTCAGTGATAGGGGTCGAGTGTTCCTGTCGGAGGTCATCCAAGCTATCCTCGCTGAATGCAACATTATCCACCGGAAATCTACCGCATACCATCCACAGACAAATGGTCTTACTGAGCGGTTCAACCGCACACTTGGCGACATGCTGAGGATGTACACCTCCTCCGACCACACTAACTGGGACGCTGTATTGCCCTTTGTCACCTTCGCTTATAACACCGTGACGCAAGTGACTACCGGTTTTTCCCCGTTTTTTCTATTGTACGGCCGCGAACCTTCCCACCCACTCGACACTATACTACCGTATCGCCCTGATGCATCTGAGTGCTCCCCGCTTTCGGAGGTCGCCAGATACGCTGAAGACTGCTGTCAGTTGGCTCGGTCTCTTACAAGTGAGGCTCAAGGCCTACAAAAGACTCGACACGACGACGCTCACCGCATAGCTCCTACATTTCGTGCTGGTTCCCTTGTGTGGCTTTGGGTGCCCCCGCACGTTCCTGGCCTGTCTTCTAAACTTCTGGCCCGGTACCATGGTCCCTACCGTGTCATTGACGTGACCTCCCCGGTGAATTACGTCATCGAGCCATTAACACAATCACCAGATTTGCGCCGTCGAGGACGCGAGACCGTACACGTCGACCGTCTCAAGCCCTACTACGACCCCCTCATTGTGCCTACTCCCTGAGTCGCCAGGATGGCTACTCTTCACCCCGGGGGTATTGTAGTGGAGCATACGCACCAACGCGTATGCGCCTTCGGAAGACAACAAAAGGCCCGTGCTCTGATTGCGCGAGAACCTGTGCCGCCTTTGCCAGACTTGCTGTTCGCCCATTTTCCGTCGCGACCTCGTTGCGACTCCTCTGTTCTAATAAACATCATCGCACTAGGTATGTCAATATGTATCGGAACTTGTCAAGTTTCGGGATGCAGCAGTTGTTCTGGATACTGGCTTGAAACTGGTCCCAAAATCTTTGCCAGTCACGTCGTTCACCTAAGAAACTCGGGATGTGCAGCTTGGGCAGTGCGATATGAGACGGCGTCGGGGGAGTTGGAAGGCCGGGTGAAAGCAAGGTCACGGCGGGCTGCGATGTGCCTGCGAGGGGGTCAGTGAGTGGAGTGGTTGTGACGTTGACCTATGCGGGTGGGGTTGGCCACTGCGGCTCGGTTGCGTGTCGAACCCTTCCTTTAGTGCAGATAACCCGATCTTTCTATTCGCTGGCGGTGGTCAAGTCTGCCTCGAAGTCCTCACCGTGTAGCACAGCTTGAATCTCATTGTCGAAGGTGATGAGGTGGGTGTGTTTCGTCCCAATGATGTCGCTCAGCTCCTGGAGCCTGTGAGCAAGGGTCATCGAGTCTGCCGGTAGGGTGTTGAGAGTTGATATTGCCTTGTTGATGGCTGTCCGGTAGAAGCCACGCGTACAGAGAGTTGGTCCATTGTCTAAAGTCGAGGGCCAGTCGAGCGGGTGGGTTTCGACACCAAAACAAAGTGTGAAAAATAAAGAAAGGAGACCCGGAACCGATAATCTGCCTACATTGAAGGTGAAGAGAACAACTGAGCGAGCAAAAGCCCTATTACGCATGCTTGTGCCTGCCGCCCCTTCTTCCTCCTGGGTGATTCCACGAGAGATCGACACGGGTCCAAAAGTTGATATTTTAGATTTCATTGAGCATTCTATATTTCGTGCACCTCTCACCAGGTAGCCCGAAAGTCAACTTCTTTTTATGATTAACTGCATAACTTACGCGAAAAAAAATCAAACTTCACCAACATGGAGGCACCAATATCGTCACCTGTCATTGTCGAAAATTGCAGATGCTCTAAAAAGACAAATATTTTTGTTTCAAAATAGATATTTTTTACCTGAAATGCATATCTAATGAATAATGAATTCATACTGTTTCAAGTTTGTAGATCTCAAGAAAATAGCTTTCAGAAATGTCTAATTTTGCGACAGTTTAAAATAGGTTCCGTATTCTCCATTTTTTTTCTGCGAAAGTAATGCAAGCAGCGTTTTCAAACTTGACTCGTTTTAAGGATATAGTGTGGTGATTAGGTACATAAATTATTGTTGCCGTAGGGCAAATGTACTTTTTTTATATATTGCCTCAAATTTCTCATATTGGCAAAAGTGTACTCCACTGAACGTTGAATAATAAAAAAACCCATCTTCAATTTTTCTTAAAATCTCGTAAATAGACAACCGAAAGCCATCATACAGTAATATAAAAACATGTTTCATTATTTTGTTTTTAGCGACAGTATTCGTGGTACAATTCAGAGCTTTTTGAGAATGTGCTGATACGTTGAGAAATCTAGAAATCGGAACGGAAAAGAGGCAATAAGCTTCAAATGCGAGTAAACTTGACCGCATTTGGTGAAAAAAGGCTGTTTTAGCAGGTAGGAGTAACTATTTTGAACTCGGTATTCTACAGTATCTGAATTCACTCTTATACGTAGAGCACTGAGACTTCTTATATGTGGTGCCTCTCCATTACTGACACACAGATGGAGCTGCTGTGACGGTCATGTGTTTGCAACACGTTGGGTAAGAGAATTGAATGTTGAATGAGTTCATAAACGATTCACAACAAATTTTTATCATTTGGGGCACGAAGACTGCCGCATTAGACTGAAGAACACGCTTTAGGGCAAGTTGTCATCCGTCGTCTGCTCTACAGATGAATTGCTGTGCGCCGCAAGTCGTAGGCAATGCTTTAGATAATATGGTTCAAAGTAAGAACAAAGATTACGCCTCCCGTAATTTAATCGACAAAATCATTGTGAAATTCATTTTCACGTACTATACTTCAGTTTTGCATTCGCACAGTGGATACTTGTGCACAAGTATCCATTCTAAAAAGTGTGCGCAATTCTCTCTGCTTTTTATACCTTCTTATATCGGATGCCTTAAACTTATTATTCATCTTCTAAAGCTGTGCCAGTTCTATTTTTTGTTGTGTTTGAGGCTATCATGATTTGACGTTTGTTAACTTGATACTTAGTTCCATGAGACAGCTTGCCAGAGTCCGGTCTAACTACCGTACCTCCAACTTCAACTGCACACACCGTTATGATACTTGTCAGATTACCATTCATTACGTCAACGCTAACGCTGCTTTCCTCGATAAGAACCCGGTATCTCTTCTGAGGTGAGACTGAATTCCTTTACATTCCCTTTCAGTGATAGCTCATTGATCGGCTTCTTACGTATCAGTTTCTGTGATTCCTTCTTCAAGTCTAGGTGAATTAAAGACCTTACCATTTCATGTTCACTGCATTGTACCTTTCCAAGCACCTACGCATCCTGCATGATGCCTGCGTGCACTCAGTATAAAGCCTTTGTCGTTTTTACTTTCGTCGTTAGGGCTCCCCTATGTCCACTTACGGTTCCCTTGTTTCCGGTAGAAGTTATTCAAGATTCGTGATATTTGCGTTCTGCATTCTACTAATAACTTCCATCTGACATATTTAGAACCGATGCCATGATCTCAAATTTGTGGTCTCCAGCCTGCTTCTTCTCTACTTTAGCATTGAAGTCACCCATTAGTATAGTATACTACCTTCTTCATCATAGAAGCTTTCAACTAGCACGACATCAAGACTTGATGTAGGAGCGTAAGCCTGTATGACCTTGATCATGTATCTCCAGTGAGTTTAATTGCCATACCATCATTCCTTTATTATTGCTATAGTATTGATCTATGTTACCAGCTACATTTCTGTGAATAAGGGACCCCCCCCCCCCCCCACCGAGTTTTCTTCTGTCAGCCAAGCCACGATAGCAAAAGACGTGCCCATTCTGTAGCATTGTATGGGCCTCATCTGTCCTCCATACCTCACTGAGCCCTATTACGTTCTACTTACCACCCTCTAGCTCCTGGAATAGTAGTACAGCTAGACCTGCTTGCCTAGATAAGATTATAGTGTACAACGTTGCGAAGTTCAGGTTTCAATGGCGGCCTGTCTGGACCCAGAGATTCTTAGCACCCTCTGCTGCATTGCATATCTAACCGCCGCCGTGGTCAGTTGCTTCACAGCCGCTGGGGACTGAGGACCGTGTGTTAATTGACGTATGCATGTGGGAAGTAGTGGTGAGATACTGCACTAAAGTTGTCAATCCTTCTCTGGTGACTGAGTGCGTTGCCGGCACTGGTCGCCGGTGAGGGCGCACCCTCTTAATGCAATTCCATCATCGCGTAGATATTTTTTAATCTGGTTGAGAACTGCGTGACAGCGGCATTCGAACCATGAAGCTGTTGCCCGCGAAACTGGTACTCTAACCACTACGCCACCGCTTCAGACTACAAAATACCATAACATTTTTTGTTCTCTAGATGGTTCTCTAATATTTGTTGACAGCAGAACCGAACAGTTCGAGAATGTGTGTTCCAGCATCCAAATCATTGTTATAAAGAGTCTAAAATCCCTGGGAGCGTCCTTTAAAATGCCTTGTGATAATGTGATTCGAATTTTACATGTCATAGTTGTTTTTAACAACGATCAGACCTGGTGTTATTATTTCCCTTGTGCCAGCAAACCATTACTGCCATGTAACTCGGCACACTCCAAGCTCGTCAAGCGAAGGATACCTAAAATGTGCCTTACACTTTGATAAAGTTTTGCCAACATTGTTTGCTTTTAGGCATAATAGAGCAGACAAAACGCTTAGCTGATTCGGGGTATCTACAACACGTTCTCACTTCTGTCGCAGTAAACCTTCTGAGGCAAATCTGCTCTGACGGAGCAACGAAAACGCGCGCTACACCAGCAAGAAAAAGTGCAGCTGTAATCCCATATATTCATGGTGTTTCACATAGCCGGGCCAAATTAGCACAACGTTGCAACGTCTAAGTAGTTTTCTCGGCAACTAACAAGCTGAAAAGTCTTTGTCAAAAGACCAAACCGGAACGCCCCGAGAAAGGTGTGCGAAAAGAACCCTAGTAACAAGTTTGTACGTGCATAACAGGAGTCCTCTACCGGATCCCATTTACTCGTGATGCTTGTGATCTAGAGCGAACCGGTAGATGAAATATTACTAGGCTCATCAAACACAAAAAAAAAGTTTGCAAGCCGCAGCCTGGGGGTTTCCTCGCAATGCACCGCAAAGAGTGCGGTTGCCAACCCTTCTTTATTTACAAAAGCGTAATTGGAAGGAACGTTAACGAAACGACAAGGCTCATCATAGAAGCGTGACTCATCGCAAAGTTTATTGACACGTGTATCAGCGAACCAGCTGTATCGTTATCAGTGAAGCAGATCATTTGAGTTTCCCTCAGTTTGCATTAGATACACAATGTTTGGTTAAAACACGTGGTTTGTTCCGCGCCATGTCAGGGCATATGTATTGTTGATTCTCTGAATAAACTGCATTGTAGAAAGTCAGCACTGTGTATGTGTCATGTGTCTTCTTCTTTGTCCCATCCTGAATTAGCTGTACCACAGATACTATGGATAACCAGCAAGTCCGCCGTGCAAGCTTAGTCGTACTGAGTGCTTAATACTTCCAAAAACAACTTCCCAAAGAATCAAAACTGAGTCTTTCGGCAAGGTTATCTTCCATGTCTTAAATATAACGCTATTTTAAAATCTGGTTCACTTCAAAGGCTCAGCACTCACCAATACGTGATCTATGTCTCCAGACAGCTGCTTCCTGTGGGCCGACCGTAGTTGTCACTTATGTTTGTAGCTTCGAATCTCAGCGCTGATCGCAAACAGCGAGCGAGGGTCCACACAACGCGTCTCCGCTGACGTGAGTTGCCAAGACGTCTGGGTTATATTGGCTCCGGACTGCTGTGGTAGCGTGGAGCAACTCCGGGTGGAAGAAACGATGCTGACAAGTTGGGAAAGCAAAAAGGGAAAACAGGTTTGCTGGCACTAATTACAACCAACTGCCGCATAACATAGAGCGTGGTGGATTGCCCGTTAAAACAAGGTTCAGAGCGAGTTCCTGCACTTTACAGCGTCATTTTAACCTCTGTAGTGCTCCTCGTCCTTGATTGAAACACTGATCACGCACATGACACCACCCACCACGGCATCAGCCAATAACAAACCGTCTTCGAATAGTGATTGCACATGCTGATGGAATGTACCTCCGATCACCTTTACTGATGAGAGAGGGAGAGTGGGGTCCTTCACGAAGCAAGTTTGGGGTAAAGTCTTTACTGCCGTCTTTCGCTAGAAGTGCAGCAAAGCATAACTGACTCAATCGCTTAGTCACGACCTGTGAGGTCAGTCAGCCATGCCACCTCCTCAAACAGGCCATCATGCAGGAAATGGCTGTCAGGAAGTTGGCTCAAGGAGCATAGAAGTTGCCACATTCTTATGCTTTTGTTGTTTCTCGCCGCTTGACGATCGTTCTGACAGAAAGTCACCGGAGTTTTACGTCGTGGGAACGCACCCCGACTATGGTTCTCATGGACAGCATATGGGTGATGAACGGGTCACAACACCACCTTTATGTATGACCCACTCAGCAGGTGGCGCTATAGTGTGAGTGACAGACAGACAGACAGACAGACAGACAGACAGACAGACAGACAGACAGACAGACAGACAGACAGACAGACGGGCAGGCAGGCAGGCAGGCAGGCAGGCAGGCAGGCGGATGGACGAATGGTCAGACCGAGAGACAGACATACAGACGGATGCATGGACGAATGGACAAATAGATGGACGCACGGATGGACGCACAGAAGCACGAATGAACGGTTGGACGGACAGACGGAAGGACAGAAGCACGTACTGACAGACGTACGAATAGACACATAGATGAACGGACAGAAAAACGGATGGACGCCCGGACGAATCGATGTAAACATGGACAAACAGACAATGGGAAGAACGCTGCGGGTGAAGAAGTAGACGCAGGGGAGTTGTGGCCGTGCACAAGCCCCGTGCACAATCGGGCGCACGACAAGTGGTGGGCGATTACGTCTGGCAGACCGTGTAAGCGCTTTCGCCATCTTTGTGGCCTTGACAGCATGCCGTGGCTGCATAGCAGTACGGCTGATAAAGGGTCGCAATGTATTACGCCGAGCGCGTTGACTTCATCGACGAAGTGTCACGGGTGGTAAGCCTGCAGGAGGAATGGGCGTCGTCAAGGTTGTGAAGAATGGGCCTGCGTTGTGGACACACTTCTGGTGGTTGTCGTTCGACGTAAGAGGCTCCGAGGGATGCTGGTTGTGGAACAGAGTCAGCGCGGGAACTGACAGAGGTTCGGGTGGCATACGTGTGCTCGTGAAACAACGTTCAGTTGTCCACGCGCGGGGGTTGGCGTGCAGATCTGCGAAATCGCTGGCCACATTGAAGGCAGGCGTGCATTGTGTGGTGAGCCCTGTTGCAAGCAGACGAGTCCTGTCGTCCTCAAGCGCGTCAGCCATAGTCGCAGTGTCACTCAAGGTTGGCCGTGTCCAATGGACACTACCGCTGCAGAAGACTTGGAGGCCGAGGCTGCTCGCTGCTTACAAATCGGTCAGAGCGTCGAGTTCAATAAAAGGTCGGGTCGTCCGATGACAGGTAGGGTGATGACAGCGTTTATGGCAGGCTGCAGGGCGTGCGGCAAAGCTGCCGTCATAGAGCCTGACGCGTCAGAGGAGTGGTGGGCCGTGGAGGTCGGCCAAGCCGAGCGGGTGGCGAGCATGCCTATGGTATCATCAGCCGAGGACGTTGAAAAACGCACCTCGTGGCTGACTGGTCGCATGCAGCACGAATGTCCTGAACTTTGTCATTAGGGCAGTCGGACGTGGAACTCGCGTCGCCAATTGCTGGACGTGAGTTTGTAAGAAATGTAGCCAGGGAAGGGAAGCCTTCGTCGAGGCAGGGTTGATGGGCGGTTGATGCCGGGAAGTCGCGAATCAACGGAAGCGGGCGGTAGATAAGGCCGTACGTAGGAGAGCAGCATCGTCGAGCAGAGGTCATCGTAAGGCTGCGGGCTGGAGCTTGAAGTGGCAGCGAGATCATGCAGCTCTACCGGAAGGCTGTCGAGAAGAATGGCATGCCTGAGCAGCTGGTCTGTTACGCCATTCACCACAAGAACGGCGTCGAGCGGCATAAACCAAACCTTGGCGTAGGTAGATTGGAACGGCGGCACTGGCGGGAAAAGTCGCGGGAACATGGCAGCCGATGGCTCGTCGAAGGGCGCGTGATTTAGGTCGCCAGGTCTTGCAGGTCCGTAACGGTAGCACAGGTGGTTCAAAGTGCGGCTGCAAGGCCTGAGCTGGCTAGAACATGGCCGCAAAGCTCAGACGCAGTGGCGCAGCGCTGGTCACTTATCCGTTGGTCCGAGGTCACCATATGCAGAGGAACGAGAGACGAGATGGCAGTGAGGAGACCGCACCGTGGTCTCAGTTTTTATTCGGGATGCGAGCATAGACGGGTCTCCAGCTGCCGCGTCGAGCCAGGCCAGAAGCTTGGCCGTTCTGAAATTCCCCGTGGCTCCCGCCACATGAGATACGTGGCTTGCTTCTTTTTCACGCGGCCAGCGTCGCGTTACACCAGTCTTAACACGAGCTGGCTAGCTAAGTTCTCGACTCTTTGGCTATTTGAATTTGTACAGCAGCCGAGACTACTAAACAATAATGAAAAAGGTAGTAGTAGCAGCACAGAGGAAGCGAAAATCCCCACAGTAATGACGGCGGAAGGGATAAAGGCTTTGGAGGGACAGAAAAAAGGCAAAACTGCTGCTAAGAATAAAAACATGTTGGATCTGTTGAAAGACGATAGACCGGTCGCTTTATGGACAATTCTGCAAACGAAGTGTCTCTTGACGGGCAGTGTACCAAAACCTTGCAAGAGTGCCAACATCCACTTGACCGCTAAGAAAGATGATGTCAACGAATTGAATAATTACAGGCCGATCCGCTCTGTCCCTTGTGTCCGAGCCATTTGCAATAACAATGGCTAATTGAATTAGAACCACAAAAATGTTCGACCAACAAAAAATCCCAGCATATCCACGAAATAAATGATGAGTGGGGCAAAGCGTTCATATATTCGTACGTGCGTCATTTTGTACGTTCATCCATGCGTCCATCTGTGCATTGCGTCTGTGTGTCCGTCCGTATGTGTTTGCTCATCTACTTGTCTGTCTGTTCGTCTATGCGTTAGTCCGTCCATCTAGTGAACACTTCAAGTACCGCCATCTCGCTTCTTTTTAAATGCAAAGCATTTCTTAGCAAGTTTCGGCGACTTTGAGCGTATCTGTTCATCTATTTATCTATCTAGCTGCTCACGTTTGGGTGCTCTCGCGGTCACCCCCTTAACTTGGCGGGAAGCAAACTTAGCATGGGAGAGTAAGAAGGTTTGACGAATATGACGCCTTGGTCAAGACTGAATAATGTCACAATCCTGTCGCGTATGTCGTCAAACACTTCCCACCTGACAGTGGCACATACCCACGGGCGTGTATGTGCCGCTGGTATGTGGGTATGAGCCACAGGTGATTGACACTTAATGCCTACCCAGGAACGATGAGAACACACACGGGCAATATGAATGCGTGAGCGTTAAGCAAAACCCGACATCGGTAGCGTCGACTCAACGAAGGCATAGAATAAATTTCAGTGCTAAGAGAAACCTGACATAGGCAGCGTTCACTTCCCGGCGAATGCAAATAATAAATTTCAGGATCCCAGCAGGAATTGAACCAAAGTGCTCTGCGTGGCAGTCAAGCATTCTACCACAGAGCTACGCCCTGTCTCCGAGCTACTTTTCAAATAGACGCTAATCTTCGTGAAACGTCAATAGTAGTTGCAGCGTTGTTTGCCCATTGATTGATTGATTGATTGATTGATTGATTGATTGATTGATTGATGTGTGGTGTTTAACGTCCCAAAACCACTGTATGATTATGAGAGACGCCGTAGTGGAGGGCTCTGGAAATTTAGACCACCTGGGGTTCTTTAATGTGCACCCAAATCTGAGCACACGGGCCTACAACACTTCCGCCTCCATCGGAAATGCAGCCGCCGCAGCCGGGATTCGAACCCGCGCCCTGTGGGTCAGCAGCCGAGTACCTTAGCCACTAGACCACTGCGGCGGGGTGAGCGCGCTGTTTGCCCAATAGAGACGTCACGTAGAATTAACGTCAATTGTGGTTAGTTGCCATGCGCTGATGTTGATTTATGTAGCAGAGCCAGCATCTTCGCGAGCATCAGTGCTTCATATCAGCTTCTAGTGCTGCTAATACGCATGTTCCAGTTGACATCTTTGCGCAAGTGCAAACAACTGGTTATATAAACATCTGCAACTCTTCAACTTATGCCTGTGCGTGCAACATTTGTACATATGTTTAGTGTCATTTCACGACGTGTTGCTCAATAAAAAAAAGTTGCAGCATGGTCACCTTTCCTCCGCATGCTTCGCCTAATGTCGATTCTCAAGTACGTGGGATCTGTCTATTTTTATTTTTCATTCATTATATACAAGTACCGCCATCCAGCGGACAATCCAAGGACTTAACGAGAGTATGTACCACATTTCTGCTGTCAGCGCTTTGTTCACATCGAGGGCGTGATAACGACGTCGTGTTACGTTTTTGTAACATGTGGACATGCGCATATATGCCCGAAGGCGGACATGTGCCCCTGGAATGCGGGTATGTGCCACAGGTTACGCACTACGACAATGGGGGATGCACAAGCCACGCCATAAGGAGCTTCGCCTCCGAAAGACCAAGCAGAATATCGTACAGCTTACTACACACATACCCGCCATGGTTGTATAGAGGCAAAGACACTCGGCTGCTGACCTGCAGGTCACGAGATCAAATTCCGGTCGGCGTGGGGGCATTTTCGATTGAGGCTAAAAATGTTTGAGTCGCCTGTGCTTAATTTAGGTAGACGTTAAGGGAGCACTGACATCTAGTTGACTCATGTCACGTTTTTTCTGTGTGTGTCAAGGCGAAGTTATAGATTTCCTAGTAACGAGTGATTCAGTACTAACAATGCAAGAGTGGCACAAATATTATGTGAAATATTGAATAGTATTGCCAGTATAGCACCCAATTCAAAGCGGGTGCAACGCTCCCCAATTTTCATCGCTGCCCCCACTGCCAAGCGGTCACCTCGCTTTCGGCGCCAAGTGGTCACCTCGCTCGAATCGCTTTCGGTTCGATCTTCTACGGAGCAGCGATTCGGATATCGACACAGGACCGAGGAACGACGAGGCAGCGGGAGACGCTCGTCTGGGCCAGGCTGGTAGGCAAGAAACACGAACTCTGCTTGCATGTGACTTGTTCAAGATGTCCATACTCTAAGCCAAAAGGGAGAAACGGAGGCATAGGGGTTGCTCCTTTCCTGGAGCAATTGCATTGCCACTCCCATTACTCCCCTAAAAGGAGTAACTGCAGAGAGACGAACCGTTGCTCTCTTTCCAATTCCTTCTTCAAGGGATGAACAGTTACTCCCTCCAGTTGCTCCCTGCGGACCAACAGTCGCTCCTACCAGTTGCTCCCTGCAGACCAACCATTACTCCTACCAGTTGCTTCCCTAAGACCAATGGTTACTCTTTACCGTTCCTCCCGTGTGTTCGCAGTTACTCTCTGAGGACCAACAGCACATGTTTCCAGTTACTCCTGGTGAAAAAGAATATTTATCTCGAGTATGCTTGTCACACGCTTAACACATGGCGAGAGCTCCTTGGAAGAGCACTGCTTGTGTGCTTCTAACACAAAAAGTGGACAATATGGAAAGGAGAAGAAATGCTTTATTGTTTTTCACTCTTTTATTAGGCAACGTTTGAGCAGACGTATAAGTAGACTTCGCCACACCACAGCCAGCATTAACCAAGCGCCATATTGCATCAAAGGTTTTCTGCGTCTTCCGTGGAAACACAGTCTTGAATTTCTAGCATAGGGTAGTCTGTGTCATCATTGGAGAGAGAAGGGCAACTTCTCCAATTCTGAAGGACTCGAGTTTCGCAGGACTAGTGTTTTCATCAGGCTAGCGCAGCGGAATGTCACCGGAGGCATATGTGAAGCATCTCATTGCTGCAAGAAAAAAAATAGAAGTGTGAGGTTTAACATGCCAGAATCAACACATAAAAATGAGTCACACACACAGCAGCAGCGCCTACATTCTGGGATGTCTACTGCAAAATGAAATGTGAAAAAAAATGGTAGGTATGGCCAAACGTTACTTGGCAGGCCATGCAAATGCTGATGTGATACACGCTCTTCACATGATGTCTCAGATAGCAATATTCTGGAAGAAAATGTGCAGCACCTCAAGCAGGCATATTTGTAGCAGTTGAAGATACCCTGAGGTTCAATGAACTTGTTTCTTATACACAGCTGAGTGACATTTTTACGAGTCCATTCACCAATGGGCATTCTAAGCGAGATCCTGTGCGTGGCAAATAACATGTACCGTCCACTCATGTTAAAATACATATTGAGTTCGTGCACATAGTTGCTCCCGATTCCACTGTTCTATCATACGCTTGCTGGGTCATGAATTGTGCAATACCTGTAGGCACAATCAAGCATGCAAAGCCTGCTTAAAAGCAACCATTTGCAGAGGCTACATGATAATCTTCAGTATATTTACTTGTACGTGACATAAACGACTGAACAAAACTATAGAGACAAATAAATGTAGACCGTGCTACCTTCAAAAATGCTTTAAATTTGGGAAACTAGGATGAACTTGTTCACTCGGTTGATGAGTCAAAGCAACAAGATCTGTGAACGAAGAATTATATCTTAAGGCATGCACAGATATTCTGATTCTTTGTTTGACAGTGTCACAGATAGCTTGCCGATACAATATGTAATAATATGCGCAACAATATGTAAAGCTTTTATTAGTTCAAAGTCTTGTTGGTTCACAGTGAAACAGTTACTGATCTGTTGGACAAAGTGGAATGAGCGCACCATGGTTTCCAAAAAAAAGCATTAATAGAAGTTAGCGCATGGTGTGAATGTCTGCCTATTTATTTTGTACTGCCTTCTACTTGTGCCACAAAGACATTTGTTGAGGATGTGCTTCCATTCAAGCCAACATCGCATACTTGGTCAACAGGATGAAAATACAAACATTAGGAACACTGTGCACCTCTATTAACAGCATAACACTTCAGTATATTGAAACAGCAAGAAGATGCACAAGAAAGTTAAGCCCACTCTTACAGAACTTTGAATGAGAATTTCTCAGAGTGGGAGAGGTCAACATGCTGTGGCACTTTTAAACCCATGAAACATCTGCAGAAAACCGGGTAAAGGCGAGTCAAGAAACGCTGTTATGAAGGCTTGCGCGCGGACAGCTTTGTGGATCTAGGCCCAAGAGTTATGCTTTGTGCAAGCTGAAACCCGTGTAAATTGGGAAAGCGTTTTTTTAGTAGCACCAGCGTGAACAAATCTTGCCAGTTCGCTTTCTAGTACAAACAGCAATCCCTGCAATGAAAACAAACATTTTATCTTAACGGTAACAGTGAAAGCACACCCTTGGGCCGTCGGAGCCATGTGAAATTGTCAGTGCCAGTGTAACCATGTGGCATGATAAATTATTCGCTGGCCAACACATGCGCAGTTTGCTCCCAAAAAAGCGATGCTTTCATATACATAGTACAAAAAGTCTGCACTTACCGAAATTCACCTGCTTTCTCTACTTCAGCATAATTGGGGGCATCATTATCTGCAGTATAAGCAAATTTGTGTCACACACCTGAACAAAAAATAGAAAAGGACATGAATGAAATATTGTTTTATTTGGTAGCAGTGAAGTCTGGTTAAGAACAGCCAAGTGGGAATCAGCCTAATTATGTGCGTGCGGCAAATCCCAAACAGTGTTATTGAGGTTGTCTGAATTTTCGTCGATTGGTACTGACGTCGAAATGTGCCTTCAGCGGCTGGCCAAGTTTTCACAGCGCATAAAGATTTCATGATGCAGAATAATGACAACGCTTACGTGAACCTACAGCTTTTATGATTGTCTTTCACAATATTCAGTTTTGCGAAGATTTTGCATCACTAAAGAAATCTAAAAGATTTGGGTCACTCCTCGTCCGATATTTCTGTCCAAAGGCAAAGTGGTCGCTTGATGGTGCCCCTCTAAAATATTCCGTTCAGCGTAGAGGCGAAGGAAGTGACACAGTGATGTAGGCAGTTTTTTTTTTAGAAGTGCAGGGACCGGGGGGGGGGGGCGCTTATGTGAATTGAAGGCCGGGGAAGCAAATGTGGTTGTCATATTGGGCTCCCCATGCCCGGCATAAAATATTTCCCGTGCGCCACCTCCTCGCTATGCTAGTGAAGTGATGCGAAAATGATTTGTTAACTTGCTGGGCTACATACACTTTACAGCTCTAAAAATGCGGCCGAAGGTCCCAACACCCAGCCGTTATCGTTACATAATGCCAATGATGGACAAGTACCAGTATGAAGGCAGCTACAACCCCGCCCCAATTTTTTTTTTCAAACGAGGTATTGTTGCGGCAAGGAACTTTTAACTGCAAAAGTGCACTGGCACTGCAGTGGTGACAGAGGCAGCAAGAGGGTATGCAGCTGGTAATAATACAGGTAATTTAGTCCGATACGGCTAGCAATGGATGCGGTGAATAAGCAAGAGCAAATCATTTCTGTTTCGATAGCGCAAAAGCTCAACAATGTCTTTGGACAAAAAACAGTGCAATAGCTGTTCGAGAACTCAACATTTTTCACAATCTGTGAACAGGCATAAATTTGGGGTTGAAAACGCCCCAACCAATGTTAGACTGTGATTACCCACACTGTAAGAGCAATAAATGTTGCTGGAAACGCCACTCAACTGCAAGCTGATGCATGCACAGTCTTTTGTCCGACGAGCGAACAGGCTTCCAGATAGCTGAAGACGTGTTTACGTTGTGTTTGTTCCATTCAGCAGCAAAAGCCACAACAACATTGTGCTCTCTAAAGATTGATATACACGAACTTTCATCACGAATAAGTAAAAACGCAAATCTGCGACACACACGCACGTTCAAAACATAGCACACAAGCTCGCATGTCTATGTGCTCACCGACCACAAACCATATGAATATTACGAACGCGAACCTAGTTGCGCCGAAAAAAAAAACGTCCAGCAGTGGCAGCACAAGCGTCAGCGCAATGCTTTCAGTGTGTTCTGCTAATACGCTTATATGAAAAAAAATTAGGTGTACTAAATCTCATAATTTATTATAAAAAATTTAATTTATTTTTTAGTACTAGTACACATAAACATTGAATATTCATCACTTTGTAAATTACATCGCTTGCTACACTAGCGCCACACTTGTCATGCGGGCGAAGATGGCGCAGATTTGTGATGCTGCCCTGAAACTACACGTTGAAGCGTGCTACTAAGTTTTACGGCTGCTGAAAAGCGCGTTTGGGTCAGCTTTTCTTTTTCTGCGATATATTCGGGGGCAGGGGGGGGGGGGGGGGCTTCTTTTGCGCGTGTTTCGGTGCTTGATCGGCATTGACGACTTCTCAAGCAGACGAACGGCGTGGCTAGGATTTTTTTTTTTACATGTCTGTTTTGCACGTGTTTCGGCGTTTGGTCCGCTTTGACGTGCCAACTCTTTATGCTGCTGCTGCGTGTGTTAGGCACTTGCAGTAGCTGTATTCTCAGACCTTCTATATTCAGCCAGCGCTGCTATTTCATCATCGGCGGATGCTAAAATAAATCACTGTTGTGATTTGGTGAAGTTTGGCACACAGAACAAGTAACAATCTGGCCCAAGAATATCAATGTGGGCGGCATGCATATTTGTGTGTGGTGTCCTCCAGGGGAGTAACCATTGCGTGACGAGAGCATTTACAGCGGTTCCTCCTTCCGTTGCTCCCTTAAAACTTAAGACTAATACAGTTGCTCCCCCGTTGTCGAACTTGTCGGCCATCGTGTTCCCCTTGGTCCTTTCGGAGAGTAACAGTTGGTCTGAAGGACTAAAAACAGCCGTTGCTCCCATTTCTGCCAATTTTGGCTTAGAGTGTAGACACAAAGAAACACATTCCTGCTCACGACAATACAATAAATCCCCCAAAGCAGCACAATGAAAGCGCTAAATTCACACAAACAAGCTGCACGAAGCAAGTAAAACTAAGCAAGTGACACCGTTGATAAGCAGCCAAAAGATACGCCAGACGGTATCCATGTAGACACCCCGATGATAACACTAAAATTGTCTTGTCACCACTGCTCGCTCATAATCACTACGCGAAGGAGGCCTGGCCTATAAGTTTGCTGAACACGTCAAAATACTGTCCAAGTCTCATGGCCGGATACGCGTTGATGAGCCTTTAATGCTCTTTGCGTTCGAACTAGAAAAACTGCTACGTAACGGGCGTGATTCATACTTCGCTGAAAAAACTCATCCGCACCACGCAATCGAATGAATGCCACATCTCGACTTTGAAATTTAGGGTCATTTGCTCCTTTACAGAACCCCAGGGGGTAAAAATTTCCGGAGCCCTCCACTATAGCTTCTATTATTATCATATGGTGGTTCTGGAACATTAAGCTCTCCAAAAAACAAGGTTACTCAAAATTAGACAAAATGATATTATTGATCAGGTACAGAGAAATGAGGGGAATACAACCAGCCTCTTTAAATAGCTTTTAATGATTTCGAGAAGGCGTTCCATTCGGCAGAGGTATTAGCAATGATGCAGGCATGGCTAATTCAAGGCGTTGACGAAGCATATCTACAACGGAACCATAGCCACCATAGTCCTCCATAAGGAAAGCGTACAATCGCAATGAATAAAGAAGCCAAGCTCGAAAAGTGTTTGAAACAACGCTCCACGTTTGTCTCAGCGAGAATGTACGGAGCATGTGGCGCACGTTTCTAGTGAGATTTACAAATGTATAGAACCTTCGTCGAAATGATAAGGTTCTACGGCTGCTTAAATTGCGCGCTATATGTCCGACCCGATGACAAGAGAAACATATGCAACAATCATGAGGTGCACTCCATTAACATGGGTTTTATTGGAGCACGGGAGAAAGTAAAGGTTAGGAATAATAGCAACGACGGCTGGAGACGAGCCCAAATGGGTGTAACATTAGCAGTTGGAAAATCCATGAAAAGCTCGTATTCGTGGTCTCTTAACGGGCCACGGCCTGTATCAACGCATCAGTGGCGAGGCTGCTTCCTTGAGTGCTGTCGTTAGACATAAGGAATGCCATAGCCTCGAGCAGGTGCAAAGCAAAATCATGGCTCACACATAATATTGTGGGCTACGGGGCCCGTCTGCATCGAATTCCGTTTCCAGATGCCGTACCGTCATATAAGCACACGTTCTTTCCATTGCCGTTGTCTTCTGCGTGTTCTACCCAGCACACGCTGGGTAGAACACGCAGAACTGCTGCTGCTCATGAACTGCTGCATAATAGTTTGCAGAACTACGCCATTCAATTGAATAACAAATGCAGTCACTACGAGATAGTTATAATAGTTCCAGCGCTGATTTTTTTTCATTCAAGCGGCATGCACGTCCGCAGAGATGTTCATTGTTTTGCTGCAAAAAGTATTGTGACGCGTCTTTTGTTGCATACAATAATTTTCTAGAGAACATAGCATCACGAAATATCTGTTCATTGATTTTCGTGCTGCGCACCCGAAAAAATATTTATTTGCATTTGATTTACAAAGACACCATCACGGGATCGATGTAGTAAATGTCAATGGTAAACTGTTTCTTATTATGAAAATAAATGTCGCTCGTAGTTTATTGGCTTTTTAACGCTTTTCCATTTGCCTAACGTGAGATGGAAATCTTCCTCACGCACTCTAACATTGTGTTTCACTATATGCGAATCTCTCCGCACAGAACCTACATAACACATCTTCTCGGCACTTTACGCTTGCAAGTCTGCCACAGTAAAGACGCCATACCTGAATATTCGTTGGTTTAAAAGCTACATCGATCGTTTTACGTCCCACGATACCATTAATAGAGCGGCCGTTTTCTCCCATGGGCCTACTACGCGCTGGGTGGATTTCGTAAATTTGACAAAGTATGCGCACTTATGTTGTCCTCGATCGTATGTTGACATTCGGCAGCATGTGCCCACAAATGTGCATGGCATTGAAGTGGTTTCTGTTAGTGATAGAAGACACTAAATCGATGTGGTTCTGGAACATATTACTCCATGTTTCAAAGTTTAACCACATGCTGCGTTTGAATCCTGTCTCTTACCGTTAAAACTTTTTCAGTTCCACTTCTTTCGTTTCGTTTTCTGAATTGTGCGAAATATTTTCTATTCATTCGCAAATACAAAACTGGCAGATCCCATGTACAGTGGGAAAATACGAATGAGGCAAGTCGAAATGTTGTGCCGCACACGACTTCTATGCTATGAATCGTGATCATCATGTTTACGCCTTGCATTTGTATTCGTTGTCCATTCGCGTCACGTATTACCAAATCTTGTGTAGGTGAAGCTAGCCAAATAGTCGCGAGTGCGATATGAACGTTGCGTGCAGTCATATTTTACATGACACGCATGTCATGATCATGTTTGGACATGCCATTTACCTTCGTCGTCCGTTCGCATCACGTAATGCCAAATTTGGTATTGTGAAGCTAGCAGAATGACCGCGAGCACATCATGAGCGTGGCATATAGTCATACTCTAACATGACAAGCATGTTACGATTATCATGATTGCAGCAGTCATATACCTTCGTCATTCATTTTCGTCTTGTAATACCAGGTTTGGTATATGTGAATCTAGCGAAACGATCACGAGCGCACCATGAACGTGGCGTATATTCATGAGTTATGGCTTACATGGCATGCTTGTATTGATTTCAGCGTTAGGGCCTGTCAACTATGTTCGCCATGCAGCCATCTCATACCATACCACCTTTGCAATATCTCATGTGAAAGAAACCTCCACAACAGCAGCAATACCCTGAAATGTAAATGCTGAGATTCATGACGTTCGTAGGAGGTGGCCTAATTTTAAATGCGAAGCATTTCTTAGCGAACTTCGGTGCCTTTGAGCATACCTATCTATCTATCTATCTATCTATCTATCTATCTATCTATCTATCTATCTATCTATCTATCTATCTATCTATCTATCTATCGATATATCTATCTATATATCTATCTATCTATCTATCTATCTATCTATCTATCTATTTATCTATCTTTCTCTCTATCTATCTCTTTATCTATCTAGCTATCCAGCTATCCATCTACCTATCTATCTATCTGTCTATCTAGCCGCCTACGACTTATAGCTCTCCTAACCATTTCGATAAATGTAGCGATACCAAACTTCATATGACATAACATGACTGTATGAAGCACATGTTTGACTAATCATAACATGAATATCCTGAAATTTTTGTCATGAGTCTCATGATTTACATTTCATGGTCCTGCGAATCTTGCGGTGGTTTTGTTCACATAACATGTATCAAAACTTGTATGGTATTACATTATCGCATCGCAAACAGAAGCGACAGATCCTGACATGGAAATTATGGCATGTGTGTCGTGTAAGAACATGACTACATGCCACGCTCATGATGCGCTCACGGCCGTATAGCTAGCTACACTTATACCGAATTCGGTGTTGCGGGACATGAATGAATGACGAAGGTATGATACTGGTGCAAACATGATAAACAGGAGATGCGTGTCATGTAACAACATGACCACATGCTACGCTCATGAAGCGCTCGCGGGCGTTTCATTAGCTTCAGATGTGCCAAATTAGGTATCACGCGATGCAAACGGACGACAGAGGTAAATGACGCATTCAAACGTGATAATCACGACATACGTGTCATATGACCACATGACTACATGCCACACTCATGATGCGCTAGCGGCTGTTTCGCTAGCTTCGCATCAGGCTAATTTGCTATTACGTGACGTCAATGAATGACGAATGTATGTGAATGGTGCAAACATGACATTCATGATATACGTGTCATGAGAGAATTTGACTACACCACAGTCAAGGCGCCAATAAATTTCGGCGTGACGCGGTGTGCGTGCTCGCAGGCGTTAATTTCGTCGCGTCACGACGGCGTTGCCACACTAGGCGCCGGTCCTGCCATACACTTGCAGGCGCGCTGCGCGCTGCGTTGCGTTGATGCATGCGCGTTTCAGCACGTCCGGCGTCCCTCCGTCACGAAAAGAGAGAGACGCAGTGGTTTCTGGGTAATGCACTGGCGCGAAATGCCGCATGTCGCATTTCGCGCTGATGAGCACTGGTCGGACCCGCCTCGCCTGCCGTGAGACTAATGAGTGCTCGCGTTTTCTTAACGTAACGTCACTGTGCCAAGCGCGCGCGCGCGTCAACGCTACATAGGAGTATATTGGTCGCTGCATGACGCGCTCGTGAGTGTTTTGCTAGTGCCACATATACGAAATTTGGTGTTACGTGACGTCAATGAACGACGAAAGTATTTGACTGGTGCAAACATGATGATGCCGACACGCGTGTCATGTAAGAATATGACAACAAACGACGCTCATAGCGCGCTCGCAGCCGTTTCACTAGCTCCACATATAATAAATTTGATATTACGTGACATTGATAGATGACGAAGGTAAACGACACATTCAAACATGATAATACTGACACAGAAGTCATGTAGGGCATTATTTACCTCCGCCTCGTAACGTTGTGCTGGTTTTAAAGTGACTTATCAACCTTTCTCATTCGTGCTTCGCATATCATCGATTCTCACTGTTCGTGGGATCTGGCAATTTTTAGGGGCGAAGCTTCTTATAGCGGCACCCGTTCGTTCCTCGCAGTCGTAGCAGTAGTCGTAGTGTGTAACCAGTCATACATTTTGACCTCCAAGGTGGTGCCAGTGGGAGATTTCTTCTGTGCGTTGTTGAACAATAAAACTTCGCCGCGTGCGCGTTTCCTAAAAGCAGAATTCTCCTGTCTTTCATTCCCCCTTAGCAGCCATTGGCATGTACATTGAGCACTATCTGACAAGGAAGGGTTGCTACGTTATACTCGCTGGGCATAACCTCCTTGGTTTTGAAAAGGTTTAGCGAGCGTTGGGCCGCAGTGCCATAAATACAGTGAACTAGTATATACCAAACTCGAGGTCATTGAAGGTGGGAAGTAGACACGAAGCGCAAGCCTTAAGAAAGTGTAAGTGAGCCACCTCTCGTTTAGTCCTTGAAATGTCCGCTGGATGGCGGTGCATATGCGGACCCAAACGTTGGTGGGATGAGGAAGTTAAGAGAGCCATAGCAAAACGTCAGGAAGCCTCTAGGGAACACAGACATGCTAAGCAGCGGGGTGAACCGACAGATGATGTTGAAAGAAAATGGGCAACCTTTCTAAGCTGTAGAAGGGATGCATCCCTTCTGATCAATGAAAAGATTAGAAGGAAGGGAGCTCAGTGGCTGGCAGAAGTACATAAAAAAGATAGAAAGGCAGCTGCGAAATATTGGAACCATCTAAACTCCCTAAGAAATGACACGAGCCTAGAGCAGAGTTTTATAACTACAGCCCAAGGTGCTAGGCTAGAAGGGGACGAAGCTATTGAATATTGCTGCGTACATCCAGCATTGATGTACGCAGCTGATATAGTGCTAATGGCCGACAACAAGGAAAATTTGCAGAGATTGGCGGGCATCAGCGGCAATGAGGGAGATAGGTTAGATTTCAGATTCAGTAAGGAAAAATCAGCAGTCATAATTTTTAATGACAATGAAGGTAGTGAGCTTAGATACAGGAGGTCACGCTAGAGATAACAGATAAATACTATTATCTGGGCTTATGGATAAGCAATGGGGCCGCGTACCTAAGGGAACACGAAACATGTGTGATGACTAAAGGTAACAGGAATGCAGCGGTAATGAAAAACAGGGCACTGTGGAATTACAATAGGTATGATCTTGTGAGAGGACTATAGAAAAGGGTCATGGTTCCTGGTCTGACGTTTGGTAATGCTGTCTTGTGCATGAGATCAGAAGTTCAAGCAAAATTAGAAATTAAGCAACGTGGAATAGGTAGGCTTGCCTTAGGAACCCGCGGCAATACACCACATCAGGGAGTACAAGGCGATATGAAATGGACATCATTTGAGGGCAGGGAAGCTAGCAGCAAGATAAAATTTGAGAAGAGATTGAGAGAAATGGGGGAGGAGCGTTGGGCTAGGAAGGTATTCAGCTACTTGTACATGAAAAATGTCAATACAAAACGGAAGAAGTGAACCACAAAATTTATTGGTAAATAGTTAGAAAACAGCAGGGGGCAAAACCAAAAAGAATTATCGGTTAAGAAGAAGGTGAAGGAAGCTGACACCGATATGTGGAGAGTTGGCATAATTAAGAGGTCCGCACTAGAGATCTATAGAACTTTTAAGCAGGAAATTACCAAGGAAAGGATCTATGATAATACTCGGGGTAGTTCCCTACTGTTTGAGGCCAGGACGGGAGTATTGCGAACCAAGACATATCGGGCCAAATACGAAGGGGTAGACACGGTATGCAGTGCGTGTGGAGAGGAACAAGAAACTGCCGAACACTTGATAAAGTTTTGTAAAGGGCTTCGCCTTATAGTTCAGGATAATGGCACAGAGTTTTTCAAAGCACTAGGGTTTAGGGACATGGAGGCCAAAATAGACTTTAAGCGGGTAGAATTAACTAGAAGGAGGTTATCTGATTGGTGGGTAAAGTCAAGGCAAGAGTGAAAACTAAACCCTTCAATGCAAATTACGAATCCCCAACCTCCCTATTTAAAGGAAAGAAATAAATCTAGTTTTTGGTTCGTTAAGTATTACTGCTTGGTGGCCCTAGCCACCGCCTGATCTAAAGGGTACAGCCATATCCCTCCATCCATCCATCCAGATGATGAAAAGATGCGAGATGGTGGTACTTGAAGTGTTGAATAGATATACAAACGGACACACAGACAGATGCATGGACGGATTCATGGATGGCTGCACCAACGAATGGACGCATGGACGGACGCAGGGGCGGATGCATGGACGAACGCAGGGACGGGTGCACAGATGGACGTGCGGGCGCACGAACAGACGCACGCACGGACGGGCGAACAGACGCACGGACGGTCACACAGACGGACGCATGGACGGACGGAAGCAAGAACGAATGGACGGACGGATGCTTCGCCCCACTCTCCATCATTCACTCCGTGGATATGCTGCCATTTTTTTATGTTCCAGCTCGTAACTTATGCTTGTCGTACAGCCATGTTATGGCATACCAATTTGCTATAGATGCCATTATCGAGACGGCAAGAACAGGTAAAGGTCGTAGGGGGCTAGATAGTTAGACAGATAAGGTCGGTGAGGAGTAAGTTTCCCAAAAAATGCTTCGCATTAGAAAAAACAAAAAATTGAGGACCACTTCTACCAATGCAACCCTGATAGAATGCGAAGCAGCAGCGGTGCTCATGGCCTTGACCCGGTAGTGATGCGGGTGCTGGATGAACGGTTTGAAGTGGAACTTGGTGTAGCGTTTCTTCGAGTTAACGTCTGTTTGAAACGCAGACACGGTGGGTGGTTGGGGTTTGTGTATGTTTCTATAAATCTTTTGGCAAAACTTTGTAGTCGTCATTTCTCCAGAGTCAAGACCCGTGTGCAGAACCGGAGCAGGCGCGCGTTTCACCTTGAGTGCCACGGCCTTGGGATCGGTGAAGTTCACATTGAGAGGTTCTTGCAGTCTCACGACAACGAAGTTGGCAAAGACCAGATCGATGCAAGCACTTCTTATCGTGGTGGGAAGTTTCCGTTCCGCCACCGACACGCACTTGAGCGAGTACACGTCACGCATGTAAACGAAGAGCCATTCTTCTCTTCATCCGCTGACGTCAACTTTTACGTTTCCCAGGACTATAAGTGGCACACGTCAACACGCTTCACCGCGATCAGTCAGCGCATTCTTCGGACATCGCTGAGGCTGTTCCTTTGACAGGTTGGGAGTGAGGTACAGTGCGAGGATCGCTACTTCGCTGACGCGCACGGCAACGCACTCGGAGCAGGAGCGTGTTTGGGAGTTTCCAGATTGTTCTTCAAGTACCGTTGAGTCGGTGGTCTAGCGAGCGGTCGGCGCGCTAGCGATGCGAGCGGCTGTAGCGGCGGTTGTTGCCGACGAACGGACGAGGTGGCAGCTGCAAGCATTGCGACGAGCGTGCGGCAGTTGAGAGAGAGATTGATGTCAGCGCCCACGGCGAGGGGAGCATGACGTCAACACGCAACTGTGTCGTAACCTACTTCGCACCACTCCAACACTTGCGGTGAGAGGGACACACTGCGGAGCGTTCGTACGTTCGTACGGACGCACGTAAGCACGGCGTTACACACGTGAGTCATGGAGCTGCTTCGCACCTAAAAAAAGAACATAATCACTGAACAAGCGGCAACAAACGCGTCAAAGAATTTCCCTTGCTTCCTCCTCGAGTACACTGCGCAGTAAGTACCTTGAAGCCGCGAAGCGATCGGCCTGAACCGGAATACCATAGCAGGTGACGAATCATTTTGCTATCCACCTGTTCTCACCCGACGAGCCCATTGACGTTTTTAGGAGGTGCTGGTTTACGTTGCACGTAAACATAGCTACCGGCGGCTGGCTTTTTCGAAGTGTGCGTGATGACATTGCCGGAGCTACCCGAACATGGCTCCGCCCGCTCAATTATACCGTCGTATCGATGACCTGCGGGATCGCCGAGCCCTGGCGCGGGCTCAGGGACTCCTGTTCGGCGAGAGATGGAAGAGAGCTTCCCAAAAGAGGAAGGAGCGCGAGGAGAGGCGTTGCGCCAGGGACTTTCTGCGCAGCTTGCCGCAGAACGGGCGTCCAGCGCCGCCGCATCGAACCCAGCAGCAGCAGCAGCAGCATCAGCGGCGGTGGTTGCGGCCGCGACGTCGACGCTTCCGCCGCCAGAGCGTGCCCCTGTCGCCGGTGGCTCCAGCCGAGTGGCGCGCCGCTTCGAAGAGGAGCCGATTCGGTTCGCGCCATGGCGCCATCGCGGGCTACGCTGCGAGTTCTGCCGCCACCACCGGTGTTCGCCTTTGTGGTGTCTGCGGTGCTCGTGCTCGCTTTTGCGTTGACTACAACGCCGGCACTTGTCAGCGGATACCTGCAGGACGACGAGACACCAGGTGAATGCCTCTCGTTTCGTCTGAATGTGATGCACAACGTGTTGACATCGCACTGTAGGAAAACGCCGTCTT
The DNA here is from genome assembly GCF_043290135.1 of Rhipicephalus microplus. Lineage (NCBI taxonomy): Eukaryota > Metazoa > Arthropoda > Arachnida > Ixodida > Ixodidae > Rhipicephalus > Rhipicephalus microplus. The sequence goes on along the minus strand of NC_134703.1, from coordinate 158,328,894 downwards.
TACGAAGCGAAGTTCATTCACTGCTTGTTGAATGTATGTCAACTATACACTACTAGGTGAATTTTATGCAGTTAAGCTGCCATTCGATAGTTGTTATGTACACGTGCCTTGTAGTAGAGCTGAACAAGTGCAGATTTCCGACATACTGCACTAAATGATACCCACATTGATGGATCATCTTCGATAAACCACACCACTAGATTTCCGTATTGTATTTTTGGCGCTTGCGCACTACATTACTTGGTCTATTTGAAATGCTGCAAATCCCGGTGAAAATGCGTGACTTCTACTTATTTCGGACACTATCTTAAGTGCAACGCATTGGGTCTTGGAGTTCACCTCGTGATTGTTGTGCATGCTATTCATTTGCCCGCTTTGTCAGTGGTGCAACCTACGCTACTTCACTCTGCCCGTGATAACGCTGGGATTATGCGCCCAAAGCGATTAACATGCAAGGAGGATGGAGTAAAACAAAAGCAATCTTGACGTTGGGTCATTCACGGCATGTTGTTGTAACGCTGGTGCAGTAGTTTCTACATCTCTACTGACAACGTATGGAGAAATAGTTTCTTACTTTTCTCTCTACGACGGGAACCCGAGTCAAGCGCAATTTTAAAAAAAGAAAGGCGGTCAGCTTCACCAGAAGTGATAAATGGAACTCCGGTGTATTCTCGCCTTTGCAAAACGTTAAATTTATGATGTGCAGTGACGCCTTCCCGGTGTGGCATTTTTGATCGTTGCGAAGCGAGCCCTTACGCTTAGTCCCGAACGTGTGAAGGAGATTTATGTGGATGGGGTACTTTGCGTGCAACTTCGCTTTTGCCCTAATCGTTCCTTCGCACGCCTGTCCGTAACAACGCTTCAGCCGCTTGCATTGTATGTACTCCTTCAAGCACTTCGCAACGTGTTGAGGATGGTAGACCGTCGGAGTTGACAATTTTGGAACTGTAGCCCAAAACGCGGACATGAAACTTATCGTTAACGTGTTGTTTTGTTCTTGGTGTCTTTCTAGAATTTTTTACAAATGTTCACGAATGCTCCGCTTCGACTTTTTAAACAAAAACTCTTTTGATTCTTACTAATGCGTTCTTGTTGATGGTTTTATACGCTTGACGATTGACCTGATGACGTTGTTTATGCGAGGTATCTGGAGAGTTCAAAGGCAGGATCAAAGAATAACAACACCGACAGTTAGTTTTTTCATAGCTAAGTGATTTCAGACCACGTCTCTGAAAAAGCACTGTGGATATTATTGCCCACAACTTTGTGAAGAAAGATGAAGAAAAACTAATCTACGAAGTACGAAGCCAGACGATTTCAATTATACATAACAAAACAAAAAGGAGTACTGGAGGAATGGGAGCAGCAGTACTTCTCCGTTATGTAACGACGGTCGTTATACCTACATATACTACAAATTAGTTGCATGTTTCCCAACTAGCCAAGTCCGTAATTTTTCTGTTACGCAAGTGTGCAATCTGTAAGCTTGATAAATACGTAATGCCGCTAGATATTTTGTTTTCTTTTTTTTGGAAACTTAGGAAACATGAAGTCTAATTCTCTAGTTGCGAAAGACGTGTCCCCTGTGGCATTGCACTTTTGCATTGCATAACGTAAACCTTGCTTCTGAAGACAAATGAGCTCTCGTGCTGTTCTTCTAAGCAGCTTCACCAATCATTAAAGCAGACTGCCCTGACATGTCTGCACGCCACAAAAGTTTTGTCCCACTAGGCTTAAATTAAACTAAAGGCGTAAGGCGCCTCAGAAGCAAGCGCTCATTAATCTGCGGCCAAAGGAGGCACCAAGTTCGCTAAATATGTCCTCCTTGATGCTTTCCTTGCACAGATTTCACATGCAACTAATGTTTATCTTTTATACTTAATCTATCTGTCTTCATCTACCTGTGCTCAGCTATCGCTTTTATTGTTGTAGTCGATTTTACAGGTTGTCAAAGGCGTTACTGTGTGAGCACACGCTGCGGGCAGGCCGTATATAAAAGAAACATTAAAATCAATCAGTTCTAAGCAAATAGTGACACTAACTGAAGCTTGAAAAAAAATCACTGCTGCAAATAAGAGCTATATAGTTCTTGCTCATTATGTCTAGTTTCAGATAATAAGGCCGTAACGTTTCACACTATGGCCAGACCTTTAAGCAAAAGTACAAGGACCATCGGCTTATCGATAAAAATGTCATTCAATTTGGACGCACCGCCTCAAATTTACTGTTGCATCAGATTTTTTGTAATATGAAATTCGAACTCCGATAATCTTTTTTTAAAAAACAGGTACATTCGTTCGTACAGGAAGAACTAAGCAGGTCTGACATGGAATAGGTCAGCCGTACCATGCCAACATGGTAACTTCGTGTTCTAGTGTTGGCACGCGTGGGTTATGAATCTCGGGATTGAAACTTACCGCGAGGAAACTTCTCAGTAGTAAATGGCATTCTTCTGCATCTTTTTTTAAAGAGCCAATCTCGTTCAAGACCTCTGATCCGAATAAATCCCGATTCCGACCAAAAGTGAGCGTGGAACACCGGAATGACATCTGGCCATTTAATCCGATCCGACCTAGCTTTCCGGTTCGGCTAAGGTGCTCCGCTTATTCATGAATGGTTTCTATCATGACCGTCGAGATTCCCTACTTTTAGAAATCGATTGATCGCCCCGAATAAGGAATAAAGAAAAGGCTCATCGGCGAAATGCTGGTGCGTTAGCACAGAGAACGTGCAACAATTTGAAAGAAACTTGTGCTACATAAGGTTTGCTTTTTGTTCGTACTAGGCACAGCTGCACCTTTCGGTGTGTTAAAAGGCGAGAAATGTTTGAGCTGGAGTGTTAATAGTTCATCTGCTTCAAGTTAGCGCTTTTAACACGTCAAACAAAGTCACGTGATCTTGAAAAAGTGCACGTAAAGCAGCCGCATGTTATGTTATTTTGCCAGTGTCATGCTGCATGCATGCCTTGAAGTTCTCATACACGGTCTCAAAATCTGACTGCTTTGAACTTCTTCGCTTTTATGAATTACTCATCAGTTTCCAATTTCGCTACAGGTAATGAACTCATGTGGAAGTATGCAAAAACAGGCAGAATTATTTCGTAACCTAGTCTGGCAATCTGCTGTCGCCGATGGCACAGTAGCCGTTACGTTTGAACTACTGTTCTGTTATAATTCTAATCTATGATCGCTCTCCTAGTTGTGGTTAATCTTGTTCAGTAAACATTATATAGGTCAACAAAATGCAAAGGGAAGACCCCGCAGCATCGGGCAAGGCCGCTTTATTATTTTTCCTTTTTATACTCTCTACATTTACGTTTATCTGGCATTTAAGTCTGCGTACCGCGTCACGTCAGGAGATCAGTCATTCTCTGGCCCACTTTTGTAGCATTTACCATATTTACCTTAAAACACTTACATCTGCACACAAAGAAATATAGGCTATCTCATAGCTTGTTGCACCTTAATTATGCATTGTGTTCCACCTACTCATGCAGTTTTTCACGTTTTACTCAAATATATTCTGATGGAAAATCTCAATGAAAAAGTCTTTAAAACTATATAGTTATAAATTCTTACAAAAGAAGTTACACTTCTCATATGACCAACTAAATGTTGCTTAAGATTATAATTGTGCTGCCGCAGGTCGGATCGCATGTAGGGTTTAGAAGTGACCAGTTTCAGTTGTTGTCACGAAGGCTGCATTGAGACGATGGTGATACGGAATACACGATAGCGCTTTTCGGCGCCTTTATGTATCTCTATGTCGTACGTAATTTAAATCTGTACGTTACTGCGTCTCTCAAACTGATAATGAAAGAGTCAACGAAAACGACCTGTGGTGGGAAGCTCTCAGAACCCCAAAGAAGTAGGCACGATTGACAAATACAGATTTGAACTCATGCAACCTTTACAAAAGATGTGACATTGTCAATTATATCATGTGTACTTCCGTCGAAGGACCTGCACGGATGGGGGGGGGGGGGCTGGGGGGCTCGCACGTTTTTTTATCAAGTATATTGAAGAGGACGTTCCTGTACCCGTGTGGCGCAGGCTATTTCTCTTATCTTGCATTACAGCTACTTGCTTAAGGCAGTGAACAATGAAAAATCTATGCGAATATGCAAGTAGAGTAAGCGTCACATGTGTAAAGAGCACTAGATACAAAAAAAAAATATTAGTTCCGCCACTTTACGAGTCGCCTAAAATTTAGACTTCCGGTCTTTTTTAAATTCCACTAACAGTATGCACTGAGATGTTCTGCCAATTATAATCACAGTTAGCCAAGAATAGTGGCACAGCAAGAGGCATGGTGGCTGCACCACCGTGCCTTTGCCCTTTCTCTCTCTTCCCTCAAAATGTTTTTCCAAAGCACCCAAAGCGAAGAATCATTTGAAAGATGCCCCCCCCCCCCTTCCCTTTCAACGAAATTCCAGAAAAAAAGTGTTGTTCTTACGCCCCAGCTAAAAAAACTGTTTTCTCAAGCCAAGTGCTTTCTAAACATTTGACGCTTTCTACACGGTGACCAACACTCATGCATTTAGTTCGAGTGCTTCAATCCAACGAAGTGTCCACCCAAGAGGAAAATTCGCAGAGCAGAATGATCCACGCGAACGCAATGGGTGGACGTAATTTAAGAGTTGACCAACATCTTCACTCACCAGACACTCGACACTTGCGAATATTCTGCTAACTGCTGCACTGTAGTTACAGCTGACAAATTCGAAGGAACGAATGATATAGATATATGCAAAAGAGAACAAGACAAACATGTAAGCAAGAAGATTTTTTAATGTCGAATGTTTTGAGCCGTGATTTTTATTCCACTTTGTATCTTTGCGACGAGTTTTACTATCCTAAAAAATAGCAGTTCCTGCAAAGCAGCACTGTTTCTGAATTATTTTTGTTGGTCACTGGCCCAGAATTTTCGCCCTGAGTAGGGGAGATTCGTTCATACCATGGAGTGTTTCGCAGAAGCATCTCACGACACGGGGCATAAGTATCAGAAAGTACTACAAGAAGCTTTCTGTGTATTTTATATTCGTCTAATGACTATGTGTCACTTTCAATTTTTGTGACACAGAGTACTATCCAACAGAAGGGCTAAATTAAAACCTATGAATACTGTGCAAGTTCGCTGAATGTTTCGCCACAATATTATACTCCTTTCTGGGGTGACTTCTCGACAATGTAGGGTGTTTTTCTTTATTTACAAACCAAGTTTTTTTGGACAACCAGGCATCCAGCTTTTTCAATGAACACCGGGCACCTTTCACCGTGAATAGTAGACGTGATGAATCACTCTCCTGAAGCACTGTCTTTGCCCTGTGTTTCACTATGAACTTACTATTAAAGGTGGCTGCGAGATTCACTTTTCTAAAAATGGCAAAAGGAATACAGCTTCTGAGCCGTTTTTTTTTATTTGGATGCGAAGCAGCTCTTTTACTCCCGCTTGTAACGCCGTGCGTACGTGCACCCATATGGGCGCGTCGCAAAGCATTTTCCTCGCTGCAGGTGTTAGAGCGGTGCCAAGTAGGTAATGGCGCCACTCTGCGTTGACGTCATGCTCCCGTCACACGCATTCCTCGTCGGGGCGCGCTGACGTCACTCTCTCTCCCTCACCCGCAGCCCACTTGCCGCAATGCCCACCGCTACCGGCTCCTCCGTCCGTTCGACACATACTACTCTCAAGCTTCACCCTCTCCACCGCCCGCAACGCTCGACCACACGTAGAGTGGAAACACTCTTTCGGTGCGTTTATCTGCGATGAAAAATACACAAAACCGAAGTCATCTGCCATGTCTTTTCGTTTCGAAGAAACGTTCACTCGAGTAAACGCAACACCAAGTTGCGATTCAAACCGTTTTCTAGCACCCGCGTCGACGCCCGTTTCAACCGGGTCAACGCCGTGCGCACCGCTGCTGCTTCGCTTCCCATCAGTGCTCCTTTCCAGGAGATGGTACATAATTTTTCAGTTTTAGGGTTATTCGACTAAGATCGAACAAAGCATGGCTAATCAACCTCCTAAATTTCTTTTAAAATTATATATATTGGCGCCTGATGAGTGCAAAATTAGGCATCCTCAATTTGTTTTGCTGCAAAAGCTTTTTCGAAGCGCAGTAATTCAATAATTACCAAGAGGTGAAGTGCAATGCTTGCCTGTCACTCTGTTTTTTTTTTCGAACTTAACTATAAAATACACGAAATGTATTAAAGATACGTATCTCAAATTTCGTTAGTTAAATATAGACGTGCTTGCGCTTACCCTCAAGTATATTTCAAATCTGTGAGTAGTGTTGATTCTTCTATAAACTTCTCTATTTTTATCTAAAAAGGTTATTTTTTTTGCCTAGTTCGCAGGCCCTTATTTCAAAAAGGGCCTATGACAGAGGCGCGAAATTCCGCATTACTTTCTTAGCACGCTTATTCATAAATCTGCTAAAGTTTGTATTATTAACACTTTTCGATCAAAAGATGTAATCGCGCTAACTTAAAAAAAACTGAGTTGAAAGTTTTCGCAGAAGGTTAAAAAAGCCATTTTTAATATTTTTTTATACTTTCCCCACTCGTTCCCCTGCACATCAGCTTTCACAAACAATAAAACATGTTGAATTATATGGTTTCACCTGCAGTTATGGGCCGTCAAAAATGGTTTTGCGCAAGGATACGCAATGGTATATCGGATTTCCTGCCCGCTAAGTATGGAATACAGGCCTACACTCCAGTTTCTTAAAATACAAGGAGCACTGAAATAGCTGTCGACTGCACTGAGGATCCCAAATTTTGAAATTATTTCTTCACGTGAGCCGCCATGAGTGCGGGATGTTTCGGTGTGAACAGGGCCCGTCGAATCTGGCCTTTGTGCAGTACTGAGCACAACATGAAGGTCTGAACATTGTATGCAATTTGGGATCGCGTACGGCTTTTCAATTTGGCATGATATCATATGGAGCAATTATGTGTGGCCGCTGCAAATTATCAGTGATAAACACGGTATAGTGAATGATTAGAAATTAGTGTTGTACGTGTGGCGCTGCGTTTAAGCACTGCGGCATCAAGCTGTTATGTATATATTGGTAACTCTGCGAAAATTTTGTCTCTACGTAATGACCTTCCTCTGCTTCAAATTGTCGTCTGCACAATAGTTTTTTTAGAAGGTATACTTTGACGCCATGAAACGCCCAGCTGTAGAGCAAAGTGCGAGCACTACTGTAGTCAAATGAAGTTACAGCAGCCGACTGTCTGCACGGCCAGTACAAGTCGTTTGTACAAGCCACGATTGATTGATATGTGGGGTTTAACGTCCCAAAACCACTATATGATTACGAGAGACGCCGTAGTGGAGGACTCCGGAAATTTCGACCACCTGTGGTTCTTTAACGTGCACCCAAATCTTAGTACACGGGCCTACAACATTTCCGCCTCCATCGGAAATGCAGCCGCGTGTGTACCAGCCATCTGATATGGACGGGCACACCCGATTGTCTACAGTTTAGCAATTATTCTTGTTTGATTTGGCTTGTGGAACACCACCTTTACGGTTTTCACTCAGATCAATCAATTTGTACTGCGCAGTTTCTCTATAAAGCGGCTGCCACCCGCCTGCGGGAAGCGAGTACCCGCTCATTCCTGACAAGAGTCTTCAGGTGCTTCCTACCGAGAGAAAAAAAAATACAAACTTCAACTTCTACGTCGATGCCTTGAAGTGTTTCTTGTGCGGGCGCTGAATGCGGTCGGGGAGCTTGAGCTACAAACAGCAAATTTGGGACCTTCGTCGATTGCCTCTGTTTACGCGTCAAGCATGTGCGTTGGAATCCTGCCATACGCAAGTTAGATCAGTCTCCTCGGGACCCTTTTGTTTAAATAAGAAGTATGTATTGTAGACGTGCTTTTGTTCGCGCTTACTTTGGACACACAAAAAGCGCAAACAATGTTAGCGAAACGTCTGCAATGTTAACAGCGCATGGCTGCTATACGAGCAAAGGGCGGATAAAAAAGCTATGCCCTTTTTCTTATCCGTGAAAATTATCCCCGGCTGATATCGCAACCTATCCGTTTGAGGACACGAAAACGAGCCCTCTTAGCCCCGGAAAACGCCGCACTGTGGGCGCTTGGTTGCTCGTTAATCCCGCACTCATAGTCGCTCCCGTTACGAAATCGATTTCGAAATTGGCATCCTCAGTGAAGTCGACAGCTGTTTCAGTGCTGCATGCCTGTTGAGAAACCGAAATCTATAGGCCTGCATTCCATACGTAGCGGGAAGGAAGTCTGATCAACTGTTTCATTTAACTTTTTATATTTTATTTTTATTTTATATTTCATTTTACTTGCGCAAGGGCATGTTTAGACGGGCCGTAACTGCAACTGAAGCCGTATAATGAACATGTTTTTATTGATTGTGAAAGGTGATGCGCAGGAGAATAATTCAGCAAAGTATAAAAAAAATTACGAATATGTTTTCTCAATAGTCGTCAAAAGCTTTCCTTTCATGCTTTTGTTGAAGTTAGCGCGTCTATATCTTTTTTTTATTATTATTGAAAATGATAATAGCCGCGTCGTGGTGGTCAAGTGGCTCGTCGTGGATAATAGCCGCGTGGATAATAGCCGCGTCGTGGATAATAGCAAGTGGATAATAGCCGCGTCGTGTGATCAAGTGGCGATCCCGCGACCTGCTCACCCGCAGGTCGCGGGATCGAATCCCGGCTGCGGCGGCTGAATTGCCGATCGGAGGTAGAAATGTTGTAGGCCCGTGTGCTCAGATTTGGGTGCGCGTTAAAGAACCCCAGGTGGCCGAAATTTCCGGAGCCTCCACTACGGCGTCTCTCATAATCGTATGGTGGTTTGGGGACGTTAAACTTTACGAATCATCAATCAAAATGATAATATTAAAGTTGGGGAGTTTTAATTAGTAACAATGCTGAGAAAGTAAAGTGCAATTTTCACCGTTTCGTCAAAGACCCATTTTGTAATAAAGGCCTGCAAACTAGCAAAAAAAAAAACGTTTTTGAGTCAAATTTGAAACTTTCATTTAAAAATTTGCACTACGCAGAGAATCGAAATATAACTGATCGTAAGAGCAAGTACGCATATATTTAGTTAAACAAACCTGAGGGGCGTAGCTTGAATCTGTTTTTTGTAGTTCTTTCCAAAGTTTGAAAGAAACAGCAGAGAAGGTAAGCGTGGCGGCCCGTGTGCTCAGATTTGGGTGCACGTTAAAGAACCCCAGGTGGTCAAAATTTCTGGAGCCCTCCACTACGGCGTCTCTCATAATCATATGGTGGTTTTGGGACGTTGAACCCCACAAATCAATCAAATCAATCAATCAAATCAAGGTAAGCGTGGCACTCCACTTTTTCGTCATTATTTAATCACTCTGCAAGAAAAAAAAATTTGACAGCAAAACCGATTGCAGATTTCTTCTTTCCACCGATGAGACAATATGTAAAATGGTGAAAGAAACTGAAATGGCCGACCAGCCACTCTTTGTTCAATCTTACGTGGAATCATCTGCAATATCAGGTAATATCAATATCTTTCTTAAACTATTTGCAAAAGTTCTTGCAATATATTATCTATTGTTCAATTTGTTGGGCTTTCAGGAGTACTTCTGGGTGCGTTGCTGAAAGCAGCTGAGGAATCAATAATTCTTGAGGCCTTGCTAAGGCGGAAAACCTGTTTAAATTTCAATTTTGCTTTAAACCTATAGGCTTCGATTTGTCAAAGAGCTCACCATTTGAGCTGCCATTTGGAAGATCAGCATTTGCAGCTTGGAATACTGACACCGATTCTCCTTAAGAGATGTGGTTAGGGGAATTTATTATCACAGAGAGTGAACATCAGTAACGTTTAAAAATATTTTAGGAGAGCAGTGCATGCACAAACGCACAAACATTTGTTACAAAATGTTATGTATACATAAGTACACTACACAGTGCACAAAAAAGCACAAACAACACGTGAATATGTGCGTTCTGCGTACTTACGTAGCATTTCTGTCGGCACCAGTGGTCATTACTAAACGAGACAATAGCCAACTAAAACTCATGAAACACAAGCTTCACGCGTCGCTCACAGACGAACGTGACAGAGCAGGGCCAGTAGTTTCCTTTGAGAAAGTCCTGTGTGTTTAGAAAAAGCTCTTAATGATTTAGGGTACCTGGTACTTTACCATGAGATAGCGAAAACCCGTCCTGTTGGCGTCACATTTAATGAGGCCTAGATGAAAGGTTTTTTTCACAGAATAGAAAACTTGAGACAGTGTTCTTCGATGCCTTTCAATACAACATATATCTTATAGCCATAGTCTGAGGACGGGTTCTTACACTTTCTCCGCCATAAATAATTAGCCTATTTCCTAGTAATCTTTTGTGAAGGCTATCTCATCGTAACTATCAGCAAAAATGTCATTGTGTACTTTCTTTAACATAGTCCTGCATTGAAGGTTTTCCCAAGTTGGTAGCTTTTCGTCGCCTTCATTTCTGTTGACTCAATCGTTTTTTAGTGCACATAGCAGATGAAACTCGAACGATAATGGCTTGGGAATTCACCACTGATGTTATATATGTGATATCAAGGACTTTGATGTCGACAAGGCCGTTTTCAATGTTCATATAACTGTTACAGGTGCAATGTATATCACAGACGTTTCTGGCATAAGAAGTCACTTCGCGTGAAAGAAGGTGTGCAGCATAGAACGATGTTACACGTGGGAACCCCGCAACCCCATTTCATGAAAAGTGGCATGAATATTTGGGGAGACAATGCAAGACTTTGGCCCAAGATTAACACATAAAGTTCCTTTTACCTGTATCCCGGATTATACGCAGCTCTGGCGAGAAAATAAAGGGCTAATAATCGTACGGCGAGTGATAGCGGATGTTCAGGAAGTCCGAACTATTTTCACCACGACAAATCGCCGCTATGCATTTCAAGGAAGTGTCTAAAGCAATGAACAAACCACTTTTCTCGACAAAACAATGCTTGAAAACTAAAAGAAGATCGGCAGATTTTGCTATTATTAGTTTTTTCGAACAGTTTCGTATTTCAGGAAGCCATCCACCCTGTACCTAATGGCTGCCCTGCTCAGCTGAAAGCCAACCATTGCATAATGTGAACTGGGGCCCGCGAGCTTATCAGAAGGTCTCGCTTCGTGGCGAGGCCTAATACAATGTTATCTTCACGTGTATGGGGAAAGAAAGTCAGCGCAACGTGCAGAGACAGCCTTTCATTCAATATATCCATTTAGAGTGCTACACGCACCACATCAATCATTGCTCATCCGTTACCCGACAGTATGGAGCCTATTAAGGTGTAGAAACTTTAACGAATTGCAGCAAACGCTATCTTTTGATGTTTGTCGGAGTTATGGCGTGTATTTGTGTGGTTGGGGTATTGTTGGTTTAAGTATGCCCTTATCTCCATTCTAGTACGATTAGACGAACGTGGCAGCGTCTTCACTGCGACAGCGTCTTGCCTTAACACTCTTTCTTCCGAGTGGAAGCTTCTAAAGTTGTTCTATATTCGGCAGGTAATACACACGCCTATAGTGCACAGTGAGCAAATAGAGCAACCATAATACGCTGCTTATTTCCTCATTGTCCTACGTGTGTTTTGCTTTGTCTATACGCCGCGGTGGTACAGTGTTTTGTGCGGCTGCTCACTCGAATATCGCTGGTTCAATTTCGATGTAAGCATAATGCTAGGGGCCTGTGAACTTAATTTTAGGTGCACGTTGAAAATGAAAAACAGGAAGAGGGCGAAATTTCCCGAGCAGTCTACTACGTTGTGCCCTACAATGATATGGTAGTTTTAGGAAGGCAAACTCCAGATGTTCTCGCATTGTTTATCCTTGCGTTTCATCTTACAGAAGAAAAAATAACGTTGTACGAGTATATATTTCATGTGACCTTCGGCAAAGACCGGCGCCTGGTAGCAAAAGCAGTCACATGACCACTTGAATGCCTCTATAGGTTCACGAGCAACGCGGCACTGCATAAATTCTCTTCAGCTTCAAAATGAAGTGCCCGCTGCCCTGGTCTAGTGGTTAAAGTTCTTGGCTGCTAACCTGCAGGTGGCGGGTCCGCAGCCGCGACAAACTTCTTTCTCTTTTCGGAGAAGCATCGCCGTCAGTGCCTTTAACACAATAACGAACTAAAGTAAATAAAAAAATTTAAAAAGTGCTTGGCTGATGTTCTGAATAAAGATGTCACACGGGAATTAACCCATATATGTCCAGTGTCCTACGTGTAGAACGATGAAACTATTGAGGGTACCTCTTATTTTTTTTCTATAAAAAAGGGAGCACCACCTAAGGTGTTCTTATGATGCCCTGTCCTCCTCACATGCAAGTCTAGGTGATCACTTGGCTACAATTATTCATGTGCTTGCAGCCACAAAATGACTATTCTACGTGCACGTAAGTGAGAGCCATACCACGAAAAAAAGATATAAGTAACATAGAGTCAAGTTGTTCTCAATGCTGCTAATATTTTGTCGATCTTTTGTCAGTTATTGGGTGTGCAGCAACTTTCGTATTACAGTGACAGACGCTAATGTTTTAGAAATTAGTTTTTAAGTTTTTTTCTAGTTTGGGCATATATGGGTTAAGAAACGCGTGAGCATAACTGGGTTTGAATCCCACTGCTGCTAAATAAAAGGAATTATTTTAACCATTCACGTTCGCACTTAAATAAGGGTGGAAGTAGTACATCCGAGCAACTGCGCGACAGCGCAATATTCGTCACTCGTTAGCAACTTAGTCAGTTGGCAGGCTCACCACACCCGAAACAAAGCGGCACACCATCATTGTTCCGGTGGTCGAAAAAAATATGCATTAAACTATGGCTGTACGGATGAGTAAAAACTGCAATAAAGAAGAGAAGCGATTCGATGCAAGCGCTGACGACGCACGTTCTGCTAATGCTTGAAACAGGGCCGAAATTAGCTCTCGACTCGCGAATAGCTGGGCCCTTTTAGAGCCTCTCGACGTTGTTTCGTTTTCTCGCTCGCAGGTCGTGTTGCAGTTTCTATTTCTCTCGTTTTTTTTTTCAATTAAAAGTGTTAAGATTGTGCAGTTGCGTTGCCATTTGCATGATTATGCAGTTAGAAGAATACATTTGCGGTGTTTCACGGTTAATGAATCCCGCAATTAGGCCATTTACTCAAAACTTAAAACTCTTACTCTCAACAATGAGTGCTCTACTAGTGAGATAATTAGAGTTATTCTTCTTTATGAATAAATTCGTTTAAACCTAGCTAGGCTTTGTTCGGAGTTTATCGGCGTTCAGAACGCAGCAACTGCACTGTAGATCAAGATACTTGAACTACCTTTGAACTACCGTGGTGGTGTGGATCATTTCAGTATGAAGCCTGACGTGTAAAATGTACACGAGACAATGCGGTGGAGCTTTATGACGCGCCATGTGGCTTTATGTGTGCATATGTGCTTGGGGTGAGGGGAAAAAGGTCTTCGGGTATTTGTGCGCGTGCATGTATATATCATTGTTCAGAAGGTTGCCCTTGCCATTAGACTATAGTAGCACGTATACCGGAGACTTTGTTTAAAGGCTAGCTGGTCTCGGTAAAACGATCCATGGAAGGCACCTGCTGTAGCCCTGGGCGGGACCACGACGCTTGTCATGTTTACTGCAGTAGTATAAAGACCAGAGAACGGGCATGAGGAGCCGTGCGTGATAGGGTTTCGGCCGGTCGACGTTCACTGTCGGTCTAAGCGGAGCACCGTTACGAATCTCCGTGCAGAACTAGTACAATGGACTATGGACATCCTACGGACTTGTACAGTTTTGTTCAAATGGGTAATGTATGTTGTGCTTTTTCTTTTGTTTGTTATTGTGCCTGTTGTACAGACCCTCGTCCCTTAGGTTTGTTGCGTCCCATGAGAGAATAAACTTTTTCTAAAGACAACCTCGAACTCTAAATCGCTGAAAGCTTTTTCTAAACCCACCAAGCTCTCGAAAGAAGTTGCAACTACCTGGATTTCTGAGAGCTCGCATCGCGCCGCTGCGACATTTCTTTTCTCACAGGGGCTGTCCACCTGTATATTGGAGAAATTTTCTATACTGTCAATATCCGCCTTTAATGCCAGATACCGGGCGGAACGTATAGGGTGCGCTCGACTCGTATCGAAAAAGGGGCATCATTTACAAGCTGGTGGATGCACGGGGTACCAATGTGAAGACCACGTGACAGACGGGCCTGTGGAAGGTCCGGGAAGCGGGGGTGTCGAAGTGTTTTGTTGTCCATGAGTTGTGCGTGTACTGCGTGTACCATGTATTGAGCGAACACAGCGCTCACAATGCATTTTGCGCATCAATTCATTAGTCGTGCTAAACACCTGTGGCTCTGATTGTTCAGTATGATGCCCGTGTTCTGCGCCAAAGCCCCCAATAAAGCGCATAGTCTCATAAATATTGCAATAAATGATTGCCTGTTCTGATTTCATGAAATGGTAGAAGTGGACTAGATGCCACAAGCGTGGCTGGAGTGAAGACTTGACTCGGTTGCGTGCGTGCACCTCCCGTGTTTCTCACTGTATTCTAGATGGACTATTCTTGTTGTGCATTTTGTTTTGTGGTAGCAAGAACTTCCTCAGTATCCGCAAGAGAAGCGTGAAGGCTTGTAGAGACCAGAAATTGAACAAACGAATGGGCCCCCGGTATAGCGCCCTACACAGGAAGATCGAAATAAAGAATAGCACGCAAGGCTGCGCCAAAGCACCCTGCATAGAAACCATGCGTAGTGCTTTGGGCACTTTTGGTATCTTTTGTGGGCACACTTGGTATTTGCAGCATGCAATCCCTTTTTTAGGCGCGAGTTTCTAACAGGATCTATCAGGGTATACAAGAAACACACAGTATTGTCATTGACATCGACCGTAATACTAAAATGAGGCAGCTTGCTTTCGTTATTTTGTTAGAAGCAAGTGATAGTTTTGAATGCGAAGCCTTTTTCAGCAAACTTCGGCGACTCTGAGCGTATCTATCTATCTATCTATCTATCTATCTATCTATCTATCTATCTATCTATCTATCTATCTATCTATCTATCTATCTATCTATCTATCCATCTATCTATCTATCTATCTATCTATCTATCTATCTATCTATTTATCTATCTGTCTATTTAGCTATCTATCTATCTATTTATCTATCTATCTATCTGTCTATCTATCTACCGAACTTGGTATGTCACAACATGACGGTATGACGAGCATGATTGACTAATAATAACATGAGTCTTAAGGCATGTACAGATGTCCTCAATGTCATGATTTACATTTCATAGTCTTGCTGCTCTTGCGGTGGTTTTGTTCACATGGCAGGTTGAAAAACTGGTACGGTTTGACATGACCTCATGGCAGTCACAAGTGAGAGATCCTAACGTAGAAATCCTGACAAGCATGTCATGTAAGTCACGAGTCACGACCACATGCCGCACTCGTGATGCACTCGCCGTTGTTTCGCTGGCTTCACAAATACCGGTATTACGGGACGCGAATGGATGACAAAGATACGTGACAGGTGCAAGCATGACAATCATGAGATTCATGTGATATGACAACATGACTACATGCCGCGAGCACGATGCGTTCGTGGCCCTTTCGCTCGCTTCACATATTCCGAATTTGGTATAACGTGACGCGAACGGCCTACAACGGTAAATGACACGTCCAAACACAATAATCATGACAAGCGTGTCATGTAACATTACTACGTGCTACAGTCATAGTGCGCTCGCGGTTGTTTCGCTAGCTTCACATATACCAAATTCGGTATTACATGACGCCAATGAATGACGAAGGTATATGACTGGTGCAAACATGATAAAGATGACATGTGTGTGATGTAAGAACATGACGACATACCACCCTCATAATGCACTTGCGACCGTTTAGCTAGGTGCACATTTGCCAAATTCGGTATCGCGTGACGCGAACGCATGGCAACGGTAAATAACACGTGCAAACACGATAATCAAGACATGCGTGTCATGCAAAACCTGACTACTTGCAACGCTCATAGCACGCTTGCGGCCGCTTCGCTAGCTCCACATATACCAAATTCAGTATCACGGGACGTGAATAAATGACAAAGGTAAATCACACGTCCAAACATGATAATCATGACGAGGAAGTCATGCATGGTATATTTTACTTCCATAATGAATTGTTGTGCTGATTTAGGAGTGACCCATCAACTTTCCTCATTCATGCTTCGCATATCATTGCTCCTCACTGCACGTGGGATCTGCCTATTTTTTACTCTTCGCTTTTTTAAAAGAAAAAAATATGTCTCAAAATGTGTTCACAAAGGGGAATATAATGCCTTGAGCGTTGTTCGATGCTTCCTTCGATGTATTCAAACCAACATTCGGAAATATATTAAGCACTATGAAACGAAACTTTCAGCAACTGAGTTTCAGGTGGCACTGTAGTTTTCTCAGTTTGCGGCTTCGAATTACATGAAATGATCAAATTCCTAGAAAGTACAAAAACCGGGAAAGTCCTATAGTCGTGAATGTTCATATGCAGACGCCAAGGTCAACAGCACTATAAGAAAGCAGGAGTTCATGGTTGGTACCCTGACAGTATACTGTGACCTCAAGAGCAAGCACATAAAGAGTATAAGATCACCTAAGCATAAGCAATCGAAGGATAGCCGAAGATATTGCCAAATCTTTAAAAAATTTACCGCGGTGCTTTAACGAAAAATGAACAGTCATTAGGTATTCCCTGTTTTAATATACAGTGCTATAACTGTGAAAACAGCAAAGATGCTTATGAGAAAAATAAACAAGAGAAGCGTTGATCTTAACATAAAACTGCAATCGTATCGTAACGACAGAAAAATACGGCTTTGTGAATCAAAGAAGAAGCAGTCGTAGCCGATAATATATATAGCTGATTATACAAGAAATGGTGCCTTTACAGGCCACTTTATGCTTACTAGAGATAACCGGTGACCCGTTAAATAGACTAAATGGACATTAAAGTACAGAAAAAGCAGCCGCAAAACGCAGATGTCTGGCTAGAAGATAGAAATGAAGATTTAAACTTGCAGATACTATATCAAATAAGCTACAGCAATACAGCGCGAAAATATGATCTTTCGGAGAAGTCTTTATCCTCTATGTCTTGCTGATGATAAGAGCCGCCCGTTGTCTGGCCAATTCCAAGAAGTGCCATCGTGAGCCCCGGTGCAAGAAGATCTGCGGGAGCTCGCGAAGAACTGAAATGTTGGGACACATATATTTACAGGCACCTGTTTATAGGAGGAAGTCTCAAGTAGATCTGCACACATTTCAGATAGAAACTGTTCCGTGCTAGAAACGGGTGCTTGTCGATGTGCCCTTGCGAATATTTATACGCGTAAAGTCAAGTGATAAGCTCGGGCTCGAAAGGAGGCGTTGACGAAGGTGAGCGTCGACAAGAACCAATGTCTTAACGACATTTGTGGCCCGTTCTAATGCACGTAATGTCGAACATCACGTGAAAGCACTTAGACACACGCACACAAATGTACAACTTATATATATATATATATATATATATATATATATATATATATATATATATATATATATATATATATATATATATATATATATATATATATATATATATATATATATATATATATATATATATATATATATATATATATATATATATATATTGGTCGCCATCTCGTTTCATTCTTACAATCACTATGCCTGTCCCAAAATTGAACCAAGTACGGTATATGGCAGCTAATGAGCCTTCGAAATGGCGCCAGTTTTATAAAGAATAAATATCGTGCGCTTGATTGCTGTACCATAAAAAAATGAGTGGCATTTGTGTGTCGCGTGCTCACCCATTTCCTCTTTATGGCATGTAACATAGAATTCCACGCAGCTATTTTGCGCTATGTAAATATAGCATAGCGCTTTTCCGCGACAATGGCGTCGATATGCTAAACAATGATTCAAGGCTTAACCCGAGAGCATATAAAACTAGAGCTGGAAATGACTTTGCTGAAGACGAAAATGGTGCTGAATAGCATTGCTAAAGAGAGAGCTTTCACAAGTGGAAACTAGCAGTCAGACTATGCACAAAGTACGTACATTTAGGTCAATTGTTACCAGGGGAACCCAATCGTGAAAAGACAATTCACCCGAGAATAAAGACGGGCTGGATCGAATAAACAGCATACTTGTGGCTAATGACAGGCCATCGAGCACTGTTCTTCAGACAAGAAGTGATAATTAGCGCATAAGCTTCAGTTGATACCATACCGGATGAGGACGTGAGGAACAGTCACAAAACTGACAACTTTGAGTACGACGTATGGTGCAACGGAGCGAAAAATCATAGAAGTAACATTGAGAATGGGACGACGCCAGAATGTGTAAGGGAACGGGCAGGGCCAGCAAATATTGTAGACGACATCAAAAAGAAGACGTGGGCCGGCCACATTAGGCTCAGGACAGACAACCACTGGTCGGTTAAAGTAAACACATTGTTTACTACGCGATGAGAATTACAGTCGAGAAATACAGCCACCTAAATGAAGTGGCGGATTGAGTATGTTAGCTTATAGATAAAGTGGAATAGCCTCGCTCGAGATAGCGTTCATCGGGGATTGATATGACAGGCTTTCGTCCTGAACTGGACCTAAAGAGGCTGGAAAGGACAATTGTGTTCATGACGGGGATGATATTGGTTGAGTATATTACATATTGTTCAATTTCTTTGATTCGTGTAGTTATGGACGTTAATTTTGTTCATACTACCCACATGTATTTGTGCATGTGTGTTTCTGTGCATATGTCTTGGTTTGTGAAGTGAGCAGGTGACGATTCTCGACTACAAAACTCTGCAACACTGCGGAGGCGTTTGCGACCTACGTATTAGGTAATTGTCGAAAAAAAAAGAATACCACCTGCGCTCGTTGAAGAAAAAAGCTTCTGAAATGTAACAACTACAATGAGAAACATTGTTAAAGCAACCCTGCGTGGTCCTCATCATTAGAGATAAATCAAGTCACATCTTATAAAAAAGTCGTGTGCAGGCTAATTCTAGCGGCAAGAGACTATGCAGTAGATTGTTTCCTGGTCTTCTGCACATCTGGGTTCATTTGGAAAATTGCTTTTTTTTGGATCTTCGGTTTAAAGAATATAAAAGAGTGGCATCACATTCATATTGTAGCGCGAAAAATGACAAGACGGGCACAAATAACGACACAACGCAAACGCTTCTTATGTGTCGTTCTTTGTGTCCTTCTTGAAACAGTGGCAATCGTTCATTATTTTTTTAATCAAGATGCGTCACCTACGGCACGTTTTACGCAAGGGCGCATTTCGCACGCAAAAAAAAAAAGAATCAGGTTGTGCACTTGCTTTTAAATAGAACGAATGAATTGCACTTGACTCGGAAGACCAAGCGGTGTGTCTAGGAAACGTATCGTAACCGTCAGATACCATATTTTAAGAATCACACAATGATAGAAGGCAGCAAAGTGGACTTCGTTTTAATACTGAGTACATATTGATGTTCCTATCCGCAGAGCTGCAGTTTTTCCGCGCAATGGGTGCAATGGCAGAATCACACACTCGTCAAACTGTTGAAAGGGGCACCTGCCCAAACTAACCTGCCTCTTTCCATTATCAGACGTAAATGGCTGATATCATACGCATTCGTGTTGGGGGGAGGGGGGAGGTGTAGGTTTGTGTGGTGAGTGCTGGCCCACTATGGGCGATGTTAAGCGAAAGTTATATTTGTTTTGTGTAATATTGCTGATACTGCTTCTTTTCCGCTTTTCCTTAAATCAGCATGCAAGTATCGTCGAGCATAGCCAATGACTTCAAAAATTATCAAAAATAAATAAATAAATATACCGTTGCGTCTCATCGCTTTCTCATAGCGTGCGTGGCGTACTATTGAACGGCATTGTCACCGCAAGCCAGTAAGCAGTCGTTTATCTGTGCTGCTTCAATGGCTCAAAAGAGAGACGAGTTCTGCGGCTTGTCAAAGGGGAGAACAATGCCGACGCGCTTAGCGCTCCGTCTGAAATCAATAAACCTATTTGACGCAAGGCATCGTTTTTGTCCTAAGGTTTCCACGGACGACCACGAGGCGTGTAAATGATTACCCAAGCGAAATTTTCAAACTCTGCGCAACTATATTATTGGGGACGTGCTGATTGCTGAAGCCCTTTGTGCCGGCAGAAGCTTTTAGATGCGAAGCAGCTCTTTGACTCACGTGTGTAACGCCATACGTACGTGCGTCCGTACGAACGTGCTGCAACGCGTTACCCTCACCACAGGTTTTGAACGGTGCAAAGTAATACCCCTGTCACACGGGCACCCGCGAAGACCGTTTAACTCCCTCGTCCTTACGACAACGAAGATGTGGTCCGTGTCACACGGCCACCCTTACGCAAACGAAGGTAAACGGAGCGTTTCGCAAAGGACGTTCAACGATCTCCCTTCGCACCGAAACGAGGTACTCTCGTCTCCAGCGGTCTAGAGGTCAGAGAAAAATTTCGAGCAGTAAGTGGCCGCAGTGAAAGAATAATACATTTTGGCAATCTTAAACGTTCTTTTGTTGTAGTACTCATTCACAACGCGTGTTTGTTTACATATATTTACGCCTGCCAGAGTTCACTTACTCTCAACACTGATGCTCTACACTCCGTGCCTCGCACGTGGTGCCTCGCGAGTCGGGCCAGCCGGCACCATTGAAAAATATTTCGTCCATGCGTGTGGTTGTGGTCGTCGCTGTGTCGCTCATGGCTGAAGAACAAAATGTGCGCTTACGAGGCAAGGAAGCACAAGAACTTTCGCACACGGGCATAAACACGGGCAACAAAACAACTAAAAGCACAATGTGACCAGCGTCACTAGCAGCATCGCTACAATTAGCAAGTTCGTTTTTATTTGAAAATATTGCTATGGTTTGTTAGCCTCTTGCCTCCTTAATAGTGTGTTTTTTTTTGTAAAAAACCTCATAACGAGGATTCCCAAAAAATCAATAGAGATAAAATTAGAATACTTTTCCGAAAATCAAACAGCGCCAGCTGAGCCCCCTCGCGCCAACTGTTACAACCTTTTCATTGCCGTGCCGTGTGACACTGCCACAACTCCTTCTCCGTCGAACCACCTAGGGGAGATTTGCGTTGACGGTGTTCAACGGAGTTTAGTGATGGCCGTGTGACAGGGGTATAAGTCATGTCGCACCTGCTCGTTGACGTCACTCCCCCTTCGCACGCTTCCCTCGCAGGTGTGCGCTCACGTCACTCCATAACCCGCAGCGCTCTCACCGCAAAGCCCGCACCTGCCAGCTCTCCCGCCCCCTCGTAACACACTTCTCTCTCCCTTCACGCTTCCCGCGCCTCGCAACGCTCGACCGCACATCGAGTGGAAGCACTCTTTCGGCTCGCCGCGATGAAACTTACACGAAACCCAACCCGCATCCTATGTCTGCGTTCCATAGAAACACCGAATTTCGCTTCAAACCGTTCTTCCAGTACCCGCGTCGACCCTTTCTCAACTGGGCCAACGCCGTACGCACCGCTGCTGTTTCGCATCCCATCAGGGTTCCTTTCGGGCAGACAGTCCATAAATTTTTTGTGGTATGTATATAATAGTGCGCTCTCATGTAGCTGGCTTGCTTGTCACACGACCGTGAGGTATAAATATGCCCGCTCTGACAATCTATCTTGCGTTATATCATTACTCTGACTTGAGCGGCTTCATGCATGGGTACGCAGCAGACGCATGTGTGCAAGATAATTCTGGAAGTTCCTTTGCCTTCTCAATCAGTAATAATCGAGTATTCTTCATCAATTGTCAGACCGTGTTATGCTATCTCTAAACGGTGTTTTTTTATTATGCATACTTAAGGCTTCCTTGGGGCTTCATTACTGCAAGCACCCCCAAAACTGCTTTTCGGGGCGAACTTTCTTAAGGCATAGGCTCGTCCGCCATACTTGTCTGTTGTAGCCACCCCTAGTAAACGACAGAGACAGACGATGAACCGATGACGGACGAACAGATAGACGGACAGATAGACAGACGCACAGTCGTACACATTTATGAAGCAAGTTCCTTCATTATCCTTCACTTCGTGGATAGGGCGTACCGAATGAGCAAAATTTATGAGGAATTAGCGGGTTCCGGATGTCCCTCTGGAGTTTCGCAGTCTCATCATCACTGAAAGGATAGGCTGTGAAATTTTCGTTATGATATATATATATATATATATATATATATCTGTGTGTGTGTGTGTGTGTGTGTGTGTGTGTGTGTGTGTGTGTGTGTGTGTGTGTGTGTGTGTGTGTGTGTGTGTGTGTGTGTGTGTGTGTGTGGGAGTCACGTCTATTGCGAGGCTACTTCACATGCTGCGATCTCGAAGATGCGCGTGGCATTATCGGATTATTGAAAAGTAGCAGCCGACGTGCTAACTAAACAGTTGGTAATGGGCCGCTGAGCGTGCCTGCGCGGTGTGTGCCCCGCCGAGGGTTATAAAGTTAATTTCCAGTGTTGTGGCCAGTGGGTTTTGTGTAATTCAAGTGCGTTTTTTTTAATGTTCACCTGCTTAAAATATTTGAGGTTTTCATCCACGGCTTTTATCCCTCGGGGCCGGCAGCCCGAACTCTTCAATATATATACGAGAAAGAAGTTCTATGGCACATTTGAAAACGTAGCCGACAAAGATGACAAACATGCAAAACGCAATTATTATTTACTAACGTCTTGGCAGGAGAGCCTGCCTTCTTGTATATATATATATATATATATATATATATATATATATATATATATATATATATATATATATATATAAATATATATATATATATATATACATATATATATATATATATATATATATATATATATATATATATATAAAATATATATATATATATATATATATATATATATATATATATATATATATATATATATATATATATATTTATATTTATATATATATATATATATATATATATATTGAAATAGACAAGTGAGCTTCTTTCTTATGGACACCCCTGTTCTCTCTTCCTAGTGTCGTGCAAACTGCGACACTGAAAAAGAAAATCAACCCAAATGTCTTATGAAAGCAAGCCGTGTCAATTTAACGGCTCATTTTTAAAGACGATAGTCTTTCTTGGGGACCAATGACACGAACATTTTTGTCTGTCAGTCTGTCTGTCCATCTGTACATTTGTCTGTTTGTCCACTATTAACGGCACCGGGTACTTGAAACGGCCGATCCCATCCGCAGCGCCCACCAATGTTGCTCACGCTTTCGCGTTCATACTTGTACAATTGCCAATTAATAAGCAATTATTGTGCGTGTCTGGGGCACCATAACAATACGTACATAATCTGCATGTGCGTCTTTTACTAGAAAAGGCATAAATAAGTAATTTTAAGGAACGTAGCGCTTCTCACGCTGCACTGACCATGTAACGCTTGCACGAAAAGACGAGTGTTTCCAACAATTTGCTAAGACGAGACAGTGGTGGCACATACTTGTCACCTTGCGTTCTACATTCTACACTTTATCACCTCTGAGACGGGCGTGCACACCCGTCTCAGAGCCACGCGTGGCGTTTTCCAAGGAAATTGCCAGATGGTGCTCATTTCTCACGTGTGACGTGACTTGATGCGCTCGTTCGCCTCCGCTGGACGGTCGAGGCACTCTAACGCAGCGTCTCCAGAATACCATTCACCGATTTTCTTGCTCAGAACATCAAATAAATGTTTTGTTCACTCTCTCCACACGTACGACTATCGTCTCTCGACGAAATTTGCAGGTTAACATGCAGATACGGGCCCATTTTTCTTTTGTTAGACACAATCGTCATGATAACTATAAAGACGTTTGGCATTGGCTTTTCTTTGCATCATTGTCTGTAAGTTTTTACTTCTAACGAAACGCATATGTATGCCAAGTAAGGACCTTCTAACACAATCACAGGTACCCTGCCTTTCATCCGACCTTCATTTTTTTTTCAAGTGCGTGATGAGCGCACATGGCCTGATGTAACAAAAAAACACTTTCTTGTCTTTGTGGATGAGTTCCTCACCATGTGGGTGCGTAGCGTTCCCGTCTTCGTCGCTTCACTGGCCGACATATTGCGACTTTTGTAACTTAGTCTGATGGCGATGTTAATGGCACCTTGATTTGATTGATATGTGGGGTTTAACGTCCCAAAACCACTATATGATTATGAAAGACGCCGTAGTGGAGGGCTCCGGAAATTTAGACCACCTGGGGATCTTTAAGGTGCACCCAAATCTGAGCACACGGGCCTACAACATTTCCGCCTCCATGAGAAATGCAGCCGCCGCAGCCGGAGTTCGAACCCGCGCCCTGCGGGTCAGCAGCCGAGTACCTTAGCCACTAGACCACCGCGGCGGGGCATGGCACCTTGATTTACAGAGCTCTTGTGAACGCGTTGATGCTTGACGTAGGCATATATGGGCACCCTCTTTGGGGCGCCAACTTGAATGGCACAGGGCGGCACGTATAGTTTGTGGGCATTGCGAATCTAGTCAATCCTTCTCACAGTTCTGTCAGACCTTGTCTTGTGAGATTTTTAATACAAGTATAGAACGTTTAACTACAGATTTTTCAACCCAAACATAGCTTGCACAGCATCCCTCCCAAACTTTCCTCGTCTTGCTATAGGCAGGTGCTCCGCTAAAAAAAAAAAAAACCCCTCCGACCTAACAGCTGAGCAGTTATGCATAAGTATGGCTCAGACCTTCCAGGTTATTTACGCTGTCGGGAGTAGCTTACGTTACGGGCTGTTCTCGTCGCTCGCCGTATGCTCATTCTCTGTGGACTCTTCTCGGCCGCACAGTGCCTACGGCGCACGGGGCCCACTTGGTGCCTCCGCAATCCACGATGTGACCACAGAGAAACATACTTACATAAAGGGCGGACTTTTCCGTAGGGCCCTGCGGCCCATTTACTGCGCTGCTTTCAGCGCCACGAGTGGCTAGTCAGACCCGATAATGTATTTTGCATAAATAAAATAACAATGGTTCTTCTTTCCGATGCTGGGATTTGAAATCATACCCTCATGCTCCTAAAACGAGTGCATTCACCACTAGGCTACACACTCATCCGGGCGCGAAAGGAATACATCTACAGCACATCTAAACCACATGAATTTGTACCCTTTGTGCAAAAAAATGCAGAAAAACAACACTTTCCAGTCAAACATTACTGATTTTTGTGGTATAGCATTAACGCCCTCAGTGGGACACGTTGTAAAGCAGATGAGGAAAATTGCACAAATCAATAAAGTTTTTTCTTTGCAAAAATTTGGTGCTGAACTTCTGAACTTACGTTCTCGTGGACCTCCTGAGGTGAGTATTGTACGCCGTGATAGAAGAGTGGAAGCGAGCATGGGCGCGCCATCTAGCGGTTGGCCAGAGAGAGGGAAAGAAAAAAATTTGGTCACAGTCTTGCGTGGGGTAGGTGCCATCTCGCAGCGCGTGAGCTACCCTTCTAATGTTCTACTCTACGCAGTCCCAGAAACACAGGGCCAAGAACTCGAGCGTTGAACCTGACCCGACAGAAGATACTTGGGTTCCCGCGCCCCGCGCTTGCAGGTCACGAGTTCCCAATCTCCTCTGCCTGGCCAGGGCCCCCTCAAGCCGCTGGATCGCCCATTTCTGAGATTGGCAGTCCACCGAGCGGATCCACCGCTCCATCTGCAAGATAGGTCAGAGCCTATCTTGCATGCTGGGCCTTTTGCCCCGCCACGGTGGTCTAGTGGCTAAGGTACTCGGCTGCTGACCCGCACGTCGCGAGATCAAATCCCTGCTGTGGCGGCTGCATTTCCGATCGAGGCGGAAATGTTGTAGGCCCGTGTGCTCAGATTTGGGTGCACGTTTAAGAACATCTGGAGGTCAAAATTTCCGAATGCTCTACTACGGCGTCTCTCATAATCAAATGGTGGTTTTGGGACGTTAAGCCGCACAAATGAAATCAAATCTATCTTGCTGGGCTGCGAAGAGGCTCGAGTGGCCACTCTTTATATAGTATGTTTCTCTCTGATGCGACAGTGACGCACTTCCTGTCCACATTCCCGGCTCCACCTTCAAATAGTAATAATAATAATAATAATAATAATAATAATAATAATAATAATAATAATAATAATACTTTATTTTCCAACACTACACAGTTGATGGAGGGGGTGAGAATAAAAGCGACTATACACTTGACTAAGTTCTCAACCCCTTATATACATGAAACAGTGGCAGCAACACAACATCACAGCTGAAAAAGGACACAACATGTACATAACATAAACAAAATTAGGAAATATAAAACTTTCAAGCTCACTTCAAACTGCTACACTGACAAAATCAAAATCACACACATCGTGACACACTGTGCAAAAAACATATATTGAAGTGTGACTCGAATGTCGCAATTTGAAACCACAAATACACAAGACATATGATTTACATGCAGCGGTGACTGCATTTTCATCCTTTGAGTTTTTGTTGGTTGTCTTCCTAATTTTAGCTACAAACCTTGAAGAACAAGCTTAGTTGTCAGGAACGTTAATAAAATATTGGCGAAGTGGAAAAAGGGTGATATGTGTTATGGAATATAACCAGTTTAATTGTAACGGTAGCTGATAATTATTTTTTTGTCCATAGTTAGTTCTTGTTCGAGGAAGTATTCAAGGTGGCTCATGGCTGAGTGGGTATTTTGGTTGTTGGCGATTGATAGAAGCGATATTTATAATAGTAGAAATTTTTTTGTTCGATCAAATATAGGTGTAAAAGCCTGTAAATGCATAGGTAGTAAATATTGATAATTACATGTTCGCTAATCAATGTAAACCTCGAAATCGGACAGTAAACTCTCGATAGCATGAGCTTTGCGTGTTTGCGAGAAATTTCGTGATGATATGAAGGAGGTCACTTGAAAGTAATCTACTTCTATTCTGTAGAAAGAAAGTGCAGCTCCTTTTCGAGACTTGTCGCGATAACCACCAGCAAAATGACATGAAAGTGCTGCACAAGGTGTTAGGTTGGATATAAGAACAGGGGGATGCAATGACCGATGACGTTGTAGAGACAAGTCACCGCCAAACCATTGTGACCACGCAGTAACGTGTCACTTAGACGCCGAAGGGTTAAAAAAATTGCCCGCAGCTTCCCTCGGGGGAACACTGAGGAGGATGCGGACCATATAATTGGTTAACGGGGTGTTAAAGTGCGACTTACTTGGGTCGATGGCTAAATTGGTTAACGTGGTTGTGAAATGGGGTGTTAAATTGCGACTTACTTGGGTCGATAGCTAAATTGGTTAACGTGGTTGTAGGAGGGGGTGTTAAATGAGTGAACACGTACACACGTATGCGAAAGGGCGGCGCTGGTCGAAGGGACGTCGATCATTGTGTTTGTGGATTCGTTGGAATTCATTTCACCGCGACCTTGGACGTCGACGCGCCGTACAAACCAACCGACGAGCGGCAACTGAGCGAGCGAGCGCCGACCTTGAGTATATATACAGCACGACGGCGCATGCACTGTCAGCTGTTGAATGTTCTCGAAGCGCGACGCCACATGCGCGTCCACTGGAGAATCAGGAGAATTGTAGATGTCGAACGCGGTGTGTAGAGGAGGAAGGGTGCACAGATGGTGGAGGAGTGAAGCGCGCGCGGTGTGTAGAGGAGGAAGGGATGCACAGATGGTGGAAGAGTGGGCGACGGCGCGACGGCGCATGCGCGCGCGTCAGCTGTCGAATGTTCGAGAAGCGGTGCGGACGGCGCGGACGGCGCGGACGGCGCACTATAAGGCGCGAGTATAAGATGCTCCGCATCTAAAACAAGGAAATTATTTTCTCACTTCATTTTCTTCTGTCCGGACGGACATTCATGTTCGGATTCTTTTGACGATAGCGGCGTGAACTTGGTCTGGCTTTGCTTTGCAGTGGCACGCCGAAAGATGAGACGCGAGCTCCAAAACCTCTAGCAATTGCGACAGTTAAGACTGGACCACACGTAGGCTTTGCAGCGTGTCAGTGCGTGGCGTGCAGACGCGATGCTGCGCCCTCTATGTCTGTAGGGAGAGGAGGAGTGGCTCCACAGGAGAGGGAGTGGGGCTGACGCGCCGCAGCGCGTAAGTTTGGTCTGGCCTCGAAATCAACGCTTGGATGCTCCACGTGATGTTGCTGTCAAGCGATACGCCGTCACGCGCTACTTTCCGACAACCTTTTGGGAAGTTTCGAAATCTGGATGCGCGCCATGTATATTGCGGAATAATAAATTATTACGGAAGCTATCCTGTATTTGACAGTCGCTGTCAGGGTCCCCAGTAGAGTCCGCGTATGAAAATAAAGAGACCATACGCAATTTCGTTCTTCGCACTCTTCGAAGCCGCATCAGCCACATCTGAACAAAAGGCCTCGCTTTCGATGAAGGTGGAATAGCTTCAAGCCTTTGTACTTAGATTTAGGTGCACGCTAAAGAAACCCGGGCGATCGAAATTTGCTGAGTCCTCCACTACGGCATTCCTTATCATCATTTCATGGTTTTCGGACGTTAAATACCACACTATTAGCAGAAGACCTCAGGCCTGGCTAACTCGATCGTTAGGACAATGAACCATTTCTTCTTGGGCCTCTAGTGTTTCTGCACGCATCGAGTCTCTCGTACGTTTTAAATGCTTTTGCATCCTGCATTCGAGCCAGTTTATAAATATTTCAAGCGAATGCTTAACTGCCTAAATAGCGACAGAAACTTGAAATTACCCTATGATCATTTTGGCTTAGAAAGATAAAGCTACCATGCTGTATGCATCAGGATGACTGCATGGGTAAAGTCGGGCCGCCACTATCTGAATGAGAGAAAAATGGTAGCACTTTCTTCTAAAATAGCAATAGTGTTACATCTAGGAAAAAGTTGCGTCATCATTCTTTGAAATATACAGGAATAGTATACTGATAAAATAAATAATGTAAAGCAGATGACGATCACTGACACGATTTTGCAAAGTTCTGCGTTGTTTTATTTGAATACAGTTTGGTGAAGGGAACTCATTTCATCACGGAATGCGCTAGACGAAAGGAGACTACTTATAGTTTACGTTGACGCAAACCTCGTAATGCAGAAGTTGGTTCCGCCAGTTGCGATAACCAGCAGGGGTGTCCGTGTACAGCTCAGAGAACGCCATAGGACGCGCTCAACCTATGGCGATCGTCGATCGATCGCCTCTTACTGGAACCAGTGCGGTGCTCACATCCCTCCGTGAAGCACTCTCATTAAAATGAGGCAAACACGAACACTACGGCGACTCTCTCGCCGTCGTTCGGAGGTCGCGTTATTCATGAATGCAAAGGCTCGCGGGGGAGACTCTCGGTGCGCGCTTAATGAAGCTTCGTCTATCTGACAAGCCTCACCAGGATCTCCATCTTGGAAGCCGTTGCGGGTTTGGCATGCCGCCGTTTTGAGAGCAGGAGGCATACACCGCCTTTGCCTTCACCACTGGGTAAAAAGTGCTTATATTAAACAGGCGTGTACTGACACTCATCCTGGGGCGTATTGATAATCTGTACATGGAAACCCTTATAAAAGCAACGCGAATTTGCTCTGTGTTTTTGGCGCTGTGAAGAAGTCCATTTGAGGGTGACACCAGGATTGTCCTTGTTAGTTGCCACGCAGAAGGAAAATTTTCAAAGTAGAAACACGAAAATACTAACACGCCAGGTATATTCGTGAGACCTCGACACAGAAAGCCATGAATCCACGCGCATACAACGCAAGCTCTGTACAAGTGATTTTCATCGTCCTTTTCTTATCACCTTCACGATTCTATTATGAATGACCTACAAGAAACTGTGCAGCTGGCAATGCCAAGGCATTCCCACTATGGCTACATTCGTATAGGAACGGAATGAAAAGCAAATAATAATCGCTGCTTGCACTAAGTGGCCCAAGTCTGGGTGACAGCAATGCTTGTGGGCACATGGCTAGTCCTGATTTGGCAAGGCTTTCGCCTCTAGCCTCTTTTTCTTACTATTTTCTGTACTATACTGTAACTATGTGTGCTTGCTGTCTTCTTTTTTGTCTGCGTTTATTTCTAATTCTTTCTGTCTCTGTCTGTTTCTTTGTCTTTTGGTTTTTTTCTTCTCTATCACAGTTTTCTTTTTTTACGTTTATTCGCTTTTTTCTGTATTTTTTATAGTTTTTTGTAGTCGTTATTTGTCTTTTTTTGCTTTTATCTCTCGTTCATTTTTGCTATCTTTTTTGTGTATCTGTCTTCCTACCTGTTTGTCTCTTCTATCTTTTTTAGTTTTTCTTTCATTTCCCTCTATTTCTCTCTTTCCTTTTCTCTATCTTCTCTTTTCCCTCGCACCGCTCATTAATTCCCTCGAGTCCTTTTTCCACCCCTCAAGATACAACGTCCTGCTATGACGCCTGGACAGCCTAGCAGTTAAGCCGCCTGCGTTTGGGTCATAAATACGCGAGTTCGAATTCCACCACGGAAAAAAAAAAGATTATTCACCACTGACTTCTCTCTTCCTTTACACCTCTTTCTTTTTCTCTCTCTTTACTCGTCCTCCCGCACTTCAGAGTTTTGCATCTCACACCGCTTCAATCGGTCCACATGTTCTCAGATCGAAGTAGGAGAGAAGAACAGCACGAAGATAAAAAATGGGGGGAACAAAAGACAGGTTGTTTCATGGTGGTGATATATTTTTTTTCATGTACGATACACGGCAGACGTCTAGCGTAGCAATCTTGTTGTAGTATACAATCGAGGATGCGTTGAACAAACAAGCGTGCTCCTGCAGTATTGCCACCTTTCTATTGCTAGTTATTTCAGCTGTTTCACATGTCGTTAAATAACTCGATGCATGTGACGTCTACATGGCGAGATTGCCTCGCAGTCTCGCCGAGCGAATTTTCATGTGTTTTTTTGCTCAGTCACCCGATGTCAACACCCGTACTGAATAAAGAAAAAGACCAGCAGTTCGGAGTATTAAATTTGATGTAAACAGAAAAAACAATTTCTCCTCGTTGTTCAGTGCTCCTTCAGTAGCATCTTATGTAATTACTACTCAAGATTGTAATTCTTTCGTAACGAAACACCTACAGAGCTATCCTTCTGCAGTTCTAGGCGAGAGGTCGCTTTAAATGCAACAACGTATGAGCGCGAATAATGAATGACGCGTTGCATACGTCATGAGAAATGCAAGCAGCCAACTTGCAGGAGCGCCTAATTTCTAAAGCATTTAGTCCTGCATAAATTACGCGCACCGTGCTGTGAAATAAGTCTTCTGAATAATGTTTAGATCCTCATGTCATACGCCTGCAGAATAACGACTTAAAGAAGTCTCTTACTCCTGGATAAACATTGCAAGCTTGGTTAACCTCTCTGTCTTTCCTCTCTATTTCTCTCTTTCTCCTGGGTAAGTATTGATAACACAGTAACTGACTTTGTAAATCAGGCCGTACGTATTCTTGATTGCTTTTTTACCGGGTTATAATGAATTTCCGCTATGGTGCAACTCGTGCGACCCACACTGTGGCCATGTGTCAACAGCTCATGCGAATTTTTAATAGGAAAAGCAAGTTGCTTTGTATCGGGCAGCAATATTTAAGCTAGCGCTACGTTGAAGATTATCTTCCCCCATACTTGACTAATCCCTCCGTCAGTGGTCGTAGATTTCTAGGAATATCACTTTTAATGGAAGGTTTATCGGATGAAGAAAATTTTAAACCCTTGAGCCGACCGAGCAGACCACGCCCACATGGGCTTTGTCCTCACTTCCAGAGTCTCCAGTGTCTCACCGCTCGTCGCGCCATTTTCTCTGGTCGAAGATATTAGCTAAAACATTCTGAAACAATGTTACTGCAGACGATATATGCTTCTAACGTATGTTTAAAAATGTGCTTGTAGTTGTCTTATTGCTCTCAAATAACTTAATTTCAATGCTTGCCCCATTGAGTCTTCACGCTAAAAATTTTAGATGTTGTATGCTCGGTGTATATTTTTACCATTCAGTATGTGTGCATCTGTTAGTATCGGTCATTCAGATAACATGCTTCCCTAATTCCCGCAGTCTAACGTTGTAGAATCGGACCAGCTAAAGAACTGTATGATCGTGTTCTACTTGAGCGTTAGTGTTGTGACACCTGGCGGTTTCGTAGTTTCGGACGGGCTCATAGCCTTCTGGTGGCCGGATGTACCACCTACATAGCGGAGCTTTTTTTTTACTAATGAAAAAGAACATCGAGATATCGTAATTGGGCTTCGCGAGCAGACGTGTCGACGCGATACTATAGCACGTAATACAATAGCTGCATCTTCGCCCTGTTAAAAGCGCTAAATAGTAGTAACCATTGCCTGATTGGCCACGAGATTTTAGAAGGAAATGTGGCAATGAAAGAATACGGACACCTCCGCATTGGCGAGAGCTACTCTCTAGATTTACAGGTTATATGAAGCGTGCCAACTTTTTGCCCACGCCAAAAAGCTGTAAGCAACAAATTTGAAAAATTAGCACAGCTTAGCTAATCACCGAACGAAGAGTGGACCTTCTGCGTCATCCGTAGCTGACGGTGAGTCGATGTTCATTACTTTCGCAATCAAGGCAAGACACGTGGCGGCTGAGCCAGAATAATTTGGACAACGAGTAAAATCGTGTGGTGACCTTTTCCGAGTAAATGCAGCGCTTTCCGAACCCTGCAGTACTTTTAAGTCTCCCCTATATGAAATTAGGCGTAAAACTGTGGTAGCAAGGCCAATTTAAAGTTGGGATGGGTTCGTGCTCTTTTTTAAGCTCTGAGTATTAGGGAAACTTTAGTTCTAGTAAAGAAGCAAAATTGATTTAGGCGTTGGGATGAAGCAGAGTGGTCGAATGAATTTTGACCTGCCGTTTGACATAGTTTTTTCAAAGTGTAAGTCGTTACATACACACGCACACACACACACACGCACATGCATATATATATATATATATATATATATATATATATATATATATATATATATATATATATATATATATATATATATATATATATATATATATATATTGTGATGAGTGAGGCAGAGAACGAGAGACAACACCCGATCCTGGGCCAGCTGTTCTTATTCTGACTTCGTTCTTCTCTTCCTTGCTCCAGCTATCCGCGCGCCGGAGCCCCAGTGTCTTTCTTGGTCATGACACTCGGCCATGACTGCACGCGCGCGGAGCTGGCGGCAAAGTTTCTGGTGGGCAGGCTTGGCTGCATCGTGATGGTCAGCCCGGACCACAATGCAAGATGGAGCGACGGTCTGGGGAAAGCGTCTCTGGTGCATGGCACTGGCTGCCTCGAGCCGGTCGCTCTTTTGCACGCCACGATGTCTTTTGAAGAAGTGCTGTGGATTCAGGCGGCCGGCACTGGCTGCCCCGTTGTGGCCGACGCTCTCGGCCGCGATTTGGTCCCGGTATCTGCCAAAGGTAGATCTGGCGGTCGATATAGTGGCTGCATCTCGGAGGTCGGCCTTGGCCACGCTGAAACTGGGTGCCAGAGTCTTCCACAAGTCTATCGGGAGGTCGAGACTGGCTGCTGTCTGCATCTTGAGCGCCAACTTTCTCCTCATGATCTTGGTCAGCGACACCAGCAGTGGTTACCTTGGGCTCTACCGGCGCCATCACCGTAGGCGGTTCAAGCCTAGGCGTTGCTGGTGTCTCCACCTGCCTCAGTAAAAGTGATATTGGGCCTGGCTTCTCTAACTGAGCTGTATGAGGACTGGCATCAGCCTCTTCCACTGACATGATGGCATCGTGTACCGGCGTGGGTACTGAGAGCAGCAGTGGCGTGTCGCACTTGCGTCTGATGTCATTCGTAGGACAGGCGGAGAAGCTTTCTGCCGCGTGGCTGGAGGGCTCCGAGGAATCTTCGAGGTGTTGCCACTTCAGCTCCGTGTGCGAATGGGGTTGAGTCGGTGAAGCGCAATGCAGCACAGTCGAGACGATTCTCTGCGGCTGTTTCGTTGGAGCAACGCCCTTCAAGAGGTCCGACTTCGTTAGCGGCCTCTAGCCACAGTGAACTTTCTTTGGGAACTTCTCGTGTCGTAAGCTGCAGCGCACAGCTGCAGCCTCGAGGTGGAAAGCCTCTGGAGATTGCACCTCGATACCGGCCAGGTTAGACGGGGTGGTGGTGGAGAGGCGGTAAGAATTACGACCGAAAGCAGCTATGAGCTTGCAGCTCCACTCCGCCCATGACTGCTGCTTCCAGCCTTCATACCAGTGCCACGCCGCTGCACTTTCCCGAAGACGGTCTACAGCCACGGTCCATTTCTGAGATTCCGTCCAGGCCTCGCGAATTGCTATCGCATTGACGGTTGGCACCCAGCTGTCGGCGTCGTTCTGGACCCCGTGGAATTCCGGTTGTTCGCAGACGGCTGGTGATTGTGAAGTGGCAGGTGGCAATGCAGAGATCACCGACGCGAAGCAGTCGAGCTGGTGTGAGAGCTCGATCCGAAAAGAACGAGGCTCCCTGCGTCGCTCCGGTGTGCTTGCTTCAAGGTCGTATGAGGCAGCTACATCCAACACTGCGTTAATGTCACACAATGCTGGCAACATTGTAGGAGCTCGCTCAGCGATCAACGCTGTCAGTTCGTTAATCTCGACGTGTAGTAGTGCGATGGTACGCCGCAGGTCCCGGGGTGCTGTCGCACGAGGCTTCTGAACCACTTTGGTTCGCGTCCGTGAAGTACGTGGTTCTAGTAGCACTCATGGTGGTGACACGCACGTCCAAGGAAACATAAACAACGTTTCTTGGCGGCTCATGTGTTGGAAGAGTACGGGAACGGGAATGTGGGCCATGGGAAGCGTGAGCGGCATTCCCAAAGGACAGCAGTCGGTGCGGATCCTTGCCGCGAAATGGTGGCAGGGTGTCAATAAGGTCATGCCCTACAACCCCAGGGGAGGCCTGGACGCCATCCACTGGTGGTTCGAAGGGTAGCTGAAGCGGCGGGTGGGACCCCATTGCCAAGGAAGCGTTAACGGCGTTCCTCGATGGAGAAGCCCGCACTGCCGACGAACCACGAAGACACGTACTGGTGGCTTCCCGCAGAGGGTTCACTTGTCAACTGCGCTGACGGCAGAATCCATAGTCATGGACGCTTGGACGGCGTTCTTTGTGAAATGGTACCGGTAGCGTGTACTGCAGCCTCCGAGGAGGCCTTGACGCCGTCCCCGAACGGTGGTGGCAGTGGCGGCAGGTGAACAGCTGCCGAGGAGGCCTCGACGCCGTCCTCAAGCGGCGCTTATCACGGCGGTCCTGAATGACGAAGCCGGGACGTAAGACTTCTTTTTCGTCGACTGCGTCATTGTGATGAGCGAGACAGAGAACAAAAGACAACACCCGATCCTGGGCCAGCTGTTCTTTTTCTGACTTCGTTCTTCTCTTCCTTGCTCTAGCTAACCGCGCGCCGGAGCCCCTGTGTCTTTCTTCGTCATGACAATATATATATATATATATATATATATATATATATATATATATATATATATATATATATATATATATATATATATATATATATATATATATATATATATATGACGCTAAGATGAATGGGAGACGTGGCCTGGCTCATACGCCATGTTTATTCTATCTCTGACTTCTTCCTTCTCTGCCTCTACCAACCATCGCTTCATACGTCACACGATTTCCCTCCCCCCAAAAGGAATGAATTATGAATAAGAAAAAATAAACAAGGAGAGGTTGAAAAGTCGCACATGTCAAAAGTCACAATTGGTTCTATGCTCCAGAGGAGTTCCGTAAATTTTCAAGGGCTTCGGTGGAGAGGGCAGCAGTCCGGTTAACGCAAGAGTTCTGGTGGGCGAGGCTGACTGTTGCGTTCTGGATGGCATAACCACACCCTTGTTATCTGCACTGATGATGACACGACTTGAGGTCTTCTGAGGAATGAACAAGGCTTGAAATCTGTGTAGCATTCGATTGACGGATGTCTTTGGCATCGGATCCAGCGCCGTCGTGGCAACAGACGTGTTGCTTCTAGTCGGCGTGCGTGAGAGCCAAGGCTGATGGGAGGAAGTCTTTTTTTCTCCGTTTTATGCGTGGTAGCTTCATGCCTTTTTCGTAACTTTCTGTGGCGTTCTCTCTGTTTGTTGGATCGCAGACACGGCCTTGAGAACTGGTGCAGAAAATTTTGTCGACGTTGCTTTCTGCGATGATGGCTTTGGCAATGACTTTGTCTTTGCTTCTTTAATTGCTGTTGTCTCTTATGACCTTCAAGCCACAAGTGTACTCGTGAGAAGGTTTCACTTGATCGCTGTTCTTGTTCGAGTAGCCGTTGTAGTTTCTGGGGTTCGTGGAGTTCATGGAGTTGCCTTTCTTGAAATTGCTCGTTTTGTTGTGAAAGTTGGTCAGATGGGCATCTCTCAGGAACATGAGTCTGCTTTTCTTTGCATGGTGATGTGATCAGTAGATAGTTGGTGGTCGATACTGTACTGCTGGGCTTGTCTTGCGATGAAAGCATCGCGACAGACTGATGAGAAAGCTCCCAAGATGGTTGTGAGTCATCATTGATTGTAAATGCTTCTGTCAGTTGACAATGCGCCGGCTTTGGTGGATTCGAAATTCCTGCAGTGCTTTGACTCACATGTTTGTTATCACTTGACGATGAGAGCACAACAGACTTGGCTTCGGGTGGTTCTGATGGCGTATGTTTTTTGTTTTGCAGCGTGAGAATGTCTGTCGAACGACCCTGGTCCGGAACGTCAGGGTATGGGCTGGTATTGTGAGGATTCACCAGCTCGTCACGCCTAAATTTCGTCGCACGTTCGAAACCGTCTGGGCCTTGTGTGTGACACGAAGCATCGGGGGATTCAGCTGGTTCAGTAAAATGTGAAGTGTTGTGGTGCAGTGAACACGTTGAAAATGTCGATTTTATTGCTCTTGAGACGGCTTCAGGTTTTGTCTTTTGGCGAAATAGTCTAGATTCTTTTCGGTATACGGAGGCTTTACCTTGTCTGTGGCGACGTGCAAGTTACCAGTCGGTGTTCGAATGCGTGACGTTTTTTCGGAAGAGTCATATAATGGTACAATGGTGGCATATTTTCTCTGAGATCTCGTTAGCAAAATAGGCTTACTGCGGGAAAACTTAGCGTAACTGTGACGCGCGAGTTGAAAAGCCTTCCGCTGATGAAGTACGGACAGGTCTTCATCGTATTCTTTGAAACGGGTGATCATTTCTTCTTTGATCTTTTTCCAAGACTCATCGTTCTCGAAGATGTGGGTGAGGTAAAGTTTGAATGCCTCACCTGAGATGTAGTCAGTAAAGTTGATGACCATCTCCCGTTCCGACCATGATGCAGCGGTTGCGTGGAGCTCGAACAGGTCGAACCAGTCCTGTACAGGTCCATCGCCCGCTGCTCCGGTGTACTTAGGGATGGGAAGGTCAGCCGATGGTTCTGTCATGGTGCTGGTCGTTGTCCTCCTAGGTGATGCTTCGGTAGCCATTGTATGGTTAGGGTGTCTTCTGGGGAACTGCGTCGATGATAAGTGACTGATGAATGGGGCAGGCAGGTCTCCATCCTGTCGGCTCGTGGGACGCTATGATGAATGGGAGACGTGGCCTGGCTCATACGCCATGTTTATTCTATCTCTGACTTCTTCCTTCTCTGCCTCTACCAACCATCGCTTCATACGTCACACACATATATATATATATATATATATATATATATATATATATATATATATATATATATATATATATATATATATATATATATATATATATATATATATATTTATGTAAGTGGACGATGGTACGACAGCCGCCGAGTCTGCGTATCTATTAGCGCTGTCCTATTGAAACATGTGCACTTTTCTGGTTAACTGCTGTCAGTTGAGAACGATGTGCGTAGATGTACTTTCTCTGTTTGCGAGCTAAATCCAGTTCATTTGTTCATTTATCCGCTCCATAGTTATTCATCGATTCATTGAACAACTTTGTTACCGCAATCTCAAGCAAGCGATTCTCGCACTGTATCTACTCGGCAAGACAAAGCTTTGCGCCTATGTTTGTAGCTGCTTGTTTATTTGTAGTGTCGCTATGCGCGTGCAAGTCCTGCGGACATGCTGATCCAGTGCTCCCGCGAAGCGAGGTCTGCAGGCTATCTGTGCATAGCACGTGTTTAGAAAACCTCTTTTTCTATATTACCTGTTCCCCTCCCTACTCCACCACATTGTCTGGCTCCTTTGACGAAGTGTGAACGAAGCAAATGTAAGTGATTTGTAATACGTATTCATTGTAAAAAGTGTAAGCAATAAAGTGGTATGGTTCAAGCATTACTTCATCTGATGTCACCTTTGCGCAACGGCATTTGGCGCAATGCTTCCAGGCTTCCACGCTCTGCTCGAACGCGTGCACAGCATCCTCGTATTGCAACCTTTGTAAAATGAGTATCGAGCTCGAGTAGCACCAATAAAGGGGCGCCAGCACTTCGGTATTTTGCTAAAAAAATCCTGACTGAAGTAAAACGCAACAGCGACAAATATGTATCCTGACACTTTCAAGAGAAACCCGCAATGCAGAACGGGGCTGGTTCTGTTCCCCTCTCACACCCCGCCCACCCCAAAAAAAGCAACAGATCGTCTCAGATGCCGGATTCAGCCTGATTCGTTGACATAAATCATTTATGCCTACGTCGCCTGGTTCACACGAGGAATAATAAAAAAACGCAAATGAGCTACGAAAAGAAGGAACACGCTGGGGCAGGATGAAAGAACGAAACGATCAGGTTTGCGTTTCGCAGATGCAAGACAGGCTCGCTCTGCTAGGCCGCCTTAAACTTACACCATAAGAGCGAGCGAGCACGCACCGTTGCACGACATCGGTTTGTTGCGAAAGTTTGCAAACGTGCTTCGCGCGCTGTCTAAGCTGCGAGCGTTTGCGCTGAAGCTGTGAGGGCCGTTTCTGCATGAAGCCAGATTAGAACTCGCGGGGTTTCATCGTTCCACGTCTGTTTTGTATCCGACTCGAGTGGTTGAAAAATTCGTTCTTTTCTTTCTCTGCCCTTCTTCCTCGGTTCATCTAGCAGTTTTCTAAAAGATCGTACTATCAGAGAGCCT
Organism: Rhipicephalus microplus; assembly: GCF_043290135.1. Lineage (NCBI taxonomy): Eukaryota > Metazoa > Arthropoda > Arachnida > Ixodida > Ixodidae > Rhipicephalus > Rhipicephalus microplus. The sequence goes on along the minus strand of NC_134703.1, from coordinate 158,289,749 downwards.
CAGGGAAAGGCCTGGCGCGGGCGTTTTCACGAAGTTAGCGAGTTCTGGTGACGACTACGCACCGTCGCGCAGATCTCTGAGCGGGCACCGCGGCGAGAAAATTCTCCGGGGCCGCATCGTCAACGCTATCCTTCAAAAGTGCGCCGGTGGTCCCCGCACCCCTTTTTTCCACCCTGCGCGCTCCCAACGTCAAAGCCTAATTGACTGTGGGCCACGGCGGCAGTGCTTTGTTCGGAAACATTTTCGCCAAGATACAGGGTTTCCCCGAGCACCAACCGCTGCTGTACTCCTCTCCGACGGCGGTAATGATGCGAGCGTGACGGTGCCCGCGGTTAGCCTTCCCTCGCTGCTGGAGATGAGAGCGCTCCGGGATGGGCGAGGACTCCATTGTGCGCCCTCATTTTGCTCTTGTCTCAACATCTTTCCTGCTGTGGCACTTTGCCACGATGTCCCGGTTTCACTTCTTTTCCTGTCATGTTCACCACTCACGATACCGTCTCGGCGTGCTCATTTTCTTTTGTACCAAACTGCAAAACTTGCTATCCCCCTCATAAGTACCAGCTTTCTCTCTCTCTCTTTCTTTTCTTCTTTTTGGGCATCCTCATGAGTACCCGACGGAACGCGCGTAGCCCTAGAATCTCGAATGGGCATCCTCACTTATCCTTCTCTCGCACGGCGGCTTTTTTCCCGTTTCATCGCCATAAAAACTCCGTCGCAGGAAAAAAAGGCCCGCGACTAGACCCCCGCGCAAAAGTGTGGAATTCTTAGATAATACGATTCGCCGTAGAAGAAAGCGGAAGCTGTTCCTGTCTCGAAGCTTCACCGTAAATGCTGAGGAATGCAGGAGGGATGCTTGAAAAATGTCCTAGTAGAAAAAGGACTGCTTCTTCCTTCATCTGTTCGTCCTTTGAGCCTATTTTCGTGAAAGTGTTATGGCGAGCTTTACTTGGAGTCCTTTCCCGTCATTTTATTTCTTCGTCTTTACCAAGCGCGATTGATAGTACAGCGGAAAGCGAACGTAAGAGATTCGAGCGTTGTCTTCGTTCTAAGTGGCGTTATATATGGGGCAGAAGGAAGAGGTGGGCCAGCATGGGCGCACGAAAAGAAAGATGGCGTAAGATTTGAAGCATCCCAATGCGCCACTCTGACACGATGCTACCCCCCATCTATTTCTCAGCCAGCATGGCGGGTTCGCGCTTCGAATGACTCGTGTCAAGGTGAATTTACGGCACGCTTTAAACTTCAGTATGGAGTGTTCGCGAGTTTACGAGTCATTCGCTGGGTAACGTTATCTTCGTCGATTCGGTCCTCTGCCTGTCGGGTAACATTCACAGCTCTAAAGCTGAATATTATCCAGACAGGATTTAGTAAGAACGCTAAAATATGACCTCGTTCGGGACCCGTCAGCATAGTCTATAGACCCATTATTGTTGCGTATAGTGGTACGGCTTTGTCCACATCTGTGTAACGCCTTCAGTGTGATCCTGTTCCTTTTTCCAGCTCAGTGAAAACTGGCATAACTAGTTCAAGCTCATGATGGTATGAAACAGTACTGGTACCAGCGTGCCATATGTTTATTCCTGCCTTACGTTTTATTCAGCTGTTCTCGGTCATAAAATTGCGCAAGGTCATTGGCTTTTCAAAGCAATAAGACTGGAGAAAATGCTTCAAAACAAAAATAACCTACACAGTAATGACATGTGCACCACGTTCAAGCTAGTTTACTTGTATGTGGACTTCCTCATAAAATTATGTGACACTAACAACTTCGCTGCAAACTAAAACTCCAAAGGCTTTCGGCAGCGAATGCCTGGTCATCCTCAACTTTATTTCATGCGTCTCTGACTTTCCATCCTGCTTTTGCGAGTTTATGGTTGTACGTTGATTTGTTTTGTTTTTCTGAATGACAATTGTGGAGTTAACTGGGCCTAACCTGTGCAACAGCCGACTGATATTGAAGAAATGGTACACGGAAATACGCCACTGATTTAATAGCAGTTTGAAAAAGGCAAATGGAAGGAATTAGTCACTGCATAATTTTGCCTTCGATGAACAAGAATATTTCAAGATAGCCAGGGGCGAACCAGACAAGGTCATCCGATAATTATTGAACAATATAGTTTCGAGCAAATTCGCTATGGCACCTTGATATAACTTACTAATCGATTGATTTGATGGTTCATATGTGTGGTTTAAAGTCACAAAACCACCATTTGATTATGAGAGACGCCGTAGAGGAGGGCTTCGGAAATTTCGACCACCTGGGGTCCTTTAACGTGCACCCAAATAAATTACTAGTCAATGGGCCTTATTACAAAACCAAGATCCCTCTCTGGATTTAGGGGCGAAGCACCTTAGAATCTCGGCCTGTCGGCGTCTGATGTCGTCACGGTGTCATGTAGTGTCATGGTGGGCCATGTGCCACAAGCATTGGGTAAGTACTCGCAGCTGGTTCACCAAAAACGAATATGTAAACAGTCAGCCCAATGAATAGCTGACGGCGTTAGTGGAGAATAAACACCCTCCCGTATACCTTACTGCCCTAAGGAACTTAAACCGGGCATTTAGGGAAGAAAGAGAAGAACAAGGATAACATTTCATGATTCTCTGCTCCCCAGGTTTAGTCTTGGTGAAGCCTAAACATTCTAGCCTATACTCTTTGCTCCTCCCCCGTTTTTTTCTCTTTTGTTTTAGTTACGTGCGCACGCTTTCACTGGGACCACGTTCTGCCGCAGAGAGAGATAGAGAGAGAAAAGACTTAATTCGCATGTTCTAGCGTTCAGGTAGTTTCCGGCCGCGCAGGGCTCGAACTACCCTTCTTGTGTTTTGTCTAATAGAATCCTAGGAACACACAGCTGCAGGGCCAAGATCTCGAGGGTTAGGCAAACATTCAACAAAGAACGATTGTCCTGAACTTCGAACATTCTCCGTTGGATTGCTTCAAAGTTCCACACTTCCTTTACACAAGTGAAATTACGCTACGAGCGGCAAATTTTGTATGTGTCTACGTACGTAATTCGTTTTTCGTGATCTTTCTTCACTTTCTGCTTCAAAAAAGGCAGTTGGGAATCTTAACACAAACTTGAGCAGATACTCGCTCGCCAGCATAGCCTAGCTCTTTCAGCTAATATGTTAGAAGACAGCGATTTCAGAACAACTGCGAACTATATCATGCTTGGTTTATGGTCGAGGACCCAAGAGTCGAAATGAGCCGGGTTGAGCTTTGATTGTTCGGGCCGGTATGTGGTATGCGCAAAAGATAAAGGGGGCGGGGTTCATGTACGGCGTTATGCGAACTAGTTTATTATACGTACATGCATTTGGTATTGTTGTCAACATAAATACTCAAACATGAGGACCTTTAGGGCAAGTTCTTTTCGAGTGCTCGTCAGGGATTTGTGAGGAGCTTTTCCCTCTACACTCCTGAGAATGATAGCAAGAGGGCTGCAGTATGGCAGGCTACATTCTGAAACAATCACATTCGGTGAAAATGTCGCTTTCAGCAACCTGTACTCCACGTTGTTGAGTGAACTAGGCGACTACGCCTATCCACCACGCTTCAACCAGACAACCAGCCGGAATGAAAGTGACATCGTGGTGATATCTCCAAAAGTGGTCACCTGCTAATGCGCCCCCTGTTTCTCCTGCTTGACGATTTTGTGTTGGCATGCATCCTGCCTTTTTTGCTTTTACAAACCATTTCCTATAGACCCTTTCACTGTTTACAAACCCAGGTCCTTGATGACATCTGGTTTCATTCACCGATGTGCCTTTATAACATCTGTGGGCAAGAACAGCTTTAAAAAATATCCAAACTGATTTTCTACAGCTTTGTTCCCCTATATGGCAAAATATGTTCAAATAAATGTTTTTCTGCGCTACAAAAAAAGCATAAGAGATTTTGATAAACTGTACGCACGTTTATTTTGTCTGAAAAACTAGAGAAAGACTTTCTTTTTCCTTGAAAAAGTATTGAAAACGTGTTGTCAGTTTCGACGTTAGAAGCTCCTAATTGAGATGACTGGAAGTCTCTTGGGGTACAACTCTTGCAATCGTGAAACCGTATATTGTGGTGTAGAAAGGTTAGGCCTAATCATTTGAAGCGACCTATAGCTTTACATCGTTCGACCATCAAAGCTCATTTCTCTGGTTTTGGTCTACAAAAACAGAGTAGCACATATTGGGAAGGTCATCGACTAGAATGTCTGTCTTGCTGCTTTATTACTAGTAGCACTGATCGTTAACTACTAGGATAAACACGTTTTCCAAGACACGTTGTCTTCTGTCCCATAGCTATCTCAGCATAAGCAAAAAGGGCAATTTGTAATTCAGTAATTTCTTTAACTCACTAAATGTCGGGGACGCAACTTGCGACTACTGCAACGTTTGATTATCAGAGGGACTACGAAAGCAACAAATTTGAAGTCCATATGAAGAAACGCTGGCGGCTCACTCATATTGTGAACCGAATAACGTTGCTCCACTCGCTCACTCACTCACTCACATGCAGACACACGCACACAGACATACAAAGACACACACACACACTCACTCGCTTATTTATTTAGCAAACATGGCTGCTGCCGTGAGTGGATCGAGTGACCATCGTCCTGTTTACGGCTTTAACGCAAAGTCTGAGGTATATGCTGCACACGTAGCAATCTATGACCTGTTTGTCGAATCTCCCTCTATAGAAAAGCGCGTGAACTCGGGTGACCACACTCTGTAAATCAACTTAGGACCGGTGGCGCGCAACGCGACTTCGGCGAGAGACCAGGCAAGGGTGATGCCTTTTAAGGCACACCTCATGGGTCTTTTCGCCATCCCGCTGGTGACAGGGAAGTAGTCTCTGCAAAGCTGAACCTAAGTGGTAAAGTGGCTAAACATAAGTGGTAAAATAGAAGCAAATGTAGCCTGCGTTAGTATGCTTGCTTGAAATACGAGCGCATAACGTATACACAAGGACTGACTACGACATAGACAAGCACGTACTACCAACTGAAACTTTAATCGGAAAATTTTGGCATACAACCCATGAAAGTTTAATAAGCACATACGATAAGAGCGCACCCCAAACGAAGCATAACAAAACCGATAAAAATATAACTATTCCTGGACTAGGGAGCCCTCAAACCTTAGGGTGATACCGAGCCTCGCTCCGAACACTGTTTCAAAATAAACGTTTATTTCTCTCTTTCTGCTTAATCTTACCAAAACCTTACAGCCTTACAGCGATTCCTTAATGCCTATGGCGCCCGCGACTGTCCAAAAGCGCCATCTCCTTATCGGACAAAGCTATTGACTTTTAACACCCGCAAATCGAGCTGTCACGCGCTATGTTTGCAGCCTCAGTGGTGATCTTTCTGCGCTCATATTTGTGTTTGTCAACCACAATTGTGCTATCGAACTCAACTTTGCATCCATATCTGCTGACATGTTAGGCAAGAGAAGCAGGTTGCGTTGCAATCGTCGCACGCGCACTCACACAATCTGTCGTTTAGACACCTTCCAGTTTGTCCAAAGTAACAGGTGCGGCACGTATGCGGGATGACTTTTGGCAAACAGGAACTCATCGATCTATTCGGCAAGCCCACTAAGCACCGTCGTGCTGCGCAGAAAGAAGTCGCGTGCTGTCTCCACTCCTGCACTGAGTAATACGTGACGTGCATACAAGATCTGGTCATCCTCTGCCGGAAGATTGAAGACAAGATGCCTGAATCTGAAAAGGTCACGAACTTCCTCAAAGGAATCGCGGATGACGCCTTGAGTCTCCTCGTGTATTGATGCTCATCGACTGTGAACGACGTCATCACTGAATACAGACACGTTGAAGAAGCAAAATGCTGTCGTATTGCTCCGCATTTTCGGCGTCTTGCCAACGCTGCTGCAACATTTACCAGTGAGGATGCCCATTCACCACCAGTGTCAGCTGCTTCCAAGAGCACTGTACGCATTGTCCGCAACAAAATCGAGGCCGCATCTTCAATCCCTGACCAAATAACTGTGCCTGACGATTCTCGCACAACGATTTCGTTCAAGACCGTTGTGCGCCAGCTACTGGCCGACGCTGGACTTCAGGTGGTCTGCTCCGCTAACAAACCTGACTGTCGACTTCACAGTGCACTTGATATGTCCCGCGGACCGTACCATGTCCTGGGAGTTGGCGGGCATGAGGCGCGATTCTCTCCAGCCGTCCCGAAGGCACGGAGGGAGCGTATTTCAAGGGGTTGGTGGGGCCCGCTCTTTTCTCCGCTCGGCGGCGCTCCCGCAGAGGCTTGAAAAGGCTGCTGCGCTGTTGATGCAGCTTGTATAAGGCGAAAAAAAAAACTGTTTAGCGCTTTTATATAACCACGCGCTCGTTAGGAGATTTCGGGCCAAAGGGTAGGAAAGGAAATGTCAATGCTGGGGCGTATATATCCTCAAATGGCTTTTCAAAATTCTTTGCTTTTGATTTGCGCCACACATATTAGAGCACTTAATATTGCGATGCCTCTGCAAGACATCCGCACGTGCGGGAACTTTACTATACTTAGAGGTTTGCGAGCTGTACAGTATGGTGGGTCACTTTATAAGAAGGAGAAAGGATGGCAGGCCAATCCTCCAGTGAAGTCAGAAGAGCACCGCATTTTGCGCTTTCGGGTTACACTCGATTGAATAGGTGAATTTGTCTTTACTTTCATAGAACTGACGTTCGGTGTGAGAGCTAAAGCAACGTCTACTAGTGTTTGACCAGCCACCGCCCCGTCTTATTCGGAATGGACCCACGTTGACGCCCAGTGGCACACCTTCATCTGGACAACTTAGTTCATGATTGCGACTTAAACCTTATGGTAGCTTAAGCAGCTAACATACATACGCCTGGGAGCAGCATATGTTTAATCCCGTGTAAAGACTGCGTCAACATGAACACAACAAACGCCGCGCTCGTTGGTGTCATATCTTTTGAGCCTTCGAAGGAATCGCCCCACCAATGTTCACCAGACCGGTTCTCCCTTGAGTGCATGTTTTTTTTTCGCATGCTTTTCATTCATACTTTTGTAGTGTCTTTGTGAAGGAAAAACCCCTTATCGTAGACAGGATGAGCAATTTTGCTGCACCTGATTGTGACACCTCTCCAATATCTCGAAGTATTGCAACATCTAATGGAGCTGAAAAAGCCATCGACCGGCCGTTTGCCTTCTTACTCAAGTCCTGGTCCCGATGGTATTACCACGAAGTTGCTGCAGCTCACTAAGTTTCACTCAGCGCTTACACTTGCGCTCATTTTCCAACAATCATTAGACACCACCCAAATTCCTGATGACTGGAAACTTGCTTATGTAGTGCCGACATTTAAAAAGGGTGACAAGAATGAATTGGCAAATTATCGCATATATTTATATATACCACTTGCAAATTATTTAACATATTCTGTCCTGTCATGTAATGAAATACATGGCTAAAAATAACATTCCATTTTCCACCCAACATGGTTTTCAACGGGAATGCTCTTGCGAGACACAGCTTTTCGAACTAACTACCGAAATTCATAAGAACATGCGTGTAAATTGTGTATGAGCAAGTGCTTTTTGTAAACGCATTTTTTTCTTTTATTGATTTTTCCGCATTTGTGGATAAATTGTACATATGTTGTTTACCGGCTCTTTTTTTTCTTTCATGAAGTTTTTTTTTCTCTTGCACATTCTTGACTGACTGCGCATAGAGTCCATATACACTAATGATTGAACACCGCTGTTTTCCTTTATTTTATGGCAAGTGTTTTGCGTTCATTGTAAAAACATATTTTGCCCCCCCCCCCCCATGTAATGCCTTCCGGCCTTTTTGGTAAATAAAATAAAAATGCAAATGAAATGACGCAGGGCTTCACTTCGCCGCTCCCAGACGGCGATACCACTCCGCCAACCAAGATCTCTGTGACAGGGAGATGGTTTGAGAGATATAAAGCGCGTTTGTGGGCCCTGCATTTGCGTCGGTAGCGCAGTGGATATATCACCTGTCACATAATGCCACTGCCAGAGGACGTGGGTTTTACCTCCAGGTCATCTGTATGAACAAATATTTTTCGCACGCTTGCTCGTTCTTTGATTTATGGATCCTAATCACTACTAGCCATTCACCATAAAATCAGCCATTAATTTCACGCAAATTGTTAATTTTCATAAAGGATAAGCAAGAAATAGATCGCCACGAGAGCAAAGAAAACTTTAAGAATAAGTGCACTATATAGAATAAAACAAAAACTCGTAAGCCAATGGCCTAATCAGAAAAATTCTGAAGTATAAAACATTGATAGAGAATAATGATAACAGGGAATTTTTGCGCCAACAAGAAATTCGTAAATGGCTAAGCAGACGTTCCTGTTGTTGAATCCCAGCAAGAACGCTACCATAGAAAGTATGTTTCAGAATTGAGAGTAGTACTTAAGTTTTTAAATAACTTTTAAAAATGCCTTTTCTTTGGGTAGTAAAAGATGTTGCGTTAGCGAGAATTGTTCAATCTATTGATGCTCTTGGCTGTAGTAGCACATAGGAGGTGTGCAATACGGCATCGCAATTTCGTATTAGCCACTTTTAGTTTTTGTGTGGGACACTGTTTGGTATTTCAGATGAAAGAAAGATGGTCATATTCTGGCACAGATAAGTTCATGATCCTGACATCTTGAAGTAGAGAAATATTGAAATCTAGGCTTTGAAATAAAAGCTGCGTCATTCACAATGAGCGAAACGTTTCTCTTGTGACTTTTATTGTTACGTGTTCGGGTGCATGTTACCAACGTCACTTTCGTAATGAAAATCACGGTGACAATGTCTTCGCAAACCCTTGCAGAAAATACTTTCGAGTTAAAATCAACAGCAGTTTTTTTTTTTCATTCACAATGCAGAAAAATTATATTCATATTCGTATATTCAATCTGCTCACGAGCATACCTATCAAGCTTTTTTTTCTCGGAAGCATAACATGCGTCTAAATTACGGAGCCGCAGCAGTCAATCTTCTCACGATGCATTATGGATATAAGCCCCGAACGGGCCATTTACATGTAAATTTGAGTGAGCTATCTGTGATCGTTTTCTGAATAGCAACATCCGCTTCCAACGCACACAATGTCGTATTGGCCGAGCTGCCTTTCGGAGCTTCTGGTCGACTTGACGCGTGTGATATTTCGACGAGCTTGAAAGTGATTGTGAAGCTGAGGAAGGGAATGGAGCGAGAAATAATACTCGAGCTAATGTAAACACAGTGAGAATTGACAGTCAAGAGAATTCGAAGGTTGTGGGAAACAGAACAAAAAAATATCACCGCTCAAGCGTTGAGGACAAATGCCTAAACAGCGAAAGCTAAAACGTTCGGCCCGATTGTTTAGTAGTGGGTTCCACCTCACGCTGCAATAAAGCCTTTCACAATAATCAGTTGCACGTTCGTGCTTCTTAATGATGTCATATAGACGTTTAGCTTGAATTTACCGCAGTCTTTAGTTCACATGTCGCACATTGTGCCTCCCATGATCATGGTCATGGAGTAGTGTAATGAACGGTTAAGTTCGTTTGGCAATGTGTTAATCACAGTAGTTTTTCTTCAACAACAGGCAGTCAGAGACGTCGCACTTGAGAAACTTCCCTCGAAAGGGGGCCCCCGCCCCATTAAACGCCATTCACCAATCGTAACGTTGACGCTGTTGTGCACGCAACGCCTTTTGTTCAGCGCGGCGTTGTCGCAAACGTTGATATCACGAATTTATTTCGGAAGCGGGGATTGCAAGATCCGCCCGCCACCGACTCTTGGATTCCCGCTCGAGCTTTAGCGCATATTGGAAGGCTACTAGATTATTGGTACCCAGATCCTGCCGGCGATTGGCCTCCCGGGCCTGTTTTTAGGCCCGGACTGCACCATCGGACCGGCGGATGCGAGCTCTCTCAAGTTTTCACTGCCGGCGCTTTTCTAGAGTTGTCGGTGGCTCACCCATGTGGAAGGTCTAAATAGAAACTGATGCGCGCGCTCTCGGCGTCCCTGTTGCGACGGGATTGACGGCGTCACTCACAACGCAGCCAATGGCATGCGTGCCTATGTACCACGCTGAGAATGACGTAACTGATACTACAGCCAACGGAGACCACTCGTGAAACCGATGCCGATCTGGTTTTTGTTTATCCTAGCTATATACAACTTTCTCTGTAAAAAGAACAAACGTCGTATGAGCAAAATGTGCTAACAGGGGAAGTAGTCTTGATAACTAGCCATAACCGTTGATGGAATAACGGCACACTAGGATGGAAGCACTTGGATCAAAGAGTGAGACTCCGTTAAGAGTCATTGCGCACTTGGCATTAGCGGATGACCGCAACGCCTTACTTATGGAAGGGTGGGGTAGAAGGAGGATCAAGGCTTCGCGGCGGGAGTGCAGGCCGTTACTGCCGTCCGCCTTGTATATACGGCGTGGTAGTGGTCGTCGTCGTTGTTAGCTGAGACAAAGAGCATAGCCAGCCGCAGAGCATAGCTTCTGCGGCTGGCGGGAATAACAACGCGTGTAGCCGAGCAGCAGGTCTCGCCATTGCGTAAATGCGTCACGTTCGCCCGTAATCGCCTCGAGACACATACGGCCGCCGTAAAGGCATGAGAAGTGAAAGGTGTAAATCAGGTAGAAAAACACAGGAAGAGAGTAGCGGCCAGAAAAAAAAGATAAATAAAAATAAACTGCCGCCTGCTACACCTTGTTTCTTTTTCTTTTGACGAAGCCTCTTTCATTTGTTTTTCCTTTGTGTTTTCGTTTCTCGATTTCTCTTCCTTGCACAGCTCAAGGCGCGCCCCTTCATGAGATTCCTGAAAAAAGGAAAGAAGCCTTTCTATTTGTTTGGATTTTTGTGTGGCTGTGTGCCTTTCAAACCTTCAAGCTGTTTTGTTATTCGCGTTACATTTATTTTTTAGAGGAAGTGAACAGCACACTTAAGGTTTCTGCTTCAGAATACGCAAATTTATTACGGGGGTGGCGGGTTCAAGGACTTTTGCTGCAAAAGAAAGGGAACTGCGTCTTCATCGTTTAAATTGGAATTTTCTCCGACTTTTATGAACCTAAAGTATTTTGAAAGTGTATTCAGCGTTGGTGCTGCCACACTGAACTAGTTTATCGTGAAATATGGCGCTCCTTGTTCACTGCATACTCAGATTGATCGTCTCCGAAACACGCCATCTCAGTGCGCGCCGAGCCGTGTCTGGTATACGGGCTCCGTGCCTGTCAAGCCCGTTCCCCACTTTTCACGGTGAAGGGAGCTCTTCTCGAACCGTGGCCGCTTTCGAAGCGATTGTTCGTTCCGGAGTACTGTCATTATACGATATCTTTGATTCTGCCGCTGCACGAAGGCCGCTTCTATTCGGTGGAGACAATGTTCCAGCAGTGTGCCTGCTGTATATTTCTTTTTTTGTTCGGAGACTACCAGATATCTTACCGTCGTTGCACTTTAGAAGAAAAAAAAAAAGGAATGGCCGGTGCTCCCGTATTCGACAGTATAGATGAAAGCAGGTAGTGGAAAACGGCTTAGCAGATAGGTGGGGCATGACCAACATGTTCGCAAGGCCGTCCGCCACCTTACCATTACACACATTACTTTGCAATGACCCCTGCAGATGCCAATGTCTCTCGTTAAGTGTGTGTGATAACTGATACAAAGAAAAAGAAAAGCAGAGATGCCAGAACAAACATGCGAGGCCATACGTAAAGTGTCGATGCTGTGTTTGCCGATACCGATATTGCGTATACATAGGGTGTAATGGCTGGCGATATGTGTAAAGAACCATGTGCGGGAACATGAATTTTTGGTAAAAAACAAAAATAACGTGCCTCTACCGGCCCATTGCGTGGCCAGACATGTGCACGTGGCCACACGAAATTAAGATCCTGGAAAGAAGCGCTGATACCTAGGCAAGAAGGCTACTGAATGCCTATGGCATCAAGAACAAAGGCATGCGAAGTGTATCATAGGCACTGTGGTATATTTATTTAATATCAATAATAGACAGTTAGATTTGATGCTTGATTAGCGACGCAGCGGCGGCATGCACGCGCAGGGAGTCATTTTTGTGGTGTATTTTCCGGAATAAAGTCAGTTGATGTTTAGTGCTCGCCCTGTGGTCACTGTGTTGCTCTCTTCTCGGTATTTTTTTCGTTTCAACTTTCGCGCTGAAAAATATATTCTATCATGCAAACCAACCTGCTTGACAGGAAGGTTTATTTTTATGAATCAACACACGCGTCGTTGTGCGGCCTTCTTTTCTCGACATTTCACCAACAGCGTGAGACCGTGCTGTGCCGTCTCTAATTAACTATTTATCCATCCCTTTTTTACTCTTTTTTTCTCTATCTCTTTTATTTCTAACATTCCCCCTTTAAACCAACCCAAGCGTAGCCCACCAAGCCAGGCTTGGCTAACGTCCATTTCTTTTCTATACACGCTTCTCTGTCTATCTCTCTTATTTTACAACGTACCAAGTTGAACCAGATGATATGTTGCAGGTTAGAGTTGCGTTTAAATTGAATAATTGCGGCAAGATTCCCGAGACACGTGAAGCGCTAAACGCACATTTTACGTGCAGATGAACTATGGTGCACGCATTCGCTCATCTGCATTTACCTTTCGCGTGTTACTTAGAGTGGTATCCTGAGGTAAACACTACAGCACCTTCCGGGAACCTCGAAATTCAAGCGATAACTAACAAATTAGCAGATACCACGTACCTTGGGAATCAGCAATATCTGAAGCACGTTTAGAGATACCAACAGCAACGTGAGTATTAGCGACACCAGAAGCGATAAGCGGATACGAAGCTCTGGTGCCTCGCTCGTATACGGCCGTCCTGGACACTTCTACACAAATAAACTACAGTGGATAGGCCCTAACTACAACTGACGCTAACCCGGCATGACGGCTGTGTCGTAGTAGTATTGTTCATAAAATTTGATAGCCAGCACTGCAACCAACATTGAAGTTTCACGAACATAAGTGTCTGTTTGAAAAGTAGTTAGGGTCTGTTTGAAAAGGTATTCAAAAAGAGTGGCTCTGTGGTATAATGCTTGATGACCACGCATAATGCATGTGTTAGATTCCCGCTGAAACCTTGACACTCATTTGTTGCATTCGTTGGGTCAGCGCTGCTAAATTCTGGTTTTCCTTAGCGCTCACGCATTTAAATTGCCGATGTGTGTTCTCCTCGTTCCTGGGTAGATAGTAAGTGTCAATCACCTGTGGCACATACCCTCACACTAATGACAAACACCCGCCCGTGCGCATTGGCAATGTCCGGCGAGAAGTGTTTTACGACGTACACGACGGAATTGCGACATTATTCATGTCGTGACCAGCGCGTCATTTTCGTCAAATAGTCTTATCCTTCCATACTAATTTTGGTTCACGCCAAGTTAAGGGGGTAATCATGAGGAAACCCAGACTTAAGCGGATAGATAGATAGATAGATAGATAGATAGATAGATAGATAGATAGATAGATAGATAGATAGATAGATAGATAGATAGATAGATAGATAGATAGATAGATAGATAGATAGATAGATAGATAGATAGATAGATAGATAGATAGATGTTAAAGTGCTTGCAGTACACAATCACTGTGGCAAAGAAATGCTTCGAATTTAATATACAAACCCCAGTCTACACGTGCTGCTCAACAACTGCATACATGTATTCAACTCACCACCAATGTACTATGTCTATTGTCGTCACCGCTGCGGGAATGTGTCGTGAATTGCCGCTGCGTGCCATTTCAGCCATTTTGAAGCTGATAGCTTAGCAATCACTTATTACTTATAATCACTGACCAAGCATTGTCTTGTTTAGCCCGTGTTCTGCGAAAAACAGCAAGACTTTGTGAATAGACTGTATACGTGTTATACACCACCGCATAACCCACACTCCAGTGAAGCGTCGCGAACGCTAGCCTCCGAGGCGGTGGTGAACTGTTTTAAAAATGGCAGCCATCTACATAAATCTGGTGTATAAAAGAAGTGTAAGAGAACTACAGTGACACACGCGCAGCAGTGCTTCAGCGAATGCTAGCACGCTTCTGTAATGCCTGCGAATGTAGTGTCTTAGTGTCGTTTAAAATACTATTTGTAGAGACGAGCCACGTGTCATCTTATGCGGGACATTGGGAAGCCGCGACGAAAGCTCACGCGCACTTCGCTGTTGTGCCAAGAAATATTCACTGAACACATGGAGCGAGAAATATTGAAGAGAAGCCCTGACGTCATTTCTGAAACCATTTCGAAACCGGCACCGTCTCTTAGCGGACTCGGCAGATAAGCACTTCGCGATTTCCACCGCATGGCGGCCAGGAAAAATGCGCAGTGCCCAGCTGTCGTGTATGCTCGGTGCGCATCGCGTGCACTGCCGAAGGTAGGTGGTGTCGCTTTTCACGTATGCTCGCTTCATTGTTGATCACTAGTACTTGGTATTTGCACATGGAGCTCTTGGCGGTGCGCTCCGTTGGTTCTTACTCATTATGTTCACTGAAGACACAAGCGAATTTTTATTTTTGGTGTCGTAGGCATATCATCGCGTTCTTAGAAGTGTTTCCGTACATATACAGAGAAGGGCACTAAGCAACTCTTGTTTTCATCGAACTACGTGTGTATTTACTGTGCGGGGTGCGCTCGCCGCCTTTTAATTGTGTTCACACTGGAATTGGAAACTTTACGTGCACGATCGCGTGTATGGAACAGTGCTATCTTCTTTTCGACGTGAAGTTAATCTAAGTGCTATGTAGTGTTTCACTGAATAGCTACTAAGCAGGCTGTTAAAATCGTTCAGTGCAAAACTAACACCACAAATTCGAGCAAAGAACCGGTAACCGGCCTGCAGACCGCGAAATCGGGCTACGAGTAAGGAAAAAAAAAAGCCTTTCGCCCAGCAGAACGCGTAAGTCACTGCCAGGTTTGTTGGAATACGATGATGCGAGGGGCCTAATGTTTTTTTTTTTTTTTCGTTACGGCAAGTATCGGTGCGTTCTGTGCACGAACACACTCCACAAAATAATTACAGCACGCGGCACTCCAGACCTTCTACGCACGAATAGTGTGGGAGACGTGTGCTCGCAACATTCTATAGCATGCAAACCATGCAATACGCTCCAAGTTTACGCCGGGACTAAAAGTCCGCGCAGAAGCGAACCACTATGGAAAGCACACCGCGGAGCGTCTGCTGTTTTCTTTGACCCATACCGGTTGGTTTACCCCATAAATTTGACGTCACTTTCACCCCACTTCTTCAATGCATCGGGATATGATAGGACCTCTCCTCAGTATCTCCTTGCTCCATGGCCAAACATTTTCTAGCGTTCGACTGCAACGTGCTGGCCCTGAACATTCCACACTTTTTCGTGAACTCGCTGTTTGCTGTAACAGTAATCTACTTGTGGATGCTGGTTTCCCTCTCTCATTCTCTCATCTGATTAAGCTCCTTCATAAGGCAATACAGATGTAAACGATTACTTGACCTGTTAATAATTCTTTAGGCCACTCATTCAAAGACAAGCATTCTTCTGTTGTGATTACTAGTGGAAAAGAAATGAGTTTCTAGGAGGATTGCGTGTCTCTTCTTTTTGAAGACATAAATGAAAGAACATTCTTCAATAACTGTCATCGCCGTGTAATGCCTAATAAGTAAATGAAGAATATAGTAGGTTAGATTTTGTGTACTGTAGTTAGTACTAAGCGTATCTTTCTTGAAGAGGATGTTTCGCGAATTATGGCTTTGGTTTGGATCGTTAAATTTCTTCAAAAACTGATTTTAGTTAAATTTCTCTTCACAATGTATGAATATTGCTTATTTTCTGTATTGAATATTACTAATGACTAGCAGTCGATGCTTCCCGAAAAAAGAGGCCGTGTTGAAACTAAAAAGCTGCACTTCAGTTGTTCGCATAGGTCGTTTTTGTAGTAAATATCATTAGCTGGGTTACCTCTTGTCGTGGTTCCTCATATCAGAAAGAAATAGCGAAAATGTGATTGTGATGTTGCGTATTAAATCTGTCTTTTTAACCATACTGGTAACAAGTGGCGTAAGCTGCAGGGTCTACCAACTGCTCGAGAGATGTTTTTTTGTAAGTAATTTATGTGCACAGATCAGTTTAAATATTCTTGAAAAAACACAGCAAGGAACTTGAGAGACGAAAAGCGTTCAATAGGCTGTCTCTGGTGGCTAATAATATTTTTATACAATAATAATTAAAACATTAAGCGTACAACCAATGACCGTTGGCCAGCATTGGTTCACTTCTGTTTCTCTGAAAAGTGAAACTTGATTGGATATTACGATAAAATATGTGTGAGAAATACTGCATTATTGGGATAAAAAGTGAGCCAAGTTTTGCAGCCTAATCAAGCCAGCTTCGTGGAATATGCTTGCATGGCTAAGCAGTCCTGCTCCCGAAATTAATCAAGCCAAACCTCAAAGGTTAATTTCGGGCGCTGGACAGAAGGGAGCGGCTGCCCACATGTTGTGTGCTTTTACACTCGGTTATAGAGAAGAATGGGAAGGAAGTGGGTGAGCTAATTAAGACGTTTTCAATTAGCGGCTATGTGCACCCTCCTTGCAACCATACTGCAGACTGCGTGTGTGCACGGGTTCACGTGCACACACGCATGCTCACAAACGGCAGCGTGCGCAATTAGTATTTAACATATCTCTACATTCCTATCGGTCTTCGCGGTGCCGCTCAGCCCACTTCAAGTGCAGTATACGCTCGCTTCGGCCGTGCGTTATAATCATATAATATTTTAGGCGCATTATGTACCGACGTCTTTCTTCAGGCAAAAAATACGTTTCTCCCTGTAACTCCTTATTTCTGTAGTTCTTTGTCCTTTTGGTCTGCCGCGATGGATGTAGGGCACCACGGAAAACGACTCGCTTTGATAGGCTTGTTATGGAACTGGGACTATGGAACTGGGACAATCACCCACAGTCAACATGCATGGAGTACTAATCAAGCTATCAATCGAAATCTGAGGCATGTAGAAAGTTCTGTGGAACCCATGCAGTCCTAACACCTGGTTAGCCTAGTGCGGTACCCTCCTGGTATACTTTGTACATACCTAATGAAATGATCATAGTAAGGCAACAAATAATGTCAGTGGCTTAGCTCAGCTATGCCAGGATATACGCAGCTTTAGCAAAGGTTCAGCTTATTATTCCTAGCTTTCCAGATATCATGCTTACAGCTGTTTCAATGACACACACACGGTATACGTATTATGTGGCACATGTATATTTATTTTGCCGGGCAACTACTTCGGGATCCGATGAGTTAAGCTCCTCCGCTCTTCCGTACCGTTGAGCACTCTCCTTCTTTGTGGCTCTCTCCTTCTTTATGCACTCTCTTTCTTTGCACTCTCCTTCTTTATGGCTATACCACAGTGGCAAACGCCAGTCAGAGGTGCTATCAAGCGACTCCAGCGCAGTGTCAGATGGCGACTGCACAGGGAAGGCGCCCGAATCGGCGTCCATATGTCTACCAAGGCTATGACGGCACTCCTCTGGAAAGCGCACACCGGCGGCGGCGAGTCGCGCGCGGCCGCGGCCGAGTGCGAGGAAGGTGCCGACTCCGGTGCGTGACACCACTGATCGTCTGCGTAGTGCATCGAATTGCGCGCACGCGGGCGGCGAGCCGTGCGCGGTGGCGGCGGAGTATCATTGAGCATGCGCAGACCAGTGCCACGCAAAATTGGCTCAGCGAGGCCAGTGTAGCTAACGCTACAAAAAAAAAAATACGCAGGAGCAGCGCTTAAAGAGCAAGTCAGTTTTACTTGTTTCGGGGTATACCGAAACCACTGCTTGTCAAAACTAAAGTATACTTTAGTTTTGACAAGCAGTGGCCATTGCTCAGCGTGTAATGTTTTTTTTGTTTCTTATTTCATAGCATGCGTTATTTCTCAGTATATGACACACACAAGGTCCCTTTACTGTGCAGCGATGTTGTAGTGGTTACGGCGCTCAGCAACTGACCGCACTGTTGCAGGTCCGATCCCGGCCGCGACAGTCGCATATCGGTGAAGGCGAAATGCGAGATGCCCGTGTATATAGACTGAGGTGTACACGCTAAAAAACTCTAGATGTACGACAATTCAGGAGCCCTCTACTGCGCCGTCTCTTATAAGCATACCTTGGCTTTGAAACGTTAACCACAAAATGATTGCTGCGAGAGCCCTGCCCAACGGGGAATCGGCCCCATGAAAGTGCAGCTTCCATTCCTATAAAAAGTATCGCCATATCGAAAGCTTCATTTGCCAAGTGTTGCTGTTCGTTGGTGGATTTGTTCATCAAAACTCCTGCCACTAGGATCTTGCGAAGTTAGGTATTGCGAGGTTCCGATGCACCAATACATCGAATAAGTGTTTTATAGCCACTCGCTACAGCATTACCCAGCTAACACAATGTGATTGCCTGAGCAACGAATGATGCTTTATATATTAAGGATGTAAAAACAGCGCCAAAAAAGGAGAAGGACTGAAAAGGGAGACTACACAGAAATAGCCCAACTTTCTCTTTTAATGCAGAATGATGCTTCTTTGCTTGGGCGGTCACAATGTGCAGTGCTTGGTACCCGGCTGCACAGCCGGCTAGTTTTAACTTATTAACTGTTCAGCGCGTAGTATCAAGTGCTCGCTCGAAATATGCGGTAAAAAACAGTAAGCTTGACAGAATAGTCACTAACGTACACTTATGTGCTCAACCAGACGAAAACTTAGTTGTGAAAGATCACGTTATACGCATGAAACGAAGCGAAAACATGGGAAAAGCCACCTAAGAAGAAGTTTTAGGTAATTTAACGTTTATATGGCCTCTGTCATAGCCTTAAAGAAGAGTAACAGGCGCGTTAACTTTGCACCATACAACTTAGTACAGTCATACCATTAAAATTCATGCTTTTATGCATTAAGATGCCCAGTGCATGAGGAAAATTGGTCGATTTTTTTCTTATGTGAATGAACTCGGCTTGTCAGATTGTGAGCAGCGCGGTGTTTACCAGAGCAGCAGTGAAGTGCAACCGTATAGGTCCGAATTCCTTTTCCCACTTCTACTACGAGTTCTCATTGCACGAGACGTGGCTGCAGCTCAAACTTCAGGTGCATGTTGATCTTATAACTGGACAGTGATGACAATACCACCTAGTTTTACTCCCCAAAGCCATCTTATGATTATCAGAGATGATTATCAGTGATGCTCACGTAGAGGACCCAGAAATTTTCACCGTCTGGTATTATTTAACGTGCACTGATATCATACACAAGCCTCCAGCAGTTCACGTATACGTTGAAATCCAACCGTTCTAGCCGGCAGTGATTCCGCTGCAATTGCCTCAGCAGCTGTGCTCCGTAACCACTGATCCATCTTGGCGCACTCCAGCTACTCACTCCTGAGGAGATCCAAGAAATGTTATTTCGCCTAAGGCTACTAAATGAATGGGTATAACGTTTTGCATTCCAAGATGCCGGAGAAAACTGCTGTCCTCTTTTGAGCTCCAGAAATTTGAAAGCCTGCCTTCCGCAGGGGCCCTTAACCAGATGATTTGCCGTCTTTATTGAAGACATTGGGCTTGTTTTATTGTTTTATTTGGAGAGTGTGACTCGTTTTACCTTTTCCTGTCTGGTAACCCCGTAACTGTGCCTCATCATATGTCCGCACAAAGACAGAGCGCTGGTGTTCGTTGCAAGCCACACCCACCTCCAATGACGTCATGTGACCGGTCTGCTTCAATCCTTCGACACCGTCATCCTACAATATTCAGTGGCGTTGGCGATTCCGATATCGAAGACTACCTGGCAGAGTAAGAACGTGTTAGGGCGCATAAAAAGTGGGTTAACGGTAGCACTATGACGAAGGTCATCGCCAATGTTGGTGATGTGGCGAACTTGAAGTTCAACAACCAAGAAATCACTTTGACTGCCAAATCGACTCTAAAAAACAAAAAAAAACAATCTCCGGTTCGCAGCCGTGCGGAATCATCACGCTGAACATTGCCTCTATGTCTGCTGGACAGCGCATATTGCAACGTTCGCTTCTTTAGCTATTTCAATGCAACTGGCATAACTCCTGCCTTGCATGAACCGCGCCCAATTGCCTGGCAATCTTCTAAATCATTTCTGAATGTTCACATTGGCTTGAACAATCTGGAAGCAATGTGGCCACCAGCCGTAAGGCTCATATTTCCGATGCCGGAAGTGTAGAAACCGTCGCACCTTATCGCACATCTGATTATTGACGGCGCTGACGCTCTGTTCGCCGCTGTCAGTGTGTATATATATATATATATATATATATATATATATATATATATATATATACCGGCTTCTTCAACGTCCCGAGCACTTGAGAGTAAACGTATGTTTGTGTGTGTGTGTGCGTGCGTGTGCGCGTGCGTGCGTGCGTGTGTATATCTGTGTGTTCAATAAAGAGCCTAATTCTGACGGATATTGTAAAACTCAATGATATATAGAAAATTTGGTACAAATTCACAGCAGCAGTGAAACAAGGCAAATGACACGAGATGGTGAGCTGAAGAAACACTAGCAGCAGCCCCCCCCCCCCATCCCCCCCCCACCCATTAAAAAAGAAAAAAAAACCGTGCGTTGGTGAAACGCACAGCGAAATTTTTCAGTCGCGAAGGGCGCTAATTTCGCTAGAGTGCCGTCCATTCTTTCCCGGCAATTTTTCTACAACAGGTCAACCATGACTGAAAGAACGGTCACGGGTCCTCGGTCGTATTGCTGTCACAGCGGAGTTCTTGAAACAACGCATACGGCGCGTTCATTCGTCAGTGCGTGCGTGGCGGTACCGCTAAAGTTTTCGTGTGTCGCCAGGGTCCAGCTGACCATGACCGGCGGACGTGTGTGCGCCGGTCATGCCGGTCGGTTAAATTGCGATCACGCTCATGATTACAACACTGCAGGCAGGCTTCACACCTTGTGCCACTGGGAACGCCCGCTGCGGAAAGGAAAGACGAGTGGAAGGCGGGTAAGAAAATGACAACAGAACGGACCAGCTAAAAGCTGGAAAGAGAAGGTTAACGCAAAAAAAGAAAAGCCAAAACTGAAGCGGGCGTTCACCAAAGTGTAAATGAACGAAGTGCTAATCGGAAAAAAAGGAAGAAAAAGCAGCAACGTCCGAGGAGCCGCGGAAATTACATCGTCGGAAAGTGTAGGCGCGTCGCAGCGTAACGAAGTCCTCACTTATATTTGCTTTTGAACGCTTTTGTTATGTCCACGCCAGAGTCTGTATCAAAACCCGGAACTTCGTTTTGTCGCCACATTTGCTCACCCTCTCGGCTCGTTCAACTGGAATAGCCCATTTTTTATTTTGTGCCGACGTGATTTCTATTCATTGACCTTTTCCGCGTGGTTAGCCTGGTTCGCAGCCGCCTCAACTCAGAGGCACAACATCGCCCGAGTTAAAATAATGCTGGTCATAGACAGCTGCCCGTTGTCACTACATCGCGAAGGGGAATTCGGTCGCGTCGGTGCGTTTTCTGCTTAGGGGAGCAGGCGACATTCTGTGATTATATATTCATAAAGGGGATAGCCATCAGAAATTTAAATTATAAAATGCACCGCGACATGACGAAAGAGACAATACAGAGCGCAGTTCTTTCGATTGAACATGTCCTGCGACTGGTCTTTTTCTTATTAATGCTGAATTTGTCACTCATGAGAGTAATTTAAAAGCCGTGTAATTTGAAAGTAATTTAAAAGATTTGGGAGAACGTTAAAGAACCCCAGGTGGTCGAAATTTCCGGAGCCCTCCACTACGGCGTCTCGATTGATGATTGATTGATTTGTGGGGTTTAACGTCCCAAAAGCACCATATGATTATGAGAGACGCCGTAGTGAAAGGCTCCGGAAATTTTGACCACCTGGGGTTCTTTAACATGCACCCAAATCTGAGCACACGGGCCTGCGACATTTCCGCTTCCATCGGAAATGCAACCGCCGCCGCCGGGATTTGAGCCCATGACCTGCGGGTCAACAGCCGAGTACCTTAGCCACTAGACAAGCGCGGCGGAGCTACTACGGCGTCTCTCATAATCATATGGTGGTTTTTGGGACGTAAAACCTCACATATGTTTCAATATTAAAGGCGGGCAGAACATTGATATCTTCACTATACGAGAATTTCGCCGTGGTTCATATACAGTATCTGCAGGATGCCCTTTTGTTACTGTTAAAACAAATAATTGGAAAGAAATATACATAGTGCCAAATCTGTAAAAACGTCAGTGAACACACACGCCTACTACCCATTGCTCCCAAATTCAATGGACAAGGGATGCTAAATGGTTCCGGGTTACACTACTGTAAACTTTGAATTTTTATATGCATCAAAACAAGGTTCCGAAGAACGGACAGCAATCTCAAGGCTACAGAAAACGTAAGATAGATGGATAGATAGACAGATTGTCAAAGCCCCTACAGTGCGCAAAAACATTGTTCGCATTTATTAATACCACTAGTATGGTTAAGGAGCCTGCAATGGAAGGGGGGAGGGGTACATTTAATAAAGAGCACATGGACAAGCCGTCCGAGGAGACAAAAACCTTATCAAATAGGAACCCCGGCGCACTTTTGACCACACTGAGGTAATGCTGTTTTAAAATAATAATAACAGTCGTGAAGGAAAGAGTAAACTTGAAAGCTCGTTTTCTTTGTCAGACACAATTCTAAAATGAACAGACAATAGTGCTACTTAAGGTGTTCGGGATAGTATTAGAATTGTAATGTAAATGAGAAGAAAGAAAAGTGGACGAGAAGATGACTTGGCACTAGCCGGGTCTGAATCTGCGACCTTCAAATAACGCCTCCGGTGCTCTGTATACCCTTGAACTACGGTGGTCGTCATCAACCCGTCTACATTAGAGCGTATACACATGGCCGAATTACATGGGTCGTGAAACTTGGAACGAAACGTGTCAGAAACCTATTGCCACAGGCATCAATGCCTGCCGACGAGTGATGCGCGACTAGAAGAGGAGGGGCAAACAACTAAAACTAAAAATGAATATACAGACAACACAGGCAACAGGGAAAGTATGGGTGTCACTAGAAGTAATTGTAATGTATCTTTGAACAAATTAATGTGAATATAAAATTAACTTGCAGCCAGCAGGATGCGAACCTGCGACCTTCGAAAAACGCATCCGATGCTCTACCAATGAGCTACTGGTCAGCTGCCATCTCGTAATGAGGTCATGTACACTGTAACGCCAAGCACGCAAAACGGAGAGTTCCACACTCGCCGTAATGAAAACTGGAGGCGCTGACCGACGCTACCACGTTTAAATGCACATGTATACCCTGTAAAGTTAACGTCGGAATCACTGCCGCCGTAACCCACTGGAAGAGCATCGGACACGTTATTCGAAAGTCACAGGTTTCAATCCTGCCAGTGGCAAGATATCTTTTCGTCCACTTTTTCTATTCACTTTTACATTACATTTACGCTTAATAACATTCACTATACTTTCCCAGGTATTATTGTATGTGAGCTCTCATTGACATTGACCGTGCAGTAACAACTAGTGTAGTTCATTTTGCTGAGGAACTCGTCAACATATTTAGGTAAACAGGAAAACAATGATTCAAAATTAACCCGAGGCAGGCTGCTCACCAGGTTGCGTTTACGATTACGTCACGACACACCGGCACGGCTGGCCTAAAGGTAACACACGGGCTTCTTCCGTCTACACGAAAACTATGTTTACGATGTCATCCGACCTATACCGGCTCGTAAGTCACACAGCGCGTCCTGCTCAGTCATGGACTCACTCAGACTTCAACTCATCTAAATAATACTCACCACGACTGACTCAGACTCATGACTTAATATCGGTCGGAGAGAATCAGAGTTAGTCGACTTATAAGTTAGTCAGGCCTAAATTAGCTTTTTCGGCTACGATATCTGTACTGTATTACAACTATACCCCACGTATAGTTGTAATACAACTACACGCGAGGTGCTCTTTTTGATATAGCACTTTTGGTATAGCACTATGCGTGAGGCGACGCTGCACGATTACTTCAAGAGCAAGGGCTTAAATATTATTGCGCAATATATATATATATATATATATATATATTGTGAGCGCTGATTGTGTTGCTCATCATTTTCACTTTCACCTGCGCATACAAAGCACCGTGATCATCATCATCGGAGCGGCTCGCTGCTTGTTCGGTTGCTGGCTCGCGCGTCTGGGTTGACAATAAAACGGTCGCTCCTTCGTACCTGACGTCGTCTCACAAGTGGTGGAGCGTGCTGTGATTCCCAAGTCCTCGTGCACTACCGGTCACCCCTGGAGCTCCGATCAGGTCGACGGCTGTGCTTGCCAACAGTGATGGCGCAAAACGACCCACCCCCTACCGCCTTCTTCGCACCACCCGCTCAGCCTGCTGGGCCTCACCACACCGTGAGTACCTCGCAACGAGACCCTCCAGTGTTTTCTGGCCTTCGCGGTGAGGACGTAGAAGAATGGCTGGACAGTTACGACCGTACCAGTGCTTGCAATTACTGGGATGAGGCACATAAGCTGCGCTATGTACCCTTTTATCTGAAGGAGGTTGCTAAGACGTGGTATCATAACCACGAACGCGACTTTCCTGATTGGTCAGCATTCACGGTGCAGCTGCGTCAAATATTCGGCACTTCTACAGGACGCTCTGAGGTAGCTAAACAGAAGCTCGCTACCCGCATCCAGGGGCCTGACGAATCGTACACATCGTACATTGAAGACGTTCTGGCCCTCTGCCGCCGCGCCCAAAAGGACATGCCGGAGGCCGATCGTATTCGGCAAGTAATGAAAGGCATCAACTCCGTCGCCTTTAATGCTCTTGTCATGCAGAGCCCGACAACAGTTCAGGACATTATTACCACCTGCCAGCGCCTGGACGCACTTTACTCAATGCGCCTTCCACACGCCTCCTATGACACTCGTCTTACTGGCGAGCATGAGCTGCGAGCTCTAATTCGCACCATAGTGAGAGAGGAACTTCACAGCCTTGTTCCTGCCAGCGCACCGACTTCACCTGCCCGCTCACCCCCTCCTAACCTGCGGGAAATTATAAAGGACGAATTGGCGTCGATGACGAGCGTCGCACGTGCCCCGCCTCCTGTGCCCTTACATGTGCCTACGTATGCCGAAGTCGTCTCACGGCCTCCTCCACCTACTCCACCTGTAACTACGGACGTCGTATACGACCATTTGGCTGCGATGGCAGCCAAGGCACCACCACAACCACACTTCCCTGCCTGGCGCCCTACGCGCCCCGTCTGTTACTACTGTGGCATAAGAGGACATATCTCCCGCTTTTGCCGTCGGCGCCAGCAAGATGAACGACGAGGTTATTCTTCGTACGAGAGTGACCGGGCTGCGAGGTCTGACCCCTACGTTCCAGGAACCTACATTCCCTCGTCACGACGTTCGCCTTCGCCTCCTTTGTCCCACGGTGAACCTCGTTCTTCCCGCTCACCCCGCCGTCGTTCACCATCGCCCTTCCGCCGTACTACTTCGCCTTTACGTTCTGCCCTGATGCCCCTCGACAGCCACTCGGAAAACTAGCAGCTGCAGTTTTTGGAGGAGAAACTGCCTGTCGTCGAATTGTCCCAATTCCTCCTGCGCGCCCTGCAAATTTACTAACTGTTTGTGTAGAAGGCATTTCGGTTGACGCACTCGTGGACACTGGAGCAGCCATTTCGGTCATTGATCGCGAACTATGTCATCGTCTACGAAAAGTGCAAACTCCATATGTTGGTCCGGTGTTATGTGGTGCTAATGAAAATAGAATTTACCCTATTGGACAATGCACTGTTCGTGTTCTGATCGACGGAATTCGTCACCATATACAATTGGCTGTGCTTTCTTCATGTGCTCATCCGATTATATTGGGCTGGGACTTCCTGTCAGCCGCTTCCGCTGTCATTTCGTGTGGTCCGCCCGTTATTCGCATTACGGACACTGAAAATTCTAGTGCTTACGATTTTTCGTCGCCTCACCTTGTTGCAGCTGCAGACTTTGTACTGCCCCCGGCCCAAGAACGTATCCTCACCATTAGATCCAGCGATACCATTGACGGTGACGCAGTGGTTGTCCCCGATCAGCGCTGCATTTTCAGAGGAATCGCCATCGCATGTTGTCTAGTGCGGTTTTCGCGTGGTCATGCCAGTCTCACCGCCTACAACACGACAACAGAGCCACAACTACTGCCAGAGGGGTCCACTGTTGCCAGCCTTATCGACATAGCACCGATATGTGTCGTCACTGTATCGTCTCCGCCGTCAGTCGCTAAGTGTACGCCACCAGGAGGCTCATCTAATGCGCTTAAAGCCACTTTGAGTCCATATCTCACTCCAACGCAAA
The DNA here is from genome assembly GCF_043290135.1 of Rhipicephalus microplus. Taxonomy (NCBI): domain Eukaryota; kingdom Metazoa; phylum Arthropoda; class Arachnida; order Ixodida; family Ixodidae; genus Rhipicephalus; species Rhipicephalus microplus. The sequence goes on along the minus strand of NC_134703.1, from coordinate 158,263,345 downwards.
CTAATGACTTAATGGCCCTTTTAACAAAACACAAGACTTGTTTTGACGTTTGTTCGGATGGCTTAGGTCAAACTACGGTGACCTCTCATCACATCGCCACAGACGGTTCTCGTATTATCCGCCGTCGCCCTTACCGCGTGTCGTCTTCAGAACGCAAGGTCATCGAGGAACAAGTCAATGACATGCTCGCACGCAACGTTATCAGACCTTCCACAAGCCCTTGGTCTTCTCCTGTTGTCCTAGTTAAGAAAAGGGACGGATCAGTGCGATTTTGCGTTGATTACAGGGCACTAAACAAAATTACGCGCAAGGATGTATATCCTATGCCTCGAATTGACGATGCACTTGACACCTTACAGGGTGCAGAATATTTCTCAAGTCTCGACCTACGATCTGGGTATTGGCAGATCCCGATGCATGAGTCTGATAAAGAGAAGACAGCGTTTGCTACTCCTGATGGTCTCTTCGAATTCAATGTGATGCCTTTTGGGCTCTGCAATGCCCCAGCCACATTTGAGCGGATGATCGATACGGTGCTGCGTGGCCTAAAATGGAAGACCTGTCTTTGTTACCTGGATGACATCGTCATCTTTTCATCCAGCTTCTCGCAACACCTAGAACGTCTAGACGAGGTGCTCACATGTCTAGCCAAAGCCGGTCTCCAGCTAAATACCAAGAAGTGTCGGTTTGCGAGCCGCAGCATCAAAGTGTTAGGCCACGTTGTCAGCAAGCTTGGTATCGAACCTGATCCCGACAAAGTGGCCGCTGTGCTGCACTTTCGTAAGCCCACCACGCTCAAAGACCTTCGCAGCTTCCTCGGCTTAGCCTCTTACTTCCGCCGTTTTGTCCGTGATTTTGCCACTATCGCGGCTCCTCTTCACAAACTCCTGACCACAAGTGCATCATTTCTTTGGACAGATGACTGTGAAGCTGCTTTCCAGACCCTGAAGCGATGCCTCACGTCAGGGCCAGTTCTTCGCCATTTTGATCCCACAGCCCCTACTATATTACACACTGACGCAAGTGGGCACGGAATCGGCGCTGTTCTGCTGCAGCGTGACCAGGCTTCACAAGAGCAAGTCGTGGCTTACGCGAGCCGTACTCTCTCCCCAGCGGAACGCAATTACAGCATCACTGAACAGGAATGTCTCGCTATCGTATGGTCCGTGCAAAAATTTCGCCCCTATTTGTATGGCCGCCGCTTCACGATCGTCACGGATCATCATGCGCTCTGTTGGTTGTCATCATTAAAAAACTTGTCAGGACGCCTCGGTCGTTGGGTGCTCCGACTGCAGGAGTATGACTACAGTGTCACATACCGGTCGGGCCGCAAACACCAAGATGCCGACGCTTTGTCACGCTGTCCGCTGTTGCAAAATCATGACGCATCTACCTGCTGCGCAGCACCTCCCAGCCAAGAGACCACGCAGATGACCAGTCTTAGTCCCATCGAGCCCACTGCACCGGATGACTTCCTTCAATCCGCAGACCTCACCTCGCTCCAACGTGCAGACACATACTGCCGTACAATCATCGATCGGCTCACCGGCTCATCTCGTGCTCCCAACAGCCGCTTGCGACGACAACTCACGCGTTTCAAACTTCATGACGGAACGCTACTTCGACAAACTTACCATCCTCTCGGTAGCCGATGGGTCCCGGTCATACCTCGCTCACTTCGACTCCAAGTCTTAGAAGCCTTTCATGACGACCCGACGGCTGGCCACTTGGGTTTTCATAAAACCTACGATCGCATTAAGACTCGCTGCTTCTGGCCTGGCCTCTCCACTAGTGTTTCCAGGTACGTCACTTCCTGTTCATCATGTCAGCACCGAAAACGTTCGACATCTCTTCCCGCCGGCCCTCTACAGCCTCTCCCGTGCCCATCCGCTCCCTTCGAGTTCGTCGGCATAGACTTATACGGACCCCTTCCGCTTACCGCCGCCGGTCACCGCTGGATTGTTACTGCCGTAGACCATCTTACTCGCTACGCTGAGACGGCAGCTCTTCCTACTGGAGCTGCCAGCGAAGTAGCCGACTTTGTTCTGCGTGCCATTATCCTGCGCCACGGCGCCCCTCGTGTTCTCCTGAGTGACCGTGGCAAGACATTTCTTTCTCGTGTGCTCGCTGAAGTTTTACAGGCCTCTGACACAATCCATAAGACCACCTCGGCATATCATCCGCAAACCAATGGTCTTACTGAGCGTTTTCATAGAACTTTGTCAGACATGATCTCTATGTATGTCCAACCCGATCACAAGAACTGGGACACAATACTACCTTTCGTCACGTTTGCCTATAACACTGCCATACAACGCACTACAAGTTACAGCCCGTTTTTTCTTGTGTATGGCCGTGCACCATCTTTTGTTCTAGACACCAGCTTTTTGTCCACGCCTTCTGTCCCATCTGCGTCCCTTCCGGAAGAATTCGCTGCCCGTGTCAACCACTGCCGCACAATCGCCCGCGCCAACACCTCTACCATTCAGGCCCAGCGAAAAGTTCGTTGTGATGCGACACGTCGAGTTGTGTCATTCTACCCAGGCGACGAAGTGCTCCTCTGGACACCTGTTCGCACACCCGGCCTCTGTGAAAAATTCATTCACAGATACCTGGGTCCTTACACCGTGCTTGAACGAACATCGGCCGTAAATTATCGCGTCGCGCCGGTTACTTCGGCTTCTGATCGCCGTCGTCGCGGGACCGAGATCGTCCATGTGTCTCGCCTGAAACCTTATATCCAGCGCTCATACACTTACTAAATGAACGTCTTGCAGACCGCTTTCGTGTAGGGGGGAAATAGTGTGAGCGCTGATTGTGTTGCTCATCATTTTCACTTTCACCTGCGCATACAAAGCACCGTGATCATCATCATCGGAGCGGCTCGCTGCTTGTTCGGTTGCTGGCTCGCGCGTCTGGGTTGACAATAAAACGGTCGCTCCTTCGTACCTGACGTCGTCTCACAATATATATATATGTATATATATATATGTATATATATATATATGTATATATATATATGTATATATATATATATGTATATATATATATATATATATATGTAAATATATATATATATATATAAATATAAATATATATATATATATATATATATATATATATATATATATATTGTTTTGGTTGTCATTTTTTATCATTTTCTAACTTGTGCGTTTCCCAGTGTTCTGTGTTTATTTCAATGGTCGTGTGAAAATGCTATCAGAGTTTTTTTTTTGTAACAAAATCGACCACTTTATTGATGAAAATGTATTTTGCGGGACTCATGTCGGGTAGTTGTGCATCGCGAATCAATTACGGCGGGCTGCGCTTTCACTCACAATTAAGAGAAATTAAGTCTATCAGGTCACCTACCTTACCAAGATAACCACTACTGTCTTTACGACTACCCATTAGTGAAAGGAGGAAAGCTGCTACGACTGATAAACAAGATTTACCTTCTTTGAGAAATGCTTCACTGAAGTGGTTTGTTGTGCATCAGAAATGCACGAAGAGCATATTTCTTTTAGATGCGGGGCATCTAATACTCGAGGCTTGTAGTGTGGCGCCGTCCGCAAGCTTCCTCCTCCTTCTTCCACCATCTGTGCATCCCTTCCTCCTCTACACACCGCGCGTGCTTCACTCCTCCACCAACTGTGCATCCTTCCTCCTCTACACACCGCGTGCGCTTCTCCTCTTCACGAACATTCGCTAGCTGTATAATGTAGCGCGCATGCGCCGTCACGCTTCAAGAACACCAGCAGCTGACGCGCGCGCATGCGCTGTCGCGCTTCGAGAACATCGGCAGCTGACGCGCGCGCATGCGCCGTTGCGCTTCTCCCCCTTCTCGAACATTCGACAGCTGACAGTGCATGCGCTGTCGCGCTGTATATATACTCAAGGTCGGCACTCGCTCGCTCAGTTGCCGCTCGTCGGTTGGTTTGTACGGCGCGTCGACGTCCAAGGTCGCGTTGAAATGAATTCCAACGAATCCACAAACACAATGATCGACGTCCCTTCGACCAGCGCCGCCCTTTCGCATACGTGTGTACGTGTTCACTCATTTAACACCCCCTCCTACAACCACGTTAACCAATTTAGCCATCGACCCAAGTAAGTCGCAATTTAACACCCCATTTCACAACCACGTTAACCAATTTAGCCATCGACCCAAGTAAGTCGCACTTTAACACCCCATTAACCAATTATATGCTCCGCATCCTCCTCAGTGTTCCCCCGAGGGAAGCGGCGGGCAATTTTTTTTCAGCACCTTTTAGTATTCATAACTATTAGTTTTGTAGTTGGAGAGATCCAGTGTATGGTTTCAAAAAGATGGAATCCGCCATCCGTAGTACGAGATCATAAGTGTGCAAAAAAAAATTGGAAAGCGCTTTTGATGGAGAATGAATCGCGAGAATCATGTGGTGTCCCATAATAAATATTGTCTGCCAGTCGCGAGCACAAGAACGATATGGCTTGGAAGTAAAAAACTCCAAGACGCCTAAACGTGAGTGATAACGACATCATTAGTGTGAAGTGCCTCCGGCGTAAGCCTCGCCTGCAACGGCATAAACTTTCGAGATGACCGCGCGAAAAGCTTCGAAAAGTAGGGCTCCGCTAAATTCAGGTAAGAAAAGCGGGAAAAGCGAGCGGATTATACCAGAAAGCGATGAGGTGGAAGTGCGCCGTCGAAGAGCTGTTCGGTCGTTAGTAAATTGGTCTCATCGCGAAGCTCGCACGCCAATGAGACGTTTGTGAAGCCAGCTTAGTGAACCGTCAAAGTGTGGCGCGCAAGTCAGTTAGCTCCGCACTACATTGCCAAGGTTTTAAGAGCTGACCATGAGGCTTGCCGGGCACGTAAGGAAGTTCTCGCCAGAACAGATAGTTATAAACTGTTAGAGCTCAGCGGGCATTGCGGGAATCCGGGTTTACCAAAATAGCGTGATTGAAATGCGCATGCTCAGCAGCCTATGCGCCCCGCACCGTGTACCATGCACTCTATTTTTCAAACATATCTTTATATTGTTTGTGTAGTTTACATAGTGTACGTGATGCATGGCAATGGTTTGGGACACCAACTTCGAACTTAGTTTTGCGTTGGAGGGAACGTAGTGACTTATTTCAGAGCAAACGACCGTGCAAAACGACTTCACTTGTCTTCAGGTAGCTTCGACGACCGAGTATAAACAATAATAGCTTCATATTTAGTCATCTCACAAACTATGAATGCCTAGTTTTTGACATCACTTCCCATTTTGAACGGCCCTAAGCGTAACTAGAAGGGCAAAGTAAACAAATCGCCAACGTCGAAATTCCCGCTTTTAGTGTGTCGTCGACACATATTTACATATATTATTATTCCTGTCTGTCTGTCTGTCTGTCTGTCTGTCTGTCTGTCTGTCTGTCTGTCTGTCTGTCTGTCTGTCTGTCTGTCTGTCTTTTAGCATCAAGGAAACTAATCAATTAACATAACCGATTTTATTCGAATAGTAGAAATCGCAGCAAAACTTTCAGGCACTGGTTGACGTTTTCCTGCATTTGTATATTTGGTTTGACGTTTGAGGTAGCCTTAAGTGTTTGTTAAAGAGTGAATTTCGGGGCTCAGTGCATGTGACTCCATCTTCATTCGATCAAGAAGTGAAGCAAAATACAAGAAACTAAAAGTGTTGTGGCAGTGCATTTAGGCAACGAAAATCCAAGAGTCGACAGTTGATGAACTGACCGTAAAGTGACAGTGATTCGACGCACTTGGGGTGAAAGCGCGAATGGTAAATCGCTGTGAAAGTCGCGTCCTTAACCGCGCCGTTTTAAACGCGCCTCTCAACGACACTTTCTTCATTCTTTCCTCTTTGCGCTTCCGGTGTCGTTCATTGGCTTATTTTCTCTTTTTCTTTCTCCCGCAGTTTTCGAGCACGCTGCTTTCTTCCAGCTATCAGAGCGAAAACTCGACCAGACGACAGGCTTTCACCAGACGTAACGATTTGTCGGCACCGCGCGCATTAGGCTCGTGAAAACATTTACTTTATATAGAATCAGTTATCTTTTTTTTTTTTCGCTTTTGCGCTCGTTATTATCTTCACTCCACCGGCTGCGCTCAAAAAGACGGAACCGCTGATGGCGAAAAAAGTGAACACTGCGACTCTAACACTCACTGCTGAGATCCGTTCCGTTAGCTCCACCGCGCGGCTCTTTTCCGTGTAGCCTCCTCTTCCTTCCTCTTTACCTTTGCCATGACAGCCATATGGGCTTGATTGACGAGAAATCTCACTTTAACCCGCTTTTCAGTAAACACTCCAGGATCGAAGAGACGATCGCACCCCTGCTGGCGCGATGACAAACATTAAAGAAATCGCGATCCCCACCAGAGCCGCGGGGTGAAACAGCACGAGAAAGAAAGAGATTCCGTCGGCGCTGATAGCAGGGTGCGAGTGCTCGGGGGGAATTACGGCGTGCGAGGGCTCTTGGCGACGCTTGATCTGATTCGCTGCGGGACATCGTTATGGGTTGGCGGAAGAGTAGCCTAGCTGGTGCCGCGAAAGAAACCGCCACCGTGCTTAAGCGGCGCGGTAGCGTGATGCACGGGGTAACACCGAGAACCTATTGGGAGGAAGCGGGGAGGAATAGGTTGCTCCCAATCAGCCGAGTCTGAGTGTAATGAAGCGAGTACGCTTTCTTGGGAACCACATATCGAGAGGAAGTCATTTTTGCGCGCGTCTCGGTAGACACGGAGGGGAAAGGCCTCTGGGTGTTCCGCGCCACTGACGTCACGACGTACGAAGGGCAAAATGTAGGCGTCACAAAGCGACGTGCCACTGGACGGCGCTGCCCGCGTTCAGGTAGTTGCCCGAATAGCCCGAGGCGTGACTGCCTAGACGATAGCCCGGAGTGCTTGCGAAAGTAAGTAAAAGACAGAGATAAGGAAAAGGATGAACTCTGCATGCGTCAACATCAACCTTCTTTCAACACCCTTTCGGGCTTGCGGTGTTTCTCGATGCCACATGGACGGGAAAGCCTCGTGAGAAAGAGAAGCGAGGCAGCGGTGTTAATCTAACGAAGGGTGAATGGGCAGTGAGGCAAGAAAAGGCTTCACAGAAAATTGGAGTGCGGCCCTATTGTACACAGAGTCGGCTCCCGAGTCCGAAAGACAAACACTTAAGTTGGAGGGTCTTCAGGCTATCTTGTTCTGTTTGCCTTTCCGTGGCCCGCCTGCTTCTTTATGCTAAGAGGGAAAAAAAAAGAAGTTTTCTTTGCATGTTAAAAGTAGCATACACTTCAGTTATGGAGAGAATCATCTCCATTCTTTTTAAAGAAACAGGCATAAAGGGAAACAGGATGTGAGATTGTTTCCCGCTCTTTCGTTCATGTTATATTTTTCGTTCCTGCTTTCACTTTTCTCGAGCAATAGAATCAGAATCGTGCCTGCTTTGTTGATTACCATGGCTCCATTTTGTAGTTGCTTTTGGACTACTTAGCACGTGCAGTGCGTTTCAATACTTCGTGGAATTTGAGGTCACATGAGGGAATGGGTTGTTACAGTCTTTCGAATGTGTTTACTCTAGTGCATCTAACCGCGTGTGCAGTTAGACTAGTGTACTGCTCAAGCAGGCGGGAACTTCAGTCATACGGCGCGCATGAAATATTAGAATGCCTCAATGCATGCTCACTGCTAAATCTGCATGCCTCACTGCAAAGGTCATCTAAGGACGATAATATTGTGTCTCGAAAAGCTGCTTGGGATATGAACCAATCTGACATCAACGTAGAGGAACAAAAGTTTTTTTTTTTACTCAGTTAAACAGGTAAGTGGCAACACCATGCCATTTTAGGAAAGCGTAGGAAACAACTGTTTTTTCGTTCATAGCATCGCATTCTCGGCGCAGCGTAATAAACAGGGCGGTCTTTAGAATTACATGCTATGCATTTTCAGACTGAAGACACACACACTACCTAATACTCACGTACTGATGTTGCGCCCAAACATGCACATGCTTTGTTTTAAATGCGAAGCATTTCTTTGCGAACTTCGTGACTTTGAGCGTATCTATCTATCTATCTATCTATCTATCTATCTATCTATCTATCTATCTATCTATCTATCTATCTATCTATCTATCTATCTATATATCTATCTATCTATCTAGCCGCCTACGACTTTTAGCTCTCCTGGTCGTTTCGATACTGGTATCAAAACCAAACTTAGTATCGCATAACATGACTCTATCAAGAACATATTTGACTAGTCATTACATGAAATTCATAACATGTATGTCATGAATGTCATAATTTAAATTTTATGGTCCTGCAGCTCTCGTGGTGGTTTTGTTCACATGGCATGTAGCAAAACTGGTATGGTATGATATGAATGCATGGCAAACACAAGCAACAGACCCTAACATGAAAATCATGACATGCGTGTCATGTAACAACACGACTACATGCCATGCTCATGATGCGCTAGCGGCCGTTTCGCTAGCGTCAAATATACCAAAATTGGTATTACGTGACGCCAATGGATGACGAAAGTATGTGACTGGTACAAACATAATAATCATGATATTTGTGTCATGTGAGAACATGACTACATGCCACAAATAAGGCGCCAATACATTTCGACATGACTCGGTGCGCGTGCTTGCCGGCGTTTATTTCGTCGCGTCACGCCGGCGTTGCCACGCCAGGCGCCGGTCATACCATATGCTCGCAGGCGCGCGACGCGCTGCGTTGCTTTGACGCATTCGTGTTTTCCGGTGTCCCTCTGTCATGGAAAAAGGTTGACGCAGTGTTGTCTGGGTAATGAATTGGCATAGAGTAATGTTACTGTATGGCATCGGCGCGAAATGCAGCATGTTGCGTTTCGCGCTGGTTGCCGTCAGGCCGCGCCGACGGACACTGGTCGCGCCTGGCGTCAGGCTATAGAGTGCTCGAGTTTTGCTAACGTAGCGTCCCTGTGCCCTGCGTGCGCGCGTGTCAACGCTACATTGGAGTATATTGGGCCCTTCATGATGCGCTCGCGGCTGTTTTGCTAGCTCCACATATACCAAATTTGGTGTTACGTGACGTCACTGGATGACAAAATATATGACTGGTGCAAACATGATAATCCTGACACGCGTGTCATTTAACAACTTGACAACATGCTACGTTCCTAGCGTGCTCGCGGACGTTTCGCTAACTCCACATACACTAATTTTGGTATCACGTGACGTAAATACTATACTAAGTAGTATTTTGTTGATTTTTCGAAGGCTTTTGATCGTGTGATGCACTGTAAATTAATTGAAAACATCAGGTTTGTCGGATTCGCAGACGGTGTTGTGGAATGGATAGCAGCTTATCTTTCAAACCGATGTCATATGTTTCTATAAATAACTATGACTCCAGTGAACGCGAAGTTTATTCAGGAGTGCTGCAAGGATCTGATCTCGGACTAATTTTATTTTTTATTTACGTTAATGACATCGCTGATTGCGCAGAAGAAAGAGTAAAGTTACGGCTCTTCACCGATGACTCGGTAATTTACACTTGTGTTCAGAGGGTAGGTGATCAACTGAAATTGAACAATACACTTAACAAAATAGCCCATTAGTGTGACAGATGGATCATGGAAATGAATGTTATATAAGCAGAAATACATACTTATAAGCAGAAATATATAAGCAGATATAAAGGCAGACGGATGAAAGTTTGTGCGCCGAACCAAATGCGTGATTATAACACATACAAAGACGATTCTTAGTTTTAAATATAAACTAATGGGTAACAATTTAGTAGTGACAGATTCAGTTAAATATCTGGTCGTGACCTTGCAAGAGACATGAAATGGAATATTCACATAGAAAACACGTGCACAAAGGCTTTCCGGACATTGGAATTGTTATTCTTGCGAAGAAAACTGTCTGCAGCTCCATCAAATGTGAAGTTAACTGCATATAAAATATTAGTGAGGCCGCTCATTGAGTATGGCAATGTTGTGTGGAAGCCACATCAGAAATAACTTATACGAAAACTACAAAGCATACAAAATAAAGCATTAATATTTATATATTCGGAGTACTCCTAGCAACAAAGAGTAAGTGCCCTTAGAAACCAGGCAGCACTGCCTACCCTTGCGTGTCGGCGTGTTGTGGTCGCAAGGAAGTTTCTTTTATGCTCTATCACGACGAAATAAACATAAAAAAACAACACTACATGCAGACACCGCACCATCACTCCATTAGAAACTGTCACAATAAACACAACAGGCCTTATCAGGCGAAATGCGACACGTTTAAATATTCTTCTTTTCCATAGGCTATTGAAACTTGGAATGCTTTACCAAATGAAACTGTTGAATGCCGATCTGTGGAGAAATTTATTGCTAAACTGGAATTATTTCTTGATTGTATATAGGCATGCACTTCACGAGGTAAATGTTTGCAGAAGCTTGTCAAATGTATGGTGCTTCTTGATGTGTGATTCCATTTGTGCGTTTTTTTTTCGCGTTGTTCTTTATCTATTACTGAAGCAATATCTACGGAGGCATTCTGTGTTCTGCTGTCGTTTTTTATTTTAATATGTCTATGCTGATGTGTTCTTTTTCTAACCACTTACTGCATGGGCCTGTACAAAGGCCTACAGTATTATGAAATAAATAAATAAATAAATAAATGGCGAAGATAAACGACACATTCTAACGTGATAATAATAGCATGGAACTCATGTACGGCATCATTTACCTCCACTTCGTAACGTTGTATTGATTTTAATGTTACATATCAACATATGTCATTCATGCTTCACATATCATCGATTACCACTGTACGTGGGATCTGCCAACTTTTTGATTGACAATGTTCACTAGTATGAACGCAGCCGGGAGATCAATATAGGTGGACGTTCAGCAATGCGTTATATTTTCGCTCTGGTGGCTGAATGGATTGATAGACATATAAGCAGAAATAAAGGCAGACGGATGAAAATTTGTGCGTCGAATTATCCCAAGAAAGACTGTCACCTTCAAAGAGAAAAGAAAGTATGCGGTGAATGAACTGGTGTTGTCCTCCTCATTTATAATTTTTTTTCTTCCCGGTAAGTGAGCGTGCTGCGTGGTTGGATTTCTCGCGCTGCACGCATGGTTTGCTTGCCGGGATTTGTTCGGTTTAAACACTTTCAGTCAAACCTAACTCATGAGCAGCTCGTTGAGAACCCACGACTGTGCTGTGCGGAAAATTGGAGTATTTTCGCATTGATAAAGTCAGTGCTATTTTATAGCGAATGGATGCTATTTTCAGTACCACAGCTTATCCAGAAAGGTACTACACAAGATTCTATTAAGGATCTCCGTGACGAAGACCTACGTGTCATTGCTGCGCTCAGGTCACTGATTAGCACAATGCGCGCACTCCTCGTGGTATTGGCAACCCCGTTATATAGCTCGAAGCGCACGGAAAGTTCTGGATGCCTTGGAACCAGTTCTTGGAAGCCTGTCTCAACATCATGGACGGCAGCAGACTTCATCTAAGGTGGTCAAAGTCGACCAGCACTTTCTAATAGTTCGCAGTTTTGCAACCTTCCGGGCATGCGCGGTACACGGTGGAATACGTGCAAGTATATTAGTCTTTCTCTCTTTCCTTCTTCCCTTCTATATTCTTTTCCATCGCCTTCCCTATAGACAAATTTCCCCGGACTTGCGTCACGAAAATGCGGTGGCGCTCTTGGTAAGCAAAAGACTCTCTGCCTACCGCAGTTTCTGCTGGCTGGTGCATGTGGTGTTCTCAGTCAAGCAACGAGAAAAAAAAACCGGTATTCCAACTATCTGCTTCGCGGTTGGATGTGAGTCGCGTCTCACAACTTAGCTTTGTTTGTTGGCGCACATCGCAGCCCTCAGCGCTTGTGGCTTTCACAAAGCTTATGCCGTCTCACGATGTCGTTTTGTTGGCGAACATCGCAGCCCTCAGCGCTAATGGTGGAAGTTACGTGTGGACGTCGCTACAATTTTACCCACAATGTCGACATCGGCGTACTTGTGTTTACAAACATGGAATGAGTCTATAGGATAGCTGCCCGGGTGCAACTTTCTTGAGCTCCCTGCTTTTTTTCTCGCTCTCATTCATTCTTGGGTTTTTTCGTTAGGTGTGCCATATTCATGGTCAGCAAAGGTACAGTGTACTAAATGATTGCAGTGGAATGAACGAGGCGGCCGTGCCGCATCTCGGCTGAATCTCCAGCTGGTGACAGTAGCGGCGGCACTGTTGTCCCATGATACTGAAGATCTCTGGAGCGTCTACATTGGGAGAGCGCATGCCCTAGCCTGCGAAAACGTGTGTTTGCTCGTTTTAGTGCGTTTAATGCGTTTCTGAGCGTTTATCAGTGAACGCACCTGCTACGCGTCAAGATGCATGATTAAATATACAGGCACACCGAAATTGCATCGTTACATTCACTGTTTCAAAAGCCTGCCGACCCACACACACACAAAAAAAAATGACAATCGGAATTTGCACGAATCCACCTAGCTTCTCAATCAAGCAGCGCTTTGAGCAGCGTTACATCATAGGTGGCTACTGATGAACTCCAAAGAGATGAGAAGTACCAAAACCGCGATTAAATCATACGCTTGTTTTGTCGGTAGTCTCTACGATATTCAGAGCACAGTGTTCCTCTTATGAGCCTACATGCGCTTGATTGTTTCACGAGAAACCCAATTATAAGTAACGTTGTCGCACAATTTATATTAGTGACGACTCAGTTTTATCGTGCGAGTTTTGCAGAAGATAATAATTATTGCTTTCTGATAGGCTTATTAGATAATAAACATATTAAAAGCAACAAACAAGCATAATTAAAAGTGCCAATTGTATAGCCAGTCTGTTAATCTAAATTCATTGCAACCAGTTCTCATTTTCTATCGACAGCTGAAATCGGGCTGCTTTCCAAATATTCTATTGGCGTAACGCCATTGCAAGCCAGCAAGTTTATGACGATGTTTTGTATAATAAGCGTAGTGCTATTCATAAGTGTCAAAAGTGTAGGCAGATAGTGCTGCATCTTGTTCTGAAAAATTAAAGTTTTTATGTTACACAGTGAGCACACACACATACACACATGGATATATATATATATATATATATATATATATATATATATATATATATAAATATATATATACATACATATATATATATATATATATATATATATATATATATATATATATATATATATATATATATATATATATATATATATATATATATATATATATATATATATATATATATATATATATATATATATATATATATATATTAGACGTCACCGCCGCATTACCAATGTCCATGCGATGCCCCTTAGCTTAGCACAGATTCTATTTTTAGGCGGTGCTTTATTAGTCAGCCTATGTTAAACTTCAACTAGTTTCAAGACGTCATACCGTCGAAAAGGTGAAACTTACTGTGCGCATCTTTACAGAGACACGCTATATTCAGCTTCGCCAACTGTAAACGTTTGGCGCAAGGCTACGCAGTATTTTTGTTTTATTTTGTTTTGATGGGGCGGAAGAGAGCAGCAAAATGACTAACTTTGGCAATTGGTGGTTGTTGAGAATGTGTGTAAATATTTCAGTATACCCTCAAAAGTTAAATTACGAAAACATTTAGGGGTTGAAATTTATTTCCTCTCCCCTCTTATGAAATCCTGCTTCTGCGGGTGTTTAGCTCTCTGAGCACAGCTAACTTCCAATAAAACGGCTCAGTTACTCTGAATATTGTAGACGCCTAACCAACTAAGAAAGAGTTAAGACAGAAGAAATCCGTAAAAGACGCGCGCTTTCTAAATAATTTTTGATCTCTCACAAGGACTTTTTTAGAGCTCAAGTTCAGTAGATTGGCGTGTCACACTTCAAGGGCTATGGCATCATGTGCTAGACATGAATTACGGGTGGGTACGAAGAAATCTGCGTCAAGAAAGCGCGACGGAGGAGCCGAAGCGCATAGCACTTCCTGCGCGTGGCGCGTGGCCCTTACAGTACTATTCGACTGCAGCGCCACCACTATGTGCAACGCAAAAGGGATCACGCGGCGAGGCATGGTCCCGCCACTCAACACTTTAGTACACTCCAGCAGAAGGTATATTCGTGCCCCGGATACGATTAGCACGTTCTTGACTTAGCCTACCGGTCTGTTAAGCGAAAGAAAAAGGTTGCCACCAACCGTTTTACGGTCGAATTTCTTGGACTCTATCATTTATTTACCTTGCTTAGCCCTCGCTTCAAAAATGTGCGTGGTTCTTACAGAAACAGCAAAGAAGCATTACGTAAGGATCAGAAACGATAGAGATTTGTTTCCAATGATAGAGTCGTGACAAAATAAGTGCTTCTGTTTCGACGGTTAATATGAGGACATTCTTCTCGAGAGTTCGTTGTCAGCGTTCAGGTTCTTGTGGTTCATTCATGCGCAAGCAAGGGTGCGATATGCATTCGACTCGACATAAACCATGGGAAACAAGCGGGGGGGGGGGGGTCAGTGATTGTGCCTGGGCAGGGGAAATGCGGAGGCGAGCTTGACAGTGAAGAAGTCGGCTGAGAAAGCGTGCATCAGTCTTTCAGTTAGCCAGAACTGGCTTCTCAGGCATGCAGTTGGTCCGCGTCGCAGCAGTCGTGAAAGGTGGGGCCATAGCGTAAGATCAAACACGGCTGGTGGGGCATAGCAAATATGCCCATAGCAAATATGGCCATATGCTTTAGGCAACATCCTTGATCCCCACTCCCGGATTTCAGCACGACTAATCTCGCAACCTTCTTTATCTCAAAAAAGCGAGAAAAAAATTATTGCTTTGGTTAACTTCTGTTACGGTGGTTTGTCGCCTAAGCATTAAACTCTAATAAGTTCACGCAAATTCGGAGTGCCACGACGTTTTTCACTTCCAGCCAGAATGCGAAGAGGGCACTGCAGCTGATGCTTCTGTGGCCAACCAGATTGGTAAAGCGACTGTGACACTCGAGTTCTTGAAAAAAAGAACACGTGAACATTCTTTTTTAATCATTCCCTTTTATCCTGTTTATTTTCCTATCCTCTTGATCCTAACCTAGTACAGGGTAGCAAACCTAAACTTTTCTTCTGGGTAACCCTCTTGCCTTTCACTTGACCTCTCTATCTATTCGCGTGCGGTTCGGCAGTGTGGTAGCGCCCCTTTCTACATGCTCTTTGTGCTTTTACCACTCGAAGCTTTAGTGACACTGGGTCCTCCGAATGACACGTTCTTCATTACCAATGCTTAGGCTGAGGGATATTAATGAGTTTGACAATCCCTCATTACCTATTGAAAAAAAAAACTTTTGTGGTGTTGTGCAAAAGCGCAGTGACCGAGAAAGGAGGAGCGGTAAAGCCGTTTGGTGTCGAATTTTCGTACCGTTTTCTTCATAGGTCGCTACAAGATTAGCATACCGTATTTACATATGTCGCTGTAAGATTATCATTATTACTAGTGCTCGAGGTCACCGAGGGAGACGTGTGTGTGTGTGCGTGCGTGTGTGTGTGTGTGTGTGTGTGTGTGTGTGTGTGTGTGTGTGTTTGTGTGTGTGTGTGTGTGTGTGTGTGTGTGTGTGTGCACGTGTTTCAAGCAGCGTGTCGACACTGTACCACTAATTAGGTCGGAGCTACGAACGTCTACTTTTATCATCGTTAGAACTACGAACACTTCGTTTATCACTCGATGAATTACGATGATTTTGGTCGCGGATATTTGGTGAAACTGTGAGTGTTTTCTTTTTCTCTTCATTTTCTTATCGTCTTATATCCAGTGTAGTGCAGCAAATCACGAGCGTGTCGTGTTAGTATTCCTGATGGCTCGTACACTTTTTTTTCCTGCGTTCTCCCGCCATCTTGGAAACAAGATAGTTAGGCTCACTTGTTCACATGGTATTCTTATAGAAGATACTTGTCAGTATAGGTCTCACCAAAAATAACAGTTGGCCGTTTTGGCGCTTGTTTATGTAGGTACTTCTATACCTCCTCGGGTTGTTATGCGTGCTTCTGTGTGCACTCCTACGTAAAATACTTTCGCAACCTAAGCCTTGTGGTATAGAAAGAAGACAATCATTTTCAAGAAGCAGACCTGACGCTCTTTTTCTTTTGTGTTCGTCGAAGCAATACGCTTGAAAAATCCACTCGCGCCGTGGCAACTAGAACTAGCTTGCGCGCACTTCCGCACTTATCCAGTTTACTTTTCAACCATGAGCTTTTACAAGATGGCTTAAAAGGGTGCGCTGGAAACGAAGTGAACTTTTTTTTTCCATATGCCCGCCGCTGAAGCGAGCAAAGTTTTCCAAAGGGCACTTTACAACGCCGTTGTTCCTGTGCTCCAAGTGCTCAGAGCTCTCAAATACTTTGCTCCTGAAAACATCGGTGAAACAAACAAACAAAAAGAACTGCAGAATAACACACTTAGTGGCAGTTCAAAAAATGTACGTACAAGCACACCTAAATGAAAGAACCTGGTTCCAGAGTACATTAAACTCAACCGACGAAACGCACTCAACGAAATAGAAGAAAAAAGAAGAAAGTTAGGAAGATGGCGAATTATGCACAAACGAAAGCAAATGACGTAATTAAGGATAGAAACCACTGGAGACGAGTTTTTAGGAACCTTAGGCTTGAGGTGAAAGCAAGTCCCATCAATGCATCTTCTCTGTTACTTTCTTGTTCTAATCTGATGTAAGAAGCGTCGCGAAAGAAAAAAAATGAATAGAAAGAGTGACTAAGGGGTTTGATGGGGGATGTCGTGTGATGACAGCACAGTGGTTTGAGAGGTCAGCCGCCTAGGTAGCAAAACGCCCGCGTGGCTTTGTACGCGATATGCTTAAGTTAATAACTCTGCACTTTTTGATTACTGCCCTCACGGAGCCATCTCCCACCGTCTCCTCGCATCCCCTTCCTCCACCACTTTTTTACAACGCTTTCCTTTCGAATTCTCACCCTCTTTTCCCGTCCATGCATGTCCCCGCCTGCCTACCGGGCTGCTTGTACCAAGTCCCGAAATAATTTTTCATGTCACGTGGGGCGTCACCGCACTCGAATCACGTAGTCCTCTTTAAAATGCGCGCACAAGGTTTTGTTGGGGGGATTCTGGCCCCGGCGCGGAAGCATCAGCAGGGAGGACGGCGCTTTGCAGGGTGGTGTAAAGGCGAGGATGGTTCGTGAAACGGCCGGAGGAGCGGAGAGAAATAAAAATATGGCGTGGAGAACGACGAGGGAGAAGCCCTAAGTACAGCAGTCAGAGCCGAACCACGATGGGATAAAGGGGATGGCTGCAAGGAAAGTGGAAAAGCCTACAACGTGGATCTCTGTTCTTTGTTCTTTTTTTTTGGCAAGAAGGAAGGGGGAGAGACCAGACGGGAAGCAATTTGCACTGGGCTGTTCCCGTTTGGCACGAGCTCCTCGCTGTCGTCCTCGCTGGTGCTCTGATATTTCTTTTTACCTGCGTTCTATTTTTGAGCTAGAAGTGACCAGATTCGAGTCTTCCGAAAGAGAAAGGTAGAACAACAGAACAAAGATATGAGAGGAAAAGGAGCTGATTTAGTCACATGAAATTTTGGGAGAAGACACGAACTGCATACGCTTATGAGAGGTGAAACAGCAAAAGGAAACCGGCGATGAAAGTGGGGTGTGGAACCTAATCGGGCACACAACAGAGAAAAAACATTAAAAAATGCCAGAACGGACACCCTCGAAACAAGAGCGCCCTCGCGCGAATACGTGAATGAAAGCACCGTCAACGACGCGCTTGCACGCTACGGGAAAAAGGTTTGTTGCGCATGCGCCAGGCTTCGCTGTATTCTGAGTGCTTCACACATGGCTGCTTCTATAGCGTGCTGACTCTTTTTTTTTGTATCTATCTGGTTTCTTTTGTTTGTTACTTCGCGCGAACTCGTGATTCGGTTACTAACTTACCAGACAATTTTCCGACCCTGTGCTGCCATCTGGCACTGTTGCAATTTCGGATGTAGAAAGAGTGAATTCTCGCTAGAAGTAGCAGTCTCGCTAGAAGTAGAATTCTCGCTAGAAATAGCAAGAGTGAATTCTCGCTAGAAGTAGAAGTTTGCAAATGAACCGTTCCTTAAGGGTGTTATGAAATGAAAGGAACATGCTTTCTTCCTTGAAAATTCTGAAGACACTGGCCGGCATTTCGCACCGGTCATAAAAATGTGGTCTAGGAAGTTTGATTTTCAAAATACTGTAAATTGTCCTATGAAACGGTAGCAGAAGAAACATTCCGGTTTCGCTTGAAAGCAAGTAATTTTTTTCCCAGCCGGCCTTGATTCTGTGCAGATGTCAGATTTCTCCAAAATCCCAGATATTTTCTTTTCCAAGATGATGAGTATTCTGATATGGATACAGGAATGTAGGTTATTTTTCTTTCGAGCAGCAGCATTTGTTAGCACTTTTTTCTTACATTGACAAAATCGAAAACATGCAGAGTAGCCGTTTATGTCAATTTTTTAGTTCCTGTCTAATACCCATGTTGCACAGGCAAGCTACGCGCGCTTACGACCAACCACGGTTAACCACGTTGAACCGCCATTAGCGTCAACCATGGTTCGCCGATGTTACACAGCTACAATAGAGAGCTGGAAACTCATACTATGTTTCTCGTGACAGAGAAAAAAATTCAGCAGATCCCACGTACCTGGGAATCGACGTTGTACGAAGCATGAGGAGGGAAGGTGACCGTGTTGCAAATTGTTTATTGAGTGACACGTCATGAAATGACGCTAAATATATGGCCAAGTGCTGCACGCACAGACATATGTTGAAGAGTTTCAGATGTTAGCACAACCAGCTGTTTGCACTTGCGCAACCAACGATGCCAACAGGGACATGCGTATTAGCAACACCAGAAGCTGATATGAAGCGCTGATGCTCGCGAGGGCGCTGGCCCTGCTACATAAATCAACATCAGCGCATGGCAACCAACCAAAATTTACGTTAACCCGACGTGACGGCTGTATCAATGGAGTGCATATAAAATGTTTAAAATTAGGTAGGCAGCACTGCAACCACTATTGACGTTTCACTAAGATTAGCGTCTATTTGAAAAGTAGTTCCGAGACCTGGTGTAGCTCTGTGGTAAAATGCTTCATTGCCACGCAAAATGCTTGGGTTCTATTCAAGCTGGGACCCTGGCATTTATTCTTTGCATTCGTCGGGTCGACGCTACTGATGTCAGGTATTTCTTAACGCTCGCACGTTAAAATTGTCCATGTGTATTCTCGTCATTACTGTGTAAATAAGGTGTCAATCACCTCTGGCACATACCCGCGTAACAGTAGCACATACCCGTCTGTGGTTATGTGTCACTATCTAGCAGGAAGTGTTTGACGACCTACGCGCCGGAATTGTGGGTTTTTTTTAATTTGACCCGTGCGTCATCTTTTTCAAACCATCTTACCCTCCCATGCTAATTTTGAATCAAGCCAAGTGAAGGGTGTGACCACGAGAGCATCAAAACGTAAGCGGTTAGATAGATAGATAGATAGATAGATAGATAGATAGATAGATAGATAGATAGATAGATAGAGATAGATAGATAGATAGATAAATAGATAGATAGATAGATAGATAGATAGATAGATAGATAGATAGATAGATAGATAGATAGATAGATAGATACGCTCAGAGTCGCCGAAGTTCGCCGAGAAATGCTTCGCATTCAAAACGCCACGTGCGCTCACGACAGGCACTCATCGGGGGTGGGCACCGCCATTTTCTCGGTTATCTGCCTAACCGACGCTCCTAAGGTCGGTTTATTAAAACCGATGTTAGCGGCATAAGCACAGTTTCGTGTTCCGGTTAACATCAGTGAGTTAACGTAACCGCGGTTAGCGTAACCGCGGTCGAGGCTCTTTGTTTAACATAGGTATACAAGAATTCGGTTCGGCTATAGTATTCACCGTATCGAGGATACAGGTTTGGCACAGTGAAAAAAATTCCAAGTTATCGGAATGCAGTATTGTGTTGTTGTTGTTTTGTCCCAGCTTTCACTTGATGTCTAATTTTCTGCACATAACATATTTAGGGACGGTAAGACACGTACTGGTTTGATACTTTCACTGTCAATTAACATACGAGGTCAGTGGCGATTTGGACAAAGTTTTCTCGTTAAGCAGTTATCTTGCGTGGCACGAGTGCATTGTACAATTAAGTTCTTACTTATTCTTAAAGAAATTTGTACGTGTCGCTACCGTGTTTAATGCAAAGGAATTAGTGGGTGTAAAAGTGAACGTCGCAGTCATTCATCCACATCGAATGCAGTGTTAGTAACGAAAGTATTTCAAATTGCCGTTAAAATGCCACGATAATAAGTACTACAGAGTGCACAATTGAAAAGCACACGAGGCCTCCTATGCGTTCACCCAATATGACTCGAAGGCGAAATGCATCGTATTCATTTTCTCCTCAGTCAGATGTACTCATCCTCCCCGCATCATTCGGAAAATTTACTGCACCCAGCGTGGTTTACCGCCGACTCCAAGATGTGAAAAATTGCAAGCATCCTGCATCTCGCTTGGTTTTGCATTGACTCGGTAATCGGCCCACCTTTCACCAAGCTGCAGCGTCATGCGATGACGTCATGTGTCCCGTGAGATCGCGTCGCTATAGCCTCATGACGACGTTACAATTTATGACGATCTATGACTTCATTATGACGTCACGTGCTTAAATCACGGCTTGATAACTCTTTGCGTTGCTCGTGTGCTGACGGTGCTCTTTCTCGTTTTATGAGGCACTTAGGCCTGTCGCCCAAGCAATAAGTCGCGCTATATATACTTATACATTGTGTTTTGTATACGTAAGGTTCAAATGGAGTAAATGTTCCAAATAAAATAATAAACTGAAACCTGTGACAGAGCGTAAATGGTGAGTTTTCATGCTAGCTACTTCAGTTCATGCTGCCCATTACGCTGCAAGCCGTGGTTAGGCAATTCATCTTCGGAAGTTGGCAAACGTGCTTTGGCCGAAGATCACCACTAGTGTGATGAACGGCTAAGCAAGTCGGAGTTGAGACACTTAGTTTCCGTATAACTCATGACAACTGCGCCAGCGATTATAAAGTCAATATATATAAAGCTGCAACATTGAAAAAACTATCTGTGCTTATGGCCTAGTTGCGGTTACATGAGCTCTTCTGCAGCATCTTCATGTTTACTTTTTTCACGTATGTCGCAAAATTTAGTGATTATCGCCTCGCTTTGAGGGTCTATAGTGGCTAAGGTACTCGGCTCCTGACCCGCGGCAGGCGGGATGAAATCCCTGCTGCAGCGGCTGCATTTTAGACGGAGGCGAAAATGCTGTAGGCCCGTGTGCGCGGATTTGGGTGTACGTCAAAGAAGGCCAGGTGGTCGAAATTTTCAGAGCCCTCCACTCTGGCGTCTCTCATACTCATATGGTGTTTTCGGGACGTTAAATCCCATATATCACTCAATCATCGATTATCTTGCGTAAGTCATTAAAAGAATGTCAGTGCGATCGTCGAACGCTTGATATCTGCTTGAGAGACGGCATATTTGAACAATTATCCGAGTTTGTGACTTGATTGTGGCTGCTCATATGCGTTATCCTGCAACGTCTTTATGTTTTCTCTTTTCGAGTATGTTACAATATTGTCACGGGGTCGTGACGTGGGAGAAGTGAGAAGAGTTAGGTACAAGATAAAACTGTTCATTTGGCCGAACTTGCGGCCCATCAATGAAAAGTTAGATTACAGCGATGCACACTAGCACTGAGAGCGGTGAACGGAGCGTAAGCCGTTGATCAACTGAGAAGCGGTGAAGCACGTCTGCATTTATATACGTGTCGCGTCGAACACTCTGGCGTTATCGCTAGCGCCCTGGCAGGTTCCAGAAAGATCTGTAATGTTCGCGAAGTGGGTGTAATCTTATCATAACAATCTACTACAGTCATGAACCTTCTGGAACACTGCAGGCCAGTTTCGCGCTGAGAATTACTGACAGTCGAACGAGGCGCTAACTCAACTAAAAAAGGTATGTGGCAATATTCGCTGATTATTGTGCATCACCCATTAAAGGAATATTTGAGCAATCGTCGTACGCTTCCTTTTACTTTCCAATGCGCTGCTAAATTGCGGTTAGGCAGCTGCTCTGCTGATTCAGTTGACTTAATTGCTTAAGGGAGAGGAGATTTAGGTGAAATCGCTTACTGGAGTGCTTTCTGGGTTCTTCGCAAAAGCTTTTTTTTATGCTGATTACCCATGCATTTGCCTTAGCAGTGGCCACGATCTTACGCCTGGATAGTTCCAGTTAAATGATGTATAACGGCACGCCCCTCATATTTAAACATATCATCGACGGACGAGCAAATAGAGTCCTGCTTCGAGCGCTGAAGAAAGGTTAATGATGCCACCTACGTAGCCAACAAACAAGAGGACGGGATGAAGCTCCATTCAAAAAAAAAAAAAACTCACAGCACATCTACGGAGTGAATGACGATGAGTACTGGACGGTTTCTTTGCCTAACCGT
This sequence comes from Rhipicephalus microplus, assembly GCF_043290135.1. Taxonomy (NCBI): domain Eukaryota; kingdom Metazoa; phylum Arthropoda; class Arachnida; order Ixodida; family Ixodidae; genus Rhipicephalus; species Rhipicephalus microplus. Next base: position 158,240,834 of record NC_134703.1, on the reverse strand, counting down.
GAACCATCCGCGAATATCACCCACTACATCATCAGAGACGTGACAAACACTGGACATATTTACACAAGAAATTTTATTATTCGTTAGGGGTAGCTGTGCGACGCTTCCATTCTCCCTTCATTACAACGACTTTATAGTCTGTCAAGTGGTGGATTGGTGATGGGGCGAAGTGGAATGTTTGCAAGGACAAAGTAGTGGACAGTTTGCAAAGGTGGAACTATAGGCCGTCACATACAAACAAGGGATGGACACAGTTGGACAATATATGGTTCTTTAACGCGCACCTGGATACGAGTACACGACCATCTTGTAGTTCAAATTGGCTACTTCTCAACAGTCTTTGCTTTATGATCGGTAAAGTGGTGAATAGGTGATGGGGCAAGTGGGATGGTTTCAAGGACGAAGTAGTGGGTAGTTTGCAAAAGTGGATCTAAAGGCGGTCACGTACATACATACAAGGAATGGACAAACCCGTGTTTTTAGGAGCTTCGCCCCTAAAGGAACACAGCCCTTTGACGCTATTTTGAGTGTTATCACTTGCCTCTCTTGAAAGATGCACGCCTACTCTCTTTGGAGGTCAGTGTCCACCCTCTACTAGGACAATTGTGATCCAAAAGAGGTTAAGTGTCTCTTTAAAAAGAGTCATATATAGGTGATATGTCAGAACCAAGCATTCCCTCCACCTCCACCCCCCCCCCTCTCGAGAAGAATGCTTCTTTCATGCGAAATAATTATTCGGCGAAGTGACAGTGAACACGCCGTTAAAGTAGAAAAGCCATTGCCAAGGCGCCACTTGGATAGAACAATCGTAATAGTGTGGCCACTTTTGAATGAACCTGTGACATATCGGAGGGGGCAAATCTCCAAGCAGTGGGCAGATGGTTGCTCCTCGGCGGCGCTGTTTCGGACGCAAATCGACCACGGCGCTGGAGAAGGAGAGAGAGATGGAGCTTGGTGAGGAGAGGGAGTCGAGAATGGTGGAATCTTTCTCACAAATACATAAGGGCTGCCGGGAAAAAGGAAGACACGCAGTCGGCTCACTCGTCCAAACCGCGCGACTGCTCTGTGTATTTTGATGGAGCCTATGCATATTCTTTTCTTGCAGATTGCTTTCTTTTTTGTTCATTTGTGAGCGCCGCGGCGAACACAGGGCTATCCGCGTGGCGAGACACGTCATATATGCTTTTCGAGCGGATCAACGTGATGGGCGCGACAGAGGGTGGCTTCTTATTACAGACGATTTTTGAATGCTGGCTGATGGGACTTGGCAAACAAAAATGGCAGTCTCCCCCACACCCCTTCCCGAAAAACAAAAGAGAAGGTGAAGTTGTTGGGCTGTCATTTTCTTTTCTTTTTTTTTTTACAGCGAAAGCGCCTATAAGATCACAACACGGTTCACGCGCGCACCGTAGTTGCCTGCCGCCGCCGACGGTGTCCGTAAACAAGAACCACCGACGCAATAAGATTCGAACGCGGGGTTTCTGTGCGCCAGCGCAGCCTTCTACCACTGACCCAAGTCGGTGCTTAGACCTCTTCTCCAAACCGGCCTTAGGCAGGCTTAATGTTGGGAAGAGAATCGCGTTAATATGAGTAATAGAGCGTTTTAGAACAGCAAAGGAACAATCAGGTGTCACTTAATGTGAATTGCGCAAAGAGTGGATCGTGGAATGCTTCAACCGTCTACAAAAGCTCCATGTTGTTCAAAGTTGAGCTGTGGCGCATACGCACTGTGGGTGATTGCAGGGATTAGAAAAGCTTCTGCCAATATCCTTCGTCGTTGTCAAGTGCAGTACGAAAAATGCACAATATTCCTTGCAAGTGTGCAGCAGGTACCACGCTTCTTCGAAGAAGGACGAAGGATTGCATAGTGAATGCCTGCCTACTACGCAACGAATAATTCTGCCGTGGGTATCCTGCAAGTGTGCGTGATCAATACATATAGTGTGTTTGAAAAAAGGCTATGAAAGGCTGCTCTTGCAGAGCAGGCCTGGCGTTTTTTTTTTTTTGCTTGTAATGCTGCGTGCATTCCGGCCGTTACAAAACACCTCTTGAACCACTGCAGTACGCCACACGTATTGTTATGAATGACATGTGAAAAGGCTGGGCGCGCGAACACGGACGGAAGAATGAAATCAAGACTGCACGAACGCCACTTGTGTTTTCTTGACTTCTATGGTGTATTGGCGCTTTACGATCACGTTTTATTGTGAATACCTCCGAACAATGCCTCATCCCTATGATATTCTGTGAACGACAGCCGTCATGCAAATACTGCTTGTTGAGACAGAGAAGAGACCGACACCCACGATGGCCTGGCTGAACACTTTGTTTTTCTCTTAATAGCGTGCATCCGCGCAGCCCCACCCTGTGCACGCATGTTCGCGCGTCTTGTCTCTGCATGGCGTTTAGCGCCATCATTTTCCCGCGGTATATTCAACATCCTCTCGGGGCCGTGGCGTGCTTGCTAGCGTCTAGATGGTACAACCGATGCAGGTTTGCCATGCGCCAGACTTGATGCCGTCTAGGTAGGTGAGCTCAAAATGCATGGCAATGCTGCCTAAAAACTGGAGAAATTGTGCCTAGAAACGCGCCGACAAAGCTGCCTCGCTTCGCTGGTAACGCTGGCTCGTTGTCGTCATTGCCACCGAAGCCTAGGTGGGATGGCGATGAACGGAATGCAGCGGGAACAAGTAGTCTCCATGCCTACGCTTCCACAGTCGGAGGAGCAGCTCCCTTTCGCACATCACCCGTCTTCGCTATTCATGTTCAGGGGAAACAGGCCAACAGCTGCGAAGTTTTGCTGATTCACCTAGACGTGTTTCTCGGTAAGGAGATGTGATCCTTCAGTGCCCGTGCATGTTCTATGTCTTCGCAGGGTTGCATCAGAGGGTGGTGATGCTGTTATGCCTCGATGATATTGATACTTCGATAGGAAACAACGCGCAATGCAGAAGTCAGAAAGAGTTGCAAGTTCTATTGTTGTCTTCTTCCACAAGTTCTAAACAGCAGGTGGAAGTGGCTCATCCCTGTAGATGTCCTGCCTTCATAGATGTCTGCGTCCCTCCTCCCCTGATGTCATGACTCGACCATCATGCCAGAGGTGTCTTAAGATGCCGCAGAGTGTTCACGTTGTCTCTCCAGGCTTTGAAGTGGATGACGAATGGTATAGTTCATCCTGCGTCAGGCGGTCCGTTGCCTGGTGAGTCTTAATTTGCCAGTGCAAACATTCGCATGTTGGTATTTCTGGGAATGAGCAGGCCGATCATCTTGCTTCAACTTGTGACCACAACTAGTGTGACTGCCAAGAAATTTCATGCCGGTTTGACAACGCTCGTCTGCCGATTCACCAACATATTCTAAAGCAGCATTCCGATGAGCGTGTCGCAAGCGGAGCGTTTTCTCCTGGCATTCGTGGTCGTGTATTGAGCCTTCCTGACAGAGCCTTGTTATACAAGCTAAGAGTTGGTTCTGTGTCAGTGCGCGAACAATTATACCGTTAAGAACGTGCTGACAGTTCGATATGTTCGTCGCTAGGCTCCAGTGGGACAATAAAACACGTCTTTTTAGAGTGCCCTAAATTCTTTGTACACTGAGCACTACTCAAAAGCTTCTCTGGACGGATTGGACTTAAAAGCACGACCCTTGACAAATGCTTGTTCTCATGGGGATGTGCTTGTAGGCGTGACCAGGTTCCCAAAACCATTTTAACTTCCTTAAAGAAAACAGACTTGGCGTCGCATTTATAGACATTTTCATGTCGCTAGTTTTTGCGTAGGCGTTTTTTTCTTTCTTTTTATATTTTCTCTTTTGTGTCCTTTCTTTCCTTCTTTAGTCTATGCTTCCCCTTCCCGAAGGTCAGGCAGGCTTGGCAGTTGTCAGCATGTTTCCTCCTTATATCCTCTCTTCGTTTTGTTTTTTCTATTCACTCAAACCAAATAAATAAATAAATAATCTTCTCCTGGTTTTACACTTCAGCTGCAATGAACTTCAGGATTGTTCTGTTTTCCTCTTTTGATTGAACTGCAGAGTCCGCGGCGTTTGTGTTGCTCTTCATGCGTTTTCGATACTGCATCGCCATTTATTCTGGTGATGAGCTCAAGAGCTCGCGGTGTGGAACGGCTGGGTTCTTTAAAGATGGCATGCCAAGACTACACCCGGACTCGACTGGATATTTTCATACTCGTCGTCTAGATATTTGTGACGATGACTTAGCCGGTACTGTGGGAAGTAGGCTGGTGGTTCGTTCACGGACCAGATCATTGCGGCCATACATATTGCTGGTCGCCTTGACGGGGACGTCGTATTTCATCTCGGTCAGGCGTGTTTCATCGGTGGCTCACTTGTTAGGGCAGTTAAAATAACGATTGTTCGTTTTGGCGTGCGTGAGTTTAGGGTAAGTGTAAATGGTCACATTATAGTGCTCCCGAAAACACGGCAACTCGCAGTTCTCGTTGCCGAAGGTGGGCACTTGCTTAGGCAAAGCGACTTGCAAGCCTGGTGCTCGTGACATACTGTGATCGGCGAGGTTTCGGCCGGTGTCATCTGAGTGAGTAGCTTGGACGAAGTTGCAGAAAAACAGATAGCTGAGCGAGTGGTATGTATCCATGATATAACTTTTTAACGTGCACAAAAAAAACGGACAAGAAAGAAACACACGAGCGCTTCCATTCGAGTTGCTGGATCCGACACTCGCACCTGCGTGGCTATGGTCCAGACGCGTTCATCGCGGATCGAAGCCCCAGATAGCTTTCGTGATGTTGTCGTGGTTCTCCAAAGCGCCCATAATTTCCTCCTATATCTCACCGTCGAGGACGTTGGCGATACGCTTGTCATGTTCAGTGAGAGCAGCGTCCTTGTCGCGAAGCACGTCAATGAGCTCCTGCAAGCCGGCTGAAGACGGTACAGTGTATTGCAGGAGGATCTGGCTGGCCTCAGACAGGAGTCGTGCGGTGGCATCGCGAATGATGCCACGATGTCTCCGTAGTTTGCCCATCCTGGGAACGTATCGATGCGGAGGATGCCGGCCTTCCTCCGGGTTTCGGCACCGTTATGTTGAGGTAGAGAAGAGACCCACACCCGCGTTTCCCTGGCTGAACATTTCATTTTTTCAATTTATTGCGTGCAAGCGCAGCCCCGCCCTGTGCTCGCTTGTTTGCGCATATTCTCCCTACATGGTGATTCGCGCCACCGTTTTTCCCCAGTAGAATCAGCACTGCTAATTAGTCTGATTTGTTCAAAAAGTGACTAAAATAAAGCACGTCTGAAGAAATCGTGCTTCACTCTGTAATAATTTGCAACACTCGAATACTGTATTGGTCGGCCGCAATATCAAATTCCTTGTTGAATACTGTACTTCCTGTGAGTTTGAAGCCGTAAAGAAAATGTGCCTATCGACGGAGCGCAGTGCCCATGTTAGAAAAGTATCATGTGAGGATTGATGCCTAAAAAAGTTTACGTGAGAGTAATGGCAATTTTTCATGGTACACATAGCCCCCCTGAAATTCACGCGCACAAAAAACAATTTTTGAGCTTGCCAGAAGCAGAGCTTGATAAGTCATTAAAATTCGGTTGTTTTCACTTACCAAAGTCAAGAAGTTATTATAATGGTCTTATTAATCGCGGAGGGTCAAGCTTCATGGTGTGCACTACAGGTGTTCTAGCAGGAGAAATAGCAAAAAACACAACAAAGCAAACACGTTCCTACCTATTATAGTCGAAGGAACTTGCGGCACAGCCTTGTCGTTGTTCGTAAAGCTGCACAATACTGAAACTAAAATTGAACACCTGCACAACGAAAAATGAAAACATCTGTCCAAAATACTGACTTCATGTGTACATCAATCAAGTATACAAATCAAGAATATGACGCGCAAGCGATCATGTACTGTAACTCGACTTTGAATTACAGTACATGATCCCCTGCGTCATCCCACTGTTCGTCCTTCCGTGCATCTGTCCGTCCATCGGTCTTTCCATCCGCCTGTTCGTGCACCCGTCCGTATGTCCTTTCATCCACCTGCGCGCGTGCGTGCGGCCGTCCACCTGTGTTGCCTTTATACTAGTTGGCGACTTCAACCTAGATCATATGGACCTTAGGACCTGCCTTAGCCTTCAATTCATCATTCACTTCGTGGAGATGCATGGGCTTTTTTCGACGCGAAAGTATTTTACGCCGTAGTCCATCAAAATTTCAATGACGTACGTATTTTCGTCAGGAAATTACGTCTAAAGATGTACACAATCGCATGTCACAGAAGAAAAATTTCTGTCTACGAGCATCAAACTTACGACTTCCAGGTGCACCGCAACAGAATCTGAGCGTGCTACCATTTGAGCCGTGGCCTCATACTGCTTTACAAACCCGCCTTTCATATCTTCGGCTTGCATCACCCAGTTATTTAGGTCACCCTCTTTCCACCACTACTGTGGTCCCAGCGATTAGCACCTGCAATGCGTGTTGCTACTCGTCCGTCCCAGTCGGTGTGTTTTCAATACAAGTGCAACTTTGTAAACGCCTTGTAGCACCGCGAGGTTGCAACCTTAGTCAACACACAGTAAAGCCCCTGAATAAGCGGAAGCGTCGTTAATAGCGTCCATCCAAACTAGAGTTTACTACGATTGCTATCCAAACCAAAAAATTGCTTAATATCCACGAAGTGAATGATGATGAGTTCGCAAAGCTGCGGGAGTCATTCGGTTACCATGAATCTTCTTTACATTGGGCACTTTGCCATGCAAATGAGTGACAACACATGTGTACAGTATATACAATGTTGTTTTATTGGTCCTATATGCTACTGAAGTGCGAACTTCGTTTTGCATTCTTTAAGATTGCCTTATAATCACTAAAATGAAGAATATGAAGTTCTTGGATGGTGTGTAGTTTGAAGTTGGCAAAGACGAGGTCTATACATGACCTCCTGTTTGGTTGTCTACAGTTATTGGTTATTGGTTATTGGTTGTCTACAGTCGTATGAAATGCATCTCGAAACATATCACAACGCCTTATGCTGGACAAGCTAATCGTCGTTCACGATATCTATATTGAAGTTGTCAGCCAATATACGAAGGGGTCGTTCGTTTTCATCCATAGCAGAAGAGAATGTGTTTTCTGGAACGAACTTATTCTTCTTCGTCATCAGCCACAGCACAAAGTACACATAATGCCTTACAGACGTGTAGCGAGTACCTCGCTTATCAGCATGAAGGACATATAGTGGCTTAGTAAGTACTTCGTCGTCATCGTCATGACGTATAGACGGTACCTTGCATGTGCTGTATCGGGATGGCAGAAAGAGAATGTATGGCCTGGATAGCGCTTGTGCTTCATCGTCATCGAGGGACAACGGCAGTCATGGCTTGATCCTAAGGATCTTCGCCCTTAAACTATTGCGGCATATCCAAAAAGTGAATGATGATGAGAAGTCGAAGCAGTGGGATCGTTCAGTGTGGCCGTAAATCTCACGTGACATTGAACAGCCACGCACGTAAATGAGTGCCAAGCGCTGCACAGTCATCTACAATGTTAATTGTTCATAACTGGTATGCTGTGTTGAGTTGCGAATTTTGTTTAGCCTTCAATATTACTGCTTTCTCGTATTGGATCTTGCATGGAGTTGGCAAACACGAGGCTCGGACACGCTCTCTTGGTGGTAGTTCGTTGTTTCCAGTCATAAAAAATTGATCGTAGAGCATATCGAGACGTCATCTACCGGACAAGCCAATCGTTGTCCATGATCACAACCGTGATTGGTGATCACACTCACTGCAGAGCATCCCCCTCTCAGTCATAATTATCCCTATGCACATGACAACAAACTTTCCGGATTTTATGGAAGAAAAACTGCTGGTAAATGCTGAAAACCCCGGGATAATTCAACGTCATGTGGCGAAAATCTTCCTTCGAAACAGCGTAGTTTGTTAACGCCTTTTACTACAAGAGAAGGCCACATTCGATTCCTAAGGTGTACTCCAGAAGACGCAGCTTCATCTTATAGCGAAGTGCCGTGTTAATTAAGGTTGCATGAAAAAGTGCCACTCGAGCACTTGAGAATGGAAGTGTAAGGACCCATTCTGATGGCTCTAATGGTGAGCACTGAGAAAATGTACACACCACCACCAGCAACCTTAAGTATTAGCGCCTCATACCAAACGCTTGTGGCGGAATAGGCTTCACTTGTAGCGAATGCAGTGCGAAAAGTCACAGCTAGAGGAAAGTGATGGCGCGCGTAGCGTGTCCTCAAAATAGTTAAAGAATTTAGTTGCAGTAAAATCGTACGCCCAAAATTCGACCTACTTTGCAAAACAGTAAAAATAACTGCTTCGGAATTATTGCGAGACCTTCGCAATTGCCCGCACCATGTTTTTTGTGTTGTCAATGCTTACACTACACATACGCTTCATTCCAGTTTTTGAAGGCTGCCTTGAGGAGCGGACTTCTTGGCCTGCCCCCCAAAACTGTGGTAATAGCAAAAATAAGCTGTGTATAACAATAAAGGTGGTAATACACCAGTGACGAAGCCGACAAGTGATTCGGAACAGTTGTAGCTATGGTCAGAACACGTGGCCCATCCGTCGTCTCATCACGTGAGAAGCATAAGTTTAGAGAAGCTTGGTTTCACACCGCCGCCTCACGGCATGTCAAGCAGTCCGCTTGACTCTTGGAGTTCGCTGAGGAAGTCACCTGCAGTACCTCTAGAATCCAGATTAGTTAACGAGGTGATACACAGGAAAAACTGCACTGAATCACGCTCAAACCTTACCTTCTGTTGCTAGATCAGAAACCATGAAAAACAGTAAAAATGTTGCTCATTTGTTGGGAAGACAATGAGCATAGAATCCATAACGAAGCATAAATTAGTCGAGGCCTTAATCAAAGGTCACCGAAACTTTGTCATGTCGCAATTCCCAATTTTAGGTCACCACGGGCCTCCCGAAATTCGCCCATTTGGGGAAACTTAGCCACCAGTGGCAACCCTGGTCACATGTCATGAAGTGACGTGGCATGAATCGGCTAAATTACTGTAATGCACGCCGACAATTGAATTAAATGCACCGTACAATGTGAGCAACGAAGAGCATTTGGGAGGCCAGTGGTATACAGAGAACAGTGCCATGAGGTATCTCGTATTGACGACTCCTGCGCTGTCGCGACGTTTGTCAAACAGCGCGGACTGATTAAGGCCAGCGTGTGAGTGCGCGTCAGCGTCGAAAACATGTGCAGGAACACATACGCACACTTCGTGAGAACGGGGCCCTGCCCCGCTTGACGGGAGGGTGTACGGGGCAGACCACTTCGTGTAGGCCATGTACGTGCGCGAGGCTCGGGCCGCTTCTCGTCATTAGGAACGGTGGGCAATCTCGCGATTGCCACAAGAGGCCGCAGCACGCCGGACGTGCCCCGACGAACCGTTGGCCGGTTGCGAGAACGCGAGCTGGAAAAAAAGGAGAGGCCGTTTGCCATCGATCGAAAAGCATGCCGGGGTCTCTTATATGCGCTAACTGCGACGACGGCTTCGCTGCGCGCGAGAGACATTCGCACTGCGGAGGCAGAAGCAGCAGCAGCAGCCTCTGATGTACACCAAGCTGTTCCACGCCGCGCTGCTGACGTTCAGAAAAGAGAGAGAGAGCGTGCGTGCGTGCGTGCGTGTGTGTGTGTGTGTGTGTGTGTGTGTGTGTGTGTGTGTACTTAACTTCAACGCCCCTTTATTCTATTTTGTATACCTCAAGCAATACGACACGGAATTCCACACGAGAAATAACTCCTTTTCCTGGTTTTTTGAAGAATTTTGAAGAGTGCGCTGTGGTTCCCGGAGAAATAAATTTCATCGCGCTGATGAGTCTAGAAAAGTTAAAAAATGGGATGGTAACTGCTGAGTGGTGGGGTTTAAATATATATTTTGGACAGGGGGACAAACTTGCAGATCAGAATGTGTATATCATTCGACCCGTTTTAAGCTACGTTTTTTTTTCTGTCTGCATTATTATTTCAACAGGCATACTTAACTGCAGGAAGTGCAGTTAGGAATAATACCTAGTCACTACTGAGTCCTTCTGCTATTGTTTCAGTGTCCTGAACAGCGTATAGTATCATGAACTTCTTGACAATGTTGCTAATTTCAGCGGGCACCTTTTCTTTAAAAGGCGAAGCTCCTTAAGCTTTAGGCATGTCCCTTGGCCTGTACACTAGTTCTCGAGGCGAGCGCGAGCACGAGCGCTTTTGACGCGCTTCTTTTCTCATCGCTGGGACCTCAGTGAGTGCCAAGGAGGTTTAAAAAAATTGGTGAGAGTACGTCTCCACGCAGCAAATCTCGTGCCAACACCATCGCCGCGCTCCAAGGAGAGTTTCTTCTCGTGCAGTCCCTGCAACCGAACGTGGGCGACAGTGCCGTCTTCGACATTCACCTCTAGTGCCAGCTTCATAGCAGGCCATCGTATACAAGGAGGCCCTCGTCAAGAATATTCACGAGTTCACCCAATGTGTTTTGAGCAAGCTCCACTATCATCATTTTTATTGTTACTTAAAGTTTAATAAGTTCATTACTGCACTTCCTGTCGCCTTGCGGCAGAGCGTGACGTTTCATTCAGCACGTTGCGGGCACAACAGCGTGATCTGGATGATATCGGGAGCGTATACGCAAGTGCGAGCACCTGCTTCGGGCGGAAGTTTCTCCAGTGGCAGCTTCGGCTGCGACATCTGTGACCGCCTGTGGTTCGAGAAGAACCACTGTGCTTAACGAATAGCGAAATGCATTTAACCGCTCATTACACTCCTCCATGACAGTGATCCTGTAAGGCACAATGTGCGGCAGGTGAAATAAGCACTGCGGTAAAGCCAAGCTGCAGACTTCTGTCTAATCACATAAAATGCACGAAATTGTAACCAATGATTGTGAAAGGCTTGCGTACAGCGTCGAGTTGAACCCATTAATAAACGCTGGAGCCGCACGTTTCAGCTTTCGCAGGTAAGCCATTTGTATGGAGTGCATGGGTGGCGTTTTTTTTTCTATTCTTTGTTTATTTACATTTGTCAGCCTTCAGCACTAGCTTAGAGAAATCATTCGCTTGCATTGGGAAGCCTTGGCAGATTATATCTGCTAAATATTGTCCATAAAGAGTCTCCTTATTCTGCATTTCAAATAAAATATACTGCACAATTTTTTGAGGGGCGAGTAATTTTATCTAAAGTTTCACATTCCCAACTTTTCGCAGCAAGGACCCAACGGCGAACCGGAAAGTTATTTAAAAGAAATCAATTTTTCAGTCATCAGTAAAAAATAACTGATTATTCCTATAGTGTATGATATAACTGTTTGGGTCATCAGTAGAGGTAACTGATATTTCTTAAGCATGCCTAAAGTGCTAACTTCTTTCTAACCAAAGTATGAAAATAATCATGCATATGTTGATGGAAAGCAAGAGAGAAGACCTTAGCTGCCAGATTATAACAGCATAGGTGCAGGGTTGTTTTCCCTTTGAGCAAATAAATGAACTGCCCGAGAACTTATTGGCGAAAAACTTATATCTCAATAGATAATTCACGGCAATATATTGTAATGACGTAGCTTTTCGTTGGACTGCATTCCCTCCTAATTATTACTGGGAATTGTCAAATTCGTTTCAATAACATTCATTTCAATACATAGTCGATTGACTGACTTGCGCTATTCTAATGGCACTCAAATAAAAAATTCAAATAGGCTTTCACGCGTTACCCTAATACGTCTCAAAGTGAAAAAGCCATCACCTTTCTTTTCTTCTCACTGAATGTGTTTTCGTTTGCAGCTCGCATCCGTAAGTTTTCGGCTCCTAAAGTGGTTTTGCGTGTCTCCAAGATGAGACCATGTAGGCTATAACCTTTCTTGCGCCTCACTTGTTTTGGAACTGCCTGCTTGAACGGCGCACCATAGGTCAAGCGACAATGTAATGTGGTGAGGCTATCTGGTGACGTCACAGCATGTAACGTCATAGTAACGTCGTGATGATATCACCAACTTTAGCCATCTGTGACGTCGTGATGACATTCTCTTGTGTCGTCATCAAAAGAGGATTCTTTCAATCGCGCGTGTTGGTGCCGACGTGAACGCGAGTGATGGCGTCATGTTTCATGTTTCAAAAGGCATATAAGGCTTTCTCCTCAATTGGACCCCAGTGTGCCGCCTAGTGTAACCCCCCCTTTTTTTTCAAAGATGACCATTCGTTCTTGATGCTTCCACGCAACGACCACGACGTCCTCATTGTGACCTTTTGGTCAAATATGTAGAGGAGTTGCACCACTGCATTGATGGAGGGTGTCCAAGCAGAAGCACCGAGAATAATAGATGTCCACAGCTTGATAAACTTCAATACAATAAAGAGAGAAAAAACAGGACAGGCTAGTAGGTTAACCAAGCTATGACTTCGTTGGCGACCCTCCACTTCCATTGGGCGAAAATGAGAATAACAGACAAGAAAGCATAGAAAAGAAATAAGAACAGTAAGAAAAAGATGTATGAATAGTTAGCTTGAAACTACATAGCCCGAACGCGCGCTATTTGTGCACAGGCGCTCATGACGTTCGATGGTCTCCAAGAGGCACGAGAGGGCTTTCGTGGTATTCAACATACTTGAAATCGAAGGCAAAGGCCCCGGGATGTTTTTTTTTGTGTGTGTGTGTGTCAGTGGCCGTGAATCTAGGTGACGAGCGTTGGTTTCCATACCACGTCGTTGAGTCTGGTATATTTGATAGGCGCTGCCCCGGCGCAATGGTCTAGTGGCTAAGGCACTCGGCTGCTGACCCACAGGTAGCGGGATTGAATCCCGGCTGCGGCGGCTAAATTTCCGGTGGATGTGGAAATGTTGTAGGCCCGTGTGCTCAGATTTGGTTGCACGTTAAAGAACCCCAGGTGGTCGAAATGTCCGAAGCCCGGCGTCTCTCATTATCATACGGTAGTTTCGGGACGTTAAATGCCACATATCAATCATGGTATGATATGCGCTGGCATAGAATGTGCACTAGTGTTCCTTCGCAGCCGCAAATGTTGCGTGCCACACTACTGGCCATTCCCGTAAGAAGGAATACGCATTCGTAAATGCTACGTCCAATGACGTGCGACACAGCAAAGGTGCTTCGCGTTGTAAGAGCCAGGGTGGCAAGCAAAGTTTCAAATTTGGGTTAATCGAATACAGGAGTGCATTGGAAAAAACCCTGCGGAATCATTGTAGAAGCGTGACTGGGCGAGCAAATGATTGCAGACGCCGCGTGGCTTCTATTCGCGAAAATGGTATGGGGGCCAGCAGGTTTCGGACATGAGCCCATGGTGCAGCTTCATTTACGTGGTCATTGCCGACAAATTCCGCCATAACTCGGCAACCACTGTATGATAATATTATGTCCTTTTATCGAGTGCTTGGTGGTACAGTCACGAATTATCTTACACACCTATTGTTCGTGTAATCCACGCCTCGAAGTAAACCATGTAGTGTTTGTGAGGCTGAGCTCGAGTCGCAAAAGGTGCCCCATTAAAGGCTGCTACTGCAGATCGGGAGTCAATATTGTCTTACCATATTATACAAACATGCATCAAAAAGGGAAGCCCCTCAAAAATAAAAATTATTTTCCTGAATTTTATGGTATGTAGGTGCCGCAGGAATGACAAATGCGTTACTCCATACAGATTTGGGAAAAATTTTGATTTGCACTCCATTATGTCGCTCTTCGCGTGTACTTACGTCAGTTTGTACACCAGCCACTCTGCCTAACAAATAGCTGGTGCACATGCAAACTTTAATTAGTTGCAGAAAACAGCGCGATGTTGGTTGAAATTGTTGAAACTAAGGATACCTAAACATAGCACACGTGGTCTTTTATTTCTGAAATAACGCAAACAAGCATAACATTGTATTCCACAACACTGTAACGCAAGCAGGATCACAACAATGTATTTCAATGGATACCCGGTCACATTGGAATAAAGGGAAACGAAGAGGCTGACAGTATCGCAAAAAAAGCATGTAACGAAGGACAGGATTGCGCAATCTCTATGTCTGGGGCGAATATTTGTCATTTTATAACACAACGAGTTAACCATTGTTCGATGGAGAAGTGGTTCGATAGCCCTAAATCAAAGAAATCAGTACTTTATGAGGTTGATCCACGGAGAAAATATTTCATAAAGGCAGATGTCTCATGACACCTAAAGACATTGTTCCACAGACTTCGCTGGAAAGTAGCATACACAAACAGCTTCCTGCATAAAACCAGCTTCCTGCACATCGAATCAGCTCCCCGGAATGCCATTGTGGTCATGCAGAAGAAAATGTTCGCCATATTCTTTTGGAGTGCGTTGAATACGCGAATGAAAGAGAAAAATTAAGGACTAAAATAGCAAGTTTGGACAGACAGCTCCTCACATTCCATAAATTACTTGAACCATGGCCCGAGGTGCATCTTCAAAATAAGGCAAACACCTTCCTGACATACTTCTTAGAGGAGACCAGACTGGATAAGCGCCTGTGATAGACAGCCAGGAACTGATATATTTGAAATGTGTTTGGGCATATACTGACAGTGGAAACGGCAGGTGTTTGCGTGAACAGTTTGACAGTGTGAACTGCTGCGAGCAAACTGTGCATTGCCATGATATTTCGACTGGTTTTAGTGTACTATTATGTATTTTTTTGGATTGTTCATTTTTGGGTGCCGTTCAGTATTTTTTCCCTGCAGAACTTATTGATATGGTGTGTGCGAATTCGCTATATGGATCTCAACCTCTCCACACCAAAACAGTTAGATAACAGAACAGCAAACAGGCCCATTGTTCCTTCAGTAATTATTATCAGCAAAAAATAATAAACACGTAAACCTATAGTGAGAGTGTGTTTCGCGGACAGCGCGTTATGCGAGTTTTCTTCGATGAGAACTCGTAGCCATTTGGAAAATTCGGCACAATTGCACGTTTGATTAACGCGAGAATTTATTTCCACCGCAACCGTGTGAAACCACCGGGCTTTCCTTTTGTGCCCATCGGCACATAGAGTGGTGAAAACGTCGTCAGCTTAATCACCCAACGTTACGATAACTGCCGCGATTTTCAGTAATAAGGAGGAAATTGGTTCATATCTGTGCTGAGCTAATCCACGAGAATTCGGGTAATTTCGGCATGCGTCACTTGGTACGATTCTCTGTTGCTTTAATGCAGTTATCTCTTGACGACTAAAAAAGAATTTGACTTTTTTTAACGTGCGCCGTAAAGTTCTTTCGAATCACCCTATTTAGCGTGTGCTGATTACTTTGGGAAATATAAGTGATCGTTAAATGACTGCAAAAGGAATTGAAAGTGATAAGTGCATCAAAGCGGGATCGTCCGCGTGGACTTTATTTATCGAAGAAGCATATTACCCTTTTAACTCGGCGAACACAGTTTAAGCTTACAAGGGTAAAAAAGACGTTTTCTCCGGCTGCCGAAGCACTCTGTTTGATTGCTTTTCCGCCATAAAAAATGTAATATCTAGCCATCATGTGAATCGAACAATTTTATTTTGGCTCCTGCCTGTTAGAGAAACATTTTGAGTAATGAAACATAATTACAAGGGGAGGCTATCAGATATACAACTCTTAAGCGTCGGTGAAAAAGAATATGGCAATTCTGTGAAATCCATAAAGCCATACCTCGACAGTGAACAAAACCTATGTAATTTGCATAGCTTTAAAAAGGGAGTAGTGCATTACAACGCCTTCAAGATTTTGAATATCAAGTGCAATAAATTATGAATTCATCCGTCACATCTGTTCGCTTTGAAAGGTCGCCCCGCCACTAGGGTCATAAGATCAAAATACTTGGCTGCTGACTCGCAGGTCGCGGTATCGAATCCCGGCTGTGGCGGCTGCATTTTCGATGGAGGCGAAAATTCTGTATTCCCACGGCTGCAGATTAGGGTGTGCGTTAAAGAACCCCAGCTGGTTTAATTTTCCCTAGCGGCGTCTCTCATAATCATAAGGTGAATTGGAGACAATAAACTCCATATATCAATCAATCTCTAAATAATATAGTTGGGCTTTTTAGAACTACGATTGCTAGTTTTCGAGGAAACTATTAAACCGTAACTTTTACGCCACTTTCTGTGGCGCTATTTGTACGCAATTCCGTGCTTCAAAACAACGAACTTTCTTTTTTTTTCTTTCGAATATTTTTAATAATTATTACTATCCCACAAGTATACTGGAAGAGCTCGATTACTCAGAAATTACTTACTGCGGGGACTTGTATCCATCGATCGGGTCATAAACGACATTGTTATAATTTATCGATGGATGTTGAGTTTGTTCAATTATATTTGTTTTTTTTATTAACGTGGTACTTCAAATACCAGCATCCCGCTGCAGTGATATAGTGGTTGCGGTGCTCAGCTGTATAGAGCCGAAGGTTGCGGGTTCGATACCGTCAGCTGCGGTCGCATTTGGACGAAGGCGAATAGCCAGAGGCGCGTGCAATGTGTGATGTCAGTGCACGTCCTCATATTCATATCGTAGTTTTGGCGCGTATGTCCCAACATGTAACATATTTAAATCAGTGCATGTCTGGAAGAATTTATTGCATGTTATTTCTGGCATTTTGACATCCGGCATTAAATCTGAGTCATTTGGCGTGGTTTCTTCTGCACGCCACGCAGCGTAATGGATTGCTGCAGCACGTGTTTGTTCCAACCGCGGGAAAAAGAGATGGCTGATTGCCGGTACAGAACAGAACAGAACAGAAGGTTTTATTGTGCTAAATGAAGAAGAATACATGTGCATGATATACAGAAAGAGGTCCCATAGTCAGAGACTGCAAGGGAACTCTTGTACAATGTAGAATTGAGAATGATTGTGATGTACATAGCAGGGAGACAGAGCTACAGTAAAATGCAATTGAAACAAAAAAAGTAAGAATATACCCTTGTAATCTCACAGAAACAATTTAAAAGTAAGAATAACGTGCTAACTTCAATGACAAATGATTACAGAACACAACTCACAATGAACAGGATCAATTAAGAAACAGCAAAACAGGCTAGTTAGTTGACATGATATGATTTTTTAACTTTGATTCAATTTCCTTCAGGGAACGGCATACTTTAATGTCGGAAGGCAAACTATTCCAAAAAGAAATTCCGGAAAAATGAATGGTTTGTTTGCCATAATTGGTGCGAACTTTTGGCAGTAGAAAGTTATTGTTAAGGGCAAACCTTGTGACATTGTTATTTGAGAGAATGGTAGTGAAATGTGGAAGTTGGTTATTTATAGTTCTATACATGTAAATACCAAGGTTATATTTAACTAGCTCAGATACAGTTAATATATTGTTTTTGTGAAGTAGTGACTTAGCGTTAGAGAGATATGGGCTTGATGTGAGAATTCTTATCGCTTGGTTTTGAATTGTCTGAACTGAAGGTACGTCATGCGTAAATCATAATTTTTGTTTGGCTCTGAATGAATGATATACTAGATGATCCGTGTAGCACTTGAAAAATGCCTGTTACTCGTCATGTGAACAGCTCGACTGCGTGGGTGGAGAGATTAACAGCAAGAGAGAAGGCAGGGAGGTTAAGCAGGCACATGCCCAGTTTGGTACCCTACGCTGGGGGAATGAGAAGGGGGTCATAAAAATGAGAGAGAGAGAGGAAAGAGAAGAGAAAGAGAGAGAAAAAAAATTGTCAGTCAATAGGCTGACGCGTATGCAGCCGTGGCACTATACAAAAGTTAAAGGTGGTCACGTAGGCCTGTAGTCCTCAAAGAGCACAAGACAGCTTTGACTGCTTTTTGAGCCGACGAAAGGCGAGGACGGTGTTCCAGTAGCATCTGCATAGAGAGTGGCCGATCGTCCAATTGTCGCAATACATCCAAAAGCTTCTGTCTTTCAGAGGTAAATCGAGGGCAATGGCATATCAGATGGTCGATGTCTTCTTTGGTGCAGCCGACTTGTATTCCGCATTGTCGGCCAATTTGATGAGGGTTGTATATGCTTTTGTGAAGGCAACCCTCATCCAAAGGCGACAAAAAAGCGAAGCTTCACGTCGACGAAGTCCGGATGGAGGTTGAAGTTCCAGTCGACGGTTTATTTGGTAGAGTCTCGTATGTGTTATGTTTGGGGTGTTCCACTCCAGCACACACAGACTACGTGCCAGTTGACGAAGTTGCTTTGCAGCGTCAGTCCTTGACAAAGGAATCGGAAGGGTGTGCTCTTCTTGGTGTGATGTGCGAGCCACGTTGTCTGAGGAATCTTTGCCACTGATCCCACAATGGGCAGGTATCCACAGACACTTGACCTCGTGGCCTGTTTCTACGACGTGGTGAAGAAGCTTGACAACCTCGTAAGTTTACATTTCATGGCAACCTCGTCGAAAAACTGACTGCATGCTCTGTAGGGCCGGTTTCGAGTCGGAAAACACGGCTCATTTACACGGTCTCTGGGATTTGATGTACGCTAGGGCGCCTCGCAAAGCTGCAAGTTCTGCGGCCGTAGACGTAGTGACATGTGACAGCTTGATTCGCAGAGTGATTCCTGTAGCTGGAATCACCACCACACCGCCAGAACCAGACGCTGTAGTTGAACCATCGGTGTTATGTGCACGTGGTTTTTGTACATTTCATGCAGAAGGTGCAAGCTCAATTGTCTTAGGGCTGATGAAGGCAAATTCGATCTTTTTCTGTGTTCCTGGAATTGAAACACGTACTTGCGGAAGTTTCAGGCACCACGGAGGATACACCAGTTTTTCAGCAGGCGTAAAACCTGACATAAACGACGCGCGATGGGCACAGACAATTGCACTAAATTTTGTGCGGGGACTCTCAGTAGCAAGGGTTGCCAAGTGGTGGGAAGGATTCCTAGCATGTTGCCTGAGGTACGTACGCATCGTTTCAATGGTGAAGTGAGTAATGATTGAGTAGTACTGTGCAATGGCAATTGTTTCAGCTGTCGATGCGCAGCGGGGTAAACCAAGGCATATCCTAAGTGCCTGGGCTTGAATATGTTGGATTGTGCGCAGGTTCGTTTTGCACATGTCAGATATAACAGGTAGGCTGTAACGCAGGAATCCAATAAATAATACCTTGTACAGCGGTAACATAGACTCGACAGACATTCCCCAACTTTCCCCGGCAAGAAACCTAATGAGTGACAAATGGCGGTCAGCCGCTTTTTCACGTAGTTTACGTGGGGTGTACAAGACAGGTTTCGGTCCATTACGACTTCCAAGAACCTGTGACTCCGGCAGCATGACACCAACTGCCCATTAATTTATATGCGGACATTGGTTTTTTGGTGAAAACGACGAGCGCACACTTTCCACTTGCGATTTCGAGCCATTGTTTGCGTAGGTGGTGCGATGTCACTGATGCTGCCTTCTGAAGTCGAGCGCGAAGTTGAAGTCGAGTCACACCTGATGTCCACACACAGATGTCATCAGCATAAATGGAAAGTCGTACACTGCTTGGTTGCTTGCCAAGTAGTCTTATGAGTGTGAGGTTGAACAGCGTCGGGCTTAGCACTCCGCCTTGCGGGACTGCTCGGCTGCAGTAATACTCGGGTGTCGGGCCATTCTCTGTCTGCACGTGAAATGATCTATTCTGTAGGTAGCTCTGAACCCACGTATATATCTTGCCACCGAGTCCCACTCCTTCTAATGCCCTAAGAATGGCTTCGTGGGTGACATTGTCGTATACGCCCCTTTAACACCAAGAAATAGAGCAGCAGATAACCGTTTGCAGGCCTTCTGGTGTTCTACATATGTCACCAAGTCTACTACATTGTCAAATGACGAGCGGCCTCGTCTGAACCCGGACATGGCATCTGCATATATTTCGTAGAACTCTAAGTACCATTCCAGACGCGTTAAAATCATTCCATAACTCTTCCCACACAGCTCGCGAGGGCAATCGGGCGGTAAGAGGAAATGTCCAAAGGTGACTTGCCGGCTTTGAGAAATGGAATCAGGCGACTTCACTTCCCTCCCTGTGGAACCATGCCACTGCGCGAATGTGCTTTAAACCTTTAGGCTAGCTAGCGGTGATCATTGGAAGCTTGGGAGTATTGCCGTTAACAGATAGACTGTTCGGGCTAAGGGTAAAAGTGAGGGGGGTGGGGGTGTAACGGTCGCAGTGCTCGCCTGCTGACCCCACGAAGGTCGCGCATCCTATCCCGGGGAATGACATGCTAAAGACTCGAATGAAGTGTGATGTCGTGAAGTTAAAAAACAACAAAAAACAGGCGGCCGATATTTCCAGAGCTATGCATTATTGTGTGCCTGATGATCACAATGTGTTTTTGTCGTCAAACCCTAGATATCATAAAAAAACTGGGTTAACGAAGCCCTTTCCATTTCCCAGAGAAGGTGAAGCAGCTTATGACGCCCTTTGTGGCAACAGTTAATATTTAGTATTAAAGGAATAACCACAAAAATGACTTTAAAATGACTCACTTTAAAATGACATGACTTTAAAATGCACATGAAATGATGACGCAAAGCTTGCAACGCTGGTACTATTTACAGCTACCATTATTTCGCGGTAATATTGCTCGGTGAAACAAGATGATTCTGGAATGAGGCACTTTCTTGTTGTGGGACACTAGATATCACACGCGCTTAGACTTTTATTCGGATATGGGCCCACTTTATTTGGGTATGTGTGCAAATCAACCAATGTCAATTGAACCAATTAATTTGTATATGCAGACCTACAGGTCTGCCGATGAAGAACTACTTTCTATTACTTAGTTTATTTATTCTGGCTGTTTAGTCGCTGTGCACCTTTGTCCAGGTACCGCGGTGCAGCTGGCGATGTTCTGCAGCTGCTAAAAATACAAAACAAAACAGATCGAAGAGAAATTGTCTTTATTGAGGCTTATTCAAAAGCAAACAAAAACAACACGAGATGCATTGACGCGCCACTACGCCGGATTACCATGCGGATATCATCGTCGGAGCAAACAGGCTGGGATGGGAGTTGTTGATCTAGCTAACCCATCTGCTATAGCACCTATGTGCTTGCTCTGCCTTAATAACCACACAGCTTGTGGCTGGCCGGATGAGGCCCTGCGAGTTCCCATGTGTGGTGTCGTACGACCGGAAGAAAGCGTCACACATTGGAAGGTCTCATTATTTTTGTTATAATGCAGCCATTGTCCGTCTCTGAAAGGACGACATGATCGCCACGCCCACCTCCGTAACATTTACAGCCAACCCCGAAACAGCGCGATTCCGCGGCTTCATGTTTGATCTAGGGCTCAAAAACCGGGAAGTGTTTTTATGTTTATGTATTCTACTTTAATGTTTGCCTTCCCATACATATTAACAAGTAATAAAAATTCAGCGGAAATTAACTCGCCAACTACACGCTTGTCAAGAAGACTTCTTAAGAGGA
The DNA here is from genome assembly GCF_043290135.1 of Rhipicephalus microplus. Lineage (NCBI taxonomy): Eukaryota > Metazoa > Arthropoda > Arachnida > Ixodida > Ixodidae > Rhipicephalus > Rhipicephalus microplus. The sequence goes on along the minus strand of NC_134703.1, from coordinate 158,219,455 downwards.
CTGAACGGTGGGTGACTTGGTAATAGATAAGTGCAAAAGCTGCGCGAAAAAAAATCAAGAACACACAAGGCAGACTCTCTCATAATCATATAGTGGTTTTGGGACGTTAAACTCCACATATAAATCAAATCACATGGCACATGCACAAGCGCATACTAGCAACTGAAACTTTATTAACCGAAAAACACGTATAAGTAGTAAGGAATGATGGAAGAGATTAAAGGTTGGCAGTTAGATAATATATCTCTAGTGGGTGCAGTACAATCGAAGGCCACGCGACACACGTGTCCTCATACATAAGAATGTAAAAAGCCTTACGAACTTCTTTCGCTGTGCTGTCTCTGTACCGAGACAACACCTTTGTTTCTCGAAGTAAAGCTTGACACTGGTAATCTCTCAAGTGTAGACACAGATTCGACGAAGGGTGGGCCTTCAGCGATGTCTTGTGATCTATTAGACGGTTATTCAAACACCTCCCGGTCTGTCCGATATAGCACTTACCACATAACAAGAGCATGAGATATACCACACCCTATCCACATCATACTACTGTTTCCTGGTGTATGACCTCACATTTGCTCCACTTTTTTTCTTTGTGCTCTGTTTTTTCTATCCGCCTCTGTGGAAACTAGGCCCAACTTATTGCTGGACCAAAAAAAAAAAAAACCCACGCTAACACGAAATCTGTTTCCCACATTTTTCATACTGTGGGAGAAGGCATGAAGATATGGAATGCACATAATAGACGTGTCCCTCATGTGCAACCCAAGGCGGTAGGGACACGGTGGGCATCGATAAGGGTTCGCCCTTCTTTGCGTCGCTGATGATACAAGTACTGCCGCGCTTGTCGTCCAGGTTGGCCACAGCAATGCCCACTTGCTCGGACGCACAGGCCGACGAGCTATCTGAAGAAGTGGCGTTAATGGTAGAGACCATGTGATGATTCGGGACTATTCCGAAACGTTTGATGTTGCCACATCGGGCTTTGTCACCGTACATAAACTCTTGCATCTGTGCAACGAATTGTGTGCGGCCATGTTGCACGTTGTGTTTGACCATAGGCGTGGCGTGGTGCTGCCTCATTTATTTAGAGTAGTGTTCCGCATGCTTGCTGATACATGTAGACTTAAGCGTCTGTGGTGTATACCATGCGGACGCATGGAAAGCCCAGGTTCCGCACTGTGCTAGTCTTTCATTTTAAATGTGCTACAAGTACAAGAAGGTCGCGGAATCGAATTCTGACTGTGGCCTAAACAAGTATTATTATTTAAAGGTTCCATAATGTCTTTATATCTTTATTTTCATTGGTGCCCTTGCCGATAAAGTAATGATGAAATTTGCATCTCTGCAGGTCTATTTGCCCCTATACCGATCACCATTAGTCTTTTTTTCATCTTTTCACTGCAAATAACAATTGAGAACGCTGGAAGCTTTTATTTAGCTGGCTGCAACCGGATGTAGCTATGTTACTCAGAACCAAACTGTCTCCCGCCGCTTCCAGGGGGATGAAGGGAAACCTTAGGGACGAGGGAAACGTCCTGCATATCAGTTTCCTGGAGCTGATATCGGCAACCATCCCTAAGCGCGCGATTTCTGGCGCACCATCGCTCTCCGCTCATATAAAGACCTCTCCTCGCTTCGACGTCTGGCTGATCCTTTGTTCTAAGGACAGGCTCGTTTCCTTTTGCGCTTATCTTTCACCTGCGGGCGTAAAAAAATCGATAAACCTTGCTTTCGGGACGGAGTCATAACGAACAAGGAATTGGCTTGATGCGATCCAGACAGGCTGGAGCGGCTCCTTCTACTTTGCCGGCGTCGTCTGAAGCGAGCGCTCAAAAAAGAAGCCGAGACGGTGTCCCCGTTTCATTCCTCGTCGCTGACAATGACAGCCTAAACTCCAATAATGAAAAGCACAAACAAATACTCCGTGCATTCAGCGAGCGCACATGTCTGCCGATAGTTTTCATGGCCTCTCGTTTTTTGAATCACTGCATGCATATGGGCTGATTATTTGGGTGGTTTATTTCAGAGCGGTGGGCCTCCTTTCCCATTCGATATTTTTGGCGGAAACCTCCATCCGTCACCGCGTGTTGCTCGTTTCTGCTCGAACGCAGCCCCCTTCTTTCAATAAAGAAAGGCTGATATAGTATTCGAGTTGTCCCTCCATTGGTCTTTCCCAAAAATCCAAACACCGCCTGCCGATGCAATGAACAGACTTAGTGGCATGGCGTCACACAGCTCGCGGTGAGTTACATGCATGCATCTAAGATATATTGATCTCAATGACAAATTTAAACGATCTGATGGGAATATTGCACGCCGAGCCTAACCGATGCGTGTAGCAGCATGCTGTATACGCCATACCAGGTTACTAAATATATTTACTTGAGATTACCGAGGATACTCAAACCACTTTAACATTATATTTGACAATGAATAAATACATGCACCCTCAAATCTTTTTATCGTTGCTATAGGAAGTACGCGATCTCCAATTCATTCTTTCCTCGGCGGCCCGCCTGATGCAGTCAATTTTTGGCTGGCACACGTGGTGGTTGCAAAACAGACTGCTGGCTAGCATTTATTTAACCTAGTTGGTTCAGGAGGTCAACTGTATCGCAAACCGAACACTAGCACGCACGTTGCGCCTACGTGACAGCACGACTGCAACTCGCTGATCAAACTTGTAAGCGAATGAAAAGACGACGGGCCACATCTGCCGTACGTGGCGATTGTCATCGACGTAGAAGAATATGAGCCCTCGCTGAGAAGCGGCGAAAGCTCATCACATAGGAGGTGAGCAGGGGGTAGTGCAATTGCTTCTAAACCCGGCTCAGTGCGGCTCATTAAGAGAGCCATCGCGGCTAGAAGCGCCGACGGAGGCTGGCGGGACCAACGTTTTGGTAAGGAGGGGGGGGGGGGGGCTATCACCTGGGAAACACGTTGGTTCAGCCGCGAAATGAGGCGAGCAGAGCAGACTGACCCGCCATATTGAAGCGCGCACGGACGTTGTGAAATAATGGAAATAATATTAACGGTCATTGCAGAAGGGGAACGGCACGACAGGACAGCGGTCACTTTCGCATGGAACGCGTGCGCAGACTTTCAGTATAGAGTTGGGCGAGGATGGGAACAAAAGCGTGATTAAAAAAGGGAGCGAATTACTACAAAGAAACAACTCGCTGCGTTGAACCAAATTAACGGTCTATATAAAAAAGCAACCCCCCATACGCGGTTTTGAAAGGGCGATTAGCTATGGCTGCCGCTAAAAAAAAAAAAAAAACATGTCCAGGCTCGCGCATTCTCTGAAGGTTGGCTAGCGGAGCAGCTGAAAGGGAAAGAGAAAAATAAAATAGGGTAGAGTGAGGGGCGGGGTAAGCACGTCAGCGTGTCCGTCACGGTCACGCGGCCAAAACAATGTCATTCGGCGTGCTCGTCCGAACGGCGAAGACCGGCGAGGAGGCTGCGTTTCTTTTACGACCGCCGGACAGCGACGCGAATGGCCGTCGCTTCGCGCGGCTCGTCTGTCTGCACGAGATTCTCGGCGACCCAGGCAGCGGGACAAACGACCCGCTTGACGCTGGTTCTGAGCGCGGGACAACTTTGCCAGCATTCGCGTGTCGGAGAAGCACCACAGCGTTACCAGAGAAGGTTGTGGCACAGGGCAGGAAAACTTATGTTTATTCTTTATCTTTTTGTTCTATAGGATTGCTTGCATAGCCAGTGCCACTAACGAACAGAAGAAACCAAAGCAGCTTTTGTGAACAGACGCAGAATTGTTGAATGCATTGCTCTGCGATCATTTTGAAAGGGAAAGGTTTCTCCTGTGGCACGTTATTAAAGACGATTGTCTTTCTATCGATACTTCAAACAGGAAAGTTCATTGCATACTAGTAACACCTACCTGTTCAGGTGAGTATAAATGCCCCGTGAAGCCCACTGACTTCAGTGGGACATACAAACAAGAGAGCATAAGCACGATGTCACGTAGAGCTGCATTGCTGTCTCAGATCACATATCGCTAAAGAAAACAAATAGAAAAGGGAACACAAAAGGTCTCTTAGCTTGAAGAGAATCACATTTTATTTGTGAAGAAAAGAAACATGTTTTTTCTATGCCACTAACTTCCAAAACGGCAGTAGAAGTAATTCAACATTGCCATTCTTTACCACGAAAAATGGTGTATGCTATCTTCTGAGGAAATAACCTTGACCCTGCGTTTCTGTTTCTTAAGCTACTGAACCATGATCATTCTATTCTTCTGTAACGCTGAAAATGTATACAAAAACTGTTTGACGACTCAGAATACTTGGTACTAACTCCACTGTGTTCAGGGAAACTTATTTTCATATACAGTGAACTTAAATAACATTTCAACAGAACAACTCAACAAAACAGAATATGCACAAGCACATATACATTCGTTACAAAAAGATATGTATACATGTGTACATAACTCGCTAAACAACAAAAAACAAATAAAAAGTGAGTATCTGATTGTCTTTACATTAGTATGTCTCTTGAATGATTCATTTTAATTCTTGCTCAAGGCCAAAACACACCTCGATCTGGTGGCTGCGTTCATACTTGTGAACATTTACAGCCACGAAATACGCATATTTGAGGCACAACAACTATACATAAGTGCCATACAGTGAGCCTTTTTACTCATAAAATGCAGACATGCGTTTTTCTGAAGACCGAAGAGTTTATAACGCTGCGCTGACAGAGCGACACTATGAAGGAAAAGAATGAGCGTTTTTCTACGCTTCGCTGCGGAATTCGGGGGCTTTAACAAGAGCGAGCTGGTGCTACCACCTACCATTGGCTCAGAGTTTTAAAAGACTATCGTTTCTTCACAATACCGTCAGATGGCGTCATACCTCACGCAGTGCCTCCTAACATACACAGATATTCTAGAACATCAAAGACTTGAAAGATGGAAACTTCCGCCCCCGGGGCCAAAGCTCAGTAAAGAATCTGAGGTAGCGTGGCGTCGCCTGCAGACCTTGTATTCCCCAATCCATACATACTGTTCATAATAGATCCTAACATTTATGTACCACAGTGCAGGTTCTGCATCATTAAAACAACCAACCCGTACCACATGGTATGCGAATGCCCACTTAATCGACCTCTACAACTCAGAGCACACCACAACTCTGTAGGGTGGGAGGCAGCTCTGTCCAGCTCGGACCCGAAGACCCAAGAGGCCCTCGTGAGACGAGCGAGGACAGCGGCCCGTGCCAATGGGATCCCGTACAAAGGAGCCCACTCACCGACACTCCTTCCTCTGTCGCAAATAAATGTTTTATTCTCTCTCTCCATACCACAGATTGACATCTTCTGCAGCAAAGGACGAAGATACGCGGCTAATTTTAAGTGTGAATACACTTTATAAGCGACCCCAAACCATCCACCGCCATCGGCGGCGTCCGCAGTCTTCTCTCTATCTTTAAAAGAAAGAGGACTTGGCAGGCCGCAGCGCGACGCTCTACCTAATAAACCACGGACGCGACGCTGATATCGGTGTCAGCAACGCGCCTTATATCTTTAACGCCGCTGCGCACGTCCCCCTCCCCCTTCGCTCGCTGCAGCTGCGCGCGCACCCCTCTCTCTCGCACGCCCGCCTTCTCTCTCAGTCTCCCGTGGAGAGCGGGTCGTGCGATGGATGTCCCGGAGGCAACGCTACCATCAACAACGAATGCAGTACAACCGAATACCAGCACTGCACCCGTCGTTGGAGGTGACGGTACCGCGGTGGTTTCGCCGACGTTGGAAGACAAGGCGGCGCTGCGAAGGGCTCGTGAGACCGAACGTAAGCGGGCGAAGCGTGCAGCGGATGCCGAACTGCGTGCTCGCGAGGCCGAGTGCAAGCGGGCGAAGCGTGCAGCGGATGCCGAACTGCGCGCTCGCGAGGCCGAGGACAAGCGGGCGAAGCGTGCAGAGGATGCCGAACTTCGCGCTCGCGAGGCCGAGGACAAACGGGCGAAGCGTGCAGCGGATGGTGAACTGCGCGCTCGCGAGGCCGAGATGAGGCGTCAGCATCGAGCCGCGAACGCGGGCCAAGAAGCGGAACGACAACGCAAGCGTCAGGCGGAGAAGGGCAATGAAGGCCAGCGTCAAGACGACGGATTTCAACTTTGCTCCCCCTCATAGCATCATCCCGTGCATTCGCCCTTAACCATGTTCACCCTCGGGGAAATACTTGGGAGTTTCTTTTGGCCACTGACTCTTTCGTGGTGGTCCTGAAGCTGCCATCAACACATAATCGGCAGTTGTCTCACCAGAGCACGCATTTTAAACCCCCGAATATTCAGCTTTTATTTACATTAGCAGTGTAATATAGTTGATGAAATAACGTATGGAATTTTAACGTAATCTGAACAGTAATGCTCATGCAAGTCGGACTATTAAAAGAAGAGATGCGTTGAAGTCAACCACGTTGAGGAGCCATCCTATAAAGTCAGCCTAACTCTTTAGTAAATGTTTCAATAATAATAACAATAATATTAATAATAATATTAATAATAATAATAATAATAATAATAATAATAATAATAATAATGTACACTTCTTGCATCTGCCGCGATGGTAAATTTAAAAACAGTGAAGCATGTTTCCCGCTGTCCTTAGAATTTTATTTAAAAATCTTTCCCTCACTTATACGAATTCACACACACACACACACACACATATATATATATATGTATATATATATATATATATATATATATATATACATATATATATATATATACATATATATATATATATATATATATATATATATATATATATATATATATACATATATATATATATATATATATATATATATATATATATATATATATATATATATATATATATATATATATATATATATATATATGTATGTATATACTCGATTAAACTTTCTCACAACAAGACGATTAGTATACAGTAGTGCGAGATAGCGTTAAGGTAATGGGTAAACCAAGCGCCAAAACAGCAAAGCTAAACAAAAGCCCTGAGGCATGTGTTGTACAAAGGCTGAGTTGTTTTCGCCGTCATCCCTGTGCTTTGTCATTGGGTGAGCCTTGACTAAGCACAGGGGCGCGACGCTTGCGAGGAGGGCTCTGGCGACCGGGGATATTCACTCAGGCGCACAGTATCGCATTAATCTAGCCGCAACAGCCAGCTTGGCACGTATTCTCGCATGCATGTGCAAGCCGCAACAACGCTTTTTGTTAACATTTGTGCACTCTGGTATGGCAATCTCGGCTCTTCTTGTTTGTTCAAAGCAAGCACGCTGTTCCACGTTCGCGCTTGTTTGAAGCCGAGATACCTTTATGAGCTTATGAAATCGCTTGGGTTTAACGTCCCGAAACCACCGCATGATTGTGAGAGACGCCGTAGTGGAGGCCTCTGAAAACTTCGACCATCTGGTGTTTTTTAACGTTCTCCGAAATCTAAGCACGCGGTCCTCATGCCTTTTCGCCTCCACCGAAAATGCGGTCACCACGGCCGGTATCTATCCCGGGACCAGCGCGTACGACCTTAGCCACTAGACCACCGCGGCGGGTTTCAACTTATGCAATCGGCGCGCCTTGCAATTATTATGCCCCTTCTCTTCACAGACGAGCCGATAGAGCGCACACACCAGCACGTACTGACACCACGTACACGCAATACATTACCATTGAATATGCACACATTACAAAGAGCGTCGCAGGTTTTCGAGAGACAAATTTCAACATAGAAAGGCTGTTAGATAAAAAGGTGCTGTTCGGCAACCATGATGGTGTCCGAACAGCTGCACGTAAACAAATTTGTTAGAACTTGTCGGGCTTGAGAAACTACTGGTTAACGGATTAGCGCGAGCAACCTGCATGCAGAATGATGGCAGCTGCGCTGAAAGCAGGCAGACACGCCGAGAATTTGTAATCCTGGTGGAAAACCGTGCATGCTGCCCTCTATAGGAAACTTTGACGGCTGAAGCTTTATTGTGAAAATCACAAGCGCCATTGTATGTATAATAGAATAATACCATTGTTAAAGTAAGAGAGACCTACCAGTACCAAATCGGGTGGGTACACTGGATCTTCTCATGTAAATGGAAGTAATCATCAACGTCCTAAGTCAGATAAGTGCAGCTACTCTTCACTGCTGAGGGATGACCGCTTTGAAGCAATCTTAAAAACTTACAGGCCGTTTGTAATTATCCAATCGCAGTTACAAGGTGTCAGCCTGACGATCAATGTGTAAGTGTCAACATATTAAGCACCTATGCAGCAGAAGAGCAGAGGTATACAGGCCATTGTCTCGCGTTGGAGCGTTCGTTCGTAAAAGGTGGCGGCGCCAAAAGACGAGTAAGCCAAGATTGCTGTTCGTTTGGTGAAGGTGGTCTCCGACGACAGGCGAAATATCCGTGCTGCCTCACTCACGCCGACAGACAGACAGACAGACAGACAGACAGGGACAAAGAGAGATATAGAAACAGAGAGAGAGGGGGAGACAGATGCACGCAGAGGTCAAGACAGACACACACACACAAAGAAACAAACACACAGACACACAAATAGACACATGGACAAAGAGAGAGAAAGAGAGAGGTAAACAGACACACACCGAGTTGAAGACTGAGAGACACATACACAGACTGACACAAACACACACACAAATGTGCACTTGCACGCATAAAGACAAGGAGAGAAACCGACGGTCACGAACAGATATGTGTAGGAGGACAGACAAGCACGCACACAGACAGGCAGGGAGGTGAAGGAACTGACATGCAAGGGGAATGAGAGAGACACACATAGACACACCGCGCACGCAGACAGACAAACATACACACGCTGACTGACAGAGAGAAGAAAAAGACAGATCGACAGACACACATATACGCCGAGAGACGCACACACAAAGAAAAAGGCAGACTGACAAACACAAAGCACACTGGTGGTAGTTGTGGTTAAAAGAGGAGAAAGGCACCTAATTTCGGCAGCCCGGTCGGTCAGGAGCATAACGCAGTGCCTAACGCACGCAGGTTGGCACACACACAGTGGAAGAGAAACCGCACGCTCAGAAAGAGAACAATAGTTGAGAGAGAACAGACTTTTGGACTAGTTGGTTTGTTACGTTCAATGAAACCATTGCGCTGATAAGACACGAGACCACAAAAATAAGACAGGAAGAGCACACGCGATGTCGTTCTTTGATGTGTGTGTGTCTTATCCGCGCTGTAGCTTGCTTGATTATGATTGATATGTAGTGTTCAACGTGCGAAATTCACTACATGATTATAAGAGACGCCGTAGTGAACGATTCCGGAAATCGCGACCACCTCGGGTTCTTAAACGTGCACTCAAATATGAGCACACGGGCCTACATGCACCTCAATCAAAAATGCAGCCGCCGCACCCGCCCGCGACCGGCGCGAGTCGGCAGCCGAGTACTTTAAGCACTAGACCACCGTGGCGGGGCTATGGCTTCATTTGGGAAAGAAATGAACCAACAGGTGCACACAAAATAGATAGATAGATAGATAGATAGATAGATACGCTCAAAGTGTTGCGTAGCGTATGTTTATCAGCTCGCGACTGCTTCTGCGCAGAGCTGATAAGACGAGCGGACGAGACGACGGTGAGTTAAACAAGGTTTATGTACAGCATATATACAGAGGCGTTACAATTTCGGCATTGGGGCCGACAGAGACTCGAAGAGCCGAGCTCTCCTCTCTAACACATAGGTCAGCCTTTCGCCTAAGACCGCTGATCGCGACACGCCGCAGGGCTTCTTTTATTTGCACCGGGTCCAACCAAAATGTCCAATCAGAAGCGCCGCTGGTCGTCAGGGCAGATTCCTCCAATGGGGGTCGCCGCGCCATGCGTCAGACCACCAGACACGCGGACGCCGGCTCGCTGTCACGTGCGCAGCTGACTCAATGCACGTGGGCCAGGGAGGCGCCGCGCGTGTTCACTCCGTCGAGTTGATCGCGCCAGGCGGACTGCGGGCTGGCCTTGACCCAGATTGCCTTTTTCCGAGGCACGGACGTTTGACGAGGACTCGCTGGCATAACAGCACCCCCGCCGCCAGACAATGCACCGGAAAGACGAGCTGCTTCCACGGGGCTCGGATGTCAGGTGCGCTCGTTCGCCAGGTCCCTCCAGGTTCGCCTCCAGGGCCATGGGGAGAATACAGCTCCAGACTGTTCCGGGAACACATCCCATTTTTGACGACGGATCCCAGCTCCACTGGCTTGTCGCCACAACTTGTCGACCAGCTTCACTCGTCTCTTCTGACCATCTTCGGTTTCAGCACTTGTCGATGGTTCTGCAACTTGCCAAGAACGGTTCGACAACAGACAACATACGACACAAGCAAGTGCCCTCGGTCACCCGACAGAACACCAGACAAAGTATAGTACAACATATACCTATCTACGTGTCTATTGGAATTTTGTTCCCTCTACATCAAGAGGCACATGTGGGACACAAGACTTAAAATGACAACTCAATTTTTTTTCCCACGTACAACAACGTAACGAATGAGAATACCACAAAGTTGGCCCCTTGAGATCACTCTAAACGAGAGCGCTCAGCCCAGGTCGTGATGAGGTCAAAATTTTGCCCCGAATCGCCAGCGAGAAACCGAAAGGTTGAGAAGGTACTAACTAAACGCACGGCTCAATGCGTCGGCATTAGCGTTTAGCCTTCCTTTTTTGTAGCGAACGTCAAAGTTGTGCTGTTGGAGTATCATGCTCCACCTCAGTAACCGGCCACTTTTAGGCGACATGTTATTTAACCAGGTTAGAGGACAGTGGTCCGTTTCAACCACAAACCTCGAACCGGAGACATATTAAGCTAGCTTTTGAATGGCCCACACGAGGCAAGCGCATTCCTTTTCAGAGGTACTGTACGCCTCTTCCCTGCCGCTGAGTTTTCGACTTAAATACAAAACTGGCCTTTCGTTACCAGCACTGTCCTCCTGGCACAATACAGCTCCCATGCCGCGATCACTCGCGTCGCATTGAATCACAAATCTCTTAGAGAAATCGGGTGCCATGAGAACAGGCTTTTCGCTTAGGGCCTGTTTTAGCTGGCAAAACGCAGTCTCCTTTTCTGAGTCCCATACTACTTTAACCGGCTCGGACTTTCGAAGCGCGTCAGTGAGGGGGCTGGCAATGCTAGAGTAATTTTGCACGTAATGCTGATAGTATCCAGCCAAGCCCAAGAATGCCCTTATCTCTGATTTTGTGGTTGGTCGTGGATAGTTCACGACAGCGGCTAGCTTAATTTCTGAAGGTCTACGCCGGCCACGCCCCACAACGTGCCCTAGGTAAGACACCTCGCCACACCCTGGGTGACATTTAGTAGGTTTCACGGTAAGGCCAGCCTTTCTCAACCTGTTCAGCACGACGCGTAGATGCTCGACATGTTCTTCCCAGTTGTTGGAGAAGATGGCGACATCGTCAATATACGGCAGAGCGAACTCGGAGAGGCCTTTAAGAACGCGGTCCATTAAGCCTGAAAAACAAAAGGGTGCCTTTTTCAATCCAAAGCTCAGCTTAAGTGGGCGATACGTTCCAAATGGAGAAACAAATGTGGCATAGCGGCTGGCACGCTCTGTAAGGGGGACTTGCCAATACCCTCGCACGAGGTCTAACGTGGAAATATAGCTGGACTGTGACACAGTTTCCACCCTCTCCTCTAGGTTGGGTATCGGGTAAGTTTGGTCTCGAGTTATTGCGTTAAGACGCCGGTAATCGATGCATGGCCTCGGATCTTTTCCTGGCACCTGAACCAATATTAGAGGGGATGTATAGTCACTCTCGCCCGGTACTATGACTCCCAACTCCAGCATTTTATCGATCTCCTCTTTCATGATCTGCTTTTGCACGGGGGAACAACGATACGGCTTGCTACGGATTGGCTCCTCACAAGTTAGCTCGATATCGCGCTCGATCACCGTCGTGTTTCCGGGACGGTCCGAAAACACGTCTTGAAACTCGGAAACAATCCTTCTCAGGTCCTCCTTCTGGACTTCACTTAACCTAGGCTCTAGGTTCAACTGCTCCAAGATTACCTCCGATCCCCCTTCGATTACATCACTAGAATTCAAAATTTCTTCTCCCTCTTCCTCTGCAGCATTCAACAGCAGATTTACGACCGCTTGACGTTGAACGTATGGTTTCATCAAGTTACTGTGGTAAATTTTGTTCGGCCGCCTTCTTAGTTTCACTTCATAATTGGTATCAGAAAGCTTCGATATTACTTTGGCAGGCCCTTCCCAATGAACCTCAAGCTTGTTCTTTTTGGACGGCCGCAGCAGCATTACTTGACTACCAACTTCAAATGTGCGCTTCTTCGCCGATTTGTCGTAGTACTCCTTCGACAATACTTGTGCAGCCTTCATGTGGCTTTCCACAAGATCTTTCGTTTTTCCAAGCCTCTGAAGGAGGTCTAGAACATACGCAACTACATTAGGGTCCTCATCGAATCCCTCCCAGGACTCGCGTAGCATTTGCAATGGTGTTCTCAAACTCCTGCCATACACAAGTTCTGCAGGGCTAAAACCAGTGCTCTAATGAGGAGCTGATCTTAGAGCGAACATAGCGGGAGGAATACACGCTTCCCAGTCGCATTTGTGCTCATAGCAGAGAGCTCTCAGTATCCGTTTCAGAACGGAATGCATACGCTCTACCGGATTAGATTGCGGGTGATGGATCGAGCTGTGCACTACTTTTATTCCACATTTATCCATAAAGGTAGAGGTAAGGCAGCTGGTGAAGACACTACCATTGTCGCATTGGATTTCAGAAGGAAATCCGACGCGTGCAAAAATAGATAGCAGCGCATCCACGACATGAGGGGAATTGAGCTCCTTAAGGGGTATCGCTTCCGGAAATTTTGTGGCTACACAGAGAGCCGTCAGGATGTACCGACAACCTTGCCTTGACTCTGGCAATGGCCCGACTATATCAATTACTAGGCGCCGAAAAGGTTCTGTGATAATCGGCACAAGCTTCATGGGTGCCTTCCACTTGTCCGTGGATTTCCCCGCTCTCTGACAAGTGTCGCATGAGCGCACAAAGTCTTCGATATCCTTCCAGCATTTCGGCCAATAAAACTGAAGGGAAACTCTAGCCTTCCTCTTTTTTATGCCGAGATGCCCTGCCCATGCGTTTTCATGCACCAGTTCCAATAGTTGGCGACGATACTTTTGTGGCACTAAGAGCTGCTCATACTTGCGACCTTGCGCATTTGTGTAGCTCCGATACAAAAGCCCCGCTTTCTCAAAAAAAGAAACATTCTTTTTCTTTTTTTCTAAGTTTACGCTTTCCATTAGCGCTTTAATCGAGAGGTCCTCACGCTGCTCTCGAATGAGCGTTTCTCGATCAACCCTCGACAGCTCACTCCAAATTTCCGCTACAGGTGAGAGCGTTTCAGCCCTCTCCCTCTGATCCAATGGCGCCATGTCGTCTCCCCTTTCCACGGGAACCGCGCTGGTCGGTCCGGCGACGGGCCGCTCGCGCGACTGCTCACATGACTCACGCGGAAAGTTTCCTCTCTGAGGTTCCGTCGACCCGCCGACAAGGTCACTTGAGAGTTCACCGCTTTGAACAAGGTCAAGCTCTTGCGAGAGCTTCCGCGCTTGCGATCGCGTGAGGGCAATGTACGCTAAGTTGGGGAAGAACGATTTACCCTGCTCTTTGAGAAGCTGCTCTGAGTTGTTGGAGAAGAGATAAGGAAAACGATCGGGAAGCGCGGCAGACACAGCCGCTTCGGTGCGAAGCTTACCGAACGGGCCTTCAATGACAACGGTGGCGATTGGTAAGCAAGCACTCTGCTCCTCGGCGACTTGCCTGATCCACGCGCATTCTCCTGTAAAGTCGTCCGGAGACACCAATGAAGGATGGACAACATCCATGGTTGCCGCGGAGTCTCTAAGTGCTCGACACGCTTTCCCATTCACACTAATTTCTTGGATATACGGCTCCAACAACCGCATGTTCTTTTCCGATTCTCTAATTGTTGCAAAAGCAAACTTTTGCTTACAGTTTATCGCGATGATCCCTTCCTTTTTGCAGTTGTAGCAGATTAGTGGCTTCCGTGATTCAAACGCCCGTGTGGTATCAGTGCGTTGTTTAGAAACCTCACTCGATTTTTCCGCTTCTGTTTTCCCTTCCTCTACAGTGTCCTTCGTAAGAGACGGGTCCTTTTTGAAATTACGGTGCGGAGCGGGTTTCCGTTGATCAGGTTTCTTTGAAAAGCCCTCTTTTCTTTCATCCTTTTCAACGCGCACTGCCCTGCTATGCAACTTTCGGTGAGTATAATACTCCTCAGCTAACTCTGCTGCCTTGTTTAGCTGTACTTCACCAAGTTTGTCCTGCAGCCAAAGTTTGACATCCTCCTCGATGCAGCGGTAGAATTGCTCCAGTGCAACGCATTCCACCACTTTATCACGGTCGTCATAAACACCTTCGCCCTTGAGCCATTCAATCAAATCGGCTTTAAGACGAAACGCGAAGTCAACGTGTGACTCATTCCCCTTTCTAGCATACCGGAACCTTTGCCTGAAAGCCTCGGGTGACAACTTATAACGTCTCAAGAGCACTTCCTTAACCTCGTCATAGCTCTCAAGCGCTTCCCTCGACAAGCAAGTTATCGCGTCGGACACTTCGCCGGGAAGAAGAGCTAGCAGGTTCCGCGCCCAAAGAGGCCGCTCCAAAGCGTTTCGCTCACAGACGTGTTCAAACTTGACGAGATACTTCGCCATGTCCTCGCCTACTACGAACGGTGGCAGTTGGTCCCGAATTCTAAAACCGCTGACCTGAATCGTCGGAGAAGCTACGCTAGGCGCCTGCGAACACTGTAGGATTGCCAATTCTAGTCGTTTCAACTCTAGGCGCTCTTGTCTCTCGGCCTCCTCGCGCTCGCGACGTTCGCGCCTTTCAACTTCTTCACGTTCGCGAGCTTCGCGCCTTTCAGCTTCTTCACGTTCGCGAGCTTCTACTTCTCGCCTTTCAGCCTCTTCGCGGCGTGCTTTAATATCCACCCAGGCCTCATCGACTTCCTCAGCCGACACTCCCTCATCCTTCATGATCTCAAGGATCGCTTGCTTTCGTTTCGCACGGCCCAAAGTAATGCCGAGTTCCTCACAAATTTCGATGAGTTCTTTCACTTTAAGGTTCTCCATCGTTCACACTAGCCTCTTGCTGTTTGCCCCTGTTAACAATTTACTTGCCGTACCCACTATAAGTCAACTAGCAAGACGCGCAAGCAACTTTTCACTCTCCCGTGTTTACCCCCTCCGCATTACCTTGGGTTTCAAAGCACTTCGACTTTGCTTGAAACGATCAAAGCTCACTCTAATGCTTCACACAGCCCTTCTCTAAACTACTACAACCTGAGCTAGAGTAGTCTGGTGAACTGAGGGGAAAACATCAGGCACTCACCGCATCGATGTCGCTGACGCCGGCCGATCCCGCAGCTGCCAACCACTGTTGCGTAGCGTATGTTTATCAGCTCGCGACTGCTTCTGCGCAGAGCTGATAAGACGAGCGGACGAGACGACGGTGAGTTAAACAAGGTTTATGTACAGCATATATACAGAGGCGTTACAATTTCGGCACTGGGGCCGACAGAGACTCGAAGAGCTGAGCTCTCCTCTCTAACACATAGGTCAGCCTTTCGCCTAAGACCGCTGATCGCGACACGCCGCAGGGCTTCTTTTATTTGCACCGGGTCCAACCAAAATGTCCAATCAGAAGCGCCGCTGGTCGTCAGGGCAGATTCCTCCAATGGGGGTCGCCGCGCCATGCGTCAGACCACCAGACACGCGGACGCCGGCTCGCTGTCACGTGCGCAGCTGACTCAATGCACGTGGGCCAGGGAGGCGCCGCGCGTGTTCACTCCGTCGAGTTGATCGCGCCAGGCGGACTGCGGGCTGGCCTTGACCCAGATTGCCTTTTTCCGAGGCACGGACGTTTGACGAGGACTCGCTGGCATAACAAAAGTCACCGAAGTTTGCTAAGAAATGCTTCGCATTTAAAATGGTGAATGGAAGAGCGATGGTTCGCTCTTGATTGCGATTTTAATTCAGCCTCTATGCAGCAAACCACTCTTTCATTATTGATGCAAGCTTAACGAGCCCTCGAAATGCCCATAAAACTGGGTGAAACTGTCGATCGTTTCGTTAGTCACGCTACAAAGGAGCCTGCGCACTATTTCTGAATAGTGCCTCAAATCGACGGGCGAAGTACAAATAGCCATAAGGGCGATTTTCACTATGTGCTCTACTTATTGCGTATTGAGTCCGACATTAGAATTCTTCGACGTGCGCTGCCGTTGGCACTTAGTGCTCCCATGGTATCATCGTTGCAAATCAGATCCTAGATTCAGATAAATACCATTTCGATGTGAAGCACTAATATCAATGGCAATGAGTTCAACAACGTACCTTCGTGTAAAGCAAGGTTCGTAAGAGATCAGCATTGTTATTAAGAGAACATTCATGTGATAAGGGAATGTCAGCAGCACCAAAAAAAATGAGAATAGACGAAGGCGAGAACAAAAAAAAAAGAGGCAGGAACAGGATTGATGGCATTGCATCGGATATCTCCGCTTTATTTTGGTGCTGCTGGTATTGCCTCAACAATAGCTCTGTACCAACTTGCCCAACAAGCCACCCTAATGCATTCATCACCCAGTTTAATGAGAAGCAAAGTTTTGCATTCACTGCAGGACAATTGACTTTGACAATTTTCGCTTGGTAGAAACCGCTACAAGTGAGCCCTTTGCTTGCTGCGCGCGTGCATGCCTCTCTCTGTGTGTGTTGGGGGTCTATCTATCTATCTATCTATCTATCTATCTATCTATCTATCTATCTATCTATCTATCTATCTATCTATTTATCTATCTATCTATCTATCTATCTATCTATCTATCTATCTATCTATCTATCTATCCGCCTACGACTTTTAACTCTGCTGGCCGTTTCAATAATGGTATCGATACCAAACTTGGTATGCCATAACATGACTGTATAAAGAACATATCTGACTAGTCATAACAAGAAAATCATGATATGTATGACATGAATGTCATGATTTAGATTTCATGGTCATGCAGCTCTTGCGGTGGTTTCGTTCACATGGCAAGTTTCAAAACTGCTATGGTATGACATGATTCTATGTCGAACGCAAGCGACAGACCCTAACATGAAAATCATGATATGCTTGTCATGTAACGACGTGACTACATGCCACGCACATAATGCGCTCGCGGCCGTTTCGCTAGCGTCCCCTATACCAAATTCCCCTATATCCCCTATATCAATCCCCTATATCAATCAGTCCCCTATATCCCCTATATCAATCAGGTAATAGAGAAATGCTCAGAGTATAACCAACCACTATACATAGCTTTCATATATTACGAGAAGGCGTTTGATTCAGTAGAAATATCAGCCGTCATGCAAACACTGCGGAATCAGGGCGTAGATGAAGTATATATAAACATTCTGGAAGAAATCTACAGGGGATCAACTGCTACCATAGTGCTTCATAAAGAAAGCAACAGAATACCAATCAAGAAGGGTGTAAGGCAGGGGGACACAATTTCCCCAATGCTATTTACCGCGTGCTTACACGAGGTTTTCAGAAGCCTAGAATGGGAGCAGTTAGGGATAAGAGTCAATGGAGAATACCTTAGTAACCTGCGCTTCGCCGATGACATTGCATTGCTGAGTAACTCGGGGGACGAATTGCAACTCATGATTACGGAGTTAGACAAGGAGAGCAGAAAGGTGGGTCTTAAAATTAATCTGCAGAAAACGAAAGTAATGTACAACAACCTCGGCAAGGAGCTGTGCTTCGAGATAGGTAATAGTTCACTTGAAGTTGTAAAAGACTATGTGTACTTAGGGCAGGTAATAACCGCAGAGCCGAACCACGAGATTGAAGTAACTAGAAGAATAAGAATGGGGTGGAGCACATTCGGCAAGCACTCTCAAATTATGACAGGTAGATTGCCACTATCCCTCAAGAGGAAGGTATATAACAGCTGTATCTTGCCGGTACTTAGCTACGGAGCAGAAACCTGGAGACTTACAAAGAGGGTTCAGCTTAAATTGAGGACGACGCAGCTAGCAATGGAAAGAAAAATGGTAGGTGTAACCTTAAGAGACAAGAAGAGAGCAGAGTGGATTAGGGAACAAACGGGGGTTAAGGATATCATAGCTGAAATCAAGATGAAGAAATGGACATGGGCAGGGCATGTAGCGCGTAGACAGGATAACCGCTGGTCATTAAGGGTAACTGACTGGATTCCCAGAGAAGGGAAGCGGGTTAGGGGGAGACAGAAGGTTAGGTGGGCAGATGAGATTAAGAAGTTTGCGGGTATAAATTGGCAGCAGCAAGCACAGGACCGGGTTAACTGGCGGAACATGGGAGAGGCCTTTGTCCTGCAGTGGACGTAGTCAGGCTGATGATGATGATGATGATGATGATACCAAATTCGGTATTACGGTATGGGAATGGAAGACGAATGTATGAGACTGGTGCAAACATGATAAACATGAAATGATGCCTTTCATGTAACAACATGACTACATGTTACGCTCATGATACGCTCGCGGCCGTTTCGCTTGCTTCACATGTACCAAACTCGATTTACGCTACCCGAACGGACGAGATAGGTAAATGACACATCCAAACATGATAATTACGACATACGTTTCATGTAACAACATGACTACATGCCACATTCATGATGTGCTTGTGGCTTGTTCGTAGCTTTAGATACGCCAAATTTTGTATTACGTGATGTCAATGGATGATGAAGGTATGTGACTGGTTCAAACATGATAATGATAAGATGCGTGTCATGTGAGAACATGACTACATGCCACATTCAAGGCACCAATACATTTCGACGTGACCCGGTGCGCGTGCTCGCCGGCGTTCATTTCACCGCGTCACGCTGTCATTTCCACACCAGGCCCCGGTCCGGCCATATACTCGCAAGCGCGCGCCGCGCTGCGTGGCTTTGACGCATGCGCGTTTCATCACGTAAAGAGGCAGACGCAGTGTTGTCTGAGTAACGCATCGGCGCTAAATGCAGCATGTCGAATTTCGCGCCGGTTGCCGTCGGGCAGCGCCGACGGACGCTGCTCGCGCCTGGCGCGATACTGCATACTTCTCGCGTTTTGCTAACATAGCGTCGCTGTGCCCAGCGTGCGCGTGCGTCAGTGCTACATTGGGGTATATTGGGCCCTTCATGATGCGCTCGCGGCCGTTTTTGTAGGTCCACATATACCAAATTTGGTGTTACGTGACGTCAATGGATAACAAAATATATTATCGCTGCAAACATGATAATCCTTACAATCGTGCAATATAGGAACATGACAACATACCACGCTCATAGCGTGCTGGCGGCTGTTTCGCTATCTCCACATATACAACATTTGGTATCACGTGACGTGAATAGGTGATAAAGGTAAACAACACATCCAAACATAAAATTGATGACACGGAAGTCATGTGCGGCATCATTTACCTCCACCTGGTAACGTTTTGCTGATCTTAGAGTGACATATCAACCTTTGCCATTCGTGCTTCGCATGTATTCGATTCCCACTGTACGTGGGATCTGATAATTTTTTTACTCTCAAAGAACAACGGTGACAGAATCAGTAAAAGATGAAAATATTATGGCACCAAATGCCGATTTGTTTTTTGCCATCTTTCTATTACCTCTCCGACGACATTTTCTTTGAAACGTTTTTTTTTTTTGTTAACGCGCTGTCCAATAAACGTCTCTCGACATTTTGTCAGCCTTTATCAGGTGATCGTTACGTAAGGCATAAGAAATAGCTCATAATGATTCAATCATAGATAAGCAAGCCAGGAACCTCACTAGTGACTTGCAGACCTTCGTACGCAGCGACAGATGCGAAGCACACGATAGTACGAACAAAAAAGGAACTTGCGGTATTCGCGGGGTCCGTGTATTTTCGTAAGCTCTAAGTAATTGCTCAATATCAAAATCAATATTGCAATAGAAGAAGGAAGACATGTATTGCGCGTGTAGTAAAAGCAATACGTGACGATTGCGTGAAGAAAGGGACGCCGCTGAGCAGTGTGCTATTTTATATAGAACTGATGGTGCATATATACGTACGCCTTGCAGGTAACTGACTATTAAACGCGAATATTCGACTTTCGTGAGTAAATTGTGCAGTCCGTGCCATTTGACTTTTACGCAAAACGAATGCGCAAGGTAGGGCCTGTATTCACTAAAGTATGTTGCACCTGATACTTTCGCTGCATAATATTTCAGCTAATCACATTCTGGGGTATGAAGCTGGCTGAACTATTATCAGAACCCATTACGAGAGAAAATGTTTCTGAACTCAGCTCCAGAATTTTAAGGACGTTGTATTGGTCTCTTAGAGAATATTATGCAACTCTTTTGATTGCCCCTCCCCCCTCTTTTCTATTAGCTATGCGAAATAACTTCTGAGTTCACTATCACTAGTTGTCATTGCTCGTTTTTTTTAATACAAGAATTGACAACATTTAGTGTAACTCTAAGGACGTACGCAATCGTCTGTAGATTCATTTTGCTTGTGATCTGGTGCGAATGTGTGTTAGTTTTCACGTTCCAGAAACGGGTCACATATGAGATGAAGATGGAATTACCACAAAGTTTTACTATAACACCATTCGTTTTTGTCTATGTGATGTTTTCTTGCCCTGTCACAAAAGCATTCATTAACTATAATTATACATTAGTGTTGCGGCACTAAGGACAAGCTTAAGTATTACCTAAGATGGCCGTTCGACTTACATGCAGACAAAATAACCTCGTGCGTGAACGTTACAATGGTGAAGAATACAACGTTCGCACGCTATAGCACTATCTATTCATCTAATCTTTTGGAGAGCACCTTTCGAGAAACCGCTTCTTCTCTGTGATAAGTTTATTGCTGGGCTGTTAGCAGACAAAAAGCATGTTATATGTATTCCTTAACTTTAAGAAAGCATCAATCCTTTTTCGGCTCCCCGCATTATTGGTTCACATCAGATTTAAGCGGTTGAGGTAAATCTCTGTGATATGTTTTTTCAGTAACTTTTTTATAAACTTGGCGTACTTTTGCCATAGCGCGTGCGCATTAGAGTAAGCGTCTTAAACACGCAATTTTCAAACATTCTCTAGCTGCCCGGCTCACACTAACCTTGTGAATACCCTCATTTTCTTGCAATTCACTAGTTAGCTCTTCAGTGAAAGATGGCTGATAAACACCTGCAATTGACCTCGAGAATAATCTCTGCACAAGAAGTCAACCATGGCAATTTTTCTCACGTGGCATAAGCTTTGCAAAACACTAAGCCAGAGTGTCAGGAACATTCGCAGTCTAATTGTGCTTAACACAGAACAAAATGTTTCTACTTGCTCGCATCATTTCCTTTCCCTTGGTGCAAGAACGTTATCTTTCATAATCAGAGTCAAGATCTTACCCATTCTGGAGATCGGTCATGAGATATGTCTCTAATAATGACGCCGTATTTGGAGCAAGATTGGCCCGTATAAGATGTGACAAAGGTTTTCTTCCGAATGTCACCGCTGCAGTGCTCTCGTGGGTATAATGCAAACCAACAATGTTTTACGCAAGTTTTTTTTTTTTGCAGTACGCAGCTAATCAATTTCACCCATAATTTATCCTTAGCAGTAAACAAAAGGCAAGTAATTTATTGCCCTACTCTCGATTTTCCTAAAGTGTTTAGCTCTGTGGCACAGGACTTTCTCATTAGCAAGTTACAAACGCACACACTTGACTAAAAATATTTGCATGAATATAGGAACACCTTTCAAATAGAAAACACTCTATGGTTCTCAATTGTATCTACTCAATAATTACTGGAGTGGCATCTGGAGTACCCCAAAGCTCTGTCTTTAGGCCTTTATTATTTTATTGTACATCAGTTATATAAGTAGTAGCCTTACGTCATCTTTCCGGATGTTCTTGTATGACTACGCGGTGTATAGAGTTATTGGTAGTGAATCTGATTGTGATGCGCCTCAGAGTGATTAATATAAAATTTCAACAAGGTGTGTAAAGTGGCAAATGAGGTTAATTGTTTCAAAATATTTAAAGAAGATCTTTACAAAGAAACACAAAAAGACTATTGGGTACAGGTTAGATAACGTTACGTAATGTTAAGGAATGAAAAAAAAATACTTATGCGGTTTACCCAATGCGGATTTAAACCTTAATAGACATGTTCAAGGGATAAGAAAAAAGATGACAGCATATCCACGGAGTGAATCATGGAAAGTGGAGCGAAGCTGGGTCGGCATGCGGCTGCCGCGCCGCTTCGGCCTCCCGTTATCGTACGCCGGGATCTTGGTGCCGCCGTGCAGCTTGACGGCACACTTCTGCCTCGCGCGCTCGCACATCGGGATTCCGTCTTCGAACGCTAGCGGCCGCCGCCTTGCGCGCACACCGCTCTGCAGCCTTCTCCATCCGCTGACCTGAACGCGCGGAAGTGCCAAAACCGCCTTTATTTTACTATACCGCGCCCCCTAGCGTACATGGCGCCGCCGATGATTACGTGATCGCCAACATCTTCGTGTGACGTCATTCCTATCTTCTCGTGCGCTCGCGCATCGGGGATCCGTCTCCGAGTGTGAGCCGCCGCCGCCTTGCGCGTATCATGTTTTTTATCGGCAAACCGTGGATCATCCGATGGCCGCGTCCGTCATCTCTCTGTCTCTCTGTTTGACGGACGGACGGATGGACGCATGGACAAATGCAGGGACGGACGCACCGGTGGACGGACGCACGGATATACGCATGAGAGGTCTGACTGATGGACGCATGGACGGATGCACAAATGAATGGGCGCATGGATTACCGGAGGGACGGACGTATGGATGGACGCATGGACGAAGGCAGGGATGGACGAATGGACGGACGGATGAACGTATGCACAGGTGAACGCTTGGATGGACACACGAATGGATGGACGGACGGACGGAAAGCAAGAATGAACGAACGGCCGCAAGCACAGACGAAATGACGGACCCTTCGCCCCACTCCTCATCATTCACTCCATGATTTTTATTATTTATCCTACTACAAGTAACGTCCTCTAGTAGCGTGCCATTTGCATTTTTCAGCGTATATGCATTTCGTTACATGTACAAGTACCGCCCTTTTCGGCCGGGTAAAAAACTAACGAGAGGTGGCTACATACAATTACGACGGGACAGTCAGCCCACGTCTTAAGGAGCTTTACCCTAACCCAGTTGGCAGCACACATATGGAGGGTGTGCGCATAAATGCCCTTCACAGATTTTCCAGCAGCCTCTACTGCTGGGCTGTACAAGCTGTACATATTGCTGATTCGTTGTTGTAATGCATTCTAAATTGCATGTATTGTGTATTTATTATGTGTTGTCGAATGTGAGGGTTGATTCGGTCGGGGTTATTTATGCCCGGCGGGGTGGTCGTGTCTGTAAGCCGCCGGAGCACACTACCCGAAATTGTGGGTTAAAACCCGGCTTCGTAGAATTGGCAGCTAAGGCGGCACCCAGGTTGCCCCTAAAAAACCTTGGACCAATGACACAGTGGGGCTCGAACCCGGGTCCGCTGGGTGGGAGCCCAGTATTCTACCACTGAGCTACGCTGGTGCTTGGAACTCTTAGGCATGCCGACCAGCTGAAGTACGTCGATCCTCCACTGCACGGGGTGCATGAATTTTCATTACCGTGGGTCTAATCGAAATAAAACGCGCTTTGTAAGGTGCATGTTTTATTGTAGACATACCACGTCGTACACAGACCAAGAAAGAGCTGGATGCTGTGCGACTCTGCAGGCTCACCTAAATACAATCAGTGAAACCCTGCATGTTATGTTGTATCAAACCCGGAGGAGCCTGATAATTTTCCTGGCCCTGTGGTAAGCAGCAGGTGTAGGCAACTGTCGAACAAGCGATTGTGTGGCCGTGCAATTTGTCATCTATGCACGTTGTACCTATCCAGCGCGCGCACGCTTCCGCTTTATCGATATCAAGGCGCCTCTTGGAGCGAGCGAGAAACTGAATAAATTATTCATCTTTGCTCGCATCCTAAATCACTGAGAGCTTACCCTTCGCAGCGACAGCGAGGTAGCCCGACGTCTTTAAATGCGGGAATGAACCTCGCACTATGATAAAGAAACATATAAAGTGATTTGTAGAATATACGGCTTGAAAGCGGTGGAACATCGATCGCAGTTCGCGAAGAGAGAGCAAATCAACACAAAAAAGTGAATACTTTATGACACTAAGCTGCAGAAGAAGGAGGAAGAAGTACAATAACGATATTAATATCTGGGCTTTGTTTCTGATGCACGCCGTAGTGGAAGTGTTAAAGAACATTGACCATCTGTTGTTTTATGACTTTGAATGACATTGTTACTGTACATAATTCTCAAAAGGCAGCATTGTAAATGGGAATTCAGCATATAGAGTCGGAAGGAACTGATGCCCGCACCGACAACACGATTTCTTGTCACAGAGTTCATGTTGGCTGTGCAACACCAGCGTGCAGAGATAATTTCTGCGATAGTGGTCAGCGAATCCGCGGCCATTTCCTGCTGGAAGTGTAAATGTGCCACGCTGCACGTGACATCGCCCTAAGCGTTACATCTGCAGCCGTTGAAGGAGGAGTGGTAGTTTAGTAAAATGATTGGATTAACGGTATATCCTACGGCCGTGGCCAGACCGCTCGACTCGGGTTGCCACTGCCGGGGCTCGGTGTCGACGTGGGCTTTGGGACACTCGATCGACGACGTCCCGCTGTGCAGGAAGACAGGAGAGGAGGTTGGGGCACTGAAGAAGGGAGAGTGCTGGGTGTGGCGACGTAACCGCACCAGTCCAAACACAGACTCCTCGTCGGGAGACGCGCTCAAACAAGCGTAGAGCGCTATATTCCGTGCGGCCGCAGCAAATGTACGCACTCTCCTTCTCTCTCCCTTCCCATTGCCGGTTCGAGCGCTCGCATGCCGACGACACCGCGTAAAGCGCGATAAGCCTTGGGCAAATGACGGACCCACGCGTTAATTGCGCCTTTCGATCGGCTCTGCATGCGAGGGGGCAAGAGCGTGAGGGAGTTTAAGCTCGCGTTTACCCGCCAACACGATCATAATGTAACGCCGCCGCATCGGTTCGTGCGCTCCACGACGGGACAAAGGGTTACAGCTCTGGTGCTTCCTTATCGCTGCCTCCACGTCCTTTCCCCCGCCTGTCCTCTCCCATCGCATCCTGTCCGATGGGTGTCAGCCGTTCCTTTACTTCCACCAGTCGTTGCCTTCTGCAAATGCAGCACGGCTTCGTAGTCAAACTTTGTTGCTGCGGGTCGTCCGAGTGCAACAAAGAGGTGCCAGCTAAGTAAGAAGGGATGAGTTCTAGAGCAAGCACGTCATCCTGCGGCATGTTAGAGCCACGCACAGACGTGCCTAGCGCGTAACACAATACCATTGTTGTCGATGGTGGCGTCACAGGGGACCAGGCATACCCTGGGGCCTTCACTCCAACGAGGTGCTTTGCCACATCCCTAAGCTTTTTTTTTGTCTTGAGCTCCGTTTGGATTACTTTCTGTCTCTCCCAATTTCCGCTTAACTTCCTCTTTCGCTCTGCCTCAGTTGCTTTTTAGGCTCCGATCGCGTGTGTTGACTGAAACTTCGCCTCCAGCGGAAACAACCTGCTGGCATTTTGTGGAGACGCGCGGACTCTGTGGTGAGCAGAAAATATCTGAAGGCAGTCCGGATGTACATCTTCTAAAGGTATTTGGAAGTACGTTCACGCCAATGTTTCTTTTAATCCTTGTGAAAAAAATGCTAAAAACTTTTTTCTTAACGCACACGCGCGACTTGTTGCTGCTCACAAGCGTGTGTGGACTTCGCCCGAAAAATGCAGCGTTCACATAAACAAGTACATTACAGTGTCAATAAGGCCATATCTCATATCGAGTTCAACGTGATAGTCATGCAACACACGCTGGTCTGCATATGCATTGTCTGCACTATTTCTATCTGCCTTTGTTTTTGAGCGCTTGGTTTTCTTTCTCCGAGTGTATCGCTCCCGCAGCGTGCAGAGACGGCTCTTATCGCTCTGGTGCACTTTTAATTACCCATTCTGTCTCTTCCGATTAGCTTTTTTTTTCAGCGGAGCTGTCCAACGCAGCGTTTCCCCGTTATGGGCGTCGGGCTTGTACTCTTGAGGTCTCGCCACAGTGCATGAATAACTCATCTAAAAAAATGATTCTCAACTGGAGAGTCTCGCAAGCCGTCTTAAATGCACTGTTTCTCGGAGCAGTCGATGCTCGCTGAGAAATGATTCACAAAGATGAGAGACCATTGTTTCGCTTCTCGGGGGGATAGCGATGTCACTTGGTTGCTTACAACATGCCAGTCAAGAAAAAGTAACGAAGAAAAAACTGGCAGGGTCCATTGTGCATTCACCAAGGATGACGAAGACGATGACGACGATGATTATAATGATTCTTGGTTGATGAGGCGAAGGGGGGAGTGCATCTTTTACTTTTTTATCGATGTATAAGGAAGCATGCAACACGAGCCGTGGCTTCACGCGCCACTGCTGAGCACCTTCTTCATATTGTCAACTTGACGTTGTGCGCTCCACGGTGTTGTTTGCCGTCTAAAGAGGGCGCTACGGCATCGTGCGGCGTCACGTAACATGAAGTAACGCCAGAATTTGTGACCTTATGATTGCGTCACAAGTTTTTTGTGATCTGTAACATCATGTGGGGACGTCATCACGTGATGGCGCTTTTCTTTGCATTTCTGACGCCGCGAGACAATGGACACTTACAGTCAAAGTTTCTGTCTGTTAAGGCATTTACGGCTTTCTTCTTAAGAGGATAAATATGCTGCGTAAGCTCCATGGGAGGGACGATTAAACCTAGAAGGTTTGTTCATAATGCTCGTGTGTGCACTCATTGATTATATATGTTATAAGAACGCAAAGCAACGCTTGGTGGCGCTGCGACATAGGACAGGCAGCGTCATCTCTTGCAAAAAATGGAAATAGGGGATGTACGTAGCTCGTTTCTTCTTTTTTTTTTCACTGTGCTGCACCTCGCTTGCGTGCAGGTGCAGGGTTGAACTTATATGAATGCTGAAATGAATTTTGCGGCGCTGTACTTGCAGTGCCGCTAAGTGCATTGCTTGAAAATGTCTCAACTGGACAGGCAGTTCGAACAGTGAACGTAATAAAATCAGAAAAGTTTGTTAATCATGTTTACATTGTGGAGCAGACCACAACAACGCGCGACTTGACGCGAAATGCATTTCCGAAGTCCGCAGCATTACCGTGTAAAAGGCGTGAAATGTCATATGTTAAATATACCTAACGGTCTATATGCAGTGCGAAAAAAGGAAGCCAGGCACCTGATCGATGTTCTGCATGGTCGGCAATGAAAAACATCAATGTTTCAATGTGCATGCTGGCCGGAGCCGACACGTACTGTCGTGAACAGACATCCGGGACATGTGAAAATGAAACAAAGATGACACGTTCATAGCACTAAGAAGCCTGATGAAGTTAAGAGTCGCGTCCTCAGTACCACTGGAGCATCGCCGCTCACTTAGCTGCGAGGTAGCTAGCATAGCTTCAACCACTGCGCGCGAAGTTTAACTCCCCTCCCTCGTTTCTAAATTCGAAAGACTTCTTTGCGTACTGCAAGGACTTCTGGTATCTATCTATCTATCTATCTATCTATCTATCTATCTATCTATCTATCTATCTATCTATCTATCTATCTATCTATCTATCTATCTATCTATCTATCTATCTATCTATCTATCTATCTATCTATCTATCTATCTATCTATCTATCTATCTATCTATCTATCTATCTATCTATCTATCTATCTATCTATCTATCTATCTATCTATCTATCTAGTCGCATACGTCTGGGTGCTCTCGTAATCACCCTCTTAACTTGGCATGAGCCAAAATTAGGAAGGGGGGAGTAAGGTGGTTTCGCGAATATGACGCACCAATCAAGACATGAATAATGTCACAATCCTGTCGCGTACGTCGTCAAACGCTTCGCACCAGAGAGTGGTACATACCCATGGGTGGGTATGTGCCACTGGTATGCGGGTATGTGCCACAGGCAATTGACACTTAGTACCTACAAAGGAACGACGAGAACACACATGGGTAATTTTAACGTGTGATCGTAAAGAACAAGCTGACACCAGCCGCGTTGACCCGACGAATGCAAAAATAAATGTCAGGGTCTGAGGAGGAATCGAACCCAAGCATTCTGCATGGCAGTTCAATATTCAATCATAGAGCCAAGCCAAGTCTCAGGGAGTCTCAGGACTATTTTTTTTCATAGACTGTTCCTGAAACGTCACTTGCGGTTGCAGTGCTGGCTATCAAAATTTATAAACATTACATATGTACTTCTAGAATACAGCCGTCTTGTCGTGTTAACGTCAATTTTAGATAGGTGCCATGCGCTGAAGTTGGTTTATGTTGCTCTGCAAGCACCAGCACTTTATATTAGCTGATCGCTTCTGGTGTTGCTAATACTCATTTACCTGTTGGCACCATTACGTAAGTGCAAACGACTGGTTATATAAACATCTGCAAATGGTCAACATATGTCCGTTCGCGCAACACTTGTACGTATATTTAGCGTTATTTCATAACGTGTCACTCAATGAAAAATTACAATATGGTCACCTTCCCTCCGCATGCTTCGCATGACGTCGATTCCCCAGGTACATGGGTTTGCGTAATTTTTTTCTCCTTTTTTCTATTCTCGAGTCGTGCTTGCACGCCCATTTTATGAAACTAATCAATATACAGATGTAGAGGCATGTTGCACGAACGCGGCTCAGCGTGCATGCGATGCCTAAATTCAGGCACGATGCGATATGGGGTGCGCGGTGACCTCGCAAAATTAGCAAACGTGTACACGCACTCTGGAAGCACTCTGCGGAGCATAACACATATAGAGCATAACACACTTTCCTCCCACGTGGCGTGCTTGTCTTCGGGGCGTCAAATACCACAGACCTATCAATAATATATTCGCACATGTGCGCTTTTCCTTCACGCGTCGTGCGTGAAAGGAAAGCGCACATCTGACAATATAACATTGATAGATGTGGTATTTGCCACCCCAATGACACCATATGATTATGAGAGACGCCGTGAAAAGCTGCAGAAATTTCGACTACCTGGGGTTCTTTAATGTGCAGCTAAATCTAAGCACAAGGGCCTACAGCTTTTTCGACTCCACCGAAAATGCAGCTGCCACAGCCGGGATTCGATCCCGTGACCTGCAGATAAGCAGCGAAAGCCACTAGACCACCACGGCGGGGTCGTCTCCGAATGTAATAGGTGCCAGCGGCTTGAAGAAATACCACCCTAACGAAGCGGCAGAAATAGAACAAGCAAGGCGATGTCAAAGTTTGCTGAAAATACACGGACGTTCATTCCGCCGCAACGATGCAGGGATCCCGATGCGTGAATCGCAGGCGGGAAACGTTTGAAAATGTGCACAGTTCAGTTGCAACCGACAACGTAACGCTAACCGCGTTGTGAATTATGCGAGTGTGAACATCGAACAACGACATGCAGCTACGTATCAGAATCACAAGAAATGAAAACACAGAGTTCTTTTAACATACAACCGTAACCAGACTGCTGCAATGCGAGGAGGCAGTGAGCCATATCATTACTGCACTTGTTGCATGGACGTGTCGTGTTGTGTACTGTTTCCGGTAGTCAAAACAAACAACTTCAAGCGAATTGAGACAACCAATATGGAAGGTGAGACAGAGCGAGAAAATACTGTTATATTTCAACCACGGTGGCCCACACTTGTTTCTTTTTTTTCTCGTTCACATTGTCTGGCAACCGAGAGTTTTACAGGTGGATCGCGTGTCTGCACTCTCGTGGCACAGAAAAGTACTTCGAATCTCGCTGGCACTTTCACGTGGTCCATTCTTCCATACAGGATAAGCAACGTCGAACAGCGAGTGCCTTCTTACAGCGGGTCAAGCTGACGCCACGGTGCCGAAGTTCCCCGCACCGACTCTAGAATACGTCCTGCACGTGCGGTGAAACACACTGAATCACCTGCCGCGCATGTCCCCAAGTTCCTTGAGCTTGCCGCAAGCGCCGCAACGCAGCGCTGTCGTCGCTCCGCAAATTCGTGCTTTGGGTCCCTATTCAGGCTCCTAATGTAGAGAGAATATCTAAAATGACTACTCGGAAAACGCATTCGGCTGTTATCTCTTTTTAGATATTTATTTAGGTATGAAGCGTGTTCCCGTTTAGTTCTTTTTTTTTTCGTTTTCTCGTATGTATTCTCTTTTTCGCTTAATGGGCTGCGTAGGCGTAAGAACAGCATGGCGCGCCACAATGTTACCTGGTTGCATGAAGTGGAGTAATTGTGGTGAATTGAGCGGCGAATGCATATATTCAAGGCTTCTCATTTCTTTTTATTCTTTTTTTATCAGTGGTCAGGCCAGAACAAGTTCTGCTGATAGCGTTCTCAGTCCAACCGTTCCTGTTTTTTTTTTCTTTTGCACTTAGAGCTATTCGGCTGCGTCTACGGAAAGAACCGGGTCGCTCTGCTTTCGATGTTCCATCGGGGAGAAAGGAAGCGCTCGATTAATTAGCGAGCTTCATTTGGGGCAGACGACGACGTGCCCATATTTTGTAATGACGTGTAATTTGGCTGGTAGGCAACCCAGTGACAACTGGGAGCGACAGCTCGTGCGCAGCGCCAGATCTGAGCAGATGAGATACGTGGAGGGTCGATCGGTGGAGGGTCGCACTATTGTGCCATTAGGAAAGCACGCATTTCTGTTTTGAGATCTATGGTGTGGCTACACAGGGCTGCAACATCTACATCCCTCTTATTTAGTCTATTATTGCTGCTTTATTAGCTAGCTGGTACATATATATACCTTACTGTTCTATTCATTGTTTGGAGTGTTCTCTGTCTACTCGGGAAAGTCTCAACTATGTAAATAAATAAGTAGTAAGCATTATACGTGGTGTGATTGGGAATGGTTTCAATACCTTTGTAATCTACATAATTTATATAGTGGAAAATACTGCGCAGGCAAGGATCATTACTCATATGGGTATACTGCACTATGATGACAAGAACACAAAAATGAGGCTGACACACGCACTGTCTCTTTTGTGTCCTTGTGGCGGTGCTCCATGCCCTTATGAATTATGAACCCCAACCAATGTAGCCCTTAGTTAAGCGGGCTGCGACGTGCAAAGATCTGCGAAGTGAATACTTACGTGCTGAATCAGTGGGATTGCTAGTTTTTTAACTTTAAAAGCACGTATGCGATGCAATTAGTTTGCCTACTTGAGTGAAAAATGAACTGCTACCGTGAAACAGAAATGCCGATTAGACTAATGCATTTTTATTGCTAGTTTAGGTGAAGGCGCAGCCATCTGATATTATGGTGCACTGAAAAGAATCCCTCGTCGATGAATTCTAACATCCTTGTGATGCAATAATAGTAATAATAATAATAATAATAATAATAATAATAATAATAATAATAATAATAATAATAATAATAATAATAATAATAATAATAATAATAATAATAATAATGATAATAATAATAATAATAAAAATAATAATAATAATAATAATAATAATAATAATAATAATAATAATAATAATAATAATAAAAAATAATAATAATACAGATGACTTCTTCGCACCAGTAGTGTCAACGTAAGGTTAACTGCGCTAAAATAACACGTGGTGGACAGTAAAAACACAAGACAAGCGCCGACTTGAAAGGGAAATTTTATTGACAACAACGCTATATTATATACCCTAGTGAACAGAAAAAACACTGAGAAAAAGCGTGCGCTATTATCGAAGTTCACCTTAGGCATGCAGAGGCAACTAGCCCCGTCAGCCACTTTGTTAGGTAGCGTTCCGTCTGAAGGAAAAGCGGAACTGGGGGACTTTCCTTGCTTCTGTTTATTTCCTGTTTGTTTTTCCTTGTTCTCTTTTTTTTGTGCTCTTCTCTTCCAATTTTTGTCTTTCCCTCTGTTTCTTTCGCTTTCTCGCTATTTTCATTTACCTTTAATGTATTTCCTTCGCGGTTTCTTTTAATGTTTCTGTTCGTTCTTCTGTTTTAGCTTTGTTTCTTTTTGTTTTCTATCTAGTAGTGCTTGTTTCTCTATTTTTCTTTGCATTCTCCTCCTATATAATTATTCCCTTTATTTCTCAAAATACATTTCTTTCTTTCAATTCGCTTTCTTCATTATCTTGTCGTCTTCTTTTTTTCTCTCTTTCGTTCAACGCTCACATCAAAGCAGACTCACTATAGCCCGGACTCACTCAATTTTTTTCTCAACTGCTTTCGCCGAATCACTAAATATTTTCTCAACAGAATTCGCTCGTTTATATGCTCACCTAACTAAACTAACCAGTACATACTCAAAGGCTCGCTCTGAGTCCGTGTGAGTCCGGGTGATTCGATTCATGAGCGAGTGTGTCGATGTGGGGGTATGCTTTTCCTATGTCGCGGTTAATTTAGTTACCGCTGCTAAGCAGTGCGCAGGCTTGCTCAAGTGGAGCTCACCCCATCAACATTTGAAGGGCGCAGTCAAACTTGAGCATGCCTAATTCCTAGTATAGATATGAGGCTTCGAGATTTGCAACTTATTGGCTCACTCAGTAGTGGTCACAACGCCTTTACTGTCTGAAGGAACAAGCCTGAATTGCTTGTACTGATGAGGCTAGCCCGCGGTCTTGGTTAAATGATATTTAGTTACAAACAGTGGTGCTGTGGCAGTCTCATAAGACAATTTACTTCAGAGAGCCTCGGGGCTCTCTGGAAAATAGTTTATCAGGCCATTTATACTGATATAATTTCAGTGGCATTTTCAATAAATCTACCGCTTTCAAAATGGCTATCAGCGTAAGAAATCGCATTTAATTTAGGAGTAACTAAATATTATCTATTTTACAGCTTTTGTATTCAATGCAGGTGTTAGAAATCTACACTACGCATGTTAGCAGTGCTTTGCGTGCTTTCATTTAAACTTCGATCACGTTTGCAGCCATACGCTTTCTGCTTGTGTGTGTAAACGCACTGGAAGAAGCACTGGGGGTAATCTCGCGCCACGTTGCTTCTATGTGAGACTGCGTAAATATTTACAAGCGCAAAAAATAAAGGAAAACGCATTCAAACATTCATGGCAGCGTGCGTAAAGAGAGAGGAGGTCGTAATGCTGGTGTATCGCTGTAGATTGAAACGGCTTGACGTTGTGAACTCATTGTTTTTGTAGCACATATGCACGTCAAAGTTGCAAGGCAATTATTTAAACAGTTATAAACCACGGAGTCGAGCTTCACTGGTAACTCGCTACTTCGTTTGCTTCAATAGCGATTCACTGCCGCTTCGAAGGACAAACATCTTTTATTAATCAATATATCTCAACAAACGCACTAAAGAGCTAACGCAATAGAAAGAAGACTTCTTAAATCATTTTTTTGAAAGAAGGCCCCTGAACCAGAAAGAGCGACCCTGAGCAACTGCAAAGTGAGGAGAAACAAAGATGCGAGAAAAGAGAAAAAACAAAAAAACAGGGGACACCGTAAAGCAGAGCTGCTGCAGGCAAACACCTGCCAAAACCTCGTGTAAGAAGACCTATACTTCGAAAAAGAAAAAAAAGAAAATGCCAACACAGTGTCAAAGCGATCATATATGCAGCGTCAAATTGCGGCGATTCGCTGGTTTAATACGCTACGTCGTTCGAAGCAGTGACCCGTGTCTACAGCTCGGCGCGCTGCGTTCGACGCTTCCCTCATTCAACAACACCCACTCCGTCACCGAACCACCGACCCCGCAGTGCTGTCATCTCGATAATTGGCTCCTCGGTCGCACTTCATCGCGAAGGACGCCCTCCTTTGGCCAAGCGCGCGCAATGACACAGGAAA
Organism: Rhipicephalus microplus; assembly: GCF_043290135.1. Classification (NCBI taxonomy): domain Eukaryota; kingdom Metazoa; phylum Arthropoda; class Arachnida; order Ixodida; family Ixodidae; genus Rhipicephalus; species Rhipicephalus microplus. The sequence continues at coordinate 158,185,432 of NC_134703.1, read as the reverse complement.
ATGTCACACGACGGTTGCTTATGTATATAAATGTCCATGCCCTGACGAATGTTTTTGACGTTTTTCGCTGTGTTTGGTCTTCCGGGCGACCGCGGCCAGCAGCCGGCACCAACGATCGCGGCCGAAGCCGCGTGGACCGCCATGCCAGCCGTTCTATTCGAGCGCTGCGCGGATATCTTGCGATCGAAGCTCAACGCGCGTCCTCTTCGCAGCTGTACGAACTCTACACGGTAGCGGGGCTCTGCCGCCGCAATGACCCAATTGGACACGGCTGGTCTCTGTTGGGGTGTGTGTGTGTGTGTGTGTGGCACGCCCTCGCCCCCGGCTGCACAACTCTTATGATGTGCTTCTGGAGAGGACAAGGGAGGCCTGGCTCTGTGCCACACTGTTACACAGCTGGCCTCCTCGCCATCCTTCCCTCACAATTCCTTCTGTCCTTCTCTCGTACCCTACTCTATCCGCAACGGTTCCCGTTTCGCTCTCGAGTTCTTCCTCCCATGTCTGTCTGTGCGTTTGTGCTTTTGAACACACCGCACCACCAATGCCTCTCATTGCGCTCCGCGCAGTGCAGCCCACTGTGTTTCGAAGCTTTCCTTCAGTTGCTTTGCTTTCGCTCACATGCTTATCGTTCTCTCTTTACGTTTATGAGGTGTCTCCCTTGTTCCTACTATATATCCTCCTCCGATTTTATGTATCTTCCTTTTGCCACGCACGCACGCCCACCGCGTGCAAGCCACGCTTGTCGGTAGTAATAGCGCGCGGCTCATCAGAGACAAGGACGGCGATGATTCGGGGAATGATTCAGAAAGCGCAGGAATTAATGCGGCCCTAACGATTGGTGTCGCGAGCAACGTGCAATTACTGACTTCGCTAAGGGTGAAGATGCGCTACGATCCCAGTAATTGACGATTGCCTGGCGCTTCTTCTCGGGATGCTTATTACATCGTACTCCCTGCATCCCCAATTGCCTCCCATGTTCTTTATGGTCATTTCGTGCTACCTCGGAGTGCTCGTTTTATTTCTTTTAGCTCCGTGGGAATAAAAATTGAACACCCCGTGCAGCTGATGCTCGGCGCACTTCAGCTGGTCGGCATGCAAATGTGAACGAGCGGCAAGAAGCAAACCGAAGCGCTCGTAACGTAATGTTCATGGCAGTTTTTCCTGAGTGCGTGACTGAATAAAAAGAGAGGAATAAAATAGCCTGAAAACAAGTTACTATTCTGAATGAGTGTTAAGAACAGCAGGGTTCTTAGATTGTAAATGATAGCGTTACTTCAGAGGCGCCTGTAGCTTACTTTTGAAGATTGGTGTTTTTATGCTGTACACGTGAACCCCTAATCAGGGTGTGAACATATAACAAAACAGAATATTGTCCTAAATCTCGATGTGAACGTATTCGAAGAAAGAATAAACTGAACCGTCGTGAAATCATTCATGAGTCATTTTTAAATTGCCCGGTGTTGCCTTTTATTACGCGATAATTCGATAATTAAGGTGCAGCTAAGCCTTCATGGTTTCTTTCGTGCAAGCGATCAATTAAAAAAATATTATTACAACGAAGAACAAACGCCTTGTTGATTAACTGACGTAGCTTTTAAAAAAAGAATTAAATAACTGTAAACGCGGCGTTCTCTGCCTTGAAGAAACTTTTTCCGCGTTAGTGAATCCAATACTGCGTTTCTCAAAAGGGTGGATGTTTCAACAGGAAGCAGCCTCATATCAGAGCTTTCAGTGGAAAAATTATTCTTGTTCCTCGACTGTATTTTATTCATGAACTCCGTCTCCACATTTGTTGTTGAGATCTTGGTATCACGTAGCCAAACGACATTTGGCTCACACTCTGCAGAAAAACAATAAGAAACCAAACAAACGCTCACACTTCTCGCAACAGCCTTACGAATTAGGTAGCACATTGATACATTATATAGCAAGTATCTTTTAGGAATCGCATGATAAATGTTATACCGCTTAGTGTTAGTTTAAGGTAATTGTATTTGGCGATGTAACAGCCTTCACCATAGAACCTCCTCTTGAAATCTTGAAAGCTACAACGTCCCATTGTTTGCGCAATCATACAACTGCACATAATGGTGGAATTATACACCGCTACAAGCTTTGCACTGCATGCGCGCTTGAGCTTGAAGCTGCGTAGAAGGTTAGGATGATCATTTGTGCATCCCTCATAAGTGAATTGAGTTGTTTAAGTGATGTTACATCTGAAATGTATGTCTAAGACATCGTGATATATTAATGCGTTGATAGCCTAACGCTTGGATGCTATGCATACATCGAACGCACTAGGTCATCAGCATTTTACTCGCAAGCGTAAGATACGCTTTGACAAGCATAAGAGAGTTTGCGTGCATCATGTAATTATGGTGCGAACAATATCTGATGAAGCAAAGCTTGCAACTTCATTTCAATATGTGCATTTCGCTCATTCGTTTTTATTCCTTGGTTTCGCGCACATTGGCATGACACAATGTTAGTTACTTCATGGGGCAGGTACACTAAAGAGCATGTCGATCATAAGTGCCTTACTCTAAAAAAAAGATCAACTAAAAGAGGTGCGTTTTTGTCCCACAGCAATATACACCATGCGGCTTGGTTGCGTTTCCTTTCCTGAAAACTGGGCGCTGGCCTCTTTCATATAAAGAAAGCCATGTCACACTATGATAACGCGCATGTCGTTCGTGACCGAAAATTGGTGGGTGCGCACAGGTTGTGCAAGGAATGGAACGCAAAATAGATGGTGATTATTGGTATCGGACAAGAAGACGCCCTCTATAGTCGATTTCTTGTTTAAATGTGTATTAAGATGCGTCAGTTTTACAAATAATTTCGACCATAACGTGCCGTAGCAACGAAGGAACATCCATTCATTCTCCAAAAGAAATGAAAGCTTATGAAAATAAGAGGCTTTGTGGTTCTATGTATATAAATTCTCAACTGGGGAGCCGGCTTTAGGTTGTAAGGGGAAAGACATACGCTTTCATAGGAGACTCACCTTTGAAACTCCACACACAACCACGCAAACAGACACACACACACGCACACACACACACACACACACACACACACACACACACACACACACACACACACACACGAGCCAAAAACCGCTTCCCCAGTATGCTAATAGCATGAAGCACGAATTTATGTATATGTAAAGGGTTGAGCGCCTGAATGACATCGGAAAGACCGGTACCTTATTTCTAGGAAATCCCACCGTTCGCAGTCAGAATACTAAATAATCGACCATTGCGACCTAAACCGGCAAGCGGGTTTCTCCTGACTATTACTCGTTTAGCAAAAAAGCCGACTTTCCCCGTCGATGCCGATAGTGGAGTTCAACCGCGTACATGTCATGTTGGGCGTGGCTTCCAAAAAGGTACTCGTATGTCGAGGAGGGGCCGCTGGAGGAGGAACTAATTGCACCCTGCCCCGGGACAAAATTATAAATATGTAGTGGTGGCCTTAAAAGCTTATGTGAATCCAAAAAGGTCACCCTGGAGCCAAGCTGGCGAAGCATTGTGACTAAAACATTTCGCCGAAAGAGTGCCGACACTAGAAATAAAATACCACGGTTGCCTAAAGGTAGACACGCAATTAATGAATTTCACAGAATGCACTTGTACTCGTTATGCTGAAACTAATCGATCTTATTTGCCCATGCAAACAAATGCACTGGCACGTGGCAACACTGAGAAAGTACAAGACATGTCACGTGTTCACCGACACCGTTCGTGTGCAGTTGTGTTAGCAAAATATACTCACAAGACAAACAGCAGGGGGCCGCCATATTAGAAGAAATTCTGCCGAGCACGCGAGATGGATACACTTCTCGTTAAATCGTTGTTGATTTCCTTTTGCGATAGTATTTGAAAAGATGTATGCGTACAGTCAATCATTCTCAACTTATGTGCTTACTGAGTATATGCTGATCATTGATTGTTCAATAAAAATATATAGAGCGCTCATTCAGGCCAATGTCTTGGAGGTATGCTTCGCCGTACTTTTATATAAGGGGGAAATTATTTGTTCACAACAACGCTGAAATTACATAGCAACCCGAGGTGTGTTGTTAAAGGTCAACACTGGTGATTTTTTCACTATGTCAAAGAAACAGTGTTTTCATGTTCCTAAGATAGCCCCTGTCAGGAGCCTGATACCGAAATAGTAGGCAAGCTTTACCATAATTTTAAATAAGCGGAAAAGCGCAACACCAAAACCGAATCAACTGAGCACTACTGTCTTCACGTGACTTAGATGTATGCAAAAACTAGAAACTGAGAAATGCATGCAGGTTCCGTGAGCGCGGAGTACGAAAACCGCGAAAGTGGCCAAGATCCAATGCTCAGAGGAAAGTGACCCCGTCACAACAGCCCTGTGACTGACTGCCTCCTCAGAGCTCTCCGAAAATGACAGGGGCGGTTTGGATGCCCGTGGAGGCTAATTAAAATCGCCATTCCTCCTTGATGAAGTAGGCCACACATGCTTAGTTATTTGCTTGCCTGGTTCCGCACTCCATCCTCACATGGCGCCACCCGTCCAGGGAGCTGGAGTTGCTGGAGAACCGCGATCAGGCGAAATGCCATCGTTGAGATGTTTGCGGACCAACTAAAGCTTTTTAATATTCCTGTAGGAATATTGCATATGTTTTGAAATAGCGGCGTTAAAAACTGCATTGCCAGGCTCGGAAGGATCAAGTATAAGCGAACAGCATTTTCCACTCAGGCTCGGTCTTGGTTTACCCTGTATACGTTAAAAAGCATTATAAAACGTTGCAAAAAGTAACGTGCACGCTTAGCACATTATTGTTATATTCCCACATATGCAATCTTCAGCCGTTACGGTATTACTGGACTGTCTGTGCGGTGGAGGGGCACTGCCACCTAAAACCCGCAGATATCGAGACGAAGCTCTGAGTGTTTAGGCGCGACTGTAGAGGTAATTATTCCGAAAATTGTGCGCTACCACAACGCAACACCGCTTGCCACCCATTGAACGTATAGGCCCACAAAAGGTGCAATTCGCACTCCAAGCCAATGAAGCGTTGGGCAACCAACAGACACGATCGTTGCCATGTGGGCAGCTGACGATGTATTAGCGCGTTGGTTTTGTCACTTCCGTCACTTTTTTGTGAGTGACGTCAGACACACAGTGTTGCCGACAACTGTGGAAAGCCGGTCAAAGTAGCCTTAAAATTCACTTGTTAAGAAACTGGGTATTTTTTTATCCTTAAATTTATAAGAAAGTGCGGGAACGTGCAAAGAAATGTAACCATTGAACTTTATTGACATTCATTGGCCTCAAAAATCACAGCATATTTACGGAGTGAATGATGATGAGTGGAGCGAAGCGTCCGTCAGCCCGTCCGTGCATTTATTCATGCGTCCGTCCGTCTGTACATGCGTCCGTCTGTGAGTCCATCCATCCATCTGTTTCTCTGCCTGTTCGTGCATTCATCCGTCCGTACGCCCGCGCGTCTATCTTTCCGTCCGTCCATCCATCTAGAGAACACCCCAAGTACCGCCATCTCCCGTCTCGCATCCCCTGTGGCACAGACCCGCTCTAGAGCGGGTATGTGCCACTGGTGGTTACGTACTACTACATACGTATATACAAGGGATGGACAGACCCACGCCTTAAGGAGCTTGGCCCCTAAAATCGGTGGAGTTGGCCTTTAGATATTGCGAAGCGCACTATATCTTGTCTTTTCTATGACTGGTGCGTAATCGAATCTCAAGAATAGTACAGTAAATACAACACTGATAGATAGTCTATATTTCGCGTTACTTTGATATGTTTCGAGCATGAATAATTCAGTACGTATCCCAGCGCGTTGCTTTAATAAATCAATGCATTGTTCTTCAGCAAAGATGTTAGCCTGTAGTTGACTGAAATTTCTCGCGATGACTTCAACAGCCACACAGACAAAAAATTCTTATTCTACGTCGTTCCATAGGCTGAAAAGAATGAAAAACCTGTTCGGCAATCATTTCAATTTCAAAGGATACTATTCTACACACTCATACATTTGATTCAGGCAGCACAAAGAACTTCACAGGGCCACTTGTGCATCTGCCTCAACCGAGACCAAGGTGAAAGTCAGCTTCTTCCTTTTCTTCGATGTCTGTGTATGGAAAATTGACAGCGCCGTCCCGAAAGCTCCCTGCGAGTAACGTGATTATTTCTGCAATGCATCCACCTTTATGCACTTCGCTCCATTGTGCACTGCCTCTGAGACTGGCCCACTTTCGAGAAAGCAGTGGTGCCTTGCGAGTACGTCAGCGTGTGATGTCACGTTACGCGATGTCACAGTGACGTCACTATAACGTCGTATTATGATGTCATCATGCGATAATGATCTATTGTATCACATGCCTTGAAAGAGGCTACGGAAGACTTCGAATCAGAACGCCTCTCAATTTTCATCTATGATGACGCATATGAGGCTTTTACCTTCGAAATACCCTGAATGAAAGCCAAGTCTGGCTTTCATGTCTCGAAACATTATTCAAATGATTTTGAAAGACCTATATCCTTACCTTTATTCCCATAGGCGCTGGTGGCAATGATATTATTTAAGTTACGCAGACAATTGGTACATTTGTGTCCACTTTCTCGTTATGTTAATTAATTAGAAAACACATACGCTTGTTTTATATGCGAAGCATTTTTCAGCGAACTTCGGCAATTTTCAGCGTATCTATCTATCTACCTATCTATCTATCTATCTATCTATCTATCTATCTATCTATCTATCTATCTATCTATCTATCTATCTATCTATCTATCTATCTATCTATCTATCTCTCTGTCTGTCTGTCTGTCTGTCTGTCTGTCTGTCTGTCTGTCTGTCTGTCTGTCTGTCTGTCTATCTATATATCTATCTATCTATCTATCTATCTATCTATCTATCTATCTATCTATCTATCTATCTATCTATCTATCTATCTATCTATCTATCTATCTATCTATCTAGCTGCCTACGACTTTTAGCTCTCCTGGTGGTTTCGATAATGGTACCGAAACCAAAATTGTTACGGCATAACATGGCTGTATGGCAAGCATAGGTAACTAGTTATAACATGATCATCTTGATATGTAAGTCATAAATGTCATCATTTAGATTTCATGATCTTCCTGCTCTTGCGGCGGTTACGTTAACATGACATGTTGCAAAACTGGTATGGTACGTATCACATGACTGCATAGCGAACATAGGTGACAGGCGCTAACATGGAAATTACGACATGCATTTCATTTAAAGCTTGACTACGCGGCAAACTCATGGGGCGCTTGCGGTCGTTTCGCTAGCTTCACGTGTACCAAATTTGGTATTACGAGACTTAAATGAATGACGAAGCTATATAACTGGTAAAAACATGATATTCTTCAAATGCTTGTCATAAATAACATGCCGTACATGACTTTCATGCCATGATTATCATGTTTAGACGTTTTTTTTACCTTTGTCATCTATTAACGTCACCTGATACCAACTGTGGTATATATGGAGCTAGCGATACGGCCGTGAGCGTGCTATGAGCGTAGAATGTAGTCATGTTTTACATGAAATCCATATCATGATTATCCTATTTGGACGTGTCATTTACAATGATCGTCAATTGACGTCACGTAATACAAATTTTGGTATATGTGGAACTAGTGAAACGGCCGCGAGAACGCTATGAGCGTATCATGTAGTCATGTTTTAATTGAAATGCATAATATGATTATTAGGTTTGGACGTGTCATTTGCCTTCGTCGTCTATTCACTTCCTGTGATACCAAATTTGGTACATATGAAGCTAGCGCAACGGCGGCGAGCGCGTCATGAAGGACCCAATATACTCCAACGTGACGTTGACACACGCGCCGGCTGGGCGCAGTGACGCCACGCTAGCAGAACGCGAGCACTCTGTAGTGTGACGCCAGGCGCAAACGGCGCGACCGGCGGCCGTTGGCGCGGCCCAGTAACAACCGGCGCGAAATGCGACATGCTTCATTTCGTTACTTAGACAGCACCGCGTCTGCCTCTCTTCGTGACGGAGGGACGCCATGTGCGCTCAAACGGACATGCGCAAAGCAACGCAGCGTGGCGCGCGCCTGCGAGTATATGGCATGCAGATCCTCTATTGAGGTTAGTGGGCTGATTCACTGATCTCTACTAAGGGGATATCGGAGCCTGCCATAGCATCCCTGGCGTGACGCAGTAAAACAAACGCCGGCGCGCAAGTCGAAGCGTATTGGCGCATTGAGTGGAGCGTGTAATAATGTTCTTACATTACACGCATCTGATGATTATCATGTTTGCACCAGTCACATACCTTCATCAACCATTCACGTGACGTAATACGAAATTTTGGCATATGTGATGGTAGCGAAACGGCCGCTAATGCATCATGAGTGTGAGACGTATTCATGTTGTTACATGACAAGCATGTCGTGTTCATTATGTTTGTATGTGTCATTTACCTATTTCGATCATTCGCGTCGCATAATATCGAGTTTGGTACATGTGAAGCTTGCGAAATGGCCGGGAGCACATCATGACCGCAGCAAGTAGGCATGTTGTTACAAGACATGCATCCCATGTTTATCGTGTTTTCACCACTATCATACCCTCACCATTCATTCACTTCCTGTAATACGAAATTCGGTATATGCAAATCTAGCGAAATGACTGCGAGCACATCATGAGCGTGGCATGTATTCATGTTGTTACATGAGACGCATGTCATGATTTTGTTGTTAGGGTCTGTTGCTTGTGTTCGCCGTGCTGTCATGTCATAGCATACCAGTTTTGCAATTAATATGATGTAAATGAAACCAGTGCAAGAGCTGCAAGAACGTGACAAGTAAATATGACAATAATGACATACATGTCATGATTTTCACGTTATGACTGGTCAGTTATGTTTGTCGTACAGTCATGTTATATCATACCAAGTTTGGTATCTATACCATTATCCAAACGGCCAGGAGAGCTAAATGCGTAGGTGGCTAGATATATAGATAGATAGATAGATAGATAGATAGATAGATAGATAGATAGATAGATAGATAGATAGATAGATAGATAGATAGATAGATAGATAGATAGATAGATAGATAGATAGATAGATAGATAGATAGATAGATAGATAGATACGCTCAAAGTTGCCGAAGTTTGCCAAGAAATGCTTTGTATTTAGAAGGGTTTGCCGTCAGCAAGGTGAGCAGTGTATTATTACCTGAAATGATGAACTCCTTTATGGTGTCGGTAGCATTCTTCGAGAAGTTGCAGATTTTCTATTTCTTAGTGCTCTATTTAGTTTGGAGTACTTCTTTATTGTCACTCGCAAGCGTTTGTTGATTCTTTGATTGAACTTGTTTTTTCTGTTCCTCTGTATCATTGTAATATAGTAGAGGCGAAGAAAAAGAGGTTTCGAAAAAAGTTAAAAAAGATGATCGTATTAGCCAGAGTTAAATCTTTCTTTCTTAAGCTGCACATGAATATGCTGGTGGGCAATACGTGACTAGAACAAAGAGGAGACTTCTTCCCTTTGGGATTTGATTTTTTACTATGCGGAAAATCTGAGTTGATATATCATGTGTTTATCGATTGCTGAGACGCATTTTTGTTTTGCGATGTTTTAAATTACTTCGCTTGTGTAAATATACATTTTACAACGTAATATCTGTAACGAAAATACGTCAGCGGAGCCGTGGTGAAAACACCACCCTAAAAACTTTCGTGTTAAAAAGTTCGCCACGTATGGCAATCTTTGGAAGGCTCCACGGCGAAATGGTTCTAGAATAGGCAGTCAACATTAAAATCTTGGGATATCTCAACGAGAACATTCATACTTATTTTCCTCTACATCGCCCGACAGGATTAAGCTCAACTTATGATAAAATCCAGAAGGCAACTATACCTAACGACAACGTCGCTCTTCTTAAAGAAGAGATGTAACGTGTTTTCCGCCACGCTGATCCCGATATGTATGAGGATCAGGAGGTGGTACCTCTTTTGTTGAATTGCCAGAATTGTTCACCGGTTTCATGCAGCACTCTCGCATCACTTCGGCGGAATTCCTAATCGACACGATTATTGAGAAGATGCTGCAAGTGTGCAATAGGAAATTCAATTTCTCAGTAGCGCGGACATACATGGGACAAGCTCTGATGACTCGCACAAGTCCATGACAGTTGTCGTTAGCGAAGAACTGCGAAGGATGTTTCAGTCGTTGCAGCCTCAAGCAGCTGCGATTGAGATATTGGTACGATCATTTACTAAGTAATGAACAATTTTTATGTTCGCCTGTGAATTGTTAGAATAAAAAAAGTGATAAGCTTGTCAAATGCGTGCGCACAGTTGCAACGCTCGTTAGTGTCATCCGCTTTGCGGGGTATACAGTGCATAGAAGCAAATGAGGAATGAGTGGGAAGCAATGCTCTCGTCAAGTAGCATGGGCAGTCGGAGAGAATGACAAAGGTTTATTGTGACAGAAAAGGTTAGAGGCCGTCCAGAGACAGTTTTCTTGGCTGCAGTTGGGAAATAGCACTCAAGATATTGCGATAAACATTCTTTAGTTCTTTATTATTCGTTATTGGTTATTTTTGGTATAATTTTGTATAGTTGTCCAATCTAACAAGTGTTATTGATGCAACGTTTATTTGCTACCCCGTATTTGCATAACTTTCTTTTTATATGCTTGTTAATTCACGCACTTTATGTGTTCATTTTGTATGCTAATTTGTTTCATGTTATGCATGATTTGCAAGCGAATTCTGTACCCACCCCTGAAATGTCTCTCCATGAGGCGGCAGTATATATAAATAAATGAGAATTTCTTATATTCAACAAGCAGTTTTTTACTACTTCTGTTCAGCATTGTCGTAAGCGTAAACTGAAGCATGCGTTCAACTTAAATAGCGCGACATCTCTTAAATTATCATTCCTCTCTATTGCGTATAGTGTAGCCCCGCCGCGGTGGTCTAGTGGCTAAGGTACTCGGCTCCTGACCCACAGGTTGCGGGTTCATATCCCGGCTGCGGCGGCTGTATTTCCGATGGAGGCGGAAATGTTGTAGGCTCGTGTGCTCAGATTTGGGTTCACATTAAAGAACCCCAGGTGGTGGAAATTTCCGGAGTCCTCCACTACGGCATCTCTCATAATCATATGCTGGTTTTGGGACGTTAAACCTCACATACCAATCGCGTATTGTGTGCTTTGTCATGGTGCCCTGTAATCCTGCTTGAGTTTGTAATATACATTTTTTCATTAACAATATATATATATATATATATATATATATATATATATATATATTTATATATATATATATATATATATATATATATGTAGAAAGGAAGGCACGACAGGTCCGAGTATTTTCTATATTGAATGAACTATATTGAATGAATTGAATGTTCGTGCTCTGACGAAGGCCGTGCCACGGCCGAAACGTTAGTAAATGCAATTTCCTTTTCAAATGTGCTATCTGCAAGTTCATTAATTATATATATATATATATACTAGTGACATCAATTATAACAGGTAAAGAAAGATAGAATTTTAGGACAAATGTGTGTCTTATGAAAAAAGTAATTGGTGTGTGAGAGCATACCTGCATACTGTTTCAATGACACGGTTTTTTGTTACACACTGAGCTAGGTAATGTTATCGTTTGCGTTAGTACCCCAAACTGCCAATTCTTAGTTAAGTATTGGATGAAATAATCATTGTACTGAAACATATAGACAATTTTGTGGCATTTGAAATAGACATGGTGCATCACACCGATCGTTTTGGATAACTGACTGATTAGGTAATTTATATGGGCACCCCATGTCTTGTATTCATTGAAATAGACGCCTAAAGTTCTCATTGGGGATAAAAACTCATTTTACATGCCATTTATTGTTCTTATTGCTAGTAAAACAGTCTTGTTCTGCGGTCGAAACAAGATTGCCTTAGTTTTGCCAATGCTGATATTAAGTGGCGTTGAGTAGTCCTGTAATTTGTTTTTAATAGCGCTTCGCTATCTGAAATGACTAAGCCCGTTTCTCAGCTCCCAGAAAAATAATAAAGTGATGTAATCTGCATGCATAATGGATAAGTATGTATCATTATGGTTGTATCAATTTATCAATATAGCTGTATCGCTAATACTTGTTTGAAGTATAGTCGCCCACATAGTTTAACATATTTATCTTCTTTTTACTGGACGCAGAGGAAGTTCTTGGTCTGGCGGGAGGTGAAGTGTCCTTGCCCTGTGGCAGCTCACAGTTCCCCGGCCTCGCGGAAGATGACGAGCCCATTCTTGTTCTCTGGTTCCGAGAAGGGTGGGCCACGCCCATCCTCAGCGCGGATGCACGTCGGGGTGGCGGACTTGCCAACGCCAAGGTGAGCGTTTATATCGTAATGACGCTGAACACACGCAGACCTTTAAACATCAGCCTTAAACAGAGCGCCAGCTTCGCGTTTCTAATCGAACTGCTTTGTTTAAATATTTGTATTTACATGTCCAATTTAAGCGCATTGCCTTCAGCGCCACCTCATCGGTCCAGAACAGGACATTTCCCGTGGCCGCAACGTATATTGGATATTGAGATGAACATGTTGTTATTTAGTTCACTTGAAAAAGCTAACGAAAAAAATCACCACCCAAGCACTCCGTACAGATGGTTAACCACTGAAAGCTGCAACGTGCGGCGCTTGTGTTTAGCAGTGCTTTCAGCACGACGCTGCACTCAAGCCTTTCACAATTCTCGGTTACATGTTCGTGCTTGTTGTTGACGTCAGACACTCATTTGTCTTGCGTTTGCCACAATGTTTATTTCACATGCCGCACATTGTGTGTCGCATGGCCACGGTAACAGAGGAATGTAATAAGCGGGTAAATGTGCTTTGTAATGCGTTAATCACAGGTTGTTAACGAATGGCAGACGGCCACAGACGTCACAGCCGAAACCGAGGCGCCGCTGGAGAAACTCCCGCTAAAAGCAGCCGTTCTCCCTAACGAACGCGCTTCCGTATTCATCACGTTAACGCTGTTGTGCCCGCATCGCTGCTTGTTTGCGTACCGTTGCTGCACGTGTTTGACATCGCGACCTAACTCGGCGGCGTGGTTTGCAGGACCCGCCCCGCCACAGAGGCTTGCATTTCAGTTCACGATTTAGTGCGGCTATGAACGTTGCCGGATGATCGCTACGCAGTTGTGGCCGGTGGTCGGCCTCTCGGGCCTGTTTTGTGCCATGACTTCAGCATTGGCCCGGCGAATGCGAGGTATTTCACATTTCCAGTGTTGGTGCTAATCTAAAGTTGTCCGCTGTTCAAGAGTTCGTAGGATTCGTGACTTATTCATGCGGAAGCTCTCACTAGAAAGTTAGAAACTGATGTGCGCGTGTTCTGCGCCACGGCTGGTACAAGATGCGGGACGTCCCTCACAGTACAGTCAATGACGTGCGCGCTTGAGTAAGACGCTGAAAAACACGTAACTGATACCACAACCAATGAATACCACTAGTGACACCGATGCCGAATGGTTCTTGATTTCTCCTAGCCATATACAGCTTTTGCTGTAAAATATACTACAACGCCTCGCTTGGCAGCACGTTGTGACATGTACTGTAGTGTACGTTGATTGTTCTTGTTTAGTGATGACTTTTGCTGCAGAGGATGTTTAGTTGAGCCAGTTCCACTTCGTAATATTACTTTTAAGGTTGAGTGGTTCAGGTGCGATTTTTTTCTACGTTCTCAACTACTTGATTACCTACTTGCACAAAGGAAACCGAGTGTGTACTGAGTGCCACGTAAAGATAAAGTAGCACTGCACGAGTCTTCCAAAGCTGTCACAATGATTGACGGGGACATTAAAGGGAAGAAATAAGATAAGAAAATAAGATAAGATAAGATAAATAAGAAATAAGAAAGACCCAGCTTCAGTGGATGTGTATTTTCCAGGTGAGAAAGTATTGAAAAAGAAAACATACAGACTTCGTGTTTCAGTTTTAACGCCATGACAGCGGGTCTTTTAAATTTAAGTGAGTTCCTTGGTGGTTTTCTAGGGTCACATGTGCGGGAACGCTTCGTGTCAAACGTACTGCCTTAAAGCCATTTTGGTGGCTGTAGCAGTACTCGAAGTCCAAAAAATAGGGCAAGCATTTGGAAGCTCCCGGTGAGAAGAAATGAAATCTTCTGAAGAAAGAATTGGCGCCAGCTGACACCGTATTCGAGTCCGACAGGGAAAAGAAGAGAGAAAAAAAATATCGTGAAGAAGGAAGAGTGTAAACAAAGCGCACCGTTGAAGTGAAAGCGTGTGCTGGCCAATCTGTGGAAAATTACATTTCAGCTTCTGCACTACTGAAGAAATAAAAAAAAACCAATGAAGCGAGAATAAAAAGCGAGAAAGAGTATCCTGTCTATTGACGTGTTCTTGGACACGCATGTGGCAGCGCTGAATTGATGGAAAATCATTCGTGAAACAAAAGAAACTATGAAATAAAACCAAAAGTAAATATTTATCAGCCCACTAAAGCCGAAAGGAAGTGACATCCTGTCTCAGGACACGCTCGCCGCTGCATCTAGTTTGTTTCGGTGCAACGAATTGATGGAATGAATGAAAAACAGCGACAAAAGCAGCGAGAATTGTGTCAGAATTCGTTCGTCGACGTTACCGGGAAGAATCTAAAGTCTGCAGATGGATATCAACAGGACCTGATGGGTGGTAAAAGCCGAAGCACGTTGTGTCGTCAGATTTATTTGCCGCTGACGTACTACGAGACGGGATTTTGCAAGGAATGTCAATTTGCTAAGGACATGGTCACCCGTAAAAAAGTCGGGTGCATGGGGATCTACATTTGCAATTTCTATATTCCCTAAGATCTAACAATCTCTCATAAAATTCCCAAAAATTTCAGCCTGTTTTATTGGGCGGTTTTTCCCTTCAGGTGTCAGGTGGTGACCATGATACCTATAGTGATCACATATCCACAAAACAGCACGTAAGGCACAAGCACGCTCATGTACACAAGATAGCGATGCGAAAACGTTCGGAACGTTGTGCGTTTTTCGAGAACATGAACATCGCTTTTTTGTTGCGCATCACAGAACCGCCGTCCTTCTACTGTCCAAGAAGGAGCCGAAGCTTTCATTGCGAACGAAATGCTGCCTTTAGAATTTGTCGCGCCGCGTCGTAAGAAGAACAGTCACCCGAGACGTCTTTGTGAGGAATACATAATATGGCTGTGCAAAAAAAAACACACAGACAAAAGAGAGTACTCAAGGTGGGCGCAAACTTCAACATAAGGCCAAAGCACCTCAATATGGATAAACATTAGTCTGACACGTGATCATCAAACACAACAAAAATTAAAAAGATAAGGCACACAATAGGTGTAAAAAATGGCCCCGTATTTGCATGTTTCACTGCAAATGTCGTCAAAAGACGATAGTTTTGCGTGTGGAGAGAGTGAACAAAGCACTCATTTGATGTTCTGCGTGAGAAAATCGGTGAATTGTATTCTGGAAGCGCTGCGTCAGAGTCTCAATTCGTGCAGCGAAGGTGAACAAGCACATCGAGGCACGTTTGACACGAGCGCTATCTGGCAGTTATTTTCGAAAATGAAGAAAGGCGTGCACGCCCACGGAGAAATATGCACGCCTGTCTTGGAGGCGATGAGATGTACGTAGGATGCAAAGCGACGGGCAGGTGCCACCACCGTGTCGGCAGAGCGTTGGAAACACTTGCCTTTTTGAGCATCGTGTTGCACTGTAAGTGTAGCGTGATTAACGCTACAGTCCATAGAATTTTTTGTGTGAGCTTTCTCTAGTAAAAGGGATAATGAGGTTTAACAGTGAAAGTGCCTTAGACTGACTTGCCGATGTTTCGGAGGACCTATCTTTTTCAAAGGCGCTGTGTCATGATTGCCGTGTTAGTTGACGTCACCACTAACCCCTTTAAAACTAACACGCCAAAGATGACACGGCGCCTTTGAAAAATATAGGTCCTCCAATCAAAACGTCGGCCAGCCAGTCTGAGGCACTTTCACTGTTAACCCTGATTACCATGTACGTTGTTTCCATCTGTCGGCTCTCATCTAGATTTTCTCTAGCATAAAGACACACGTACAAATTATCCACGTGTTGTTATGGTGCCAAAAGACAGACAGACAGACAGACTGACAGACTGACAGACAGACAGACAGACAGACAGGCAGACAGGCAGACAGGCAGGCAGGCAGGCAGGCAGGCAGGCAGGCAGGCAGGCAGGCAGGCAGGCAGACCAAAACTTTTGCATCAAAGTACCCCAAAAAAGACTTGTCTTTGAAAAAAACTTGAGTACAAACGCCAAAGACTTGATAGTGATATGAAATGAACAGTGATGGAAAAAGTCATGCCCATAGACTGCAAACTGGAAAATAATGCACTTTTCAACAAAATGACTAGGCGTTATTACTGAAAATCATCTAAAAAGTGCAGCTCCTTACGAAGCAATGTCAAGGAGGTCAAGGTGACGCATTTGTACCTTCTAGAAATGAGAAAGACCTCCATTACATTCCTTTCCATTTTGTCGTTAGGCTTGTACAGGAGTAATGTTTCCGTTAGGTATGGAGCACATTCGCATCACCTATAGTGCTAATCGAGTTTTCCACCCGTTTGGGAACGATGGATTAGTCTGTGCTCCCGCACCCTTTCATGAAAGCAGCGTCCAGTCTGTCCTATGTAGCAATGACCGTAGGACAGCGGTACTTTGTAAATCACACGTTATAGAATCAATGGAGGGATCAATCTGCCGCTTACCACAGGGCATGCGCTTACTTTTGTGCATGATTCTACAAACTTTCACCAACTTGCATTGAGCGGATAAGACAGTTCTCACTCCGTAACGGTTAGAAACGTTTTTTTTTATATTCTGTGGCACGAAGTGAGTCTAGGGAATTACACGCACTGTTTTTTTTTGCCTCACACTCTTACACGTAATGTTAAATGTAGCGAAGGTGCATGTAATGCCCTACAGTCATCGTGTGTCACACGCCGTAGTTCAGACAGGACTCCTGAAACAGTGACGAGACAGTAGAACAGGTACTGTGTTTTTGGGACCGCTCAGTGAGCTGACGCAGTGCTCTTCGCATTCATTTGAATCAAGTCGGCAATAGGCCATCTTCAGAAGAAAAGATCTGCCTGTACGCGTCGTAGGTCGGCAAGGCGACGTGGGCATGACCATTGTTTTTATAATCAAAGGGTTATGGACAGATGTTTTCAATATTCATAACACGCTGCTTTTTCTTATGTATTTTAGAAGTGTGGCAGTTTGGGCTAGTTGGTATGACTTGACGATAGTTAAGGCGCGAGAACAGAACGACAACAAAGAGACAAGAAGGAATCGTGTCCTTCGTCTCCTTCTTGTCTCTTTGTCGTCGTTCTGTTCTCGCGCTATCACTATTGTCTCATGTATTTATTTTTACTGATTATTTCCTTTCTCCTCAGAGTAGAGTATCAAACCAGGTGAGCTTCTGGTAAACATACCTGCCTTTGATTTTTTGCCTCTGCTTCTTTTTTCTTGTAGTTCAGGAGAGCTGTCTCAAATAGCCCAGTTAATATAAAAAAAGCCGTGAGTAAACATTTATGTTTGTTTGTGGTTGCATTTTTAGCTGCTAAGCTAACGTAGGTACTTAGATACTAAGCTTACATACTAAACACCCGAAGTTCCTGAATGGGAATATCCCCCTTTTAATATCAACCGGCAGCACAAGCTTCAGTTTTCGTACACTATTTATGCAAGAACAATACAGAAAAAAAAACTTAGGACTTAGTGCGGGCTTTGTCGCGTAAACTGCAGTTAATCTCTACAAAGAGCGACTTGTGAAGCGCCGCTGAATTTCAAAGAACCCAACCCCATTATAGACACTTTGCCTCCGCTTCATCGTCAGAGAAACGAACAAACCTAATCGACCTGCGCTTCAATTCGACTGATCGTCGAGTCGGAAAGCATGGCGCTCGCATTTTAATAAGGAAGTGTTTTATGCCGGGGTTCATGACGGCTTTGCTGACGTACTTCCGTCACAGAAGTGACGATGATAATACTAATAGATAACAAAGAAAAAATAGAAGGCAAGCATTTGTCGCGCGTAGTCGCACCAGCAACCTCTCAATTCACAGCGCGTGGCGCTAATCACTACGCCACAAAACGAACGTTGTCTGGACTGCTAACGGTGAGCTATTTATATACACCACTCATCGTTTCGCAGTCCTCAGAGCTTCGAGACTTTAGCGCGTTTTCGTTATGAGTGGTGATATGGCGCGACAGGCTCGTGTTGGGCGCGCTCTAAAGGCCGTCGCCTTCACGAAGCCTCGCCTCAACGGAGCGGGGTTTATTCTGCACGCGTGCTTATCAGATTCGCAATTCGGGAAAGGACGAAAGTCCCACGCGTGCGGCCGCGGCCGCGTTTACGAAAGGAGCGCGCGGCTGACACTCAACGCAAAAAGGATTGTGACAATTGTTCGCGCTTGTCCCGCGTATGCTGAATTCGTGCGCGGTTTCTGCTTGAGGTGTGCGGTGCAAGTTTCGAGTGGCTTGCCGTTACGTGACTTCACAATTTGTTGCTGTTGCTAAAATATTTCACAGTGATTGCTCAACTACCTCTGTGAAGACACGCTTCGCTTTTGCGGTATACTGGTTTCTAGATAGGGGGATCACGCACGTGTTTTACGTCGTTGCCAGCTACATACGAACCGAAACTCAACTCTATAGCAACCAGGGATAATTGAACGAAATCCAGTTGCGACAGCAGACAAGCTTATACGCAAAAAGAAAATGTGGATTTTGTTCAGTTTTACGTTTATCTCTTATTTCCTGTTTTTTCTTTTTGCTTTCGTTGCTCCTTCTTTTCATTTATTTTAGTAGCTTTCCGCGTTTATCAATTTTTTCTCAAATATTCCAGCATTGCAAATGGTGTTCCTGCTTCTTGTAATATCAGACTCCATTATGTTCTTTTACCTTAGAGGACGGCAACATTACGGAATTATTAGCAAGAACTCACGGACGTGCGTGTTTGTCCTTGCCACACTTTTATTTCTTATTTTCTTCTCCATTTTTGTTGTAGTCGGCGAAAGCAATTTCTTTCAAATAACAGCTCGGCTGCGAGTCACTCGCTCTCTACCACGCTGAAACTAGGCTAATTACAGAGCCGAGCTTCATAAGCCATTTATATGAACATGCCTTTTCAGAATTCCCTGCCGCGAACGTGTTCAGGCGACACTATAGGAGTTATAGGACATCCCTGCTCGTAATACGATGTCATAAATTCATGAGTCTCCCCGCCTTTGTGCATTTTCATTCTTGGTTGGGGGCTGCTTCATTCTCGTCAAATATCGGACACTGCATTGTGTCACGAGGATATGGGCAGAGAGAAGGAAGACACAGAGCAGAAATTCTATCGGATACGCCTTCGCTGTATGACATGTCACAATTAATGAACATTGTGCTCGAGTAAGTTGCCACAACACTTGACTAAGCGCCTGCATTTTGTAATCAGTCCTATCGCAGACAACGCCTAGGATCGCGTGGGTGGTAGGACATTCGACGTCGGAGAAACTGAGTACGTGGAGATTTCAAAAAATTGAACAAGCATGATTCCTTTTTCGAAGTGTATAGAAAGATGAAATTCGATATTCCCATAGATTTTCATCTGTAAGGAACTATGTATTTTTTATTCATTCGAATAAAACATACTAAGAGAGAGCACTTGAATTATGGTGGACGAAAAAACGGATGGCGTTCCGGAGTTGAAAGCTCTGAATTGTAACTCCCACGTGTTCCGAATACGCTTGTAGCACTTCCCAATTTAAGCACCATGGCTATGCTATTCACGTTCTTTGTTTTATTTGTGTGTTTTTATTTATATGATATATATTGGGAGATGTTGGAGCACATGTATGGCGTCGGCTACTCCTGAGCCCTTCAGTAAAAGTTGAACACATATCTTGAGGTAAAACTTGAAGAGCAGTGCATTGATAACACCCGGGCACACATATGCAAAATACACTTATACGCATATATCAAACAACACCAACACAATGATATATGTTCGAAACTCAACGAATGAAATCTCTGATAATGTCCTTCATTAACATTCGATCCAACCAGCGCAAAGCAGCTCAGCACACGTCTGGTCTTTATGGAGATGTATTCGCTCGTGTGTACATAACAGTCGACACGTCATTCACTTCAGCACACACATATGACTAGTGTCATGATAGTGCGCATATTAACTAAAACATATGTTATACATATGGAGCTCGCTGTTTCTTAGTACTTGTCAGCAATACCGATGTCTTGTAAAAACCGTTTTAACGCTTTTAAAGCGTGCGTCTGGAAAACTCCAGTTGGCCACGGGCTCAAATGTTTCTTGATATAGGCGGTCTGCGGTCTAATGCCAACAGTTCCGATTTAAGACAGCATATCGGCGTGTATTGATATGAACAGTCTAATAAGAAGGTGACATGCGTCTTCATCTCTAAATCCACATTCGCATTCGGCAGTTTCAGCTCTGCCAATATTGTGAAAAACATGTTTTGTGGATGCGGTACCTAGCCTCAACCGGTAAATAAGTGTTTCCATACTTGTACCTAACGCTAGCGTAATTTTTAATTCAATGAACTAATCAATTTAATGTAAATCACAGCTCTTTGTACTTTGGTCAAGCCAAGCAGCTTTGCTTATTCTCAAAGTTGTAGCCTTATATTACTTCGCAATTCATTTTTCGAAATTGGTAAAGGAACAGTAACATCTTTACGATGAGCTTGTCGTGCCGCTTCATCGGTGGTGGTGTTTCCAGGAATGTTGCAATGACCAAGGTACTCACTGGAATTTGATCTCATGTTACGCCTTGCTTCCTTTGGTGAGCTCTTTCAGCGTTTCGTATGTCATACCACAACTAATTACTGTCGTGCTTGTACTGAAGAGTAATGTTAATGCGGCCTGTGAGTCACTGAAAAGTACCAATTTTTTGGCGTCTGTTGCTGAGTTAAAAACTTTATAGTACACAGAGTGGCGAAGAGCTCAGCTGTATTGATGACGTCGTGCAATATAATATGATCGATTCCTGAATATTGAGCTGTGGTATAAAAAATGCCGATGTTGAAGACGTTGTATTACTTGAGCCATCTGTGTAAATGTGTATGTACCCTGGATACCGCATGTCTATCTGATAAAGCGCTAGTTGTTGAGCAGCTTGGAAGAACATGTCTCTCTTTCTGATAATGCCATCCACTGAGAATTCAATGCTTGGTATTGCAAGCAGCCATGGAGGATAGTCCATTTCAGAGCTCCATAATTAATTTCTGGGTAATATATGTACATTACTCTGTACATCGTTATGAGCATTGCTTTTATCTCTTAGTAAAATCTTCAGTGCCAATGCTTGGTCTTTGTGTTGCGTCTGTAAGCGAAAAAAGGGCGGCATGTTTCGATTTTCTCACAACTGGAAAGGGTTTTTGTCGAGTCTCTGTTATAACAAGGCTGCTGGAAGTCACTCGTGGTACATCTAGGCAGACGCGCAGTGCACTCGGTAATAGTCTTTGAAGTCGCTCCTCTGAAATGCAGGCAAGGCTGTGCAATAAGACTCCTGCAGAATATGCAATTTTTGTCCTAATAAATCATTGTGAACAGCGAGCATGCATGATACACACCCACCCTAGGATGTCCCAGCAGTTCTGTGGAGCATATTCACTAGAATGTTCACCTAGTTTTCGAGTTTCTTGATGTGAGGTGCCCACGATTGCTGCCGATCAAGCATTACTCCGAGAAATCTATGCTGTGTCACAGTCATTGTTGGTTCTCCTTCTAAATTGATATTGAAGTCTTTAACGTCTTACGGGGGAAGAGCAATCAGCAGTATTTGCGTGCTACGACATCATTCCTTTTTCTTTTTAAAAAGTGCCTAATGATATATATGCCGTCTTGCAATGCAATCGGAGTTAACCTAACGTAAGTCCCAGATGCCCCTATAATGAGTATTGCAACCGAGAAGAAAGTATTTTTGCTAAATCAGCCAAAACACTGTTGAAAATAAAAGGACTGAGTACGCTTCCTTGTGGCACTCTCTTTCTGACGTCGTGTTCACCACTCTTTCCTTCACTCGTCTGAATTAATATTTTGCGGCCTGATAAAAATTTAAAGATCCACCGCAGAGACCTAACGGACAGTCCGAGTTCCAACATATTCAACAGAAATTTTGTCTTGGTGTACAATTATTTCGTCGTAAATTTTAATTCTGTGGTACACATAGCTTTGTTTGTCGCTAGATGCTTGAAACTTCTTGCTCAGTGCACACGTGAAAAGATAGTGTACACTCGTAGACAACTGGTGACTTCAATTTTCAAATATTCTCAAGGGAAATGATTCCAGTCGTCTAGGTATGACAGATGCAAATGAGTTTTGTTAGCGAGAACAGAAACAGTAACTATATATGGAACTATGACCGATAAGCACCTCTAACTCAATCTGTCCCTTAGTCGTTTTTGAATATCATCATCTCGCTGGTGATATTCTTCTTCAACGTATGTGGAAGCGAATCATCAGCTTTTTGTACGCATAGAACCTTGTCCATGGAATTGTGCAGAGCCTTGGGAAGCGCGTTACATTGGTCCTTAGGTACGGAGCACTCCGGGGTGCTTAGATTTTTAGTCGAATTCATCTCTTTTCGCAGAGTGAAGAAAGCTGCTATGTAGAGTAGATTTCGTGTTGGAGATACTCCGGATTTCACGATGAAACACACAAGGGAGCACACCCAATCTGCCAAAGGAAAGTACTTGCTCCGCATGGAACAGAAAAGCTGCTACTGGAAATGCTACTGAAGTTCACTATTGTATACTGTTATGTCGGCGGAAGTGTAAGTATTTGAACTCACCGTTTAGGCCTGAACTGATTATCTTTACTCGTGAGTTTTTCGTTGATCATATCAAGATAAATGGCTCAAAATGTGGTCGAACTGAGCCTTCGCTGTATTTAAGCCCTCTAGGCTTGTTATATTAACACACCGTGAGAAGTACAGCACACATGTTTATTCAGTGAGCTCACAGGTTGCTTTAAAGCAGTTAACCTAATGACTTCATTAAAACAGTGCTAAAGCAGGAGCAGTGATACAGGTGATTCTTCACTCGGTTGGCAAATCACGCATGAATATACATACATACATATATATATATATATATATATATATATATATATATATATATATATATATATATATATATTCATAAAACGGGCGTCTTATCAATATTCAATGTGCAGGATAAATTGTGAAATTGTGGAGGCGCGAGCTCATACTCAATAACGAATTCGATACTAGGCCGTTGTTTTGCGGTGCTCAGCAAGCATCTTTGAAATCTGCGATAAATGAACACCAATTACGCGAGGAAGCATCGTAGCTAGAGCACGATCAGAAAAAAATCTATGCAGCCACGCTTTTCAAGTGCTAGATTGGGGGATTACGACTCAAGCTATTCACGATGTGCCCACAGGCGGGTCAGTATACCGAAGCTCATATAAATGGATGGCCGGAATAGCGCTAGGAGTTTCCTAGCAGATGCCTTTCAACGCTAGGATTGGTGCGACGCGCTTATCAAAAGCTGGTTTCATAAGAACAGCGTGTGAGTAGGCTGACGTATTCATTAGCTCCTTCGCACGCAAACTCACGCCCGAGGTAAACAAAGTCCAGCTGACACAGGGCTTTGGCGCAGCGCCGGCATGAATCACAGCCACGGCAATCTTCGAGCGAGAGCATCGCAGGCTTCTTTCCGTCCACGGCGAGATGAAAACCTTATGAGGCCGGCGCAAAAGGGCTCTGAGCATCCGCCCATTTATAATGCTTCTCCAAAAGTTCGGTGCAGTGCTGCACAATGGGGCGACGCCGAACACTTAGCGATTATGTGTAAAACAACCCACGTTTTTTTTAACCACTGTTGCGAACTGTTATAATATTTTCCATCGGGTGCAGAGCAACTTTAGCCTACAGCTGCACGCCTTCCTTTTTAAGAGCCCACTTCGACGCATCATTCCACAGACGGCTGAAGTTGTAAGGGGCGCGTTAGACGTCAGATGTTACGTTTTGTATTTATTGGTTCATGCTCACGTGCACGCCGCTCTATGCATTATCATATATATATATCTATATATATATATATATATATATATATATATATATATATATATATATATATATATATATATATATATATATATATATATATATATATATATATATATATATGTCTATATATATATATATATGTGTGTGTGTGTGTGTGTGTGTTGTGTGTGTGTGTGTGTGTGTGTGTGTGTGTGTGTGTGTGTTGTGCGAGAAAGAGAGAGAGAACTCTATTTGTTAAGTTGTAATGAAATCGTGCTCAAGTGCCTACTCGATGAACTTGTGTATATGGCATACCACGACGATGCCAACGACATGTATGCAGTGCAGTATACATCACTTCTTCACATATCCTAATCACATTACCAAAACAATTGAACAAACGCCACGAACTCCTACAGTGCTGGGGGTTCGCATGACAATGGCTCAATCACATTAAAATATTGTTGCATGCCAGCACATATAAGTATTTTTCGTGACATGTACAGCTACAACATTTAATGAAGATAGACACTAATATTCGTCGTCACAGCCAGCTAGAACACGCTGCCAACGTAAGAGAAGAAATGCATGGCATATTCCTGCGTCAAAGAAACTGTGCACCACGAATGTGAAACGTGTCTTCACAGAAGTAAACTGCTAATTGCATGCACCGTGATATATAAGAGGTTGTACAATGCGTCTTGGTGTTTGGTAGCTATAGCACCGTTTGACGTGAACACAGCCACGCTGGCGCCTGCTGGCACGTCTCCATCGTGTTAACTAACACCCATGATTGTCATTCAAATGCTGTGGTAGCTGAAGTTGTTAACATATACGTGGCCACAGCGTATGGTGAATCCCGCGCAAAGGTGCCATCAACATGCACCCACTAAACACTCGTAGTCAGTGTGGGCGTCTTGAAAGCGCCATCAATTAAGGAGAGAAACTGCGTGGTGTGCGCCTCCGAGTAATAGGGTAACCTACGCCTGTGCTCGTGTATACGCTACGACACTGCGCTTCAGCAACACGGGAGGCAGAGGTTTGTTGCTTGAGCCGAGAATACATGCGAGTGTCACGTTCCGCTCGCATCCTTGTCGATCCACCAAGACACGATATTCGCCCGTCTACATAATTTCTTTACTGCGGCAATTTACTGCAGTAGGTTTATTTCTCGCTACCATTGCAAAGCCGAAGTAGTCAGTGGCGAAACATATTTAGTGCATGTGGGAGCAGCACGACTCCGGCAACGAGCTGTCACACGCCAACAAGAAGCAAAAGGCAAAGAACATAACTGCGTTGGCGGCTCCGCGACCCTATGTGTAGCCGAGGTTTTCCCATTCTATCGAGGAGCTTTAACCGTATCCTCCGAGATTATGCACCGGTGGGCAATGTCGGATATTATGATTCAACTGCGTCGTCGACTAATATTTCTCTTCGGTGCTTGGAAATCTCATGCCGCATTACCTCTCTTCGCCGCTGAGAACACCGTGCGAGAAAGATATGTGAGATATATAAGGCGCGTTTGTAACGAGGCTCAGCAGGTTTCGGACTATGTGCTTTCCGCCGCGGCCAGAAGGGTCAGACGTTCGACACTCAGCGGGGGAAACATTTTCTTTCACATTTAGAAGTGTAAGCGTTTTAACGTCTTACCGTGACTGAAATACGTCACTGAAGTCTCGGTGGACCCTAGCATAAAACACTGATTTGATTTATATGTGTGTTCAACGTCCTAAAGACACCATATGATTATGAGAGGCGCTGCAGTGGAGGGCTCCGGAAATTTCGACCACGTGGGGTTCATTAACAGCCTACAGCATTTTCGCCTCCATCGAATATGCAGTCACCGCAGCCGGGATTCGATCCCGTGACCTGCGGGTGAGCAACCGAGTACCTTAGCCACTAGACCACTGCAGCGGGGCTATTTTTTAGCATAAAACACTCTCGTGTTAAAAAGAAAAAAGTGCATGACAGGGCCACTGTTTCTCAATGCAAACTTTTGGAAACATAAGGGTCAAAAATTAAAGAACCGCTTATAGAAAGTCCACTAAAAACTTTCAAGGCAGCAACACCGTTGGGTTGTAACACTATTCGTTCAAACCAGCTGGCTCGACTTGCATTCTTATGTTCACCAATTTTGGAAATTTTTTGGCTTTTACAACCCACTTGTTAAAATCTGAAAGGTGTTCTCTGGAAAAGGAAAGGCAGCTAAGCTTTATCCAAGGGCGGGGAATAAATAAATAAAAAAGTGGTGTTGTATCGGAGCAGGATTGACAATATTTCCATTAACACATTCTTTCTATCTGTTGGTAAGTATGCCTTGAGTAAGAGCTACTTTGGCTATACTGAAGTTCAGATTGTGCTACTCAACGCTTCGTAATATTACATTTCATAGAAAGAACAAGAATGTCTGTCATATTGTATTCAAAGCCTCGAGAGCTTATCTAACAGTTTTGCTTCTGCAGAAATTGGTACAAATTATAAAAATAAAGTCGGAATGAGAGCCCCGGTGCATTGAAGTTCCAATATGTCTTTCTTTAAAGTTCGTTAAATGCGAACATTTCATTATAGATTAGACTTGGATACTTCCGTGCTTTCAACACGTCTCAGTAGTCAATGCGTTGCAACTAATACCGCACCCATTCTAAGTCCTCCGCTAGTGCGTCGCTTCATGAAAATGAAACAGATTTTCGGCTGCAGTTTTTTTACGAGCAGTATTTGAGAAATGACAGATGCTATATGGCACCTGCTGTAGTTTTTCACCACCTCAGCAACTTAGTACGCATCATAGTTCAGCAGTGGGTGTTATCTTGATCACGTGCAATAAAAATAGCGACTTCTAAACACCTCTGAGTTAGACGTCAGGAGGCGAAACCTGAAGCCAAATCCTCATGTTATGGCCACGAGGTCATAAATGGGGCCAGTGCACCCTCTTTTCTCGTAGCGGTGATATAGAGCAGTGATTTGAAAGTGTTGCACACAACTACTGTAATGCTTCGTTCCTTGATAGCTAGACGCCGAGCAGCTCCTTTTTTATTTATGTTTACGCGTGATATTCCTCTTATACGAAGTGAAGCCTGTGTCGGGTTTTGCCACGCTGTCGGGCAACTCCTCCCCGGCCCCGTGATTTACATTCTGTGCTTAAATGTGTAAGTATAACACGCGTATTACCCACAAAAGACAAAGATCTGCAACGAAGTATTCAGGAAGAACGTAAAGCTTTGTTAACAAAGAAGCAGTTGAGAGCATCGATTCCTGTGAGTCTATCACAGAAAACTATCACCATCAGTGCGGGTTTGTGCCATTTTGTGGCTTACTAGAAAACTATTGCTATAAACGAGCATGAACCACAAAAAGTGGCTCAATCTCAATACTCGCCATTGGTTTACTAAAATGAAGAAGACACAAGTTAGCCCAACGTGTGGCTGCGAAGCGATGTCGGCGAGCTGAAGACCCCGTGTACGTGTGACGAGAAATCACCAGGATACGGGAAGGGCAAATGGCGGCTGCGAGAACACTTCGAAGCGAATGAATTAAGCCTACGTTGACGATAGCGTGCACGTAAACCTGTAAGAGCTGCGAACGCTTCGTTTCAGAACATGTTTCTGTGTCAGTCCTTTGGACTATGGTGTCGTGTCTGTGACTGTACGTAGTTTCACGCGAACTTTAGATCAACCCCAAAACAACCAGGCATCACCTAGCGGAGGCTTGTACACAACATAGAAGCAACCATCTCAGACTGCCGAACTTTTCGTTCTCGCTGTCTCAAGAATCACGCTGCCTATACAAGCTTCGCAGATTTTGTTGATTTAATAAAGGCTAAACAGACTATCTTTTCGCATTAGAAACTGGGTCGCCAACGTGTTCATCTTGTCTGTATGCTAACGATTTCGCTCACGTGATTGAGGAAGTGCACGACGTTTTAGGAATATAGAGAGGCCCATAGCCAAGAATTTATTTGCGGGGTATGTAGGGATTCAACTCGTTGAAGCCATTGAAAAATCATTCACTTTTATTATTTGTCTTTGGTAAAACAACCCCGTTCATCCGAATTTTGAGGGTAGCCCCCCTCCCCCCTCCTTGTGGCTACGGTCTGGGTGTAGCTATAAGCTGGGTTTGCCAGCAATTTCCTTCAGCATTTGAATATCTTGCGAACGCGGCCAACGCTTTTCTGCTTTGTGGTGCCTCTCAACGACATTTGCTGTAACACCACTTTCGTCATTTAGGTTCGGTAATGGAAAGCCAGTGAGAGAGAGAAGAAACGGGAGAGAAGAAATGGTAGGGTGGTCAATCAGTCCAGGATCCCCGGTTTGCTGCCCTACACGTGGTAATGCGATGGGGGATATATAAAGGATGAAATGAAAGAGTAAGAAAGATTGCACATCGCACAGCAAGCACAAAACCAGGAAGTCAGTCACAGTTCATCAAATTAGCGTGGATCACGGCATCACTATCGCAGCCGCTTGTTCTGCTCACGTATTGGATCAAGCTCCCGCTGGAAAAAGACGATGCCAATAGTACGGTTTTACATTCAGTGATCACCACGCATTAAAAATCATTGAATATGTCAGGTAATCATTGAACCCATGTCCTAAAAGTCGGCATTTAGGTTTTGTCACAAACTAATTTGTTATGAGTTTGTGGAAGGAATTGAAGAATCAGTGAGCAAGGTGGTGCCGGTGGGAGATTTCTTCTTTGCGTTGTTGAACAATAAAAAATTGGCAGCGTGAGCGTTAACTAAAAGTTGAATTCTTCTGTCTCTCATTCCCCATTAGCAGCCATTCGCATGTACATTGAGCACTATCTGACAAGAAAGGGTTGCTACGATATACTCGCTGGGCGTAACCTCCTTGGTTTTAGAAAGGTGTAGCGAGCGTTGGGCCGCAATGCCATGGATACAGTGAACTAGTATATACCATGAACTCGAGGTGATTAAAGGTGGGAAGTAGACAAGAAGCGCAAGCCGTAAGAAAGTGTGTGTGTGCCACATCTCGTTTAGTCCTTGGAATGTCCGCTGGATGACGGTGCTTCTATATGCAGAATATATGATGAAAAAATGCGAGATGGTGGTCCTTGGAGTGTTGAATAGATGGACGAACGGACACACAGACATATGTATAGATGGACGCACGGATGGCTGCAAGGATGGATAACCGCATGGACGGACGCAGCGGTAGATGCATGAATGAACGCACGGATGGACGTGCGGACGCTCGATCAGACGCAAGCGCGGACGGGTGGATGAACGCATGGACGGACGGAAGCAAGAATGATTGGACGGACGGATGCTTCGCCCCACTCTCCATCATTCACCCCGTGGATATGCTGCCATTTTTTAAATTTCTGTATAGATGATAGATAATTCCGAATGTGGCGAGTCAAAACCCGCCTACGCAGATTATAGAGTTTCAGAGGTCTGTGATAGCGTAATGTACTCAAGAAGCCACTGGGATATTGCGCAACTCCGGGCATGTTCACCACTCTGCGTCGTGTTCTCATTAAGTCGGATGGCTTTTTTTGTTCGCCCTTATGTTTTGCACTTATTTTGCCAGAGAGTGGAGCCGTGCTTTTGCACAATAAGAAAAGCGTGGCTGGCCGCCCCCCTTTTTGACGCACGCATATGAGCCATCCATCCATATTACGGATATCAAAGCACGATTACAGAAACGTACAACGTGTGTTTTGAAAAGAAAGGCAGGCAGACTAATCAGACACAGTTTTGTTACCTTGCATGCTCACACTTGGTCGTGTGTGTGTGCGTGTGTGCGTGCGTGATTGTGTGCGTGTGTGTGTGTGTGCATGCGGGCGTGCAGCCGTTCGTTGTAGTTCTATAAGAATCAATCGCGTTATAGTGAAGCGACATATATGTATATGCTATCTATTTAAGACCTTGGTTTAGAGGCGTTTCCTCTGTTTCTCACCGGGCATTGCCCGCAGCGAAGCAAGCTAGAAGAAAAGGAAACGCAAATCAAGCATAAATGAGGCCGTTGCGTTTTACAAGCCGACGCGTTTCGCAATCGTCCTCGAAGTCGCCATCCCTAATGACTTCGGGCCAGAGATATTTGCTATTTCATCTGTATACTACCGTCATTGTTCGTAATAGACGCGCCATCGACACTGAATAAGGCGTTAGGAGTCGAGAGACTATCACGGAACGACCTAATGTTCGGCGTAAGAAAAAAAAATAGCAGTCCACAAAAAACAACCCCAAATGCGCGCTTTAACGCTGAGTTTCTCTCTAATTACAGCACGCGCCAAAAACGATGTCGTCCCCACTCTACATGTGGAGCGTGCGATTTCAGTCAATTATTCACGACCCTACTGCGCATTTCGTCTGGTGTATATGACTCCACGAGGACGCACGCAATGCGACCGTACGTGCTGAGTTATTTGCTGCAACTACTGGTCTCTCCTTCCACCCTTGCCATCTCGCAAATGTGCGCGCGCCCTATAACAGACTAGCACGAAAAGGTTGCACGAACACTCGTACACTCACCCAACAACGCACGAACCAAGCGATCGCGCTCATGGAAAGTTACCCTGCAGTTACGTGGACTTCCACTTTGTTCGAGGATCGATGCGAAAGCGTGCACCAAATCTCCGGCACGGATGCTCTCTGATATCGATGATGGCGGGCATTCGTCGTTGCTGGCCCCTTTTCGCGTTTTCTCCGCGCTCGTTCGGGCGCTGTGCATGCTCGCACGATGTCGAGAAGCTCCTGGGAGTCTTCCTATACGAGCGCCGGAAAAAGGACTTGAGCCGCAAAAACGTTCGCCTACTTCTCGGCATTCGAACGTTGTACGTATAGCTACAGATTGTGAGTGTACGGTAAAAAAATGTAAATAATACAATGCGCGAGATCGCGTCTCAAGCTGCTACACAGACACGGAGAAACAAAACGGAAATTGGAATACGCGCAGAGATGTGTTCAATAACTGCCTTGTATAAGCCGCTGCGGCACCCTAATTCCGAGCAACGTCACAAAAGTATGGTTTTTGGATTCATGGGTGCCGCTTCCTTGAAACTTTACTTGAAAGGATTCCTCGATGTTTCTTTTCGTGACGCCTATAGTTAATGGGACCGTGATACGCCTAATTCATATGTGAACACAATTTGGCGCTTTATAAACAGCGGCTATTCTTGAGCGCATTTGGTTTTATAGATACAATGCACGCAACTACCATATTAACGGTGGGACCATGACGCATCTCTAAATATAGCTTTATGTTTATGCGTTTTTGTTCCGTAAATATGTACTATATAATAATAATAATAATAATATTAATATTATATACGAGTTTAATAATATTATGTGGCGTTTTAAGTCACAAAACCACACTATGATTAAGAGGGACGCGTTCGTTGAAGGCTGCGGAAATTTCGACTATCTGATTTTCTTTAACCTGCACTGACATGGCACATGTCACACAGTTCCCGTTAATTAGGGAGGCCATCGCCGGGCTAATTCCAAGGGCCGAAGTATCGGCCCCCCGAACCGCACCACGAAAGCGTGAACAATTTAAAACTGGTCCTTTTTGGCGCGCCAGCGGACGCCAGCTGTGCCCCAAAGAACAAGTCAGAGCCGAGAGTTGATAAACAACACAAAATTATACTCTTAATAATGGCAGATCAAAAAAAAAACAATACACAAGTATGCACACTCCACAATAGTTGCATACAATATGTCACCAATCAAACAACGTACTACACAGTACAATCGGCCACACTCGAAACAACGGACACAGAAACAATACGCCCTACAATGCAGTCGCATGCATTGTACTACCAAGACATTTAGACTAAAGAGATAGGAAACCTATTCAGTCCAAAGTTCTTGGAACAAAAGTCGGGATGATACTCTTCCGAGAATCATTCACTCAAAGTCCAGCGTTGTTGTCGTTCCGCTGCCCTCGAAGTTTCTCTTCCAGGAAACCTCGCCGAAGTTTCTCTTACAGGAAACCTCACGTCTTCAATAGGCCACTCTCCAAGCTTCAAACTTCTTCGCCGGAAACACGTCGGCTTCACACACGCAGCTGTTGCCACGCGTCTTCGCTTGATAGCGGTAAACACACACTCTTGCCTGTAGCTCGAGTCGTCACCCCTCAGGTGGAAATCATCTTCTTCTCCCGCTTTGTCTCTACGAACAAAACCTTCGCCGACTACACGGCGGTATACCCTACGCGCTCTGGCGCTAACTTCCGTCTTCTCCTGATCTCTCGTCTCCGCTGCTCGGTTAAATACCTTCCGCACGACATTCCAGAAAGTTCCCCTCATTTCGTCGGCGCGATGCGCCGCGAAGGCTGGGGGAGAGCGCGAGACTGTACGAGGGCCGTCCCCGACAGATGACTCCACCCGGCATAACACGCCCCTTTCCTTCTAAAAATTTCGAGTGCTTGCTCGGCCGCCGATGTGGGGTGAGGAGGTTCGTCGGCGAAGCCACGCTTCCGAGGGGAGAGAGTCGCTCCCGGGGAGTCTGGATGTTTGTTTTCCTTTTTTTTAATCGTTGACCTCGCGGGGTCACTCCGGCTTTTCATCGCGAGGAGTTGGCGGCGCGCTCTTTTTGAGCGCTCGTTCTGTGACACTGCCCCCCACTTTAAGAATATTATCTCTAGGGTTCCTCGATGCGCGCGCCCCCTTGCAGGGTGGAGACAACAGCGTCGTCTGCTACGGCGTCCGCCATTAGGATGCCCTCTCCGCAGGCCACCTATAGCCACGATAGGCAGCCAACGGGCGTCGCGCAGCTGCATGCAGAATTCGTTGTGTCAAAACGAGTGGTACTCAAACAACATGACAAAAATACAAAGTTTTCGCATCGGGAGTGTCAAGGTCTCAGATTTCTATTCTCTAATCTTTATTTTTAAAGCGACATTAGCAGCTGGAGTTGTTCGCAGCAGAATACTACCGTCCATGCCAGCCACGTTAACATCTTCAGTTAGCATCTTCTTGGGCTAGTCGGTAACTATTTATACTGGTTAAAGATGCGAAACACACGCACGCAAGTCCCATAACCTTTCATTGTGTCTGTGTGTTTTGTGCCTTTCACAAAAGTGTAAAAATAGTTTGCCTGCCGGTCAAAAAAGAATTAAAAAAAACAACGTGCTGTCACGAGAAAACAGAAAAACTGTGATTGCACACCATATTTTCAGATCTAGTTTTCGAATTATTAATCAGCTACTCCATTTACGGACCGCACCCTGCAACGCACAGTATTCTGAATTTTGTTTTCATCTTTTTTACCTTACTGTAAATAGCAGATGGGCAAAAAATTGTTCAATACATATACTATTTGGGGCTCTACATAAGGCTTTTATGGCATTAAATCATGACTCGCACGCAGACACTGACTATCAAACCAGGTTTAGCGTGTTTTCCGCTGGAATATATTATAAATTAGTAACTGTAGTAAAGCGTTCGTCGATATCGTTAAAATGAAGCAACTACACGGCTTCTCAACAATAAGAAAGCAAATTGCGTTCAATATACGGCAATTTCTAATGCCATAGCTTGTTTATTTCATCGATAACTTTAATATATTTTAAAAACAAGTGCTACAACTCACTGCAAGTTAACCGCAGCGCATGTCTTGCTTCCACTCCCACTGGTTCTCGCTGTTTCGAGCTGGCGCAGGTGAATGCGAAGCCTTACTCGTGCATAACTGGATATCAACATTTTTTCCAGAGAACCCTTGTGTTGCTGGCATGCCTGCACACTGCACTTGGTCCTCTTGATTAAATATTCAGTTACAGCTTTGAGAGGGGACTTCAGGGTGAACAGGTTGTCTGTCCAGGATGTGATCCCTTTAAAGTGTTCTTCACAAGATATGAGCGAGCTCATAACCTCACCGCTCGGATAACACAATTTCTCACCATCCTGAACATACTCCTTTAGTGCAGTTAAATATGCGTGTTCATGGCTCGCCGAGCCTTGCATTGCAGCCCTGCACTGCTTGCAGTCCGTTTTCTTCAATATTCTTTTCACAAGGAATCCACCTATATGGTGTAAAATGCTGCACTCTATTGAAGTCAACGCTTCAATGAAAAGAATTTCCCCATCATCAATTTCCTCTTCATCATCTCCTCGACACTCTCTTTTCCTTTGGGAAATCATGTCAACCAGGTACTCAGAGTCGTCATTCTCATAACTAGAGTTCGCTGGCGTGTGCAAAAACTGGCTGACGCACACAAGCTTTAAAGCGCATTTCATGTCGTACGCGTTAGGGACGGGTTTCCTTTGGCGCACGACAGAAAAAAGATTCTCCAGGCAGTCCTGAAGTAGTCTCCCAGTGAGCAAGAACTTGTAGCCATCCGATTTCAGTAAAATATTTTGCAAACGAAGGACCACTGTCGTTGCAACCATGAGACCAGCCTGTGAGGGCTTCCACTGGGATGTACTTCCCATCTACATGCCTTGTATTGTCTCCAATGTCAAGCGCAACGTTTCCAGGGCCTCGTGGTACCTTGACATGTCTCGACAACTAAGTGCGACAGACGGATGTCGCGAGGACATCAGCTTGTACCATTTTGCGATCAGGTCCAGGAACCATGCTGTAGTTTCAGCTTCTGGTTCGAGCACTTTCTCTCTAGTTAGGCAACGAATGGCAGCTGGGGATTCCTTGAAAAACTGCACCGCTATGCCGACTTTCATTTTCGTGTAATGGCCTTTGCTGATGTGTACTTCTGAAAGTTTGGGTGCAATTTTCAGCTCTTTATCGGAGTCATACTCTACGACAGCACGCACATGCTCCAGTTTGACTTTGTTTGAGGGTAAGCCATGGTGACAGACAGTTGCGTCACTCAGTGTAAAATCAACAGAGTTCAAAAGCTGGCCTCGAATATTTTTTATCACGTGCGTGGCATCTGCAGTGAAGAAGAGTTTCTTTCCCTCAAGCACAGGATGGGGGATTGCGCACACCGTGTTTGAGTTCCTATGGCTAGAAAAACCAAACTCGCGCCACATCGCTCTGTTCGAGGCTCCCATGTCAGAGGTCACCACAAGCACTCTCAGGGAAATATCTGCGCAGAGCTGCACGATTTCCAGCACAAAATTCTTGAGCAGACAGCCGTCGACCGAGCTTCCAGTGAAATGATACGCAATGACCTGTTTCCATCTTGAGTTCAATCCTCCGACCATAAACACCAAGCAATGACAGGCGGGTTCATCTGGTTCCGCTGGGAGTGTCTTTCCTCCAAACACGACGTCTTCAGCACGGTCGAGCTCATACCCGCGGGCAATTTCCATTTCGTCGAGATACAGCACACAATCTCTTTCAACGTCTTCCAAGCCCTCTGCTTTTGCTCTGAGCAACTCAGTAACTTCCGTTAAAATCCCAGGCAGGAACTTGAGCCCTTGAAGACGACGGACAAGAGTTCTGTTGGAAGGCAGTAGATACCCAAGTTTTCTAAGGGTTTCATAGCCTGTTGTTCCACTTGCGAATTTTATCTGAAGGGCTTGTTTAATTGTTTTTGATGACCAGGTAGTACCTCGGTTGCTGTTTCGTGATAAGGCTCGCATTTGGTCTTCATTTAGGAACTTCAGTTTTTTTCGTAAAATCCCACTGGCATATTCCAACTTCTGAAGCTTCTTTTTAATTGAATTAGTTTTAGCACTTGCTTTGCTATGATCTTCACGGAGTTTCGCGTACTTTGCCTTCATGTCCTGTAGCTGTTTATTCACTTCAGCACACGACCTGTTACTGCACTTCTCTTCCGACAATTCAACATGGGTTGCGGAAAGTGGGCATGCAACTAGCTGAGAATCATCTGTTGTAGGAACTTCAGTTTCTGCCGTGGCACTTGGGCTAGGTAAGTTGCTCATCTGATCACGAGACATCTCCGTGCCATCACTCGGTAGTGGCTGCAATTCTTGATTTGCTGTTTGTTGCATACCAGCTATGTCGTTGACATGTTGTTCTTGAATTTCTGTCGCTGAGGTATCAGAAGCATGGGGTTCACTGTGCAGAGAACAACTTTTTTCTGCGGCCGCAGGCGTCCCTTGTGGTAAAAACCTTTCTTTTGGTGGCTTCCTGTGCTTAGGCGTCGCTAAAAAAACACACATATGTTGCATATCAGCTGGCAGATTCTTTTATCATTATGAACGAACATGCTCTGAGCGTCGCTACGCATAGAAATAAAAATAAACAAAGTGCAAAGTTGTCATTATCCTGCTTCTGGATGGCAGGTGCGGTTAATTCACCTCTCGATAAAAATGGAGGAAACGAGCGATTTCATTGACCGAAGGTATTAAGAGCGTTTTTCTGTAATGTGCGTTTTTTTCTGTTTTTAAAGAAACACCTGGTTAGACCCTCCATGTGACTCTTAAGAAGGCCGGCAATAACAGTGCTAAACGTGGAACTGACTAAGATTGGAACAAGGAACAAAATTAGGAAGCAAACTCGCAAACTTCCGTTAACGCGAAAATAAGTGGATTCCTACCTCTGAACGAAAAGATTGTTGGCAGAGCATTCGGCTTCAATTTTTTCCAGCCTTCCGCACGGTTCTGCTCAAATGCGGTTTCTTCGAAATGTTCCTGCAGCGCGGAAACACGCGATGATCAGGTCTCAAAGATCTTCACAAAAACCTTCTAAGCAGACCACAACAGCCAACACTTTCAGGGACATGCGTAAAGAGTGATAAGGGAATTTTAGGGGCTGTTGTAGTTGGAGTTAACAATAAAGAAGGGAAAATTGTCAATTTCTTTCTGAAAAAACAGGGACAGTGAGAAAATATTCTTTGATAATGAACTGACGGGATGCGTGCTTTCAATGTGATGTTACAAAAACAAATTGTTGAAGGCGCCGGTAGCAACAAGCGACAACGTAGGCGCACATCTCTGCGCAATTGCAGCTTGTGTACAACAAGAGATCAAGAACAACGCATTTTGTGCTATCCAAAATGAACAATACGCATGTACATAGCATGCAAATGAACGAGTATTGCACCCGGTGCACTGGTGATAGCGATTAAGCCCGATCAGGGTCAGATTTCTGAACAGTCATTGGCGTCCTTCTGCAACAAAAGCCTTTCACATGAGTAACCAACAAGCCCACGTTGCAACCCTCATCGACTACAGTCCTTCTGCAGCTTGCGTATAAGGGAGTCAATCACATCAGGCTCGATCGCGATCAAAAATGCTGAAATGGCATAACTTACGCTGCACAAACACGAACGGTCCGTGGGTTGCCACTTGTCGCGCTTGATCTTTACCAGCAACAGGAGTCGCCTTTTCGGATCTTTCGGAAATCTGAACATCCTATAGCCATTTCGCGAGTGGTTTGTGCACTGTGGCACGCAACACCCGGGCATTTTGCCCGAGAAAACGCTATAAAACGCCGCGCACCTGTCTCACACAAACCAGACGCGACGGGGCTAGCACACTCTAGCGAGGCGGGGGGAGCCGAATGGCGGCCGCCGATCGGAAGGCGGCATTCACCCCCTCACAGAATGACTCCACCCTCCAAGGCGGCGGAGGGGAGAGCGCGCATCGAGGAACTCTAATTATATCATAATATTCAAAACCACACAAACGAGCGCGAACAGTCACCACACACTCTGAAAGACTGTAACACAAACCGTCGCTCATGACACTTCACATTCACAATAGATCGCTCAATACAATCGTACATTGTAGTTCAATTCCACAACACATGAAATATAGCCACAGGTACATGACTACAACACTTCATCACACATTCCAAACAATACAAACGTACAAAGTTCTGTCTTTATAACAATTATACAACACTATACATCACATCATCGCACAGGACACTTTGACTGGCTCGACATACACTTGCGACACAGCATAACAAGAACATTAACACAACATATGGCACTCAGCCCTGCCAAACACATTCCGATTCCACCTCAGCACCTATCCTGTGTATTTCGAGCTGCGCTTGCGTCTTCTCTTGCGGTGCTCGCTCGATCTCTTCTTGTTTTTCCTTGTTCTTTTTCGGCGAGCCTTTTCCAACGACGGGGTGTGAGGCGGCGTCTCAGCCATCGTTGTCACTTCTGACACTGTTAAGGGGTGATAACGCTCAACCGATCCTGTCACTCGCTTGTTCATGTCACGACATTGGACCTGGCTGGCCGACTCCGTCACCTTTACACTGTCTGTCGGTTGAGGTCGTGCCGACGTACGTCCAGCTGCCCAGCACGTGAACTCATTCAACTCGATTCACCTTCTCATTCGCTGTCTCTTGCGCCGTAGCTTCACCTTGGGCTCTATTGAGATCCGTCACGGGATGCTCCTCCACTGTATCTCGCGGCCGCTGGGTTGGCGGAGGCTCTATCTTAGGGTCTTCTCGCAAACATTCCGGATCACTCGGTCGTCGCGCCCCGTCGATGTTTCCGATGACAAGGTCGTAAAGGGGGGTCGTCATACATAGAGCGGTAACCTTCCCGCTGAAGTACGGGGTTTCCACCTCAATCTTTGCTTCGGGAAGCATCCGAACTGTACGGTCAATTAGGCAAACTGGTTTCGTTTTGCCTGTTAACTCACTTTCCCGTACCAAATTTCTCCGCACGATAACCGTGGAGCTACCGGTATCTCTTAACACCGTAACCTTCTTGCCCGCAACTTTTCCAGGCATCACAGGCATTCCCTTCCTAGCACCTCTTTGCTGTTTTGTCACCACAGCACCCACAATAGGAATTTTTCCCCATTTTTCAATTCTACGAATCCGTCGATGACGGCATTATCATCGGATTTCGGTGCTACTAGCACACAGGATACCTGGTGAATTTGACTCGCTCCGTTACCACATACGTTTGCTTTGTGCCCAGTCTGACCACATTTGAAACATTTTACAACCGTGGGGCTCGTGAAGTTAGTTCGGCAGTGGTTAGCACGGTGACCCACTCGGTTACACAGAAAACATCGCGGAATGCTCTCCGGTGCACGCTTCCTTTCTTCGGGAGCCGATTTCTTCGAATCTTCGGGACACTGCTTCTTGACCTTGGCCAAATTAGTGCCACCTTGCGCTTCCAAGAATTGATCAGCTAATTCAAGCATATCTTCAAGTGACTTAGCTCTGCTCTCTTTCAAGTACAGCGACAGGCTTGGGTGGCAGCTAGTAAGAAATTGTTCTCTAATTAGTAGCTCTCTAAGCTCATCGTACTCCTGCGCTGTCCCGGAAAGTTCAATCCATCTGTCGAAATAATGGCAAAGTCGGGCGGCATACTGCGTAGCCGTCTCACCATCAGCTGGCTTTCCTGTCCGAAATCTGTCCCGGAATCCTTCCACAGTAAATCTTTCACCTTTGCATAGTTGGCTACATCGGTCGGCGTCAGCCTGCTGTACACACTGAGCGCTTCACCACTCAAGCAGGTACTCAAAGCAGTTGCCCATTGATGTTCCGGCCAATTCTGGCTCCGTGCAATCGTCTCAAATCTGTGAAGGTACGCGTCAAGGTCGTCTTTCCTTTCATCGAACGCGACGAGCAGCTTGCTTGGGTTCAAGCGGAAGCCGTGGTCCTCCCGTTCGCTGCTTTCAACTGGACCGGAGTTTCACTTCGCTGTTGCAAACGGAGCCGCTCGAGTTCCATCTCGTGCTGCCGCTGCCGTTCCCTTTCAGCCATCTCCGCTTCTCTTTCTTCTCTCGCCCTTTCGGCTGCCAACTTCTCTCTCTTCAGCTCCAACTTCAATTGCTGCTCTGTTTCTTCCCTGGCTCTCCCAGCTGCCAACCTCTCTCGTTCCAACTCAGCTTATTTTTCCGCTTTGGCTCTTTCGACCGCCAGCCTTTCTTTTTCCGGCTCAGCTGCCTTTTCTGCTTTAGCCCTCTCTTTTTCTTCTTTTTCCTTCTGGGTGACCCACTTCCGTAGTTCGGCGCCAGAAAGACCCATCTTCTCACCAAGAGTGACTAACTTTTCGAGATCCATTGTGTCTCGCAACTCGCAAATAAAACCTTTCCACGTGCAAAAAGTATCTGCCTAAATCAGTCTATCGGAACACTCCACTGCACTCGTTAACGAGAACACTGAACAACACACAAAATCGTTCCGATAGCACTATCAACCCCCGAGGCTCTTTCTCACTACTCTGGACACACTGTGCACCAAAAGGTCCTGTCGCGGACGCCAGATTAATTGTCACACAGGTCCCGTTAGTTAGGGAGGTGATCACCGGGCTAATTCCAAGGGCTGAAGTATCAGCCCGAACCGCACCACGAAAGCGTGGACAATTTAAAAGTGGTCCTTTTTTGGCGCGCCAGCGGACGCCGGCTGTGGCCCAAAGAACAAGTCATAGCCGAGAGTTGATAAACAACACAAAATTATATTCTCAATAATGGCAGATCAAAAAATAATACACAAGTATGCACACTCCACAATAGTTGCATACAATATGTCACCAATCAAACAACATACTACACAGTACAATCGGGCACACTCGAAACAACGGACTCAGACAACAATACGCACTACAATGCAGTCGCATGCATTGAACAACCAAGACACTTAGACTAAAGAGATAGGAAACCTATTCAGTCCAAAGTTCTTGGAACAAAAGTCGGGATGATACTCTTCCGAGAATCACTCACTCAAAGTCCAGCGTTGTTGTCATTCCGCTGCCCTCAAAGTTTCTCTTCCAGGAAACCTCGCTGAAGTTTCTCTTCCAGGAAACCTGACGTCTTCAATAGGCCACTCTCCAAGCTTCAAACTTCTTCGCCGGAAACACGTCGGCTTCACACACGCAGCTGTTTCCACGCGTCCTCGCTCGATAGCGGTAAACACACACTCTTGCCTGTAGCTCGAGTCGTGACCCCTCAGGTGGAAATCATCTTCTTCTCCCGCTTTGTCTCTATGGACAAAACCTTCGCCGACTACACGGCGGTATACCCTATGCGCTCTGGCGCTAACTTCCGTCTTCTCCTGATCTCTCGTCTCCGCTGCTCGGTTAAATACCTTCCGCACGACATTCCAGAAAGTTCTCCTCATTTCGCCGGCGCGATGCGCCGCGAAGGCTGGGGGATAGCGCGAGACTGTACGAGGGCCGTCCCCGACAGATGACTGATCCCGGCATAACACGCCCCTTTCCTTCTAGAAATTTCGAGTGCTTGCTCGGCCGCCGATGTGGGGTGAGGAGGTTCGTCGACGAAGCCACGCTTCCGAGGGGAGAGAGTCGCGCGCCCGGGGAGTCTGGATGTTTGTTTTCCTTTTTTTTAATCGTTGACCTCGTGGCGTCACTCCGGCGTTTCATCGCGAGGAGTTGGCGGCGCGCTCTTTTTGAGCGCTCGTTCTGTGACAGCACAGCACACGGGCATCTACCATTTCGCCTCCATGGAAATTTGATCATCGCGGCCGGCATCTAATCCACGATATCAGGGTCAGAAGCCAAGCACC
Organism: Rhipicephalus microplus; assembly: GCF_043290135.1. Taxonomy (NCBI): domain Eukaryota; kingdom Metazoa; phylum Arthropoda; class Arachnida; order Ixodida; family Ixodidae; genus Rhipicephalus; species Rhipicephalus microplus. Next base: position 158,143,968 of record NC_134703.1, on the reverse strand, counting down.
CGAGCCACTGATCCGCCGAAGCGGACTGTTCCGCAAGTATTGGACCTATAACTCAAAGGTCAAACGCAAAAAAATGGTTAACGCTTTTTTTTAAATAGACAATACCAAGAAATGTGTAAAGATTATATATATATTTGTCCTTCAAGTAGTTTACATATATTTTCCATGAAGTTCATTATTACATTGCTGCTTGTTAAGCTGCTTGTCACTGACTGCTTGGCTGCGCACGTGGGAGCCTGCCAAGAAGGCAGAAAGTTTATCATATATTCTTGGGTGCCTTTCGGTTCACTGACGGAACTTTAGTAGAAGCTTGGAAGTGAATAGTGGAAACAGAGAAAGTGGCTGTCAAGAATATCGACCGCTACTGTGCTCGTTGGTGTACATTTTTGTTTCGCTGACAACGGCTTCAGCTAAAGATATCGTTCACTTGCATCTGATTATATTTCTGTGGGTGCCAGCCTTTCTTGATGGCCGTCTTGCTTTAAAACACTGCCTGTGAAAAAATAGTCTTAAGCAGCACTACTCGTTTTCGTGACTCTGTACGCGCACCTCTCTTTCTTTGCTTTAGTTCTCAGATTTTGGTCGTAATCATTGTCGTGAATGTCTGGACGCAGTGTCGTGTGGGTGTGCGCTTCAGTGGGGCCAAAATACGTTTCGTGAGAAGGGGCCGTAAACAGAGGAAGGAGCGAAGTGTCTTTCTTTTTTTTCTTTTTTCTATCCTGACAGAGGGAGAGCGATTAACAGAGTGAGAAGAGAAAGGAACTCTCTGTTTAAAAAACAACAGATTTTCTTGGTGTCTCTATAAATTCAGGCACGCGGAAAGGCATTACAAGAATCCAGAAGAGAGGGACAAGTTAGAATAAAAAAGTAGAATATAATGAAATATGAAATGAAGTATGAAAGTGAACCTGATTTAAATACACACAACGAAGATGTCAGGTATTTTAAGGCATTTACTTAGAAAACAGAGGATCAGAACTTTCTGAATAAGCCTTCTGAGTAAACTTTTTGGAACTGGTAAACTAGTATGAGTGTACAAAGCCTTGAAATTACGAAGGAACGGGGATCGGGTTCAATATGCTCTGCAACGTTAACGCATCGTGGCAAATAATCTGTCCTACTATTTTCTGTTGTGGTTTCAAGAAACGCATATTTCACCGAAATTGATCATACCTAAACAACCTAAGCGCCAACTCACCCATACGCTATAGTCTTTTTTGGAAGGCAGCATTGTGTTTTTTCACCCATTCGGAGCAATTATCTCAGTCATGTGTTTTATATTATGAACAAGTAACGCAACATAGCTTTGGGAATATGCAGAAAAGTATGCCTTGAAAGGCTTGAATTAGCAGAAAGTCTACAACCAGTGACGATATTTTTTCTGCGAGAACGAGTAAACCAGAGAAAACTCAATTTACCGTGTAGGAAACGCTTGAAACCGAGTCAAATAACCCAGCTGGCTACTAGCATTATTTTCATGTCTTTTTTTCAATAGTAATGACGTTTTTTTTATAGACGAAGCAGAGTGCATGCATACATACTGTTGCCAGTCTTCTGAAACAACTGAGAGCTAATATTTTGTACCTAATATAAAATTATTACTAACGAGTATTAATTACCTGTGTTTTTAAAGGACTTTGACGCAGCAATAGCACCACAGTAAGCTTGTTGCAGGACTGAGCCAATTTCAATCATCTGTAATGAGTTATCGTTAACGAGGCTGTTTCCCATGTTAAATCTGCAAAGAAAACAGTCCGACAAGTGATTGAAGAGGCACCGCTTCCGCTTGCACGTTCGTTTTGAACTTGGTTGCACTGTACAAAATGTGACGCTTCACGAAGAATTCAAATTGACGTGTTTCGGAGGCCATGCCTGGAAAGTGTACTCATGAAGCCAGATCTCGTAGATAATGCTTAATTTTTATCATTTTTAAATATTGAATGTGGTGTAAGGACTGATAATGATTTCAAGGATGTTGCCTGTATATCTGCAGAGGATTGTGAATGCACGCTTGAGTGCGATTTTTTCCTTCACTGGCAGAGAGACTCTACACCGCTGGCATGGTCTTCCAAGCGACAGTTGTAACTGAAGTTTCACCCTTACACGTTCTTCGCTCAGCTGTAGCCAAGATTTAAGGGACAAAGCTCCTCTTAGTCTAAGCTTGTCCTGCGAGTGGCGTAACCAAGAGAAGAGAAAAAAATAAAGTCAGTATCTCTCGAGCAGTATAATAGATGGCGCTGTCTCACAGAAGTACATACAAACTGCTTTTGAGTGAGGATATTCTAGAAGGCGCTGTACTGCTACTCTTCGATTGGCTGCTGCGTGGGCTGCGCCTGGGTACGCGGAGAACGAGTGCATGTCTCTGTCTCCTGGATAGTCGCTGTACATGGCGGTACGTTCGTAGGGCATGGACGAAGCCGAGCGGCGGGCGTGTTGAAGACGCTTGCCCTCGGCTTCCTTGGCTCGCGTCTCGTCGGTGTTACCCGTGCACCGTCTGCATTATCGAATGCGATCGGACACATGGACGCACGTGAGGATGAACGGATGCTTCGCCGCACTCATCATCATTCACTGTGTATATATGCTGTGTTTTTTTTTGTCTGCTGCGTCGCTTACCTTGTTTAGATTACCCTCAATATTTTCTAGATTATCTTTACATTGCAACGTAAACCGAAAACAAACGACTATGCTACCAGCTTGTCAACCAGTGTTCACCCCACTTTCACCAAAGCGAAGTGCACGACTGCCAATATAACAAAGTAATTATGAATGCCAATGGAAGTGGAGGGGCATAACGAGTGTTCAGGTATCTGTGTGCAAAAGCTACGACTCGAAATGAAAGAAAAAAAGGCACATCAATCTTTCCCCATAGTAAACACTGAGTAGCATGCGAAGCAGCCTTGGGTGGACCTATAAAATTTTGTAAAGAAGTTCTCTTTATCATCACCGTAGAGGTTCATGGCTCCGCACACAGCTCCTGTGCAAGCCGTCGCATCCGCCGCAGTTATGCTCGTGTCTTCACTCATACTGCTACGCTGTATGCGTGAGAGAGGAGTAAGCGCTTTTATTACACAGACCAGCGCAGCGCCGCTAGCGACCTCCACTTGCCACAGAGCGCGCGCCATAGTGGAGCGAGCGCTCAACCACAGAGCCGTCTAGTGAGCTCTCCGAATACTAGCATGGCTACAACGACGGACAAGGGACAAGCCTGGGCCACGGCTACTTCGCATCCAGAAAAGGGAAGGATGGGGAGAGACTTGCCTTTTTTTTACGTTGCCACATTGTAAAATCACACAAATGTCTTGGAGGCCTTCCAACCTTTAGTCTCTTCGCTCAACGGTCAAGCACGATCTGTTGCAGGGGGGGGGGGGGTATCGAGGGCTGTCGAGTCTGTGGTCTATCGAGTAAACGCAGCAACATACAACCAAATAGTAACTTTTATAACCACTGACTGAAGCGGTAAAAGCGTGAATGCACTCTCTGCTTAACAATGTTATCGTAATAACGGCAGAAAAAGGGGAAAAATTAACCAACCTTCTTTGGAAGCAGTGTACGGATGTGTTTTCAATTATTCACTAAAATCTTGAGATGAGCAAGCTTCGAGGAATTCCGCGTATTCTTAAGCTTCGTCTTTATGTAGCGATATTGTGTCCAGTGCGTAACTAGCCAGTGCAATACATTTGATGTATGATGTTGCTCCAGAAGTTTAAATTGTGGATTACTGTACACAATGTCATTAGTAACGTTCAAAGTCGCTTGTGTGAGTGAAGCTTTCGCGTATGGGTGTATTTTGTGTTATGGGCAGCATGCTTTTGAGCGCAATCAATTATGCGCGTAAGCTATCTTTGAACTTGCTAAGCACCCACTGCATGGCCTGGAGAGAATATGCCCTCCAGCGTGTGTACCTTTTGTAATGGGTGACCGGCTTTAAGCTACGAAGTCTTTATGATAAACACAACTTTTCACGTCCGATGGCAATGTACGCTTGTCACGCAATGTTACTGCAATATTAGATGTTTTACTCTGAAATTTGCATACAGGGCGCGTCTGTCGTAACGCAGGAGTTACTTTCACTGTATTTCCAAGCAGAGGAAATTAGTTTTACTGTATTTCCAAGCACATACGTGGCTGTATACAACATACTGCTCAGTCAACATACTGCTTGTATGTCGTTTATTGATTGATTGTTGGGGTTTAACGTCCCAAAACCACCATATGAGTATGAGAGACGCCGTAGTAGAGGGCTCCAGAAATATCGACCATCAGGGGTTCTTTTGCGTGCACCAAAAGTTTAACACACGGGCCTACAACATTTCCGTCTCCATTGAAAATGCAGCCGCCGCAGCCGGGATTCGATTCCGCGACCTGCGGGTCAGCAGCCGAGTACCTTAGCCACTAGACCACCGCGGCGAGGCTAGTCTTATGACTAAAGCGTGTCACATCGATAACCTTGTAGGAACGTAGTAGATCAATCTACCATTACCATTTATAAGGGGCCTTCATAAAAAGTTTGCTTATTAAATTTCATCACTGACAACAGTGCAACTTTGCCGCTGGTGCCATTAGGTGGCTAGGGTGGATTTCCTTTAGCGCCCAGTGTGTTGCGCGTATTGTGACGAATTCGTGCACTGAAAGTTTTCATAATCTGGTGAATTAATGAAATGGTGTTTAATTTCGTGAGTCACGGTGATTTCTGGGATATTTGTTGTTAGTATTTTGTGTGCAGTCAAGCTCTTTGTGTCACTTTTCGAAACAGCCATGAAAAATATGGAGATGATTCAAACTTGTCCTACCAGTGATACTCATTATTCAGAGAACGTTTTTATGTAGCATCACCGTTTTCACTGTGGTTAGAAGACTCTCTTGCGCAATATAACATCTGGCACTGAAATATCTATTATTTGTAATAACAGCTGCCAGGAAATCGTGGTTAGTTCCTGCGATTTAATAAAAAGGGCTCAAACATTGATACAATATTGTTCGTATTATAGTTGAGCAAGATGCACAAAATAAAGAGGAAGATTTCTTTCAGTTTTTTGTCACATAGTATGATACGTAAGCGACGGATTACTTGGTGTCGTCCTGCAACGAATCTGTCCACATAACTGGATGTGATTCACAGTGTTCTCAAAAAGCATGGTTCGTCCATCTGTCGTAGTAATTAGTGTAACATGAATGTGTAATGTGCCTGTAAGGGGTAACTGAATGCTTAATGTACAGTGTAACTGTTTATGAATAGGAACATCCAATCGCGTGGCCTGTGCTCTGTACCGGCTACCTACAGCACCGTCAACCGACCGATAAAGAAAGTGCGCCTGCTTTTCGTGTCATCCATTAGCGAACGAAAAAAGTTATGACCATTCGACAAGCGCTGCTAAATTGTGCTCTTGCTCTAGTCTCGTATCGGGCGATGCAGCCAAAAGCGGACGCGCTTTCGTTATTTGTCGGCTGATGGTGTTGTGGGCAGGCGGAGCAGAGCGCCGGCCGCGCGCTCGTGCATTCCATTTCATAAAAATTGATAGGGTACAATGATATCAGAAAACTTTCACATGCAATTAATAACGTGGATGCACCCACGTTGACGCTTGGCGGTATCTCTCCATCGAAATGACTATGTCGTCCATCATCGATGATTAAGCAAACCGTTGTGGTTGCTGTAGATGTTAACGGCTAGAGCACAATCGGAAAAATAAGCGTTATAGCCAAAAGAGCGTTGATATTAGGGCACTCAACTTGACCTAATGTCGTTAACCCACGGCTCGGCACATTGGGAATATACAACACGGTCCAACTGGGTGGAAACGTTGAGCGTGTCGTTTTGCCCCTGTAGCGCGGTCGCAATTTTTTTTTTTCTGCCCGAGCTAGGTGAAAAACTCGGTATTACCAGACCCCGGAGACTCAGCGCAAGCTTCAGTTTCAAGGAACATGCACGTTCGTATAGCGGTTGCCGGGCACCTGTGATCTGGTTGGCCGGGTTGACGTTGAAGTAAATGTTAACAATTTGGGCTTTCACACGTTTTCTCGAATAAAGGAATTCAATACATTTTAAAAAAAAACTTCCGTTTGTATGTATTTATTTCTTATGAAGCACGTGAACTGGTCGACCTGAGTTCGTAGCACGTATGTCAGATCCTTCTCACCACTCAGACGGCGATATCACAGGTTGGATCACGCTCAGTTATCTAGCTTGGTTGGCGTGCTAACTACGGTAAAGAGCAAAATGTGGCGGGCCGAGAACGGAGACCGCAGTAATGAACGCCGAGCAAGTCATCCATGCACTCGACGAAGGTGGCTAGATCGAGCAATACAAATTTTTTTTTTGGTTCTGTGGTGCATCAAGCCGGAGATTTTTCGTTCCGTGAAAGTTTCTCAGGTTTCTGAAAGGAAACGGGTGTGCACAAATATTTACACCTACTATTTGTGCACGTATTGATTTTTCATGAACACATGAGTAAACCCAGTTCTCTGCAAGCTTGACTTTACTGAGAGAAGCGCAGTGTCGCTAGACTAATTAGTCAAGACGGCAGCATGGTGCTGTCATTCAGAATGCATTTATTCAAAGGCTCAAATTCGTGTTGGGCAGGCTACATAGTTTTTCCTCCTTTCAATTTCGTCAAATAGTTCAAATGATGTCAAGCATATATAGGTGCCATACTGGTCATGAAATTCATGTATAGCCGCGGTTTGAAACTTTGCGAGTCTTTTCTTCTGATACTGTCACTTAAGTACACGTGATCGACTAAATTCTTCTAGAAGTCGTTACAGGTAATATCGCTGGAGCCAACGTTTGGACAAGTGAACCTTTCTTTGTCAAGTCAACGTTGTTGGCCTGACGAGAACAAGTGAACTTGGACAAACACTGCTTTCAGCGATGTTCTTCCTAGAAAATTTTGTTATTGCTTTTAGCCTCCGTGTCTCTCTGAACTACAGTACCGCTTGGTACTCTAGTTTTTTTTTACGGAAACTTTGGAGGACATCTTGAAAAACACGATTTAGTCAAGTAGGAAGTGTCGTGCTTGTGGTTGGTGAGAGCTTTTTCATAGGGTCAAATATACTGAGTTCACTGGTTGCTCATTATTTCCATATGTTTTTTTGCAAATAAAGTTGCTTTTATAAATCGACACTTTCACACTACGCGAATGTCTTTGTTTTTTATATACAGAACGCACAATAAAAAAGTTGATTTTATTTTATTTAAGTAAATCGAGTTTCGTCTTACTGAGAAATTCATCAGCTTAACCTTCGACACTTCAGAATAGACGAACAAACAAAAATGAATAACACAATTTCACAAATGGTCGCATCAAGCAGCCAGCGGAACTGAAAGGCACGAGATCATGCCGCTTTGCATGCGAAGTGAGAAAGCAGAGCTTCCGCAGCAACCCTCTTCCTCTCGGCTTTTCACCCTTTCTCTCTGTTTTGGGACCTCACCATTGACGTGATGTCAGAATTGTTCTCTTCATGATTTATTTTTGTTTTGATGCTCGGCAGCTACCTGTGGTAAAAGCAACGCTGCCGCATTGCGAGAGCGCGTACATGGGAGGTATAGGGATTTTTGGGCCCCGTGGTATTGCACCCACATCAACCAGGCGAACGTCGCAGGGCTATATGAACACGAAAGTGTTTCATGCCGGGGTTCACGAAGGTTTCAGTCACGTATTTCTGTCACTGAAATGACGGCGAAAAGTACACACGATGAGAACACAAAGAAAAAAGTCCTCTCAACGGGAGTCGAACTCACTTTCTCCTGGTTGGGGACAAGAGATGTTGGTCACGCTATCCACGCCGCCACATTCTTTTTTTTTTCGTTATTGCCAGAACTCGACGCATACCAAACAAACAAAAGAGTAAACTCTACTAACAATACACACATCGAACATTTTAGAGGCCTAAAAACACGCGTTTTAGATCTGCCAATGCCCTCTCACGGTGATCTCGGTAAAGTGTGGTAATGCATCATGACTGGGACATTAACAATTATTTCTGTCAATGCGTCATTTCTACGTGTTCGTCCTAATTGGCGCATTCGAAGAATCTGCAGTTTTGTCTACGCCTTAACACACCTTACCTAAAGCGCCGGCTTGGCTCATAGCATCCATCTATACGAAAAAAAAATATTACCGCCACATCCACAAAGTGAATGATGTTAGAAGAGTTTGCTCCGAGATGATCCGGTAACCCGTGAATCCTCTGTACACATTCGTCTACCATCGTATAAAGACGTGACAGGTTTGCTTGACAACCCACCCGCTTCGCTTCTGCTTCACTAGCCTGCAGTTCCTGGTTTTCTTGACGGTGAGCTCCCTTCTTTTCGGCCTTCCGGACTCTCACCGCCAGAGTTATTCAATCACATGAGTTGCGAAACTACCCATAGGCTCCATGTATCGAAGTCCGGACACGTCATCCCCCCCCCCCCTCATAAGAGTGAGCAGATTGTCGCGCCACCTGTTGACCATGACACCCACTATTAAACGCATTGCCTGTGTTTTGTGTTGCTGCTTTCAGGTGGCGTGAACGTCAGCTAACTACAGCAAACAGGAAGTAAAGAAGAAGGACAATGCACAGGCTGTGGGGGAGTTAAGGAAGCAATAAAGCATGTTGCGATAGAGTGTGGCGTTATCCGCACAGGTATACGTGTGGGTACAAACCTACATGAGGCATGGGGTTTCAGGGACAAACGTGGAAAGCTGAACACGTCCGCGATAAAAGAAAGTGAGAGACGGTTAGAGTAGTAGTGATAGAAAAGTCGAGATAAAGAACAGAAATAGTGGGAAAATGAGGTCATTCTACCTGAACAGGCAGAAAGATGGAACACAACTTTATAATTTTTTTTGTTATAAGATTGATTTCATGGATATAGATAAGGCATCAGGCGAACACGAAAAGTAAGATTTCGTTTCATTTTTTTTTATTGCGAGCCTGGTGACACGCATGTCACCACACCGTTATTAAGGGGATTCTCATAGCGTCCATCCATCCACCCATTCATCCATCCTTCCGAAAATTTGGGCCAACTGCGTGTCCGGATTTTTGAACTCGTTTGGAAACTCGTTCAAATGAAAAACTGTGCTCCCCATAAGGATGTGGCAGTAAGCCCGAGCTGCTGCCTTTGTTTTTTGAGTGATCGTGTGCAGTAGACTACAAGTTGTTAGCGCTGCGTCCCGTCTTGATCTCTCGTTGTCCGTTTGTTTCTTTGTGCTACCGTTCTAAATTATGCACTATAAACTTGCTCATCTGTGTATCCTTTTGAGCCTCTATTCAACAAAGGGGGTCATACGTATATTATTAGCAGCCGATCGTAGTAGCTATCTTTCGCATTATTTTCTGATAATGCCTCACTTGAAATATTTAGACGCACTGTGCCGTTGACAAGTTATTTCTACTTTCGGGACCTTGTCCGGCAGCCTGAGGTTATGTGTAACATATTTGCTTGGCTTTTTGTGTTCTGGTGTATTTGTGAGAAGCTATCATTCAATGATTGAAGTGATAATTTGTGTCAGGGTGTCCTTTATAACATCAATTGATTTGATATGTGAAATTTAATGCTCAAAAACCACCATATGATTATGAAAGACGCCTTTAAAACATCAATGAAAAAAGGGAAGTATCGACAAGTTTTGAATCGCGTGTTGTCGGTCTTTCAGCAGAACAAGAATGCAGCCACGCGAGAAGCGTGCGAAAAATCCTGCCTTTGTGTGAATGATCCCTTCTCAACGCCGCGAATGAAGTGTGTCGCGAGGGAGCACTTGGAGCCTGGAAAAGCACACGCGGCGCTCTATACCTGGAAGTGATGCAAATTGCCTTGCCCTTTTGCACAAGGGAGTGCCCAAGCGGAAGACCTGGAGGGAGTCGCATATGCTTTACCATAGCGGCAGGCAGAGGTGGCCCCCGGCCACAAGGCAAGCGATGAATACCGCGGTGGCGGGCGTGAGCTGCTTCACCGGGCACCTGCGTTTCGCGTCGGTAAATTATTTCTCCGGGGCTGCGCGAGTCACTGGCCGCAAACACCTCACACGCGCGCGCGGTCATGCAAAATGCAGCCGTGTCACGGGCGTAAAGCGCGACCCCGGAAGTCACCGTAATGGTCGCGACCAGCAGGGCCTGGTTGTTTCTGCACGAATGAAGCGCCTCCCACTACCTGTTTACTTCCGAACGCCGACGCCGGTAAACCCAGTAGAAACAAGAAACAAGCGTAAAACATCAGCAATCTGCTCCCTTTTACGCGATCCAGCGATGAACTTTCTATCTGCGTCCGTTTTGACCCAGCGGGCGTTCTTCGCTTATCTCTCAGTTCGTCGCGTTGTTTGTGGTCGTGCTATCGGCACTCAACGCAGAGCCCGTGAAAGTGCTAAGGACCGCGCGAGAGAAATCGAAAACTCGAGCACGAAAGGGAGATGCGACGCTGGCTGCCTCTTTTCCCCCAGGAGACCTCCTCAGAAACGTTCGTCCGTGTCGTCGTGTGCCCAACCGTGTTTACTTGCGCCCTTCTGCGGGTACAGCGAGACGGTGCTTTTTGCGATTCGCCCCACGACTCCACCTCAAATTGACTGGGCTCCCTTACGGCGTTCCGAAACGAAGCGTGACCTCTTGCCTTCAAGGGCATTCGTTCTGCTTCCCTGCACAGCACGGATGTTTTCTGTCCACTTTTTTCCCATTGCTTTTCGCACTCGATCAGGGCCCATTCGTAAAGTAATCTGGCTCGATTCCCCTTTTCACGAGCTGCTGTCGCCCCATCTTACTCGACATTTTGTTTGCTGAGTTATGCAGTGGAGAACGTTCTTAAGAAAACGGGCTGCGCGGCGATGCTATTGAAGCAGCGATTTTATTAAGCAACACCCGTGCGCATTCTGCAACTTTGTTAATGAAACTCATTTTTCCGTGTCGCAAGACGGCTGTCCTAGGAGTCTACCTATCCTTCATTTATTGTATATTATTTTCATTCTGCGGAAATCCCTCTTCAGCGTTTCAGCTGTACGCAATACGGCTGCATAAAGCTTGGTAAAGTTCCCCAAATTATACAAATAAATCATAGCAACAGTGTTATGAAAAAGAAATCGGCATTATTCATCTCGCGTTATCAAATTATGATATGAATGAAGGTCAGATGGAGAACAAAGGAATAACGTGCTTTTATTTTAGTTTACTATACGTTGCATGCGGCTATGCTGATGCATTTTTAGAGCCGTATATCAAAAGGCTGAAGATATAGGCTTTCAAAAGCCTCATACGAGATTCTCAAATAAATAAAAAATAATTTAACTGTATAAGGATGCCAAATCTCGAACAAGCGCCGCCTCCTTTTTTCGAGAGATTTGAATTATGTGCCGATGACAAAGCAAGCGCCTCCCCCCCCTTCCACTACCACCATTTTCAGTGTTGGTTTCGCTATATTGAAATCAGTGAATGCCTGCGCATTCAAGAAAGCTTTTCATTTGAACCACAGGTGCACCACCATTTTTTTAGTCTTACTGGTTCTTCCACGGACAACTTAGGTTTTCTCCGTGACTGAGCTAGGGCCTCCTCTGAAATAATTTCGGATTACTTTTCACCGCTTGGGGGAGGGAGTGGTGCTTGTTGTGAACTTTATGGTAGATAAACAGATAAATAAAAATAAATGTTCTGCTGCTTCCTTCATTCTAGCCCGAACAAGCAGAAAACGCACGAGAAAGTGTAGAACAAGGGTACAATGTTGCGTTGTCGTTACAGCTTCCTGTGCCCTGGTTGTTCGTGCCTGTTGTTTATGGGTCCACACACACACACACACACACACACACACACACACACACACACACACACACACACACACACACACACACACACACACACACACACACACACACACACACACACACACACACACACACACACACACATATATATATATATATATATATATATATATATATATGCAAATGTGTGAAGAAGTTTTTCCAATGAGCCAAACGTACTTGGGAAGGGAAGAAACACATCTGAACGGTTGTCTTATTTTATTACCAATGGTTTCGACTGGTGGACCGGTCTTCGTCAGGGTTTGCGAACAAGCACTTGTTCGCAAACCCTGACGAAGACCGCTTCACCCGGTCGAAACCGTTGGTAATAAAATAAGACAACCGCTAATTGTTGTGTTTCTGTATATATATATATATATATATATATATATATATCACCTGAATATTGAGAACGAAGGCACAATGCCCTTGCAGCGGGCCAGCTCTTCATGCCATTTTTGTCCTTCTCATCTTCCCAGGCTTGACTAGCATGCTCACGCCCAAGCGGTGCTGTCATCCTTACACTCAGCCGTAGCGATTTTGGCAGATATCTGCTGAGCTGCGACTGCGTATGTAGGACAGCTGACGTTTCTGGCGGCCTAAACAAGAGCATCCATTGTTGCAAGGTTCCGCAGTGGGCACATATGTTTGTCATCGTCTTGCAGCACTAATTCTGTAGCCCTTCTTGACGTGGTCGAACTAGCATGCAGGTCCTGAAGTGCCACGTGTACACAAGCTGTCCCGTTCGAAACCAGTATCGTCAGCTGGACAGTGCCCGCACCGACAAACTTTTGGTGACCATAACCTCACCTGAGGTTTGCACTTCCGCTTCCTCTTAGGAAGCGTCTCACAGGAAATTACGAGCGTCAGCGCTCACGTCTACTGATTGCGGTGTTCGGAGAACTGGGCCGCACTGGAAAGAGCCGACCTTGTTAATATCACCGGACAGGCCTGCGTTTTGGAAAGACATTGCGTAAGCCGAGATGTCAGTGGCACTTGTAGATTGGTTGATTACGTTGATTCGTGTCTCGTCCGGCCAGACAAGGGCGAAGGACTCCACGTCCCCGAGGGATGTCGAACTTGGAGGTGGCATTAGGATTGAAGGTGCTTTTGTCTGCCCTCGGGCTGGAGGACTGCGATGAGCCATCTGTTACAAATAAAGGAGGAAGAAGGAGCGGTGGGCACAAGATGAGGCACGGGCGCTGTTTCACTCAGTTGTTCCGTCGACCTTGGATGTAGCCAGACGATCGGGTCGAGGTTCCCTTCTTCGTAAATCACACTTCGTTCTGTTGCCAGAACCCGGGAACCAAAAACATTTGTCCTCGATACTCCGAAACTTGAATTCGCAGGTCCCGATTCCACCTTCGAATGGCCTGCTAACTCCTCTCACTTCGACGTCGTAGCAGGTCGCAGCTTCGCCTTCTAACGGCCTCTCGATTCTTCTCGCTTCGACATTCCAGCAGGCTGCCACTTCACCTTAAACCGGCCTCTCGCCTCCTTTCGCTTCTACGTCGCGCCAGACCACGACTTCGCCTTCAACTGGTCTCTCGAACCCTCTCGCCTCTACATTGCAGTAGACCATGATTTCGCCTTCAACCGGCCTTTGGACTGCTCTTGCATTGACACCGCAACAGACCGGGACATTGCCGTCTATCGGGCTCTCAACCCCGCTCCCCGCAACATCGCAGATGGCTGCAACTTCGCCTTCGACCACCCTCTCGACCAATCTCGCATCGACGTCGCAACGACTCGCAACCTCTCTTTCGAGCGGCTTGTTTACCCCTTTCGCATGGACGTCGCAACGAGCCACAATCGTTTTCGACCAGCTCTCGATCAGAACCAAGTGTGACAAACGAAGGAGACCTGCAACCGATCGTCTGGCTACATCCAGGGTCAACGGAACAACTGAGATAGCCAGTGCCCGTGCCCGCCACCCATTTTTTCTCCTTTATTTGTAGCATCATTGAGCAGGCACCCCATGTGAGTTCGAGGGCTGGGAGTGGGCACGTTGGTGAAATACACAGCTGTACCGTGTCTTTCATGATGTCGTTCACCGATAGGAGGTGGTATGGTCGAGGGCCGGCATGCCAAGTCGAGATGGTGTGTCTCCTCTCTGCTACCCACAGGAGAGTGGGAGTTGACAATGAGCGCCGCAATGGCATGCAAAAGCGGCAAAAAAGAGTACTCAGTCTGGCACATCATTGAGGCCAGGATTGTTGTTGTACACCTTCACATTTGTGCCAGGCTTTGGCAGTATCGCGAAGGTGGTCGATGGCCACCAGCCATTTTTCATGCTTCGGCAAGGCATAGCGGGTGCCAACAAGTCATATTGCGGGTGCCATAGCGGGTGCCGAGAGGTCACCGTTGCGACCCACACGATGACATCGTCCTGGGATCCTTGGCATTCCGGTAGTTCCGAAGAAACAATGGCAACGTGGAGTGCAAGGATCCGCTAGATAGCACAGCGAAACTGAAAACTCACGGTGATATTGGCTGCATCGTCGGAAGAGCTGCCTGGGCAACCATTGGCGATGACCGAGGATCATGCTAATGATGCCCCAATGAGCACTGGATGACATTCATTATAGGAGCGTGTTGAACACGATGATTGGTTGCGTCGGCGGAAGACACTGAAGGACAGCTCTAGACACTGAAGCACAGGTGGCTTCTCCGTGAGGCTTCTTATATGATGACTGCGTTATTATAGAAGAATAAAAGATAACTGAGAGACGACGGCATTGCTGTGGTCCGGCTGTTCTCGTTCTCTTTGTCGTTCTTTTCGTCTTCCCAGTCTGGACTTGCACGCGCCCATGCGGGGCTGGCATCCTTACTAATATATATATATATTTGTTACTCACATCGTCATCATCCCTGCATGATCACAATCACCATCATCAGCTTGTCTCTTTGTCCTTATTGCCACTCTGGGTCATCATCATCGTCATCGTCTGTGTACTGGCTCCGCCCGTTCGTTTTGCGAGGTCCTTCCTCAAATAAACGCTGACGCAACCAAGACTACCAAGACTTCATACGTGGTGGAGGTGCAGTTTCGGTCCTCTGACCCCCCGCAGCCCGCTATAACCCCTGGAGCTTCGTTCAGGCCGCTGCTCGTGCCCACAGTCAGGCAGCATGTCCCAGACCGAGCCTGCCGGCACTGATGTTGTCAACCACGCACCGCCGCAAGCTACCCCTCCTACTTACATACACGGACATCAGCGGGAACCCCCGCTCTTCGCTGGTCTTCGGGGAGACGACGTAGAAGACTGGCTTGATGACTACGACCACGTAAGTGCCGCTAATAGGTGGGACGAGGCCGCCAAACTGCGTTACGTGCCTTTTTATCTAATCGGAGTCGCGAAGACAAGGTATTTTAACCACGTTGTTGACTCACCCGACTGGGCTACCTTCCAGCAGCCGCTGCGACACGTCTTTGGGACACCAGACATTCAATCCGCCGTCGCAAAGAGGACACTCGATACTCGCCGACAACATCCCGGTGAATCGTACACTTCATACATCGAGGATGTCCTCGCACTCTGCCGGCGTGTCAATCAATTCATGCCGGAAGCGGACAAAGTGCGCCATATATTGAAAGGCAATGGGCCCGTTGCTTTTAATGCCCTCGCTGTGCAAAACCTAGCTACCATCGCTGATGTCGTGACAACATGCCAGCGCCTTGATGCGCTGGACTCTGTTCGCCTTCAACCGGACATTGGCGACCACCACTCCACGTCAGATGGCCATCTGCGTGACCTCATCCGGGACATTATACGCGAAGAATTGCGGTCCATGGGCTTCAAATCTCCTACACCGCGACCTACACAGCCTTCGGGAATGCCATTACGTGACATCATCCGGGAGGAACTTACATTCCTGACTGGCTCTGCGCCCATACAGCCACCTGCTTTTCACCCTATATCCACGTACCTTCAAGTTGCTGCCATGCTTCCCAGCGACGCCCACGCGACGTTGCCGCGTCCATCCTACGCGTCAGTTGCTGCCGCTCCTCCGGTGAACTACAATTTCGTGCCCCCTGACCCTCTGACCCACCTGTCCACGCTATCTCCAGGTGCCCCGAACGCCTTCTATTCCCCACCGTGGCGCTCGTCTCGCCCTGTATGCTACTACTGTGGCTATCGCGGCCACATATCTCGTTTCTGCCGAAAGCGCCAGAAAGATGAGCATCGGAACGACGTGCGTGAACGGGATTTGTAAACCGGGGCGCCTTATCAAGGTCGGCGTTATTCGTCTCCCCCCTCCCCCCCCCCACCGGTCTCCATCTCTTCCTGCATCGACTGCACCACGAAACAGTCTAAACACGAGACGCCGCTCGCCTTCGCCCTTCCGCCGTTCCACTTCTCCACTTCGGCCCGCCTCATTCACCTCTGATATTCATTCGGGAAACTAAGTGGTGCAGTTTGTGGAGGAAAAACTCCATTGGGAATTAGAACTGAAATTCCTCCATCAGGCCCGTGTAACATGGTTTCTGTGGAAGTGAAAGGAGTGCGAGTCGATGCTTTGGTGGACACAAGTGCGACATTGTCTGTGATATGTGCTGATTCGTGTGAACATTTAGGGAAAGTAATGTCGCCTTACGATGGCCCCACGTTAGTTGCTGCCCAGGGGAACGTCATTCGCACTTCCGCATTTTGTACTGTGCGTGTTTTCATTGACAGCATCCACCATCATGTCCAGTTCGCTGTCCTGTCCCGCTACTCTCACCAACTAATTTTAGGGTGGGATTTTCTATCATCTGCTTCCATGGCGATTTGTTGTGGACAACGCGTCGTTCGCCTCGCTGACACCGACTACATGCTTGACGATGACAATCAGAAGCCACTTCGTCTGGTCGCTGCGAATGACATCGAACTGCCGCCGTTACAAGAGCAAAGTGTCAGCATTAGGTTCAACGACATCTATCACGGGGATGTATTGGTCTCACCATCACCACTTTGCGTTCGCAAAGGTTTAGTTATTCCGTCCGGGGTCGTTCGTTTTTGCAATGGCTCGGCACTTGTCACCGCTGTCAACTCTACACCGGAGAAGATCTTACTGCCACAGGGCACTACTGTGGCCCGAGTTGCTGACTTCGAGCCTGTATTTGTCACGCCACTTCAGGCCATCGCATCCAAAGAACCTTGCCTCGGTGAGCATGTTTCTTCCTCCACCTTTACCACCGCTATCAGCAGCCAGTTGACATATTCACAGAGGCAGCAGTTGCTCGCATTGTTACAGAAACATGCGAATTCTTTCGATAATTGCTCGTCTAAGCTGGGCCGCACTAATACTACAGCACATCGAATTCAAACTGTTGGGACATCTATTGTACACCGCTGATCCTAACGCGTGTCTTTAAATGAAAGAACAATTATAGAAGAAAACGTTGCGGACATGCTTGAACGGGAAGTCATCCGTCCCTCATCTTGCCCTTGGTCGTCTCCTATTGTTTTAATCCATAAAAAAGCATGGCTCTGTGCGGTTTTGCGTGGACTACTGGGCGCTCAATAAGATCAAACGCAAGGACGTGTACCCTATGCCATGCATTGACGAAGCCCTTGATTCCCTACAAGGCGCGGAATTGTTTTCAAGCATCGACTTGCGTTCTGCGTGGGTACTGGCAGATCCCCATGCATGAAGACGATAAGGAGAAAACGGCATTCGCAACCCCCGATGGGCTATATGAATTCAACGTGATGCCTTTCGAGCTCTGCAACGCACCCGCGACTTTTGAACGCATGATAGATACCGTGCTGCGCGGCCTGAAATGGAAAAGTTGCCTTTTCTACCTGGACGACATTATTATCTTTTTGTCAACGTTTCCTGAGCACCTAGAACGATTGGATTAAGTTTTGATGTGCCTTGCCGGCGCCGGGCTTCAAATAAACTCTAAGAAATGCTCTTTCGCTAGCAAATCTATCAAGGTCTTAGGACACGTCGTTAGCAAAGATGGCATCTGGCCCGACCCTGACAAGATTTCTGCAGTCCTTCACTTTCCGCGTCCCGAAAAACCAAAGGAGCTTCGCAGTTTCCTTGGCCTCGCCTGCTATTTTCGCCGGTTTATCCAGAACTTCGCTTCTATGGCTGCTTGATTACACCAACTACTTGCTTCCAACGTTCCCTTTCTGTGGTCTCAAGAATGTCAAACGGCATTCGACTTGTTGAAGCGGGCACTCACGTCTGAACTTCTGTTCTGCCACTTTGACGAAGCCGCACCGACTATCCTCCATACCGACGCAAGCGGCCTTGGTATAGGAGCCGTTCTTCTACGACGCGACAAATCTTCCCTAAAGAAAGTTGTTGCATATGCCAGTCACGTACTCAACCCTGCCGAAAAGAACTGCACTAAAACTGAGTAAGAGTGTTTGGCTGTGGTTTGGTCGGTCCAGAAGTTCCGTCCCTATCTTCACGGTCGTCACTTCACAATCGTTACCGACCACCATGCCTTATGCTGGCTTTCTACACTGAAGAACTTGTCCGGACGCTTGGGTCGGTCGATACTACGCTTGCAGGAGTACGACTTTAACCTAACTTACAAGTCAGACAGAAAACATCAAGACGCCGAGGTTTTATCTAGTTGCCCGCTTCCAACTACCCATATCAGCGTCGGTGAGAACTCAACCGCCACATTTACCAAAGTTCATACGCTCGCATCAATAAGGCAACCCTCTTCGGACGACGAGCCAACATATATCTCCCACCAGCGGTCCGATTCATACTGCAGACGCATGATGGACCACCTTTCGGGAGTTTCTCATCCACTTAACGCGCGACTCTGTCGTCAACTCCTGCACTTTAGGCTGGACATTGGGGTTCTCTACCGCTACGTCTATCACCGTGACGGTCAGCCCTGGGTTCCTGTACTGCCACGCTCTCTTCGACTTCAGGTGCTTGAAGCCTTCCACGACGACTTGACTGCTAGTCATCTTGGTTTAAAAAAAACTCTTGACCGCATTCGATGTCGTTATTACTGGCCTGGCCTTTCTTCTAGTGTAGTGCGGTACGTCGGCTCCTGTTACCAATGCAAGCGTCGTAAACACCCCATATCTGCACCTGCTGGACCTCTACAGCCACTTTCGTGCCCTTCAATGCTGTTCGAGGTTGTAGGTGTTGACCTTTATGGGCCTCTCCCCGTCACCTCTGCTGGCAAACGATGGATAGTGACCACCGTGGACCACCTGACACGCTACGCTGAGACTTCCTCTGTTATTACAGGCTCAGCTGTGGAAGTTGCAGACTTTGTTCTTCACGCAATAATACTGCGTGATGGGGCTCCTCGTGTACTGCTTAGTGACCGCGGCAAAGTGTTCCTGTCACAAATGGTAAATGAGTACTGCGCGCTTCTGGAACTACTCACAAGACAGCTTCAAGCTACCACCCTCAGACAAATGGTCTCACAGAAAGATTTCACCGAATCCTTGCTGACATGATAGCCGTTTACGTCCAATCCGACCACAAAAACTGGGATACTCTTTTACCATTCCTGACATTCGCTTACAACACCGCTGTCCAGCGAACAACTTGCTACTCACCGTTTTACCTCGTGTACGAATGCACCCCGACTACATTTCTCGACGTCTCCTTCTTCAACAGCCATGGGAATTCATGTCAGTCTTCTAGCGAAGAATACATTTCCCGCCAGGCCCCGTCTCACCATCAGGCTTGCATCAATACTGAAGCGAGACAGCACGAGCGGAAGATCATCTATGATAAATCCCACCGCGTTGTGTCTTTCCAATCTGGTGACGAGGTGCTGCTTTTGACACCTATTCGCACTCCTGGTCTTTGTGACGAATTCCAACCACGCTTCATCGGGCCATACATTGTTTTAGAACAGACTTCGCCAGTTAATTATAGTGTCACACCACTCGTCGCCCCAACAGACCACCGCTACCGCAGCACAGAGATTGTCCACATTTGTCGCATGAAACCTTTCACGCGACGTTCCCCGTCACTTTGACTCACGGCGGCCAGGGTGTCCGCTTTCAAGTAGGGGGAATTGGTGTGGGCATTTGTTACTTACATAGTCATCATCCCTGCATGATATGATCACAATCACCATCATCAGCTTGTCTCTGTCCTCATTGCCACTCTGGGTCATCATCATCGTCATCGTCTGTGTACTGGCTCTGCCTGTTCGTTTTGCAAAGTCTTACCTCAAATAAACGCTGACGCAGCCAAGACTGCCAAGACTTCATTATATATATATATATATATATATATATATATATATATATATATATATATATATATTAACAGATTCTTTACTTTTACAGTACAATTGGGTCTATTAACTTTCCCTATTCATTCCTTGACATTATTATCTGTTAGATCTCATTATTATTCTGTCAAATCACGGAAAAACGAACATATAAGTATACACTTCTTTCCCTTATTCATTAACAAGAGTCTCGTACTGGCGGACTTGGTGCCTTTAGGTCATATATGAGGGGCTGTTGGTCAGCTGCCAGCTGGTGATAAGTTCACGTGCTACGTGACGCCACACTGGCTCATAAAGATTGTGCCACGCTTGCCGCCATGGCTACTGGTGGCGCTGACCGACACTCTTAAGCTTAAATTTACATGTACACCCAATAAAATGACTCGGGGGATAGCCGCCGTGGTAGCTCAGAGGTAGAGCATCAAACACGTTATTCGAAGGTCGCAAGTTCGGTTCCTACTCATGGCAAGTTTTCTTTTCACCCACTTTTCTTTCCTCACATTTACGTTGCCATTGGGTCTAATAACTTCCCCTACACATTCCTTGGCATTAGTGTCTTTTAGTTTCCCTAATATATATATATATATATATATATATATTGTCATGACCAAGAAAAACACTGGGGCTCCAACGCGCAGATCGCAAGAGCAAGGAAGAGAAGAACGAAGTCAGAATAAGAACAGCTGGCCCAGGATCGGGTGTTGTCTCTTGTTCTCTGTCTCGCTCATCACAATATATATATATATATATATATATATATATATATATATATATATATATATATATATATATATATATATTGTAATGAATTAATGAATCTGAATAACGGACGCTCTGCTGGCAATGAAGAAGACGATGATGATCGGTGCCTGTGGTAGTAGCTCGCGCACGCCGCCCGCCATTAGCCTGACCTGCCTGATAAAGAACATTTTGCCAAGCTACGTCTGAACCTTTCTCGACGTACAACACCTCTATTTTAAGTGGTGGAGGAGCCGGGGTTCCCATCAACCTGGAACTTCGCAATCGGACGCTACCCTCACCGTTCACCATGACTGCTCCTGGCCCTTCTCAAGCTGCCTTACCAACAACAGTCTACTGTACTGGCGTGCCTCGGCAACGCGACCCACCAATTTTTCGCATCAACGACGAACCGACCACCATGAAACCGACCACCATGAAACCGACCCCATGAAACCGACCACCAAAACCGACCACCATGAAAGAGCTCCGAAGCTTCATAGGCCTTTGCTCTTACTTCCGGCGCTTCGTCCGCAATTTCGCGACGATCATCGCCCCTTTGACCAAGCTCCTCGCCGGCTCTAGAGACCTTTCAGCCTGGTCTGCCCCCTGTGACGACTCTTTCAATGAACTGCGCCGCCTCCTCACGTCGCCGCCTATTCTGCGACACTACGACCCATCGGCACCCACAGAGATCCACACCGACGCTAGTGGGGTCGGGCTAGGCGCTATTCTTGCACAGAAGAAAGACGGCTTCCAAGAGTACGTGGTTGCCTACGCAAGCCGAACTCTTAGCAAAGCCGAAACCAACTATTCTGTCACTGAAAAGGAATGCCTTGCCATTATTTGGGCGATAGAGAAATTTCGACCTTACGTGTACGGGCGCCCTTTTGACGTCGTGACTGACCACCACGCCCTCTGCTGGTTGTCGTCACTGAAGGATCCAAGCGGTCGCCTCGCCCGATGGGCGTTACGCCTCCAAGAATATAATATTCGCGTGGTCTATCGCTCCGGCCGGAAACATTCGGACGCAGACGCCCTATCCCGTTCGCCTCTACCCCCTGACCCGGACTGCTGCGAAAGTCTAACCTGTGATGCCACTGCCGTCACCATCGCCGACATGCCATCTGAGCAACGCAAGGACTCTTGGGTCACTTCGATTCTAGACATCCTAGCTGGGCGGACGGCTTCCCCCCCTTCTCGCAAGTTGCGTCGGCAAGTCGAGCACTTCGCCACTCGCGACGACGTGCTGTACCGACGCAACTACGCACCCGGTGGACGTCAGTGGCTACTCGTGATTCCACGTCATCTGCGATCCGAAATTTGTTCCACGTTTCATGACGACCCCCAATGTGACCACGCAGGTTTCCTGAAGACTTATTCTCGCATACGTCTCTGATATTACTGGCGTGGCATGTACCGTTTTATACGACAATACGTTCGGGCCTGCTCGACGTGCCAGAGACGAAAAACTCCCCCTTATCACGCTAGCGGTACCTTGCTACCGTTACCATGCCCATCCCGACCATTCGACCGCGTCGGCATCGATATCTATGGTCCTCTTCCCAACACTGCTGACGGTAACCGCTGGATCATAGTTGCCGTCGGCCATCTCACGCGGTATGCCGAAACTTTATCCCTTCCCTCGTCTACAGCAAAAGACGTTGCGACTTTCGTTCTTCACAACATCGTATTACGTCATGGAGCACCTCGGGAGTTACTGAGCGATCGTGGTCGCGTATTCTTGTCAGACGTCATCACAGCATTGCTGCGTGAGTGCCACATCGTTCACCGCACTACAAGCGCCTATCATCCCCAGACCAATGGAATGACAGAGCGCTTCAACCGCACCCTTGGTGACATGCTGTCTACGTATATCTCATCAGACCACTCCAATTGGGACCGAGTGCTCCCGTTTATCACGTTCGCTTATAATACCGCCATTCAAAGCACTACTGGGTTCTCTCCTTTTTTCCTCCTTTACGGACGCGAACCTTCTTGCACTATGGACACCATTCTTTCGTACAAACCTGACTCCTCAGAGTCCACGACTTTGTCTCAGCCGCTACATACGCTGAAGAATGCCGCCAACTGGCAAGATCATTCACAGCCCAAGACCAAGGACGCCAAAAGCACCACCATGACGCATCAAATAACACTACTTCCTACGATCCAGGTTCACTCGTCTGGCTGCATGTCCCTTCTGCTACACCTGGCCTTTCTACCAAGTTGGTCCCCAAGTATCACGGTCCATATCGTGTGCTACAAAAAACGTCACCGGTGAATTACCTCATCTAGCCACTGGAACCATCTTCTGACCAACGTCGTCGTGGCCAGGAAATTGTCCACGTCTCGAGACTTAAGCCCTGCTACGACCCTCCCGTGTTTACTTGTCCATAGGTCGCCAGGATGGCTCCTTATTTCGTGGGGAGAAATTGTAATGAATTAATGAATCTGAATAACGGACGCTCTGCTGGCAATGAAGAAGACGATGATGATCAGTGCCTGTGGTAGCAGCTCGCGCACGCCGCCCGCCATTAGCCTGACCTGCCTGATAAAGAACATTTTGCCAAGCTACGTCTGAACCTTTCTCGACGTACAACACCTCTATTTTAATATATAAATATATATATATATATATATATATATATATATATATATATATATATATATATATATATATATATATATATATATATATATATATATATATATATATATATATACGACGGAGCGACGGAGCGTTGTGAATGCGTCGTCACACTGTGATGACCACGAATGGAGAGGCCCGTTACTACCGAGGAGTTTTGTCAGCGGCGATGCGATAGACGCGAAGTTTCGGATGAAGCGCCGAAAGTAGGAACACAGTCCTAAGAAACTGCGGAGTTCCTTGATGGATGTCGGCTTGGGAAACTCGGTCACGGCCCGAAGCTTGGCTGGATCGGGGAGAATTCCGTCCTTGGACACGACGTAGCCGAGTATTGTCAACTGCCGAGCTGCAAATCGGCACTTCTTCAGGTTCAGTTGCAGACTGGCGTCACTCAGACGCGTTAAAACATGCCGCAGGCGTTGAAGGTGCGTTGAGAAGTCCGGAGCAAAAACGACGACGTCATCGAGGTAGCACAGGCACGTGTGCCATTTCAGGTCACGCAGGACGGTATCCATCATGCGCTCAAAGGTGGCAGGCGCATTGCACAGCCCAAACGGCATGACGTTAAATTCGTACAAGCCGTTGGGAGTGACGAAAGCGGTCTTCGGTCGAGCGTCCTCCGCCATAGGTACTTGCCAGTACCCTGAGCGCAAATCTAGAGATGAAAAAAATTCGGCTCCTTGCAGGCTGTCCATCGCGTCATCCACACGCGGTAGTGGGTACACGTCCTTACGAGTGATATTGTTGAGACGTCGGTAGTCCACACAGAACCTCACAGAACCGTCCTTCTTCGCGACGAGAACGACAGGAGATGCCCAGGGGCTGTTAGAGGGTCGAATAACATCGCGGCGTAGCATGTCGTCCACTTGCTCGTTGATTACACGGCGTTCTGTGGGAGATACGCGATATGGACGTTGCCGTAGTGGTGGTTGTGCGCCTGTGTCAATGCGATGCGTAACAGTGGATGTGCGGCCGAGAGAAGGTTGAGAGACATCGAAAGAAGAGCGGAATTCTTCCAACAGGGCCAGAAGCTGGGAGCGCTGGACCGGCGTAAGGTTGTCAGCAATGGAAGGACCAAATACATCAGCGGATGATGAAACAGATGTAGAAACAGCACTAAGCGTATTTGAACTTCGGCAGTGCGTGTCATCAGGTTGATCCATGACTTGTGCGTCTTCGATGGGTTCCACGCTGCCGAGACATTCCCCTCGCACCAACGTAACACTGTACGGGGATGAGTTCAGAACAAAAATAGTGGTGCTGCCGCGAGTTACTTGCACGGTCGCGAAAGGAACCAGCAAACCTTTTCTGGTGAAAACACGATGAAATGGTGAGAGGAGTGCAGCGGTGTCTGAAAGACTTGCACAGTACGCCGACACCGCCGTGGACGAGTTTGCAGGCACTTGCGTGTCGTCCCTGACGAGTAATTTGCTTGCAGTAGATGGACTGTCGGCCGGCGTCAAAGAAGAGAATGGTGTTAGCTCTATTTCTGCTGGTGCGCAATGAATGACGGCGTCGTGGCGGGAGAGAAAATCCCATCCTAGGATGACGTCGTGAGAGCATGAAGGAATTATGATGAATTCAACGGCATACATCACGTCCTGAATCATGAGGCGGGCTGTACACATCGCTGTAGGGTGAATGCTTTGGGCGCTGGCTGTACGGAGGGAGAGCCCGGAAAGTGGCGTGGTCACTTTGCGCAGTAATCGGCTAAGCTTTGCGTCCATCACGGATACGGCGGCTCCAGTATCTACAAGGGCAGATGCACGAACACCATCCACAAGCACGTCTATCACGTTCGATGGTCTTTCCTGAGGGCTTCCGCAGTTCGACAGCGTCGCAGCCCTTGCCTCGTGGACTGCGACGACTAGTTTTCCTGGTCACCCTCTAGTGGACGTGGCCGCATCGGCGACAATGAGCGACGTCGCGGAGAATGTGAGCGGCGGGTAGATGGAGCGGGGCGGGACGACGGTGACGTAGGTGGCGGTTGGTCATAAAAGCGGCTCGATTGGCTGGGAAAATTGGAGGCGACTTGCGGTCGCTGCACACGATTGCAGTAGCGTGCTACGTGCCCGACGCAACCACAAGCAAAGCAGATGGGGCGATTGTCCGCAGTGCGCCACCGGTTCGCGGGTCCCATCCATGTCGAAGAACGCGATGGGCGAGCCGGCTGCTGATATAACTGCATAGTGGGCGGCACACGGGGCACGTGGATGACGTCCGTATATGTAGGCGGCACAGTTTCTCCGAAGGCCTGGGGTCTGGCGATGGTTTCGGTGTAACCAAGAGGGCCAGTCACAGGAATCGGTGGGGGTGGCCTGGCGACAACTTGGGCGTAACTGAGTGGTGTAGATACTGGAGGCGGCTGGTGATATTCTGGAACGACCTCCGCGATTTCCTGCTGAATGGCTCGGCGGAGGGGAGGCAGAAGTGTGCTTGACGACTGTTCAGCACGTTGCGGGGAAGCAAAGGCCAGTAAAGAGACCTGGCGGGCAACTTCTTCACGCACGAATGACTTGATTTCAGCAAGCAAGGCGGTGTGGTCCGGAAGTGTTGACAAGGCCGAGAGATCAGCGTCACGTGAGGGTGGTCGACGGGTCATCGAGCGCTGCCGTCGCAGCTCCTCGTAACTTTGGCAAAGTGTAATGATCTCTGCCACAGTGCGAGGGTTCTTGGCCAGGAGCATGGTGAAGGCATCGTCGGCGATGCCTTTTAGAACATGGGTAATTCTGTCGGCCTCTGACATGCTCGCGTCCACTTTCTTGCACAAGTCAAGAATGTCCTCTATGTAGCTCGTGAAGGACTCACCGGTCTGCTGTGCTCGTTCACGTAACCGCTGTTCGGCTTGGAGCTTACGAACGGCAGGACGGCCGAACACGTCGACGACGGCGGTTTTAAAAGCGGACCAAGTGGGGAAATCGGATGCGTGGTTGTTGTACCACATGCCGGCCACACCCGCGAGGTAGAAAACCAGGTTGCCGAGTTTTCCTGCCTCGTCCCAATGATTGGGGACGCTGACGCGTTCGTACATAGCAAGCCAGTCCTCGACGTCGGTGCCATCCGCGCCGGTGAAGACAGGAGGGTCCCGGATGCGGGGAACACCGGAACATGGCGTCGGCGCAGGAGGAAGCGTTTGCTGTGCGGCGTCTTGGTGCATGGTAGAAGGCACGGTGCGGGATCGTAGCTCCAGGGGCATCAAATGCTAACTGAAGGTGTTAGAAGGGCCCAGCATCTCCACCAAATTGTTGAGACGTTTATTGGCGGACGGTTGTCGACGATGCTTGACAGTGACAGTCAATGCGGGTACCGACTCTCTGCACAAGCTGCTCTTCTTCTTGCTAAAAAGGGCAACCCACTAGAAGGCGCTGGAGAGCACGACCCACTGTTCGAAGGCTTCACCACAATATATACGTGTGTGTGCGTTTATGTGTACAATCCCGGCCGCGGTGGTCGCATTTCGATGGAAGCGAAATGATAGATGCCTGTGTACCATGCGTTGCCAGTGCATGTTACAGAACACCAGATCGTCAAATGAAATCCGGAGTCCTTCACCATGGTGTTTCTCATAATCATATCGTGGTATTCAAACGTAAAACTCAAGTGATTATCATTTTAGTGACGTGCTACAGTGTGAATTTAAATAGCTTTTAGATACATGTTTCGGAGTGCCGAGCTGACTCATTATGCTATAGTCGCCGTAGTCGTCGTGGCAGTAGTGAAACAATATTAATAAAATCATGGGTATGATGCAAGTGACAACAAAAGAATAAATTATGAATCATCTCCGGGAAGGAAACCCTGATGGGATGCGACGCAGCATCGTTCGCATGGCGTTGACTCTATTGAAATGGTCGCAACGCGGATGTTTGAAGCGAACTCAGTGTAGCGCTTACTTCAGTAAACGTTCATTTGAAACGCAAGGACACAGGAGGCGGGTTGGGTTTTGAGTAAGTTTATTCGCATATAAATGAGCCTTAAGAGTGTTTACATTCGACGTGTGGTCGAGCGTTGCGGGTTGTGGAGACGGTGAAGCGAGATAGAAGTGTCCGAGGAGCCGATCGGGAGGAAGTTCAGCGCACATGTTATGGCTGAGGGAGACACCGACGTCAGCGCGCACCAGTGAGGGAAGCGTGGAAGGGTTGCGTGACTTCAACGTGCAGCTGCGGCCTGACCTACTTGGCACCGGTGCAACAACTGCGGCGAGCGGAACGCAATGCGGCGTGTTCGTGTGGACGCACGTACGAACGCCGCTACAAACGTGAGTCAAACAGCTGCTTCGCGTCTAAAAGAGCTATGTTCATGCTGCTGTCGCATTTCGAGCACAAGTTTAGGAAAGGCGCTAGTAGATTAGAACGTCAAAGCCACTAAATTTACCTGACATTTTCTCAAACTCTCGTAACGCAAACAAACGTTTTACGTACGTTTTTTGCTGATAGAACAAGGCCCGAAATGGTGCTCCGCATTTTATGAAAGTGGTAAGCATCAAGCATGGGCAAACTGCTGTAAAAATAGGCGAGATGAGTATGTGCTAGTTTAGTTTTTATGTAAAGAGGGTGATCGCGATGTCATTTCAACTTATCTTATACTTTCATTTTTTTACAGAGAGGGTTGCAGACGCGTTTATCGGTCGACACTGAATACGCGCTCGGCCAATATTTATTTGAGCTCTCGACATGAAAACGACGCGAACCGATTTTGCTCCTGGTTCTGCATAACACAAAGTTCGAAACCAGACGGGAAACTTTGTAGAAAGCTTACGAGAGTGATATCGTCCATATTTTAGCAACACGCAAAGAACAGGCTACGTCAGCAGCGTGGACTACGAGCTTCTAGTCTTGTCGCACTTTTAGCCTTTGAGTGGCGTTGGAAAGGAAAAGAAACGTGGACTAAAAGAAAAGAGTAGAGAAAAAACGTGGTTTCTGAGCTTCATAGGGGTCAAGTGTTACTAGAAGCCGCGTAAATTATCTACTTTGAGCATGATAGGTTGAGTTTTAATATGAGTCACTTTTATAAAGCAACATACAACAAAAACTGAGGTCGCTGAGGTGATGGTCTCTGAGCTTTTACTGTAACGAACGCTCTTTCCTAAAGAGAGACAGTGCAAAACGCTTTTTTGCGTTTTGCAAAAAAAAAAAAAAAACTACGGGTGAAGACACCACCTTCAGATTTCTGCACCAGACACTGTGACATCATCAATTTTCGAAGGCGTCTTCTGGATTCTGCGTTGCTTCTAATTGATAAATTTCAAGGACGTTGCAATCTGTGGGTGGTATATATGTAGCGATTCTGTGAAATTACGAAAAATACGTTATAGAATCTCTTACCTCGCACGCCAAGATTACGGCGCGAATTAAAAAATTAGACTTCAACCTTGATTTTTTTTCCTCCGCTAGTAATCAACCTATGACATCGAACTTTTTGGCAATACAGTTTTCAGAGTGCAGCATAATAATAAGAAAACTCAATGTCTTTCTTGACTGTCTCTTTGCAGCGAGCTTATTTTAGGGCACTTGTTTAGCAGAAAATGTTGAGCGGGCGTTTCAAGTGAGTGGATTTATAATACTCCTTTCTTTAAAAAACGCTTTTTTAATAATTCATACATTCTTTTTGAGCAGGCGGTGACTGAATGACAAGTGAAGCGTAGGAGGACGTACACAAGATTGTGCGACACGCACTGTACCGCTCGCCACCGACTACTGCAGTATATACTCACAGACTTGAAGACGATAATTCAAGGCTCTAAATGACGCACACCATCTCTTCCCACCGTCTTCAGTTTGGGTCATGTGGGCGTAGTTTCGAATATAACGTGTACATCGATCGATTGATTGATTGATTTGTGGGGTTTAACGTCCCAAACCTACGCTATGATTATTAGAGACGCCGTAGTGGAGGGCTGTGAAAATTTCGACCACCTGTGGTTCTTTAACGTGCACCCAAATCTGAGCACACTGGCCTACAACATTTCCGCCTCCATCGGAAATGCAGCCTCCGTAGCCGGGATTCGAACCCACGACCTGCGGGTCCGCAGCCGAGTACCTTAGCCACTAGACCACCGCGGCGGGGCGGTGTAACGCGTACATCAGATCCAGCATTTTCTTGAGTTACCAGGTTCGTGACTTGATCATCTACCGCATGTGATCTTAAGCATGACGGAACAAGGCGTTTTTATATAGAATAAATTAACATATCAGCCGTAATTCTCAAAAAATGATGTCTTGTTTGAATCCGTGAGGGCTGCGCGCTGTACTCACGGACAGCATACGTACAATACACAGTCACACTATGCCGCTCTACTGACAGCTCAGGAGAACGTGCGAAGAGCTTTGAAGCATCCGCAGTGATAGAGAACTTGTCACACTACACAGCTGGTACTAATCCGAAGCTTGCTAGGCTGAAATTATGTCATTGTAATGGAATGGAAAAGGGCGCCCGGGTTACTGTCGAGGCAATACCCGTTGGAAAGGCGGGTACGCAGTGTGTCTGTAAGGCAACGCATGGGGCTAGAAAATGTAAGAAGTAGGTCACCGAGAATATTTAAGCTCCACTTGGACGAAACAAATTTCGTCCAAGTGGAGCTTAAACCAACAAGCCCACATCGCCACTCTTGTCCACTTGGACGAAATTAAATCCCCATCGTGCCGAATCATTCGTAAAGACTCGGAACAGTAATGTTATAACGGCGCGTTTATTTTTCTTCAAAAGCGGATCTGTCTTTCTGTTTCTCTTGCTCTTGCTGTCTTGTCTTTCTCTTCACCCTGTCACGTGGGTGTGCGCCCACGCTGTTGCAGGCGTGCGTGGGATAAACATCATGCATACATGACTGGCCACCAGCCTTCGTGCATGCATGTCTGCATAGATTGCCTCAGCATGGCATTTTGTTTTTGTGAAGGGACGCATGAGGCAATGTTTTAAGCTTAGTATAATATAGGCAGCCAAGTAATCACCTAACTTTCAACAAGAAAAACAATTTGCATATCCAACGTATAGTGGCAATCGATGATACGCGAAGCACGAATGAGGAAGGTTGATATCACACTGTAAAATCAGTGCAATGTTACGAGGCGGACGTAAATTGTGCCATATAAGCTTACATGTAATGATTATGTTGTTTGGATGTGTTATATACTTCCGTCATCTATTCTCGTTGCGTGATACGAAATTTGCTGTACGTAGAGTTAGTGAAACGGCCGCGAGCACGCTATTAGCGTAGCATGTAGTCTTGTTTTTACATGACATGCATGTCATGATTATCATGTTTCCACCAGTCATATATCTTCGTCATCTATTCACGTTGCGTAATAGTGAATTTGGTGTATAGGACTCTGTCGAAACAACCGCGAGCGCATCATGAGTGTATGGCGTGTAGTCATTACTTATATGACATGCTTATCATAATTTCCGTGTTAGGGCCTGTCACTTACGTTTGCCCTGCCGTCATGTCATACCATACCAGTTTTTTAATATGCCATGCGAACTAAACCACAACAAGAGCAACAAGACCATGAGATGTATATTATGACAAGCATAACACACACGCGTACCCTAGCTAAAGCTCGAACTTTCACTTCTTCCATTAGCAATTTGTCGTGACATGGCGCTTTTGTCTTTCTTTCATAAATATGCCTACGCCACTCGATCACAGCTAGCGCAATTACAACTTTCCTCTCACTTATCACACAGGCTCCACAATGACTTCAGCTACACTCACTTCTACGGCCCCACTAATGCTTTTAACTACTCGTCACTCCCGCGTGCCGTACGACTGTGGAATGATCTTCCAAACAGCATCGCCGTCCAGCGTAAACACAATAAATTTCGCGAGCATCTTCTCAACCATTTCATTGATAATGCCTAGCTGGTCCACTTACTCCTGGGATTCATGTATCCCCTTTTTCTTTTTATTTCATCATCACAGTGAAGCTGTTATTTCAAGTTTTATTGATTAACCCAAACTAGCACAATAAACTGCGTAGTCTGTGTCAGTACGCTTCATATTGATCTGTCCAACACGCTATTGCATTTCTTTTACATGTTTTAAACTTACCTATTCATGCGGAATACATACAACTATTTCTGTACTTGGACATATTTTTGCTGTTGTCTACGTACTACATGGTTCTTACTGACTTGTTAACCCAACTTGTTATTACTTTGTATCAACCCCCTTTACACAATGCCTCTGCGAAACCTGTAAGGTACTTGTAAATAAATATATAAATAGATAAATAGATAAATAAATAAATAAATAAATAAATAAAAATAATAATTAATTTTGGTATCAATATTAATCACGGAACCGTCAGGAGAGCTAAACGTGTTGGGCGGCCAGACAGACAGACAGACAGACAGACAGACAGACAGACAGACAGACAGACAGACAGATAGATAGATAGATAGATAGATAGATAGATAGATAGATAGATAGATAGATAGATAGATAGATAGATAGATAGATAGATAGATAGATAGATAATTTGATTTCTGGTGTTTAACGTCCCAAAACCACCATATGATTATGAGACACGCTGTAGTGAAGGGCTCCGGAAATTTCAACCACCTGGGGTTCTTTAACGTGCACCCAAATCTGAGCACACGGGCCTACAACATTTCGGCCTGCATCGGAAATGCGGCCACCGTAGCCGCGATTCGATCCCGCGACCTGTGGGTCAGCAGCCGAGTACCTTACTAGACCACCGCGCCGGGGCCGAGATAGATAGATAGATAGATAGATAGATAGATAGATAGATAGATAGATAGATAGATAGATAGATAGATAGATAGATAGATAGATAGATAGATAGATAGAGAGATAGATAGATAGATAGATAGATAGACAGACAGATAGATAGATAGATAGATAGATAGATAGATAGATAGATAGATAGATAGATAGATAGATAGATAGATAGATAGATAGATAGATAGATAGATAGATAGATAGATAGACAGACAGACAGACAGACAGACAGACAGACAGACAGACAGACAGACAGACAGACAGACAGATAGATAGATAGATAGATAGATAGATAGATAGATAGATAGATAGATAGATAGATAGATAGATAGATAGATAGATAGATAGATAGATAGATAGATCCAAAGTCGCCGAAGTACGCTAAGAAATGCTTCGCATATAAAATTTCGGCGTCCTTGTCTACAGCTTCACATCATTCAGTTTTTTTCAAATCATTTGCTTTACGACACTGAGCTGGCACACCTACATTTTATTAAGAATAGACTGGCACGTCGCTTGCGTAACAAAATGAGATGTTATGCTGAAACAATAATTAGTGCAAAATGTTTGTGACAAATAAACAAACAGGTGAGTTTACGCGGAGTTTCATAAAAATCTAGCTGATATTCTCCAAAATATCTTCAATGAATTGCACCGAAAAAAGTCTTCTCCCGCATTTCTGTCGTTATAGAGATTCAAAAGAAAGGTCTAAGTCGATTGCTGAATCGAAGAGGAAAATAAACAAAAAAATTGCGCCTAGGTGGCCAAGCAGCAGGGAAAAAAAACAGACACCTAATGATTGAGCCCACGCGCCACCTGTTTTTCGTAATTCATCCAGGAGGAAAGCTTTGTACGAGATAATTATGATATATCCCTGCAGTCTTGACAAGGTTTAGCAATGAGCAGGCTTCATAAAGTGGGCGTTAAAAATTTTGCTCTACCAGAAATACAGTTGCATCAGATAGCCACGGCGTACTCATCTCTATGCGGCCTCATTGAAAATACGAGTGGTGACATATGTAAATCGATGAATAGCGGAAAAAGAGAGAGACAGGCCTGCGACAGCTGTCGTGCTTCCCGCATCAAGCTGAGCAGGGTGCGAACGAAAGACAAAAAAAAAAAAAAAGAGAGACGTCGTTGTATTTGCGCTTTTGAGTTACTGAAACTAAAGTGCAGAATAATAAAAAAAGAGGGGGGGGGGTTATAGGAAAGGGAGCGTTTGCGTAAAGCGAATGAAGTGGAGAAAGATGAAAAAAAAACAAAAAACGAACGCCTATCAAATCTGTCAGGCATATGTTATTAACAGCAACACCACGAGGAGACGTGCAAAAGGAGAATGCGCGGGTTTACAGAGAACGGTGGATGGGAAACGTGGGCGAGCGCTGCCGATGCAACTCAACGGTTATATCGTCTGTCGTCAACGTGAAGCCCGTGTATCAGAGGGCGCCCGTTCAACCGGAAGATCTCAACGCCGCCAGCGTCTCGTCGCCAACGCTCAACTACGCTTGCGCACACCGCTTGGGTCGACGTTGTGCGGCACCTTTCGCATGTCTATACGATCGGCGAGAACGGGCTCTGGCGGTGTCGGCGTATGGAGACGGCGAAAATAAAAGGAAACGCGGTTTTCGTGGGACCGGCCGGGAGGAATGAAGTAGCGAGGCATAGTGAGCGGAAGCAGCAGAATGTGCCGGGGAGGCCATTACGATAATGAGGTGAAAACGGTGGCTGGCACGAAGGCAAGAAGTGCGAGCTGGGGTGGTGGTGGGAAGCCTTGCGAAGGAGCCAGCTGCATATAGCAACAGTGGCTGCGCGTGCTTCTTCCGTGCCACTGGCTGGGCTCGTGTCTCGCGGCGAAGGTGCACAAGCCGATAAGGCGAGAGGAGACACACAGATGAGAAAACACTTGAGCAAGACGCCGGGAAGAAGAAAAAGACGTCTCTAGGCAGACCTTGTTAGTGACGTCGGCGATCTAGGACATGCTTTTACTTTGCGAGCTTCCGAAATAAAGACAGAAGAAATCAATAGGAATAGTTCACCGCCATCGACCGGTATGAATGGATCATCTAATGCTAACAGGACCATTTATGCCAAGACGAAATTGGCGGTGCGTGACCAGATGCGTGCTCTATACGCCCGGCAATCCAGCTGTTTGCTTATGTAGTACGCCCTTTGCTATGTTCCAGCATGTTTGTCAGTCCAGCAAATATTCATTCAGCAGACTACAGCGTTACTACAACAGCGGAAGCTTGATGGTGGCGCCAAAGAGGGACCCAACATTACGGGAACGAGCACGCCGAGAAAACACATGTTGCAACTGTGGACCGATCGAATAGGTCGAAATGTCTGCAGTAATGCTATGACGAGTATTGGAAAGATCTTCCTGAATGTGTTTGCCACGCAAGCGGGCTCAG
This sequence comes from Rhipicephalus microplus, assembly GCF_043290135.1. Classification (NCBI taxonomy): domain Eukaryota; kingdom Metazoa; phylum Arthropoda; class Arachnida; order Ixodida; family Ixodidae; genus Rhipicephalus; species Rhipicephalus microplus. Next base: position 158,109,443 of record NC_134703.1, on the reverse strand, counting down.
CTGCGCATGCAAGTAATTCTAATTTAAAATTCCCGCTGTCGTTTGCCTTGACCATCGCTGACTTTTGATGAACTTTGGACCCGAGTTTGCCAAAATTCACTGTAGTCATTTCAGAACGCTGAATTTTACTTTTGCTGTAATTTGCCTACGAAGGAAGTGGTGAAGGCGATAACGTTAGGACCACTGAGGTGCCGATGCAAGTCCTTTGTCCTCAGACCCTTCAATGTATGTTGTGGGAGTCGTATAGAAATACGCCCATAGGCGTGCGCAGGGTTCTCATATGGTAGGCAGAAAAGAACACGTCGTTAGATCATCGTGGAAAATAGAAATGTCCAGCTGACTGTGTTGCATCTAGTTACGTATATATTTTAGAACTAATTCACGCGCTGCCACTAAAGGACAGGCCTTCGTAGACTGGCGGAATCACACACCTACTTCATCACCTGGCTCGCCTCCTTCCGCTGCTTGCTTATATCCGCTCTCCACTGGGTGCTAGAAGCTTCCAGGCTTTTTCTCGGTGCGCCGCACAGCCAAAGCTAAGAAAAGGGCAGATGTTTCTCGTACTTTTCGTGACCCTTCACGCAACTTGGGAGTTAGGCGCTCTTTCATTCCCGAAATGGCTCGGCGTTTGATACGAATCAGTTGTCGCTGGGATGCGGCCGCTCGAGAGGCAGAGGAGGAGAGTGTGGGGCGTGTTTTGCTGCTCGTTCCTTCGTTGCACACGCTTCTGTCGCGTCTGACCGGCACCCGGTATTCTCGCAGCCGTTAGAAATCTGAGGCACGTTATTTATTGAGCAGTCGTTTAGGACGTTCGAATAACGTTGAGCTATATGTAGGAAGAGAGCATTGCTATAGCTGCAATGCAATTTTATTCGTAATTTGAGCATTATAATTTATACCTAATTATTGTGTCTTTTTACTGATAGCTTAGATTCAGTGATGTCTTTGCGATGATTCCACTTTGGAGCATCTATGACTGAAAGAGGGATGTGATGTGTTGAATATGGTGAAGGACATGCTGTGAATAATAGTGTTATGTACAAGTTAACAACACTGCATCGCATGTTTAACCTGCGAAACATCCCTGACCGATACATTTCCATCAAGCTCTCTCTACTTATTTCACCACGCTAGCACAGGCACCTCAAAATAAATGTGTCGACGAGATCTTGTCTGCTTTTTCTAAAAATGTCAAAAAGCGCGTACGCTGAACATGGCTGGAAATACGCAAAACTGCCATTTTCCCCACACGAGTCGTGAATGTCCAGAATTCAAAACCGGTGGCCCCTCGTGCTCGCATCTGTAACAGTAATACGATAACGTTCTCAAGTGCATAAAAATGCATATCGTACACTGCAGGAAAGATCGGCTTGACAATGAGCCATATTAGAAAAATTAGGGGACCCTAACGTTTCCCCTTTAAGAGTTGGACGCGATAGCGATGTTCTATTTCTAGTGCGTACTTTAATAACTTAGTGCATAAAGTCTTTCTGAACTTGTCTGCACCCACTTCGTGGCCTTAAGAGAACAGGCGCAGTATCGTGTGGGCGTTTTGTCGTGCAGGGCCTGCTTTAAACCACGTACTCATTATGATAATCACATTTTCTGACGCCTGCTGGCAATTGGCCCTTGTACGATTCATTATTGCTGCCACATTTCATGTATTGGGAAGCATGTGTACAGGAAGCGTGTGTACGTAAAACATGAGAGTTATAATTTCACCACATTTCAAAGCCTGTAAAGCTGTGACATCACGAAAAAGCATATGCGTGACCTAGTCTGTAAATTGCTGGCCATGCAGACAGCCTGAAACAAGTGAACATTGTTTTATTCATTGCTGTGATGCATTTCATTTTTCGGACGTTCTTAACAAAACCATTCAAAAAATAATTTACAATTACTGCTCCCGGTGCAAGGTTCCCACCGTTCAAAAAGACCATCAACAATAATGTGGTATGTGATTTAACTGTGTTCTGGGCGTTCACTCATTATGTAAACGCCACATGATTGACAGACATGCGAAGCAACCTCACTCGCGAGAAGAATTCTTTTTCGAAAAGAAGCAGCCAATGTGCGTTGTGTTGTTCAGACTTTCAGCCCGTTCCGGAGTGTCTTGGACTTCTGGACACGTGTGCTTGTTTACCATACTTTTGAAGCTTTGTTGGATTGTGTTAAATAGTGTGCTGCGCATGTGTGTTGAGAGTATATTTTGAGACAAATAATTGTATAGATATAGCCCCGCCGTAGTGTCTTAGTGGCTAAGGTACACGGTTGCTGACCCGCAGGTCGCGGGAACGAATCCCGGCTGCGGCGGCTGCTCTTTATATGGAGGTGAAAATGGTGTAGGCACATGTGCTCAGATTTGGGTGCACGTTAAAGAACCCTAGGTGGTAGGAATTTCCGGAACCCTCCACTACGGCGTCTCTAATAATCATATGGTAGTTTTAGTACGTTAAACCCTACATACCAATCAATTGTACAGATATATGTGGCATTTCATCTCATTATTTTCGTTCATTAAAGAAACAAAAAAGCAGACACGTCGCTGTTTGGTAAGACATCCGCTGGCCACACAAATGAACCCGGTTCGATGCCGAGTCTGACCCAACATTTCTTTTATCATTTTTGTTTGCATCGTTCTCATTTTTTTAACCCACATAAAATGATAATTTTCCACTCACAGCCAACGACGCCGGCACCGACGCTGAAGCCGGAATTTCTACAAAACGATCTTTTCAACGCTATCACTTCAAAACTGTGCCCCAAGAAAGGCGACGTTAATGAAAGTGCCTACAAAATTAGTCTGAAGTGATCTGGTAGACCACCAGGAAACGTAGGATAGCAGGGAAACAAACAGCAATTTATGACGACCAGTACTACATAGCACGAAACAAAAGGAACGTGTCACAGAATGGTGGAACTTGGTAGTCGGCTTCGTCTCCGCCTAAATCACGCACAGAATAGTAATGTTCAATGAAGCTTTCACTCAGCGAACACAAATCGCTAGCGAATTTTAAATTGCATGAGCAAGCCAGAGCTCCTGAACGAGCGGGAGCTTGTCTGTGCGCTGGTGTACCTTCGCTTCTTTTCTCATTTTTATTCTTATGCCATCATTTTTCTGTTTATCAGCTTAATATTGCAATAAAAATAAAATAATATGCATGGGCCCATTGCCGGAGTGCTTAAAATAAACGAAACTATTAAATTCCTCTGTGAACGCCGCATCGACCATGACAGAACTGCTGTGCAAGAGTATTCATCTATCGACCTATTTGTTCGCAATAACAACAAACGCTTGCGAGCTTTTTTTGTCCGACAATGGCGGAAGAAAGCAAACGCAGCATTCGCTCCAGAAATGATAGGAATAAATGGCGCAGAGAATGGTTCCAGTAAAGAAAAAAAATGCAAGAAGCGAAATATTTTTCAGTTGGTTGGTCTCTTCCTAACTTCGTAATGACCTTTGTGCTTTCGTTGTTCCTTTCATCAGAGGTGAACGGAAAAACGGTGAAATGGGACGTGTGGCTAAGCGAGGCTGCTCCCGGCACTTGTGTGCAAGTGTAAGCTCACTTTATTGCTCTGCTGTTTGTCTGGGAAAGGAGTGGATATGCTAGCTTACAGACAATTGTTTCAGGCTGGTTGGTAATACTTTATTATTCAAGTAGGCACAAAACATCGCTATCCTGATCAGTCACTCAAAGCAACTGGTCAAGTGAGATTGTCAAACGAGGTCGTTTGTTTTGACAACAACAACAACAACAACAACAACAACGACGACAACAAATAATAATAATAATAATAATAATAATAATAATAATAATAATAATAATAATAATAATAATAATAATAATAATAATAAAACCTGCGGTTTTCATCCTAATATGAGGATATGATTGTGAGAGGCGCCGTAGTGGAGGGCTTCAAAAATTGATACCGTCTGGTATTCTTTGACATTAAGTGAGATAGCCGAGTACACGGGCCTCTACGATTTTGTCTCCATCAAAATGCGACCTTCGTGGCAGGAGTTGAACCCGCGACCTTCTGTTCTGCAGCCGAGATTTATAACCAACACACGACCGCGGCGGAGTTACTTGTTTCACTTGTCTCCCTGTTCATTTATATATGTGTGCACTTCTCGCAATAAACGTTCTGTTTGTAGGCGAGGGATTATTATTCAGGTGCCGGCTCGTAATAACATCACGTACTAAGTGACACCGATTGGCAGCAAAAGAGTATTTCATACTCGCCGTCATACCTACTAGCGGCGCTGACTGACGCTCCTAAATTTAAAGGGCCCCTAAACCAGAGCGAGTTTAGAGGTGAGGCCGAAGTATTTCCCGCCTTCCTTAGAAGTCCTACCAGCGCTATCTCCTCTTCGACACTTACCTCGGCATGAAACACGTGGACTGTCGGCACTAAGCGATGAGACAGTCAAGATTTGGCAGCGTTCCTCTTACAAGATGCTATCTTTCGTTGCGCGCTTGGAGACCTAAATGAAAAAAAACGAGGCTGAACCCTCTTTCTAGGAATCACTATAACACGAAAATGAAACTGTGTTTACGGAGGTAGATGAGCTTGCAATTCGCATTCTTTCGCCACAAGAACGAAGGAACAAACGCTACAGCAACAAATCGCAATGTCACCTGAAGAATGGCAAGCAGTTCGAAACACACAGCGTGCACCTTAAGTAGAAAGCACGCGTGAAATTAGCATACCCAAGACGAGCAGAGACCCATACCTGTCAAAGCGCGACCCCGACAGCGCGCTGTTCAAGCGGAAAGGCAGCCGCACGAAACGAGCGCACAAGAATATACAAGACAAGCGTGAACAACTGTCACGTTTTTTACTTTTTCGTGTGCGAGCAGCGTCATCCTTTTTTTTTTCGCTGCAGTGGTCCAGGGATTATAGCATTCGACTACTATCCCAAAGCTCGCAGGATCGAATTCCGGCTGCGGCGGTTGCATTTTTGATGGAGGCGCAAATATTTCAGGCCTGCATACTTAGGTGAAGATGCACGTTAAAGAACCCCAGGTGCTCAATATTTCCGGAGCCTTTCATTGTCTCTCATAATCATATCTTGATTTTGGGTCGTCATACCCCAGATATTACGCTATTTTTATTAGCGTGCTCTTTTCGCGAACGTGGCCGCGACAGCGAGCGGAATGGCGTCGTGTTCTCCCGAATCACGAGTCTGATAAGCGCGTGCGCAGGATTGACCACTATCCGTAGAAACCAAGGAGGATTAAAGAAAAATTGCTGGAGCGGAAGCTCCTGCATTGCCTCGCCAGCAGAAGTGAAGCCACCTTTTGCCACTGCCAAGATGGCGGAAACATGCTCTTTTCTGATAGGACCCACTTGAAGATCAACTGGCTTTGATATGTTATGTAAATGCTGCGTTAGTTTTATATTAAAAGATAGTTGTTCCCGACAAAATAACACACTGAAACAAGTATGGATGACTGAATCTTCAAAGAACCTTGCCTCCCATTAGAGGCTCACTAAGGAAAACTAATAACTGCAAGACGCACTTGGAGCACTCTGTGACCCGAAAAAGTTCCCACATTAAACTCGTTGGGCATGCGGGGGTAACGCCCCGTTTTTACACGCTGAACGGTGATACTTTATCATGCCCCTTCTAAGATGGCCGCCACAGCCGCCATATTGTCAGAGGAACGGGTTCACTTCTGCGCAATCATTTCGAATCTAGCAATTTTTTAAAAAATCCTCCTTGGTAGAAACAGCACCCATCGAAACGCCAGAGGCGATCACCTTTAGGGGAGCGTGTCCAGCGTCAGCCCGTCGCGCCATCTCGCAACTGATGACGAAAACGTGCGGAAACTGTGGAGATCTGTGACCACCAAATGGTAGATGTTATATAAAACGGCTTGCCTGTAGCAGTCCTTACAATGTACGTTTCGTGGCGTAGTGGTTAGCAACGCACGCTGAGGATTGAAAAGGTGGTGGCTCGACGCTCCGTGACAAAACCTTTCATTTTCAGCTGCTTTTTTACAATATGGCAGTACATATATTTTACCACGTCTTATCCGTGACGGAAATACGTCAGCAAAGCCGTGTTAGACCCTGGCATAAAACACTTTTGTTAAAAAAAATACTAAGTGAATTCAGTTTATCATGGTATACATTCAAGCAAGGCACATCGGGTGTGCGGCTTCATGGTAGAACAGGCTGTGCAATAATTCACATCCGATATATTTCGTATACCGAACAATCGAGAGCTAATTTTATTCCAACGCAACGTGAACAACCAGCTGGCGTCAGGAATAATGCTGCCAAGATGGCAGACGCCGTGAGAGGATAGCTCACTCGTTCTTCGTATTTTCAGATGTCGTTTAAGGGTCATTTATTTCACATGATACCACTTAAAGTGAGCACATCGTTGCTGTAGCTCAGTTGGTAGAACATCGGACACGTTATTCGAAGGTCGCAGGCTCGGTGCATGCTGGCGGCAAATGATTTTTATTCCAGTTTACTTTCTCGTTTACTTTATTCGCATGTCATCGTTATTACAAATTACATCCCCCATATTTTTCAAAAGTTTATTACTTGTTGGGTCATATAAAAAATGTGTTGGTAATGGACGTTACTGGCATTAAGGAATTGCAGTCAAGTGTCAACTAATAGAAGAAATACTGTTGTCTTCTGGCGTCCAATCGTAGGAAAATTTAATTAATTATGCAATTTACCTATACCGTGAATGGCCGCAAGCTCGTGAAATGTTTTCTAAAATACGATCTCTGGAGCTGGTACCGAGCCAGAGGCCGTCAACCAGTGCTTTAAGTGCTTGTTTTATATTGAACGCGAATGCTATTAGGAATCAAACTGGACGTCATTACAAGTTTGAATATTTTGAATTCCTATGTAAATTTGTAGCCGTGCAAATATGAGCTCACATTTGTCCTAGTATTTGGTGCAATACGCCCTGTGTCATGGGCGGTCACATTGTGGCGTTGGCCCTATGTGCTTGTCCGGCTACTTCATCCGCTGCAAGAGTGCCAGGGATATTGCAGTGGCAATATTAATGCACGAAAGAACGCACAACAAAAGGAGAGCAACAATTATTAATATGATGAAAATATTGTGCAGAAAAAAATAACAAAGAAGGCGAGAAGGTAGGTTCGAACGAGATGAAATTGATCGAAAGTCCACTCGCATCTACCGCAATCAGTAGCAGATTGTCTCTTTCTCCACAATGCACGTCCTTGACCACTGGGACGGTCGGATAGATTGGCCAGCGCGTCGGAAAGATCCATCAGCCAGATGGATGAACACTGTCGCATTTTGCAGTTGTTCGTTGCAATGTCTCCGAGTCATCTCGCTTTAGCACTTTTATTTACTTTTGAAACACGCGTTTTCTGTGTGTTTTGTTTTGTTTGGAGAGCAGCTACGTAATCAACAATGGATGTCTCCACCGTATTGCGACAAAGCTGTTCCTTCACTGTGCCAGATGAAGAACAAGTTGCTAAATCTGGCAGTAAAGACATGATCTTTAGGTAATGGAAGCCGGCGTGCGACTATGATCTACTCTGCTCAGTGATCACTCTCGGACAACGGCTGCGCTGGCCGAGCAACCATTCACTTGTCCTTCCCAGAAAAATAGAAAAAGATGACATAAAAGCACATTTTTCATGGGCATTCGAAATAAAATCTGGGTTCTTTTTCCACTTGACGCAGTAATACGGCATTTTTCAAGCCCTTTCATTGGAGCAAGGGTCACTAACCTTCTGGGGTGGAGGGCAGAGTTGCATAAAGAGAGAGAGGGGGGATTCAGGATGAAAAACAGACAGGGAGGTTCACTCACGTGGCTGAACTCCTTAGGATACTTCGCAATGTGGAAGGGGGTAAGATAGTGAGATTTAGATATAGAAGAGGAGATAAAGACACTTCAGCCGTCGACGTAACAGCAGTTCTGCGCTTAACAACACAGATGGTGAGTCAGTAACGTGGCTTAATCTTATCACTCATTCTCGTTGCATTACGCAACTTCTGTGCGCGGTCACATGCACCCAAAATCTTGTCTATGGTGAAACCATGGCGAAGCCACTTGCATTCTAGGAGAATAGTCTTGTGGAAGCTTGCGCGAACTGGAGGGATGGCGAATGTCCAGAAGTTGGAACGCGCTTCAAGCTTTTCGTATCTGCATCTTGCTCAGCAGCACGCGAACAGCACTGCCTGGGGTGCTGACCATGCCGACAACTTGACTCTTTTTGTCTGTCAGGTGATGAGGCACTGGTGAAGTGTCCCTCCCTGTCGAAGTCTCATGTCGCTCGTCAAGTGCGTGTAGCTTTGGGAGTTCGGACAAAATGCCGACTGCATTGTTGGCAGAAGCGTCATTGCTCTTAGACACGACTGCGTTTGGACTTGGTGGCAGGAACAAAGCGTCAGCAGCATTGCTAGCTGAAGCGTCGTTATTCATAAAATCGATAGCGTTTGGCCCGAGTTGAAAAAGTGGAAGTGGTTTTGGACTTGCACTGGTTCGTGAGGCAATAATAAAAAGACTTTGGTAAAACGCAGGCAATGGGACCATCGTCGCGTAACGAATGCGGATGCTTCTTTGTGTCAGATGTCATCTCTAGCCCTTTTATTTATCATTGCTATCTCCCTTCCAATAGCACGACAATCCTTCGGAGTGGCATCATGTGTCCCGTTGCATTTTGACCACTTCAGTATCGTGGCCTGACAGGTGTCCGTGTTGGCAGGTGTCCAGTGCATCGGAAACAGAGGGTAACGTTCGTGTACACACTACTCACGTGACCTAACCTCATGCACTTCCAGTCTGGTTGATCAGTTACTGGCAAACTTCAGTCCATTTGCACCCTCACACCACATTGCAAACAAAGGCTGGGGCAGCTACTAAATCGACCACGCAGTAAGAATCGGGTTAGGTCCACGCAGGCGTTACTTACCGAGCTCTTATACTGCACACATCGGCACCCAGTTTTTGATTTAATATTCAATCCTTGGATCAGAGTAAGTGCCAATTACGACCCCCATTCACACTTCCTGATCTCAAGCACGAAGCTACCCTCCTCATTTCACTTTTATAAATATCTCCTGTGTCCTCTGAGACAACCTTGCGGGACCCACTACAACATAAATCACTCTAGAGTAGGCAGACATTCACTATGCCGTCCTTTGTCAGTCTTCGGAGAAGCGTTGTAGCTGCTGCACACTTGCAAGAAATTTTGCGCATTTTGTTTTTCTTGTGCTGAGGTTGGCGACAATGAAGAATTACGCCAGTACATTTTCCTATCCAGAGCGCTATTTCGCACAGTGGGTATGCGTCACAGTTAATAGCTTAAAAGCATCAAGCTATTGTAATGGTGTCGAGCATTCAACGACACACTCGTAGCGCAATTAGAATTGTGTGCGTGTGACACCTGGCTGTTATTTCGCTGTTCTCAAATGCTTCATTACTTATGTTAACGCAATTCTTTTCCCGACACAAAGCATGCTTAATGCCAGTTTGCGAAGGTCTCGCAAGCACTGGCCTACCTCAGCACTCAGTGGTAGAATACTGGGCTGGCACGCAGCGGACCCGGGTTTGAATTCCATTGTGTCCTGCGTGTTTCTATGTGCTGAGTTTTTCATGTTTCGTGCGATACTGGTTAGGAACACTGGTGACGGTGGACCCTTGTTATCTCATAACAGCTTTTGGTGTAAATTATGTGTTACTGAAGCTAAATCACAGCTGCTCGCAGAGTTCGGGAACGTTAAACGGTGGGAAGGGGGAGGGGGAAATACTAAGAGCGCTATCTGGTTTTAGTGTTTCGTCGCACGGGGTTACTGCTAAGTCCCCCGGAATGCTTGTAAATTGTGACGTGACGTCGGACAAGACCATAGCACCTTCTTCATTGAGTGTAACGTCCTTTACTCTTGAGATAAATGCGGATGATTTCTCGACGCGCGCCGAGGTCTTGCCGGCTATAGGTCTCAACGCTTGTTGATGGTAAACTGATGGCTATGCTCAGATCCGATACTCTTTCTTGCGTCGCAGAGCCTCATTAACGCAGAAAAAATGTGTATCTAACTGACAAAGGCACTGAGACACACCGGGAAGACGAAAAACAACATACGACCAGGGAGTGAAGGCAAGCTCGAGAAGCTACTGGACAGTGTGCCACGTACAAGATCCACTGACTTTTGCCGCGCGGCGAACGTGACCAATAGAAGCGGGAATTGCGTTTCATGGTCCAAGCTTGCGAGGTGTGTTTAACGTTGTTCCTTTTTAAAGTATATGCCATGGTTGTAAAATTTATCTCAGCGGACTCACCTTATTTCACATTGCTATACGACGTGAAAGTGCGTTAGCCTGCTGTCACATCTCGGACTCGCGTGCTGGCACAACGCGGAATTAATTTTATGCGATCAATATTTATTTTTGGAGAAGTTGATTTGGCATTTTTCGTGGTCCATGACATCCTCGTTATCTAAGAATATGTGACAAGCGCCATATATCTGTCGTGTGCATATATCTGTCGAATGTTTTTGGCCTTCGTAACTTAGGTTCGATACTTATGGACCGGACGAAAATGTTGTCTAGGTCAGAAACATGAGCACATTTGTTGACAAACTTCAAATGAGAAAAGGGCGGGAGACAGACCGAGTGAGGCTTAAGCTAAGAAAGAGAGAACGCTGTTTACGTCGTTCTTTTTTTGTTTTTCGTACCTGTCTTATGCTGGTTATATTGCTGTGTAGATAAATAGAAAAAAAAGCATTTGAAGTAGCCTAAAAACGTAGAGATGAGAACATGGTACCACTCCACTATTCGCCCCTTCTCTTCTATACCTCATGTCAGAAACAGCTCTCCTTAATCCCTAAAGCGAAGCAGGAGTGGGTGTTTTTTTTTTAGTCGCTTACAAAAGACATTCATTCGCAACCGGGACCTTGTTTTTAAAGGAACATCGTTGGCATGGCAGAAATGCTACTTAAGCGCTTTTACATATTGGATTGGTGCTTGCGAATTTGACAAGCTGTCTTCTTTAGCAAGCGCAAGTCGATCGGCTCATGCATTCGTTTTTACACTAAAAAAAAAAAGCAGAGGTACCAGTTTGAGATTTTGACAACCGTTTTTTTTTCAAGTCCAGAATGGGGCTTAAAAGCACGAAATGTAGTGCAAAGGCAAGCATGACGCATATGCCGTGCCATTGATAAAAGCGTAACAGAACTCACAAAACATAATGCGTAGGTGGCGGCGACAATTTATACAGTATCGACCAGTCTCGCTAAGATGGGAACAGGGTGGCACCGTGCGCGACATTGAAATGCACGTGTTCCAGCAGATACAATTGAGTGGTGCGTTTGGCGTCTTTTTGAAAGTGTTCCAAAGACAAAAGTACTAGAAAACTACTTATTTCCACCTCATTTTCGTATTTCGTCTCATTCTATTCTCCCGCCACCTTAGCTTTGCTTCCAGACCGCATTTCGTCACTCCTTCAATGTCGTAATGCCGATCGCACTTGCCTACGGCCAAGCCGTTTTTGCACCCAAAAAAGTACTCCATTGTTCAAGGTCACTGCAGTACAATGCGGCACAAGTTGCTCAAGCGTCTTTTTTGTCACTTAGGATCATGCGCGCATGTACAAAACGTGCAAGACAACAGCCACGCGCCGAGAAACTTGTTCTGACTTCAACAGCCTTGAAAGCAATAAATTACGCCCAACGTTGAATTATTTTGGCTGACATTTTGCAACAGGACTGCGCTGTGTTTTGTTGTTGTTGTTGGGAATTTTAAAATAAAGCGATTCGGCGCGTTGTTAACTCACTTTGTGCTGAATTCACGTTCGGAAAATGCGGCAAAATGAGTTTTTTGTTCACTTATTTGGCTGTGAGGCGTTTGTTCAAGGGGGGTGGTTGTGTTTCTGTGGATGGCATGCATGGTTGGGTTGAACTGATCAACGCTTGCTACTGCGCGGAGTGAAATGAATGAAATGTGAGTGAAAAATCCTATTGAATGAATCAAAATAAGTAACACTGAGTGCCCATTCGGTTTTCGTAAAAACAAATGCACAGAGCTGGCATTTCTTCAACAAAAAGAATATATTTTAACGCAGTTCGAAAAGAAAGTAATACGCATCGAGGTGTTCGTTGAATAAACCAAAGCATTTGATTTAGTTACTCATAGAATTATAATAAAGAAGCTTAGTTGTGACGTACAGTGTTGTGAACATCAACAAATGAGGTCATACCTAAGCAACTGACAAGAAATTGTCGAAATCAATAAGGCACGTTTAAAGGCTCTAAGGGTACACCGCTGAGTTCCGAAGAGGAGGATATCAAGTCTTCTGTTGTTCATTTTACATATTAACTCGATAGTTTCAGGGAGATCGTGTCGCAGAAAACCCGCCGCTGGTCGGCCCCACTGGTTGTGAGAAAAAAATTGTCTGTGCGTCTGTGACCAAAAAATCAAGTTACCGAGATAGGTGCGGGAAGCTGCTACTTGTCCACGCGTGCGCGCGTGATCACATTGAAAAAGCCGTGCATTCGAAGAAAAAAAAATAGTGTTCAAGGTCACGAGGCGTAGTAGTTTCTTTGCCCTGCCATCCCTCCTTGCTTACATACCAGCGCTTTCGTCTGGACGAGAGAATAGATAATGCAATTGCAGCATGCAACAAACCTTTGTAACTCCACTCACCCTGGACGAATTGCTAAAATTTTGCGGTGTTGAATTCGTGAAGCAATAAGCTCTTCTAGTAAATTCGTTCCATGGTTTCCTGAAAAAGTGTTTCAGGGCCCCTTTAACGCATTTCGTTCGACGGGTGTCTCAACGAAAACGAGCCCATTCGGCGACAATAGCGCACGCTGGCCTAACCTACTGTGTGCTTGTTTGTGTGCGTGCGTGTGTATATAAGAAAACGTATTAATGAGTATGCACTTAGCGGTTGAAGGGTGCACTAGGGGCCGGATTTCGCTATCGCGTTCAACTCTTGAAGGCGAACATTAAGAGTCACCCAATTTTTTAATGATGTTGTATTATCAATTCTAGTGCAAAGGTAATTCTATATGGCGACGACACCAGCACTCTTCCGGTAACAATATGCATGACCTCATAGGTGTGTGTAATGACACATTACAAAAGTTAGCAGCATGATACTTAAGAAATGATAGGGAGAAATGAGTGTAAAACAGGGGCTATAATTTTAAGAACAAAGAATGAAGAATTACCACCCCCCCCCATGTTGATATAGTTTTAAATGGTCACAGCATTAAAATCGTTGATATTTTAATCGTTTATGAGTAGTACTTTCTGCAAGTGTGTCCTGGGATAGCCATGTCAATGCAGTAATCAAAAAGTGGCTGGCATAACGGGAATAATCGGTCGTCTCAAATACCTTCTCAATACGCGGGTGAAATCAATTATATACATTTGACTGTTCTGCTCCTATTTAAAATACTGTAAACTTGTCTGGGCACAACGGCATTTTCTAACCTGTAAAAAATACATAAAATGTAAAAAAGTCCATTTGGTCCACCTACAGTGCCTTTTGATACAGTAACTTCTGACTTGTTTATTGATGCTCACATCATCACCATTCATTACCTGTATTGTTATAGACTAAGTGTCTGTTTTAATTTGAAAATAGGGAGAACTTAGTGTGCTTAAGAGAGGCTGCATGGCTGGAAAAGAAAGAAGAGAACTATACGACACAAAAAGATCAGACATGGGCCGTGCAACCCATCATTGCAACGCTTGTGCCATACATTGCCTTGCTTTCGCAATCATTACACAATAACTAATTCTGATAGGTTTTGTTGACCAGCAGGCGAGTTACGCTTGCACATTGTAAAGTCTATTGGTTACTTATTTGTGTATATTTCTTTATTTTAAGTTAATTATTTTTTATTTTTTTGCTCTTGTTGTTCTTCTCTTGTTCAAGCATTTGTTTCCAAATGATCTACCATTTTTACAATGAGGTAACGTTTCTTTCTGATTTTTTTCCTTTAAACATACTTTAATGCACTTCTCGCTGTGGTGCTGTGAGCCCTTGTAAATAGGGTCGGTGGGCTCGTCAAGCTGTCGGTAGACAGCTTTTATTTTGTCAAATGTCTGCTTGTAAAATGCACGCAAATATAGTTGATTGATTAAATAAATAAATGTCCGGAAAATCAAAGTCATATTCATTTCTTTGTGTGAGCATACTTATAGGAAGCATACTTATACGACTTGTTGAGATTGGGTGGAGCGCCATAAATATGTCCGATGGGAATCAGACGATGCAGTGTTGCTGGACTTCGTAATATCGTGAGATCTGTAAGGCTGAAGTCGAAATGGTGCCTTTAGCGCATGGTCAGACTACCGATCTCGCGTCACTCTATATTCTCACATTTCCTGCGTCTAGCAGGTCCAAGGCGATTGCGAACTGTTCGGCAACCTCGGCCGTTGCGGTCCGGACTGTCGAGGAGTTCGTAACTTCGCCATGTTCATCGCCACTGACTACAACAAATGATCTTTCGTTTCTGCACCGATGAAATAGCAACTCTGAGCATGTGTGTGGACGTCTTCTAGGAGACCTGTATACCTAGTTCATCGTCACTATATATTGTGTGCAGGCTGGGCTTTCCGAGATATGGGTGCCATGTAATACTCTCTCTCTCTCTTTTCTCTGAAGATGCGGCAGTATCTCGTGCTGATTTCAGTCGGGAAACTCCGAACACTCTCAGGATGTTTCTCCCGGCACTAGTGGTATTCAAGTAAACTTCGCGCTCTCTTGTGACTAAGCTGCCCCTTTTAGCGTGGTGTGCATGCTTCGGTGGAGCAGTATCTTCGAGCTCCTGTACATGACAGTAAAATAAATCTTTGAAAGACAACATGCGCGATGCACATGTAAGGTAGTCAAAGCAATATTCCAGATGTATGGTTTGCTGACTTGCGGTTTTATGATTGATTATTGAAAGAAAAGAGTCCGCAGTACAAAGTCAGGAGCATCAGACCTCTGGTTATGTCTACTACTTATTTATAAGCAATCTCGTAAAAATATACCCTATAAAAACAAAATTGTGATGCTGAGAAAAATGGCGGAGGTGACAAAATAGAAATTTAAGATAACAGACGTACTCCACTCACACGGCAAAATGAAACCCTCGTTCCTATACCTCCTTGATGTGTAATATTAGTTGAGCAAGGGAATGCATTTGAGCCAGATTCGCCCCTTGTAAGGCAATAAAGTAAATTGCGCTGTGAGAGAAACGGTAGGGGCAATTTAATGTTCGGTCCACGTCCCGGCAAACAGCCGCTCTAGAGCGGTGACTTCAAAAGAGATAAATCCTTCTTCGTCTTCGTTAGCTTGGTCTGCTTTCGACACTTCTACAAACATAAAACGATCTAGGAAGCAGCCTATCGGGAAACGTTCAACTTTGTTTTTTTTTAGCACAGAACGCAGAAGTTCCAGAAACACAAAATTGAGGCTATTGGCTGCGGCTCGTTTCACATAGGCCCGGTTAATGGAAAAAGGAGGCAATCTATCAAAATCACGTCGTTCCTTCGTCTTAGCAATTCTGAGAAAAATAAAGCGATCCCAAACAGTCAATAAGGATCTCAGCTTCTCTTGGTCGATGGGTGTAAAGGCTACAACCGCCATGGTAGCTGGCCTTGCGGACACATTGGTTTTCCATTGAGCGCTAAGGTGGATCAGTGGCCGAGGCATCGACCGGCCTATCGAGAGATCAGAAGAGTGAAATCTTGGCTTCTGCGGTGGAAAGTTTGTTGAAACGAGAAACACTAAAAGAGAAAACGAACAGAAAAAAAAACATCCGGTTTATCAATACACCACCCCAACAAAAGCTGTCTGGTCAGTTTAAATAAATTTTACCTCTCCTCACAGGCAGCTGCGCGTTTTAAAGCCACCAGAAAGCCCTGATTGGGGGGGGGGGTCGCTTGTCGAGATAAATACAGCTAACAAGTTACTATTAAGGTGCATCAATGTGTTAGCGATCGCGTTTAAATGGGGCTATTGGTGCCAGCACTCAAATAGGCACGTCGAAATGGCGACGCTTTACGTTACGAAGCAGTAACCCCGTGATGGCCGTATACTCAACGACGCCAGGAATTTGGAAGGGATGTGCTTGGGTAACATTCAGAAGACTTAGTTAAGGGCTTCGTGTACAGTTGACTTGCTGGCTGGTGGGTGGTATTATGCACATAATCTAGGTCTGTGACACAAGCTGCCCACCTGCGTCTTGCACTACATCGTTTTGCGCATAAGCTAGCTTTCTCCCTTATCAGACGCTGCTGTTCGGAATTTTGACGCTCCGGGTGCAAATGTTCAATTTATGCGTATATTACGCTCTCCTGCAAGGCAGCGTTTGGGAGGATTAATAAATGGCAAGTTTTTGCAGAGTGAACTTGGTCGACCTGCTGCTGGTGTTGTAGCACCAAGGAGCAGAGGTTTCGCAAGGCCGTTGACCACATTAAACTTAACCAAAAATTATCTAAAGATACACAGCAACGACATCTGCTCACAAACTGAAAGATCATGTCTGCAGCCAACATAGTCGTATTTTTTTCAGTTTTTTTTCTTTTATACAGTCTGCTATTTCTCTAGAAAGAACTCTGCTGCTCCACGCCTGCTATTTCCAGGGAGGGCAATTCAGAAACACCGATGGCTTCTAGCCTTTTGCCATAAGAGTTCAAAAGAGCGTTCGTCTCTGCAGATACATTTCTGCGGTCCATTCAGCCAACTGAGGCTTGTCTTTGTCTGAAGTGTTGTAGCTGTTCGCACAAAAGGTAAAAACGGTGACTTAGATAGTACCGGATTGATACACTCAATGTAGCAATTTTAGCGCAAAAATTCTTCATTTCACTACCTCAGGGTGTCGCGTGTGTGTGTGTGTGTGTGTGTGTGTGTGTGTGTGTGTGTGTGTGTGTGTGTGTGTGTGTGTGTGTGTGTGTGTGTGTGTGTGTGTGTGTGTGTGTGTGTGTGTGTGTGTGTGTGTGTGTGTGTGTGTGTGTGTGTGTGTGTGTGTGTGTGTGTGTGTGTGTGTGTGTGTGTGTGTGTGTGTGTGTGTGTGTGTGTGTGTGTGTGTGTGTGTGTGTGTGTGTGTGTGTGTGTGTGTGTGTGTGTGTGTGTGTGTGTGTGTGTGTGTGTGTGTGTGTGTGTGTGTGTGTGTGTGTGTGTGTGTGTGTGTGTGTGTGTGTGTGTGTGTGTGTGTGTGTGTGTGTGTGTGTGTGTGTGTGTGTGTGTGTGTGTGTGTGTGTGTGTGTGTGTGTGTGTGTGTGTGTGTGTGTGTGTGTGTGTGTGTGTGTGTGTGTGTGGTTACGTAGCCCAAGTCCCAATCTAAATAACTGGTTATGCAAGCAGGTTTATCTATGTGTACATAAAGTCAGGCTGTTTTGCTAACAAAGGGCTGGTCTTTATCCTTGTGATGTGGCAAGGACCACGCCGAGGAAAGACGTCTACAAAATCTACAAACAACCTTCCACTCTCTTCTGCAGTCACAGTGGCTACTCCCGCTGAGAGAGCTATGATGGGAAACAGGGAGTGGAGAAAAGGTTGGGTTTACTGCAACCACGGTAAATATGGGCTTGTAGTTTACGCCTAAACTAAATGGCAACATGGTGTCATTATTATAATTTGTGGCTCATTGGCTCAAAGGTTGTACTGTGAGATATATGAACCTCTTATCGGTGATTTTCGTCGCAAACTAAGTGCTTAGGGGGTCTAAACGGTGCCACTTCAGCGTATAATACACGTAGGAGCCTTTTTGTGGCAATCGAGCTGCGAAAGTGAACCGACTGTGCAGCCGGCCTTCCATTTTGGCGGAGGGAATAATCGTACGCGTAAATGAACGTCATCGATATGTGGACGCATCTGCGAAGTAAAAGAAAAAGCAGCCCTGACACAGCACACCCGTCGTGCACAATTGGTATATTTACAAATTATGAGCTCTGGTAATATGAAAATCTTACATCATGAAAAAACAAAGATGTCTTGCGATAAATATGCGCCCAAGACCAATAAAGGGGCTCTCCAACACTATTCAATTTTATTCGTAGGTTGTGTAGACTGAAGTTGTAACAGTCTAATGCAGCAAAAACGACAGGGATAATGGCACGCAGTCTGAAGTTATTCGACTTCGATATTTCGAAATACAGGGAAAAGTTGCCGAATCTCATTTCGATTTACTCGGGGTCACTTGACCACATGGCACTTGCCAGAGACGTCGGAGAGCTGCCCCCAATGAAATAAGCTAGCGCCTGCGCAAGAGACGCTCCCACCCCATTGTTGCTTTTTTTTTCAAGGTCATGTTGATCATGTTGCCACAGTAACAAACGTGGTGCCCGACGCCTGGCTTGCCAGAACGTGGGCGGGAGCTACTGTGTCGAAGCGAGGTGTTTTCTGCTGCTTTTCAAAACATTCGTGTCACTCCTTCCTCCTATTCTGAGAAAGAAACTTGTGGAATGAGCAGGGTAGTGAAGTATTGCCGACTCTTCGTGTGGTTAGCCGCTCCACTAACAACAATGATGCACTGCATCCTCTCAACAGCGCACGTGTGGAAAGACACCACCCAATTCCCAAAAGTAAGAAGAGGGATGAAAGAGAGAGAGGGGCCTTTCATGTTAACGTCCAACCCGGGCTAGCCAAATATTCAGTGACGAAATGGCTGCCAGCGTCTCTGTCGTGCTTTGTGTACGCAGTGATTTTTTTTTCGTTTTGTTTTGGCTACACCTCTTCATGGTTCGATGAAGAAACACATCAATAAAAAATGAAACAGATTAATAACGTAGGTTTTTATCCTACATCAAGATCGCTTCTAACGCTACATTTATCCAATCATATCACGGCCACTTACCGGAGTCATTTTCGCCCGCAAAGTTCTGGTCAGTGCCACTGCGTGGTGATGCGGTCGGCAGCGATGTGGTGACTTTATTGTCTGGGTAAAAAAATAAGTAATTTACTATTGGCGTTTCGATCTATGCTAAAATTATCTCTAACTATCGGTATACGAAAACCACAAATGAAAAGTATGTCTTTCAGTAGTGTTGGAGAACCTTTCTTAACTTCAACCCCTTGTTCACCGAGTTATCCAGTAAAACATTGCATAAAGCAGTACGCATGCTTTTGAAGTTTTGTTGAGATACATTAATTGAAGATTGCGGTGATGTGCCAGGTTCTAGATGTAAAGCTTTAGAACTCTTAGCCCGTAACCTCTTATGCATATTGGACATATCAATACAACATATATCGGACTACAAGATATGTTTTTTTGAAGTGATGATTTTTGTAAAGGCCGCCGTCTTGAAACTTCATGTTGAAAGTAGTGTGTAAATATGGTTGAAGATAAAGAGTTTCTTACATTTCATCTGGTATAACAATTCTCAGTTATGCTTTTCATTTCTAGGTTACCATGGCAAATTCCCGAAAACGATTGAAGAGTGGGACGTGCTGTCGCATAATATAATCAAAGTTAACTCTTCAGAGAAATTCGAAAAACTTGTACTGCCCTATTATTATTCTAGGTAACCATATATAAGCGTTATTACCTTTTTTTGCAGTAAAATTTTGCTTGCATGCTTTGACGTCAATTCAAATAAATATAGATAATGATAAAAAGTTCCTGATTTAGATTATTATAATTTTCAAGCATGTGGAACAGTGTATGTTGAGCGTGGTGTCTGTGATTGTGTTGCTTTCTGCTCAATGTTGGTCACTACTGTGTAAACCTTGAATACTTTTGTGTGTTTTACTTTTGGTAAGAGTTCCTTTTCATTTGCATTACAATTTTTATGGTCTGTACGGTGTAGTTATGTTTAAAGCTGTCAGATGCATTGTGTGTGTTGATTACACTGTGTAGTGCTTCTGTCTTTGAACAATGTGTGAAGAGTATTTCAGTACTCCACCCTGTATTGGCCTTTCGCTAACAGTATATATATATATATATATATATATATATATATATATATATATATATATATATATATATATGTGTGTGTGTGTGTGTGTGTGTGTGTGTGTGTGTGTGTGTGTGACGCTATGATGAATGGGCGACGTGGCCTGGCTCATACGCCATGTTTATTCTCAAGGAACTTTTTCCTCATCTACTTCTCCTAACCATCCCTGCCTTCTTACGTCACAGGATTCCCCCTCCCCCGGAAAGATGGCACCGGTTACAAACTACACCAAATTGAAGAAGATATTGAACAAAATAATGGCCAACTTCACAGCTTCACGTCCCGACAGTTTCACAGTCTCACTAAATCTTCAAGGCCGAGGAAGCAGTCCGGTGATTTCTATGACGACTCTGGTAGACGAGTTTGACTGTTGCGTCCTGGATGGCATAACCACACCCTGCAAATCTGAACTGGTGATGACATCCGTTGTGTTCTTGTGAGAAACAGACAAGGTTGGGAGTGCCTGTGGCATTTGAAGTTCGGATGTCGTCGGGGTTGTATTTTTCGCCGTGAATGGTGCAATCCTACTGCTTCTTGCTTTCGTGCTTTTTGGCAGACTGTGACGAAGTGCCTGAGTGCTTGCGGTGGGCAAGCAGTGCTTCCGCGTCTTTCTCGGCGTTTTTTATGGTGGTGCAGTTCGTGTAATAGCTGCGGTAGGGAGTGTCTCCGATGACTTTTCTTTGTGAGAAAGTGTCTGACGTCTTGAATTGGTCTTTGGTTTAGAGATGTTATTTTCCGATGCTCTTCAACTGGTGCGTTCACTTCCATTGAATTTTGCGTTCGTCGATGCCCTCGTTGCAGTCTCTCTCGTTGTCTTCTGAGTTTGTGAACTTGGTTTTCCTTGCTTTGCTGGTGCTGCTCTGGAGATGGCTGTAGTGGCGCCCCTTCTGGAATTGGTCATTCATTTCGTTCGAGGTTTGACGCGTTCTGTAGACAGCTGATGCATGGGGAGATGATGTCTTGCTTATCGGGCATAGTTGGTAATACGCCATCATTGCTAACATGCTCTTCAAAAGCTTCGGTAAGGTGGTCCAGTATGAACGCTTCTGACAGACAGGTGCGTGCAAGGTTTGATGTCTGTATTACTTCTGCATCGTTTCGGTTCTTGAAGCTGTGAGCACTGAATGGGGATATCATAGGTGACGTGGAATTATTAGGTTCGGACTGCACAGCCTGCTGAGCCAAAGAAATAAAGTCTTGTGATGAAAAACACCTTTACGATTCGTCATGGCGTGGTTGGGTATTTTCCTGATGCGTCGATGGTTCATCTATTGTGAACACGGTGTCCTTACGAAGCAGACGGTTAGCGTTACGAGCACCTGAGGAGGAGCCACGTGATGTAAAACCGGGTGGCGGGCCTTGTATGCGAGACGAAGAATAGAGAGCATCAAGTGGTTGAGCAACGGCTCGTGTCATATGCTGAAGTGATGATTTTGGAAGTGCCGTCTTGCGTGTAAAACGGAGGCCCGCTAGATGGTTGTGGTTTTCCCGAAATACGCTTGGTCGCCTGTCAGTGTACTCATGTCCCACTATGTGTTGTGGCAGCGGTAGATTCATGCTGCGTGTTCGTAAGTTTGAAGACTGCTTGTGAAATTGACAACCGAGTGCGATTGCTTGTGGATGGTTGGTTATAAGCGAGTCTTTGTCATAGTCTTCATTGTATTCTTGAAATGGGGTGGTCATTTCTTCTCTAGTCTTTTTCCATGACTCATCATTTTGAAATATGTGAGTGAGGTAGAATTTGAAAGCCTCACTGGAGATGTAGTCGGTAAAGTTAATGATCATCTCCCGTTCCGACCATGATGCAGCGGCGGCGTTGAGCTCGAACAAGTTGAACCAGTCCTGTACGGTTCCGTCGTCCGCTGATCCTGTGTACTTCGGGATGTCGAGGTCTGCCAGTGATGATGCCATGGTGCTGGTCACGGCATACAGTGATGATCCGCTTCTGCAGACCACATGCGGTCAAGGCGTCATGTTGAGGGCTTCTTTGATGATGCGTGGCTGGTGAAGTGGCTTTCAGGTCTTCATACTGTCGACTCGTGTGACGCTATGAAGAATGGGCGACGTGGCCTGGCTCATACGCCATGTTTATTCTCAAGGAAATTCTTTCTCATCTACTTCTCCAAACCATTCCTGCCTTCTTACGTCATATATATATATATATATATATATATATATATATATATATATATATATATATATATATATATATATATTGCCACGCTGTGTTGGTGGCAGAAGACGAGAGCGAAGAAGTGAATGGCAGCTGTGGCTGAGTAAACAGTCCTCCACTTCGAGTTCCTGCCTATCGTTTCCTCTCGCGACAGACTGGTGCACTTGCTGGGTACTGTACTGCAGCGTCTTATGCCTGCTCGTCCTGAACCAGAAGCAACCACCGCCAGTGCACCAGGGTTTGCTGACATCTATCGAAGCAGCCGCCGCCTTCAAGGACTACCACCACAGTACGGCCCCTTGGCAAGTTCCGTGAGGACAATGTTTGCCACATCCGCAACCCAAACCGAGCATGACCCACTCGCTAGCGTACCCTGTGTCATAACACGCCTCGCACACCCAACCCATTCCATGGTGATGCCAGTGAGGATGTCGAAGACTGGCTTGACCATTTCGACCGGGTTGCTGCCGTCAACGACTGGGACAATCGCCGTAAGTTGAAGAACGTGTATATCTCCCTCTTAGACGCGGCAAGAGTGTGGTATGAGAACCACGAAACTTCATTCACAAGTTGGCAGGAATTCCATCGGCAGCTTCGCGAGGCGTTCAGTAACCCCGAACGGAAAGAGAGAGTGGAGCAGGCACTTTCTTCGTGATTTCAAATGCCGAACGAGAGCGTCGCCATGTTTGTCGAAGAAATGTCGCGATTGTTTCGACTGGCTGACCCCCACATGCCAGAAGACAAGAAAGTGCGCCTGCTAATGCGAGGCGTGAAGGAGCAACATTTTGCGGGCCTTGTGCGCAACCCTCCTACGACTGTGCCCGAGTTCATACGTGAGGCCACAATTATGGAGCGCATGCTTCGGCAGCGGGTGTCGCAGTATGAGTGTCAGACGGCCATGTCCACTGCGTGCTCGCTTGTACCAGGAGGCGATAACAGGGAGGTCCTCACAGAACTCATACGGCAAGTTGTACGCGAAGAACTTCGGAAATTTCATGTAGCGCCCCCTCCCAGTAGCGCTGCTCTTACGGACGTCGTTCGTAACGAAATCAGGCAGTTCGTTCACTCCTCACCACCATCGCAAGTCGAACCTCCCACGCTTTCCTACGCGGATGCCCTACGCGCCTCTACGCCGTCGACGGCACATTTTGCTCATCAACCTACTGGGACCCGCAGACGCTTTCCAAGTCCAGCCCATCGCCTGCCTTCTCAGGCCGATTTTCGTCCTGGCCCGCGGAAGTCCACCGTCTGGCGTGCACCCGACAATCGTCCTTTGCGCTACCATTGTGGCGAAGTTGGACACATGTACCACGACTGTTACTACCGACGAATAGGCCTACGCGGATTCCACCCAGATGCACGTTGTCCACGCTATGGTGAGCGCCAACAAGAAATTGCGGATTACTTGGAAGGTAGTCATCACGCTCCTGTCCCGCCGCGACGACAGTCACGGTCACCATCACCCCGTCCGTCCACATCAACGCACCGCGCCCGATCCGCCTTTGGGTCCCCTGGTGTCAGTGGCGCAAGCCCACGCCGGGGAAACTGAAAACGGCGACCTCCGGAGGTGAGGCCGCTGTCACGCGAACCGACATATACCCTCCGCCGCTGCCTTACGACGTGCCGTTAAAGCCTGTTTATGAAACCGCCAACAGAACGTCCGCTGCCATTACCGTTTCCGTCGATAGCTGTCCGGTGACTGCGCTTGTTGACATGGGAGCTGATTACTCGGTGATGAATGCTTCATTGGCCACCCGTCTACACAAGGTGCTGACAACGTGGGACGGCCCTCAACTAACCACCGCTGGAGGACACCTCGTATCCCCTACAGGAAGGTGCACCACCAGGCTTCAGATTTGTGCGTCGGCTTTTGTAGCATCATTCCTTGTACTGCCCAATTGTTCTCGGCCGGTCATTTCGGGCAGGGAATTTCTGCAAGAGTATGGAGCGATAATTAATCTGCGTGATTTGTTCGTCAGTTTTGTTAACTGTGTTTCTCCAGATTCCGACATCGAGAACGAACATCGTGACGTGGCCTTACGCGTAGTCAATGATTGCATCACGTTGCCACCTCGCAGTAGTATCTTCGTGCTTGTTGAGTGTCCACGAGAGCAGTCGATTACGGGCATCGCCGAAAGTAACCTGACGTTATTGCTTGATCGGGAAGTGGCCATTGCTTGAAGTCTCGTTCAACTGCGAAATGGCCAGACTATGGTTTTAGTTACGAACTTCGGTGGCAAATTTTGGTAAACGCACAACCATAGCTCACTTGGAGACATTGGATGATTTGGACGCCTTCCCTTTGATTATGACGATCTCGACTGAGAACAGCTGCGATACTGACGTAACTAGTCGCCTCAACGTCAATCGCCAGTTGGAATAACCTAAGAAGGCAAGGCTCCTCCGTCTCCTCTCATCCTTTAATGACTGTTTTGCCACTACTTCGAAAGTCCGGCAGATGTTTTGTCGCTGTAACAATGGTTTAGACGCCATGTGATTAATATGCCGGTCCACTTTGACTTTCATCGACTCGAGTAGTTTCAATCAAGTAGAGTGGATTGAGCTTGTCGGCCCTATCGACGTCAGCTGAAACGCGAACAGCGGAGTGCGTGAAACATTAGATCAAGTACAGTGAGTGCAGTTCGCTCATCATCATTCACAAGCATCTGGTCTGACCGCGCTGCGCGATCACTCCAAATTCCGGCATTTGAGAGTCTCTTGTAGCTCTGATATACAAATCGAACCTAGAAATAAACGAAAACAATTGCGAAACGACCAAATTCATTCGGCAAGTCCACGACGACTACCATTTTCAACATATGAGCACATCAGCACACGAGCACAAGTGACAAAAAATAATCCCAGCATATCCACGGAGTGGATGGGGTGAAGCGTCCATCACTCCGTCTGCGTTTCCATCCATCCTTCCTTGTTGCTTCCGTCCACCCGAGCGTCCTTCTTTGCGTTCTTCTGTGCACCCGTTCGTGCGTCTCTCCGTCCGTGCGTCAAACAGACAGACAGACAGTCGATGGATGGACGCGGCCAGCGGATGATTCACGGTTTGCCAATAAAATCCTCGGAACCTTCGCCCCACTTATCTTGCTTAACTCCGTAGATATGCTGTGAGTACTTAATACATACGTGCATACATACAGGGGACGACCGATCCACGCCTTAAGGAGCTTCACCCCTAAAACATTTTATCGCTGAGTGCGCCTGTCAGTGGCGATGACTGGACGGTGCGCACTATAGCTTTGCTAACGCTTGTTCATTTCACACCGATAGTACATAACGCAAGTGAAATGGCGCAAGCTCATTGATTTATATGTGGGGTTTAACGTCCCAAAACCACCATATGATTATGAGAGACGCCGTAGTGGAGGGCTCCAGAAATTTCGACCACCTGGGGTTCTTAACGTGCACCTAAATCTGAGTACACGGGCCTACAACATTTCCGCCTCCATCGACATTGCAGCCGCCGCAGCCGGGATTCGATCCCGCGACCTGCGGGTCAGCAGCTGAATACCTTAGCCACTAGACCACCGCGGCGGGGCATGGCGCAAGCTCAGACAACGACTGAGTAAGCAAGGCTGAGAGCGCCACTTCAGTTGTCTTGCTCACTCCGTCCTTTCCTGAGTACGCGTTGTTCAACCTGTTTTGAATCAACGGACGTATCGTTCGAGCATTGTATCGAGAAGGCTTGCTCCGCTTTGCTTTCGTTATACCCTGCTAGCTGCGCAATAAAACTATACCCGATAGAATTGAAAGCTTCGATCAGGAATAATCAAAGGGCGATGTCCCATCGTTGCGTGCCTTGTTTCTTAGCATACTATAGCGTGCAGCAGAGCTATTGTTATATGTTATTGCTTAGGCACATACTAATAAAATCAAGTAAAAAATAAATTTGCCCTGCTCGCACTATAGCCATCGCAAGGCTGCGTCACAGCAGAACTGGTTGCAGCTTCTATTGGGAATTATCTGTAGAAAATGTTTTGGTGGTCATTCAGCGCCTGCTGCATGATTCATGATGACAATATTTTCTTTCTGTAACACACAGCGAACTTATTGGGGCGTCATTCATGTGTTTGTTTACATTTATTACCCTAAAAAAACAGTAAGGATACTCATTAGGCTACAAGTGACGACTTACGTGCTTTTTAGATTTTTTTAACGAATTAATGTTCTGCTAGATCACGGCACTGACACACCTTGGGCATGTGAATGCCATGAAACTAAACCGAAAATTGGAGGGCACTTTGTAAATTTCCGAATACATATGTTCAGCGAAGGCCTGTGGTGATTCGAATGGAGGTGCCATGTTCCTTTATAGTGTATTTTAAAATGCGCAAGATTTCTTTGCGTACTGCAGGCACCTTGAAAGTCTATCTATCTATCTATCTATCTATCTATCTATCTATCTATCTATCTATCTATCTATCTATCTATCTATCTATCTATCTATCTATCTATCTATCTATCTATCTATCTATCTATCTAGCCGCCTACGTCTGGGTGCTCTCGTCATCACCTTTTCAACTTGAGGTAAACCAAAATTAGCATTGGAGGGTAAGATAGTCTCACAAACATGAATAATTTGTCAGGACATGAAAAATGTGGCAATCCCGTTGCCTACGTCACGAAACTCTTTTCGTCAGACGCGTGGCATAGACCTGCAGGCGAGTATGTGTGACAGGTTGATTGAATGTTATCTATTCAGGAACGGCGAAAACAGATATACGCGTAATTTTAACGCATGAGCCTTTAAAAAAAAGCTGCTTTGACGGCTTTGACAAGACAAATGCAAAGAATAGATGTCAGGGTCCCGGCAGGAATCGCTCCCCAGCCCTCTGAATGGCAGGGCATTATACTACCACAGATAAACGCCAGGTATCAGGAATATTTTTTTCAGTAAACCCTTATGTTCGTAAGTATAACCAACTGTGGTTGCAGTGCCGCTGTCAAAATTTGATAATCATTACTTACGTACTCCGACAATACAGCTGTTATGTCGCGTTAACGTCAACTGTAGTTACGTGCCATCCACTGAAGTTGATATATGTATATAGCAGTGTACAAGGCTATCATCCTTGCAAGCACGAGCGCTTAATACCAGCTCATGGCTTCCGGTGGTGCTAATATCCATTTTGCAGCTGACATCGTTACGCATCTGTAAACAACTGGTTATATAAAACGTATGCGGCTGTTGAACCTTGCCCGTGCGTGCATTTGTAAAGCGCTTTAGCGCAACATTGTAATGTTTCGCACAATTAAAAATTGGAACAATCACCTTCCATTCGTGTGCTTCACATAATATCGATTCGCAATATACGTGAGATATGCCTTTTTTTCACTTTTTACGCCGTTTCTTAAATCAGGTGATATATGAGAGGGCAAGGCGACCTCATTTGGCACCGTTACAAAACCCGGGTGAACGAACGCCAACATAAGGCATTAAAGGATTTAGTCCTAAAGCTTTATTTTTGTAGCATGAACGTTCACGGTACGGTAGTGCCATTTCCTTGAACGACAGTATCAAGCTAACGCTAAACTAAACTTGCCTTATATAAGGGCAGTAATTGTACACAATATCGAAATATTGATACTTTGCCTTTGTGGCTACCATGTACATTCTCTCTTTGAATTATAACGGTAGTATCTCTTTTTACGCGCCTTAATAGCATTGCGATTAATGTTTTCCTTTAGTATTTACTAATGCCGAGTCACTCGCACAGTGGCGGCTGTGCTATAGTGGTTTTATGGCAGCTGTAGTTAGAAGTAATTCATTTTTATGGCCTTCTGCGCATCTGGGTGAAGAGGTAAATGATGTTCACTTTGTTGTACTCATCGCTACAGCGCGCTGCGTCTCGGTAAATACGGGATGGAAACTTTTCGAGCCCATTTACTCTGTAACCTCACGATAAACTCACTAGTAGATGCTGTTTCTAGCTTGTGCTCGGAATTCTTTACCCAGACATTTTTGCCCAGGGAACCATGATACGCGCAAGGCGATGCAGGTCTGCGACTGCAACTTTCTTTTCTGTGTCCAAATCGCACGTGTCCTTTGTGAGCTTGCTTTCTTGTGGCCGGGCTAGCTGGAATCAGAACTTCGTCATCAAGGGCTGCCAGAGCTTACTAAGAGAAACAGTCGCAGGCAGCAGTCTGTATTGCTGCTTTCTGCAATGTTGCGGTATTATTGATTTATTTTACTATTTTTACAGCACAGATGCAGTGACCGAGGTCTGCCGTGTGTCGTAGACAGGAAAATTATA
The DNA here is from genome assembly GCF_043290135.1 of Rhipicephalus microplus. Taxonomy (NCBI): domain Eukaryota; kingdom Metazoa; phylum Arthropoda; class Arachnida; order Ixodida; family Ixodidae; genus Rhipicephalus; species Rhipicephalus microplus. Next base: position 158,081,098 of record NC_134703.1, on the reverse strand, counting down.
ATAATGAGGAGCCGTACTAAAGTGCCTATTCGGGCCGGTTGGTGCATGACGAGCGAAGCTAAAAACAGTACGAAACACGAGACAGTGAAAGAGGAACAGCGCTTCGCCCGTCTCATTCACTGTGCCTTGTTTCGCGCTGTTTCTGGCTTCGTTAATCACGACCCGCCACGGTAGTTATACTGCCCGTGGTGCTCGGCTGGGGAATCGGAGGTCGCTGGAAGGAACTCCGGCCATGGCGGCCGCATTTTCGACGGAGGTGGAAATGCTCGAGATCCGTGTACTTAAATTTAGATGCACGTCAAAGAACCCCAGGTTGAGGGAATTTCCGGAGTCTTCCACTACGGCGTTTCTCATAATCCCAAGATCACGGGTTGACATTGCGCTTTATTACGGTATCTGGCACCGTGAAACAGGGAGGAGCAAAAATAAGTGAAAAAGTGGACGAATTCGTGTTGACAGTGACAACTAATTTTATCGTTCACCTAAAAAGAAAAAGAAAACTGCTCTTTGACGTCCTCCTTCCCTCCAGTTTTTTTGTTGAAAATCCCACTGCCGCGCAATTCACGGCTAATTCCCCGTGATAGGATCAGCCCCTCCTCTTGGGTCCAACCAACCAATGAGTGATCGGTGAATGATCTCGATTAAATATGCCAGTTCCACGCTACGTTCGTTCCAATTTCTTTGGTGCTCGAGTTGACAAAATGCGACTTCTGACTTTTGTAGAAAGAGAAGCACTACGTTTTTAAGAACGTAGTGCTTCTGTAAACATGTAAGAAGCACTTACTTATTTAATTCCCAGTCTTTTCAACAAACATACCCAGGTTATAGAAATCGCGCAAAAATCTTTGTCTCTGAAATCTTTCAAAAAGTATATCAAAGCCTACATTTTATTCTGTCCTCAAGATTGATAAGTTCTGTATATAGCTGTCTTATGTTTCTCTGGTTTCGTTATTTGTAGTGTTATGACTCTTTCTTCATTACTGTACAAGTATGTACTCCATTTACTCTGTACAAAAACAATGTTACGAATGCATTATTGGTGTGTTATATTGTATTTCTTTGACCATGCTCTTGAGTGGTGCTTTCGGGTACTTGGGTCCCGTCAGGCAGAGGACATCTGCATTTTGCCCTTGTATCCGAGACATACATTTGTCTGAAACAAATAAAGACAACAACAACAACAACGTTTACGCCATAGCCTACCTAAAACGGTTTCTAAAGGGCCAACCGCATACACGTGATTTTCTAGTGATAGCGACGCGCGACGGCGACAAAAATTGCTTCATCGCGCCGTATCGTCGTTACGGCTGCAACCACAAGTAGACGACAAAGTGTATGTGTTGCTAGATTGAATACTGTCGCGTGCATGCTCACAAATTGCGAAAAGAAATTTAAACGTAGGTCGACGACGTTATGCCATATTTAATAATGACTTGAGGGGCATAAGAAAGCCAAAAAAGCGTTACGTGGCCTTTTTTCGCAGTGTTTGAACTAACCGTGACAGGATGCCTAGATACGTACGCTACGATGGCTACAACACACTCCCCATAATTTTGTCACACTGAAGCACTCTACCATAATTGTCACAAGCGGCCATCTAATACTAAAAACAAACCTTCGGTGAGAATATTTACTACAAAATACGGCCGCTATCTGAGTCTCCGCGTGAGATGCGAATGTAAAAAAGGTAGTCGATACCTTGCATTCCTTGAAGTACTCGTGGATAACAAGCATTGAGAGCAAATCACAGCCAAACCGAGGATTAGGGGTGCAGCCATGTTGCCGGAAATCGCCACGCTGGCTTCCGGGCGACAACAAGCTATTTTTTTTTTAGTTCTCAAGAAACGCGTAACGTTACAAGCGGCGGCGACGGATGGACCTCCGCGATTGCAAATCTCATCGCTCATCGCTGTCGTTTGTCGCTGTCGCTGGAAAATCGTGTGGATACGATTGGGCCTTAAATGCGTTTTATACCTGGAATCGAGAGTTCGATCCCTCTTTCCGGCAGTTTTTGCATATTGAGCGTTCATACATTGTTAAGCATTTACTAATCACCACTACAACCGTCGGAAACAGCTTTTATTTCCGCTCCAGTATCATTTTTGACCGTGAATTCACTTCCCACAAATCATATTTGTACAACGTTTACTGGAGCCGCTGAATGTACATATCTGCGAAATAACATGGTCTAGCGACAATTGGCACCCTGTGGATATCCAATGTCACATTTTGCTAACAATGCGCAAAAGAAATTCCCTGTAACACTCTAGATGGTATATAATAAAAACACGTACAGGGGATCAAAAAACAAAACAAAAACGGAATTAATGCTATACAGATGCATCACAGTTTGACGCAAAATCAGCTGTTGGTGTATTTAGCCCGAATATAAATTGATCATATTCCCTTCGTCTGCCTTTGTTTCACGCTCATGGCTGAATTTCTGGCAGTATGGGTGTGCACGCGGTAGTTTTCAATATAGCAACAATGACAATTTTTCGCCTAATTATGATTGCAGCAGTAACGACACAACAGTGCGACGAGGCAAGTTTTTTGCTGTTGCGCGTCTCACGAAAGCTAAACATCGAATTTGCATGTGCTCTTATAATAACATAGTCTCTGTGTCTCCGCGCTACACTTTCTTTTAGTGCTGATTCGCACATAAGAAAGATGTTTTGTGCATTATTACCCACAAAATTTCAGAATACTTTGACTAGTTTGGGCACCTTGGCATAAAGGGCTGTTCCTAAACGAAATGGCCAATCCTTTAGCGAGGTCATCAAAAAGTGGGCCACTATTACCGTGTTTTCCACCATCCCCTTTTGTGACGGCTGCGTGATTTTACAGGCATGACAATGTGTAAAGCTGGCCAGGTACAGCTCTGGCGAATTCCACCGAATATCAGCTGTTTTCATATTCTTGCGGCGATATATTTGTGAAACACGTCGACTAGAAGTGACTGTTACGAGGCTTCGGGTGCTGTTACTGAATTTCTACCAATGCAGGTTTAGCCAGGCATTTCTTATGGTATGTACATGCTTAGGCTGTGTAACTTTTATATGCTATGGAAGCGGAAGCGGTGAGCTCGCCAGTAGAAGAAGAGAACGATGGACACAGGAAAGCTCACGACTTGCGCTCAGCGGGTGCTCATAATCAGTCGTGGTGGAGTCTTAAAAGGATTAGGATCTTTTAAAGATGATAACCTTTCTTCGGGACCTTCGACGCAAAAATTTAGGTCTGTCTGTACATTTGCCTGATTGTCCACCCTTAACAGTACTCTAAACTGCACCAAAGTCACGAAATGATACTCCAAACGGCCGACCTCCTCCGCAGCGCCCACCAATATCGCTCAAAGTTCAGCGTTCATACTTGCGCGATTGTCAATTAAAAAGCAATTATTGCGCATATCTGAGACACCATAAAAACACGTCAACAATATGTATGTGTATTTTTTACTAGAAAAGGCATACAGAAGTAATTTTAAGGACCGTAGCCTTTATAACTCTGCGCTGGCCATGCAACGCTTGTACAAAATGGAAAGTGTTTCCAACGCTTCGCTAACACGACACGGTGGTGCCACCTACCCGTCGCCTTGCGTTCTACACCTTATCACCTCAAAGACGGGCGCGCGTGGCGCGCGCCCTATTTTCCAGGATAACTGCCAGATAGCGCTTATGTCTCGCGTGTGACGTGACTTGATGCGCTCGTTCGCCTTCACTGCACGCTCGAGGCACTCAAAAACAGTGCCTCCGTTCACAAATTTTCTTGTGCAGAACATCAAATAAACGTTTTGTTCTCTCTCTCCAGACGCAAAGCTATCGTCTTTCGACGACATTTGTGGTGTACAATGCAGATACGGGGCCAAATTTGTTTATCAGTGTCTCGCCTGCGTCTCCGAGGATGTCAGCGGGGCAGCAGGCCCAGACACCTACAATGAAAACACGAGTGGTCTTCGAGCAGTTCAGAACATGCCCCTGACACACGACGCGTGCAGCTCGCAGTAAAAAATAACGAAAATTGCTCCACTCCACACGCTCATGAAGAGCACTCGTGTTCTCCCATCTGAAAACACATTCTGGTCACACTGGTACCCTTGATTTTCAGGCGAGTGATGCATTTTAGTCATGTGTAGAAGCACTCAAAAGGTTTACGTGTACCTTTTTTTTTCAAGGAGCACGATGAGACAAGTCGACTAATTAAGAGTCTAATTTGATATGTGGGGTTTAATGTCCCAAAACCACCAAATGATTTTGAGAGACGCCGTAGTGGAGGGCTCCGGAAATTTTGACCACCTGGGGTTCTTTAACGTGCACTCAAATCTGGGCATACGGGCCTACAGCATTTCCGCCTCCATCGAAAATGCAGCCGCCGCAGCCGGGATTTGATCCCGTGACCTGCGGGTGAGCAGCCGAGTACCTTATCCTTTAGGCCACCGCGGCGGGGCTAATTGATTAAGAGTCTAAGGTCTTTGATCTGGACGATTCCTCGAAGTTTATTAGCTGCCCTTATGCAAGGGCAAACACATGTTGACGTGACGAGAACGCAAGTTTGAAGTGCTCTCGACGGGTTACCAGCCGCTTGGTACATACATAACGCCGTGAACAACAATAAAGCAATTGGTGCCGTTGTAGTGTGATGGTTATGACGTTTATTTCGGTGCGTGGTGCTGCCAATTCCATTCCCGTTGCATGCGTAATAGGTTGCAAATATCAAGTTTGTTGGCAAATACCTCGTTATCTATTTTCTAACATGTCCTAACAATAATTTCTTTCAAGAAGTGTCTGTGCCAAGCATGTATTGCGCAGTTGTTTTCGTAAGTCGGCATGCATGCTAGCGGAAGCACCTATACGGCTCCATCTAGATATGAAAACCCTAAATGCACTGTAGACTCTTCAAGTGCGCAGCTGAATTGAGCTGCTGTAGAAAGTCATCACTGCTGCGTTGCCACGGCATTTTTGTTCAGTGCTGCGTGTGACGGGCCGAATCACATCGTCTTCTATGGACCTACAAGGCAATGGAGTACTCTTGAAGGCTCCTGATACCTATCTCGCCCCGACTTGAGGCTGCATTGGAAGTACCTTCCGGACAGGACGCCGAATACAGTGTCACGATCAATGCTCGGCTACAGAAAACATGAGCGAACTTGTGAAGTGTTCTGCACCACGACTTTACTGTGTATTTCAAAAGTGGAGACCACCGTGGCGGGGCGCGACCTGAGTACGCTAAAGCCTCCTTTTAAAAGGGGTTCTATGCGGTACCTTTAGAATGCGTGCTGCGACACCAGCACAAAACTTCCTAAAATGCCTGAACCCGTTCACTGTGTGGTAAACGGCGCTTGTCAGAAGAACCCGAAGTGATGAAAGGTCCGCGCAATTGAATACGGGCCCGTGTTGTGACTGCCTTTGGTTTGTATAATTTCTAACCTCTCTGCGCTTGCACTCAAAGTAGAGGTGACCTAGCTTCATTTAGCGATGACCTATAGGAACTAACCGTAATTAATCAACGTAGAAACAACTTAGTATTACCCAGCTAAGACTTGGATTTCGGCTAGAAGCAATCACGTTAGTCTTCATAATCGTCCATTTTCACTGTTTCAAGGCTTGCGAGGCTTAGTGCAATATTCGCCATTTTGTAGGCGCTTGCTCCTTAAGCTCACACGCTGTGTGTCAAGCGGCCGCCGGCATGTGAACCATGCAGTGTTTCCAGTGTGCACTTCTCCGGTCGCCGCTGAAGGTCGCCGCTATGGTCACCTCTCCGGCGGTTCTAAGAATGCTCACTAGATGGCGCACAGCTACCAGAGGCGTCGGTTTTCGATGGCACGTGAGCTCGCCTCCTCGCGACTACGTACACTTTGTAGGCACGGCAGCGCCTGACAAATTCCTACGATGAGTTATACACGGATACCAATATCCTCCTAACCCCCTCATCGGCCTCCTCTCCACCCCGTTGAAGAACGCCTGATAGCTCCACGTCTGTCATTCATGAGCGTAAGGCATTTGTCTGATGGCCGCGGCCAGTATGGCATAAAGGGGCAGGTGGTGTACGTGCCGATTGACGTGCCCAACACTTTGCAGTGTCGGCTGCGGAACCTGCCCCAGAACGCTGCGTTCGACAAACACATCATGCGCCAATTCGTTAACTAGCCGTCCTACGGAAATGGTCTCGCCAAGAAACGCTTCTTGCGCCTCTGAGCAGGTTTCGTTAACATCAATCACTTTTTGGATATGGCGGTGATTGTTTTATACTACTTGTGCTGACATTTTACTTGAATTCACAAACTGCAAAGTGTGCAGAAAATGTTTTCCTTTTGGATCTTATGATATCTTCTTGACATAATGAAAAGAATTATGATTGCATGGTGTAAATAATACTTTATTATGTCCGTCAGATGAAGCCAAGAACAACCAGTCGATCAATCAGCTGATCAAAAAATGAACTAGCCAGATATTTATTGATTAAATTGATAGACTAATTGATCTGTTGGTTGGTTGACTGATTGAAGTAGCCGGCAATGACTGAAGATCGACACGAACAATTCACCGCCGCTTGTGCCCGCAGGTGTGGAAGGACGACGCCTGGGAGGCCCGCTTCAGCCTTCGTCCCGTGGGTCTGGTGCTTTCCTCGCTGCGTGCCGACCAGCACGGCGTGTACATGTGCCGCGTCGACTTCCGTCAGGCGCAGACGCTGAACCGACTGGTGCGCCTCACTGTCACCGTGCCGCCTCGTGCCGTAGTCATCCGCGACAGCCGGGGCAGGCCGCTAAACGGAAGCGTCACTGCCATCGACGGACAGTCGCTCTCGCTGCTCTGCACGGCGCCAGGAGGTGAGTGTGTGTGGTTGCGAAAGTTTTACGCTTGCTTGGTTTGGGCGCATAAAACCGCACACACTACCAAGTGTACTCTTTCAGTCCTGCCATCATGTTTATACCCGCCTTGAACGACATGTAACCGAGTGGTGATTCTCAAAAAAGGTGAATTATATGATGATGGGCAAAATTAGTTTCAGTGGTCATATGCAGAGACCCAAGATAAGGGGCCAGGACCACCACGATTGAGAGCGCATGGCAGCACACGATATAAACATGAATGACAGAAAGACATAGGCTGCACAAAGGACATTAGAATAGACAATTCAAGCGGTGTTCTTTGTCATCTATTTTTCGTTGATGGATGCCACGACATGGTGTCAAGATAAGCCAGCTGTGTCATCTGTAAGTGTTGAGCTGCGCTTAAGAAACTGACGCTGTCGTCAATGTAAAACAGCCTTAAGCATCACGTGGACGCAGCTACCGCGCAAGCCTCCAGTCTGATTTCAAATAGGGAGGAAGATACATGAAAAGGAATCACCATGATTTGTCGGTCCTAAGCTTAACTGGACTCTGCATTGTGTATATAAAGCGTACCGAGGCGTCGAGCCATACAAAGCAATACTGGCTCCATAATCACGATTTCCTATTACGACAGAGTGTATCGCAAGAGAAAAGTCTAGTCTATAGTCGATCACTAGGCAAACTTTTAGCGAAATAAGATGGTTTTTCCTTAAACAGACACTTTTTTTAAAAAAATTATTGTGCATTTCGCCCATTGTAAATCATAGAGGGCTGTCATAGAAACCTGTAGAAGAGAGGGGGAATAAGGAGAGTGCTGCCATGTCTTCGTTCTTGCGTAAAAACAAAATTTCTTTGGAATATTGAACAGCTGTTGGGCCTTTTCGCCAGAAAATAATTGCCTTCGTCTTGTCAAAATCTTATATGCTGTCAGTTACAGAGCAGAGGGGGGGAAAAGCATGCATACCCCGCCTGTACAACGCGTGCATATCTAAATGGAAAAAATTGACTCCGTAACTACATGTTAAACTGCAAATGTCGTCGAAAGACGATAGTCTTGCGTGTGGAGAGTGTGAACAAAATGTTTATTTGATGTTCTGTGGGGGAAAATCTGTGAATCATATTCTGGAAGCGCTGCGTTAGAGTATCGATCCATGCAGCACACCGAGGCACGTTAGACACGAGCGCTACCTGGCACTTATCTTCGAAAACGAAGGAAGGCGTGCGCGCCGACGGAGAGTGATGCTCGCCTGTCTCGAGGCGATAACGTGTAGAACGCAAAGCGACAGGCAGGTGCCACCACCGTGTCATCTTAGCAGAGCGTTGGAAACACTTGCCTTTTAAATGCGAGGCATTTTTTAGCGAACTTCGAAGAATTTGAGCGCATCATCTATCTATCTAGCCGCTTACGACTTTTAGCTCTCCTGGCCGTCCCAATGTATGTATCGATACCAAACGTGTATGTCATAACATGACTGCATTACGAGCATAAGTGACTAGTCATAACATGAAAATCATGACATGTATGTCATGAATGTCATGATTTACAATTCATGGTATTGCTGCTCTTGCGGTGGTTTCGTTCACATGACAAGTTGCAAAACTGGTACGGTATGACGTGACTGCATGAGGAACACAAGCGATGGACCCTACCATGAAAATCATGACATATGTGTTATGTAACAACATGGCTACATGTCATATTTATGATGCGCTCACGGCCATTTCGCTAGCTTTGCATATACCAAAGTTGGTATTACGGGCCGTGAATGAATGACGAAGGTATGTAGCTTTCCTCTTCTCCTTCTTTTTTCTCTTACTTCCTCTATGCCTCCTATTCCCGAAGGAGCAGGCAGGCTTTGTGCCTCTATAGGTGGTAGTTGTCAGCCTGTTCCTTCCCTGTTTTCGCTGTCTTCGTGTTCTCTATGTACTCAAACCAAATAAATGAATAAATGACTGATACAAACATGATAATCATGAGATGCGTGTGATGTGAAAGATGACTACATGCCGCGCTCATGATGTGCTCACGGCCGTTTCACTAGCTTCACATAAATCAAATTTGGTATTCCAGGACGTGAATGGATGACGAAGGTATGTGAGTGGTGCAAACATAATGACTAGGAGATGCATGTGATGTAGCAACATGACTTCATGCCACCCTCATTATGCGCTCGCGGCCATTTCGCTAGCTCCACATATGCCGAACTTGGTGTTACGTGGCGTCAATGAATGACGAAGGTATATGACTGGTGCAGGCATGATAATCATCAGGTGCATGCCATGTAACAACATGACTACACGCATGCCAAACTCATGATGCGCTCGCAGTCATTTCGTTAGCTTGACACATACCAAGGTTGGTACCACCTTCTTCCTGCATCCACCCCGGAATCCTCGGAAGAAGCGGCGATCGCGCTTGCCCTCGCACACACTGATGCCCGGTACGTCCTTTGCGACTCGAAAACCGCGATCCTAAATTTCGCGCGAGGACGAGTCCACGAGAGCGCTTTCAGAATTCTCAGCTCGCCCACCAAAAACCCGGCCCGCCATGTGGAGCTGATCTGGGTGCCTGCGCACTCTGGAAATCCCGGCAACGAAGCCGCCAATGACCACGCCCGAGGTCTCATCAACCGGGCGGCGGCGGAATCGGAGTCGGGCTCTTCCAGGGAGCGCATGCATTCGTTCAACGAGATCACCCAGTCATATCGCGCCGAACGCCAGCTATACCCACCACCCCACCAATCCCTCAAAAATTTTCACCAAATATTATGGCGTCGCCTTCAGACCCGCACCCTTCCCTCCCCCTATTTTCTTTCCCGCATTTACCCGGGAGCGTACGCCCCGTCCTGTGCTCAATGCACTCACCCCCACGCTACCCTTACCCACATTCTCATGGAATGCCCGGCGGACCCTCCCCCGCGGGGCCCGGAGCCACTGACCACATGGGAGGAATGGGAGACCTTGCTGCGCTCGACGGACCCGGCCAAGCAGAAAATCGCCACTGACCGGGCCGCCCACGTCATGGAACTGCACGAACTCATGAACACATAGCGCAGTGGGGTCGTGCGGGGACCCTGGGACGTAAGTGCCCAAATTCCTTGGTCTAATAAAGTTTTACCTCCTCCTCCTCCAAGGTTGGTATTATGCCTAGTTCACACTGAAACATCCGCTTTCTACAGCGACTGAAATTCCCCTGCCGCCGAAACGCAGCGTCATACGCACTGGACGCGCCCCGCGCCGCCGAATATGCCATCTACTACGGGGCGAACGCGGGATGGATGCGCTGTCACCCGGTTGTTGTCGCGGCTCGCAAACGCTACTACGCTATCCGGTGGTGTATACTTCGACGATTCTCATACACAAGAAGCAAGAAAGGACAGTACTGCTTACTCTTCTGGCAAGTGGCTGTTTTGCAGAAAAAAAGCAGAAAAACCACCGACGCCAGCGGCATTCCCTACTGAAACGTTCCGTATGCGAGTCCAATAATTCTATATGTTTCCATAAAAAAATGCAAATGTTTCCCATATATTTTCCATATATTTTCGTAAGATTCTTACGGAAACATACGGAATTATTGGACATCGCATACGGAACGTTTCAGTAGGGTTGGTGGGTTCGTTTTGCTCTACAAGACCGCAACAAGCTCGGTCACGCCAACAGCAAGCTCGGTCACCTCTTTCACGAAATACGGAGGTGAAGTAGGCACAGAGTAAGTTAAACTTCCGTTGGTTTCAACATTCAGTTACGTGCACTGCGGCATAACAAGTGAGTAGGGCTTGGCCGCCATTTTTCAAAATTGCTTGACTAGCGCTCCTATTGGTCCGCGGTGACCGATTCGGCGGCAGACGCCGCAAAAATCGGTCCGAGAGCGATCGGCGCGGAGAGGGCCCTTCCGGCGGAACTCGCCGCCGCCGAACAGGATTCGGAGCACTTTCGGCGGCCGGAATGCTCGGTGTGAACGCGGCCTTAAGGGACGTGAATGGATGGTAAATGTATGTGGCTGGTGGAAATATGATAATTATGAGATGCGTGTCGTGTAACAACATGACAACATGCTGCGCTCATTATGTGGTCGCGGCCGTTTCGCTAGCTTCACGTGTACCAAATTCGGTAATACGTGACACGAATGGATTACACATGTACAGGACACATCCAAACATGGTAATTATGACACGTGTGTCATGTAACAACATGACTACATGATACACTCATGATGCGCGCTCCAGGCCGTTTGAGCAACGCAGCGCGTTTGAGTAATGGAGCGCGACGGCCGTGCGCGGTTGAGCGCTCCCAGCGTCCCTCGATAACGAAGAGAGGCAGTGCTGTCTGGGTAAAGCCACAGAACATCTGAAGAGCTGGGTAATGTCGTGGGCGCGAAACGCAGCATGTTGCATTTTGCGCCGGTTGCCGCCGGACCACGCCGCGGCCGTTGGTCACGTCGGTCGCGCCTGGCGTCAGACTGTAGAGTGCTCGCGTTTTGGTAGCGTAGCGTCGTTGCGCCCAACGTGAGCGCGCGTCAACGTTACTTCGCAGTACGTTGGGTCCTTCATTTCGCTAGCTCCACTTATACCAAATTTGCCCGCCGCGGTGGTCTAGTGGCTAAGGTACTCGGCTGCTGACCCGCAGGGCGTCGGTTCAAATCCCGGCTGTGGTGGCTGCATTTCCGTTGGCAGCGGAAATGTTGTAGGCCCGTGTGCTCAGATTTGGGGGAGCGTTAAAGAACCCCAGGTGGTCGAAAATTCCGGAGCCCTCCACTACGGCGTCTCTCATATGATTATGGTGGTTTTGGGACGTTAAATCCCACATATCAATCAGTCAATCAATCAATCAATCAATCAATCAATTATACCTAATTTGGTATTATGGGATGCCAATGAATGGCGAAGGTATGTGATTGGTGCAAACGTGATAATAATCAGGGGCCTGCCATGCAATAACATGACGACATACCATGCTCATGATTAACTCGCAGCAGTTTCGCTAGCTCCACATATACCAAATTTAGTATCACGTGACGTCAATAGACGACGAAGGTAAATCACATGTCCAGACATGATCACAATATGCGTGATTATATACTATGCTCATAGAGTGCTCGTGGCCGTTACACTAGAGCCACATATACCAAATTTGGTATCACATGACGTGAATGGATGACGAATGTAAATGACAGGTCCAAAAATGATAATCATAATATAGGTGTCATGTAAAACATGACAAATGCTACGGTCATAGCGTGCTAGCGGCCGTTTTTCTTGCTCCACATATACCAAATTTCATGTCAGGAGACGTGAATAGATGACGAAGGTGAATAACACGTCCATACATGATAATAATGACATGAAAGTTGTGTACGGCATAATTTACGTCCGCCTCGTAACGTTGTTCTGATGTTAAATTGGCATATGAAACTTCCTCATTCGTGCTTCGCATATCATCGATCCTCACTATATGTGGAATCTGCCATTTTTTGCGCATCGTGTTGAACTGTCAGTGCAGCGTGATAACGCTACGGTCCTTAAAATTAATTATGTGTGCCTTCTACAGTATAAATCCACACAAACAAAATATTGACGTGTTGTTATGGTGCCTCACATATGCGCAATAATTGCTTTTGAAATGACATTCGCACAAGTATGAACGCTGAAACTTGAGCAATATTGGTGGGCGCTGCGGATGGGGTTGGCTGTTTGGGGTAGCGCTTGGTTTTGTTTGGGGTATAGTTACGGCAGAAACACAGACATTCGTACAGACAGACAGACAGACCAAACTGTTTGCGTCGAAGTACCCTAACAAAGACTGTCATCTTTAAATAATTGGAAGATCTCACGTACATTGGGAATAGTTGATATGCGAAGCACGAATGCGGAAGCTTGATATATCACTCTAAAATCAGCAATGTTACGAGGTGGAGATAAATGATGCGGTAAATGACTCACGTGTCAGGATTATCATGTGGTTGTGTCGTTAACTTTCGTCATTTATTCACGTGACGTGATTCACGTCACGTGATATATGTGGAGCTAGCGAAGCGACCGCGAGCACGCTATGAGCGTGGTATGTTGTCATTTTCTTAAATGACACGCTTGTCAGCATTATCATGTTTGCACCAGTCATATACTTTCGTCATCCATTGACGTCACGTAACACCAAATTTAGCATATGTGCAGTTAGCAAAATGGCCGCGAGCGCATCATGAAGGGCCCAAAATACTCCAATGTAGCGTTTACGTGCACGCACACTAGGCACAACGACGCTAAGTTAGTAAAACGCGAGCACTCTATAGCCTGACTTCATGGGCAACCAACGTCCGTCGGCACGGCCCATTGACAACGGGCACAAAATGCGATGCACTGCGTTCAGCGCCGATGCGTTACCCAGACAGCACTGCGTCTCCCTCTTTTCATAACAGAGGGACGCTGGACACGCTGAAACGCGCATGCGTCAAAGCAACGCAGCGCGGCCCGCAACTGCGAGTATATGGCAAGACTGGCGCCTGGCGTGGCATCGTCGGCGTGACGCGACGAATGGCGCACCGCGTCACGTCGAAATGTATTGGCGCCTTCACTGTGGTATGTAGCCGCGTTCTCACATGACACGCATCTCATAATTATCATGTTTGCACCAGACACACACCTCCGTCATCCATTGACGTCACGTAATACAACATTTTCCATATGGGAAGCTAGCGAAATGGCCGCGAGTGCATCATCAGTGTGGAATGTAGTTCATGCTGTTAGATGACATGAATATTGTGATTATCATGTTTGGCGGGTATGTTATTTACCCATGTCATCCGTTTACGTCACGTAATACCGAGTTTGGTACATGTGACGCTAGCGAAACGGCCGCGAAGGCATCATGAGTGTGGCATGCATGTAGTCATGTTGGTACATGACACGCATGTCATGATTTTCATGTTAGGGTCGGTCGCTTGTGTTCGGCATGCAGTCATGTCATACCATACCACTTTTATAACATGCCATGTGAACGAAACCACCGCAAGAGCTGCTGGACCATAAAATGTAAATCATGACGTTCATAACACGCATATCATGTTTTTCATGTTATGACCAGTCAAATACGTTCTTCATACAGTCGTGTTATGCCATACAAAGTTTGGTACCGATACCATTATCGAAACGGCCAGGAGAGCTAAATGTCGTATGCGGCTAGATAGATAGATAGATAGATAGATAGATAGATAGATAGATAGATAGATAGATAGATAGATAGATAGATAGATAGATAGATAGATAGATAGATAGATAGATAGATAGATAGATAGATAGATAGATAGATAGATAGATAGATAGATAGATAGATAGATAGATAGATAGATAGATAGATAGATAGATAGATAGATAGATAGATAGATAGATAGATAGATAGATAGATAGATAGATAGATAGATAGATAGATAGATAGATAGATAGATAGATAGATAGATAGATAGATAGATAGATACGCTGAAAGTCACCGAAGTTCACTAAGAAATGCTTCGCATTTAAAAGAGGCCTCCTATGAATCCTATCTGTGTTTTGAAGATGGTGAATAAGCCAAGTGCTTCACCACCTGACACGACAGACTAGCGTGACCTATCCTTTAAACAGTAAGAAATCAGTTTCCCAGCAATCCGCGCTGTCGCAAAAAAAAAAATGGTGATGTTACACGAACTAGGACTGACCTTTTTTTACTTCGGTTTTGTCTAACTCTACAAAACGCTTGTATAAAAGATTACGACCGCTTGAAGGAGAGAAGCGTTTTTCGCACAGTTTTTTCGCGTTAACAGCACATAACTTGGAAGGGTATGCTACAAGCCGTATGCTGATTCTAGCCGACATGGCGCGCACGCCAGCGACGCTTTTCGGGCCCTTAGAATCAAATACACAGTTGCTGCTTGAGTGACGCATGTTATCTCTCACTCCCTCCACGTTCCTGCGCGTTTTTTCCTGACGGGTTAGCGCTACAGTCTCTGCTTGAGTAGCAGCTGATAGAAGGCCTCACATGCGCGTTCTTGTTATTGCATGTGCCCCCTCCGTACTATAGAGATGAGTCGGGTTCGTTAATCTCCACTTCAGCCGCATTCGTTGCCCCAACTCGCGCGCTTTGGCCTGCCGTGAAAATTTTAATTCTCGGAGTCGAGGGGCGTGGGTACCAATGAGAAAATTTTGAAGGTTTTAACTTTATACGGGACATGAAAATAACGTCGAAAAATCGCTCAGAGTATCAATATAATTGCTATCACCACATTAACTCCCTGCATGAAATCCTAATCTGCAAGACACTCAAATGTATCTTCACTCTTGGAAACGTTGTTGATAACTTGACTTGTGGTGCTGCGTTTTTTTTTTGTGCATGACTGGGCGGTTTCATCTTTTACGTAGGAAAGTGTTGCGGCCCCACCGTCTGATTCGTAGGCTGCAGTTGCCGCTTGGCGGCATCAGTCGAATCCGCTTTGCCGTTTGACAAGCGTTTTCCAGGCTTGTTTTGTGCATTTCAAGGCGAAAGCCTTACACGCGTTAGGAGAAGGGCCGCATGCTGAGAAATCGGCGTGGCCAACGAGACACATGAGTCGTAGAACGAACCACACGTGTTGCAAGTTCTCACTTTGCCTATTGGGTTCGCGCGACTACTGAAATGAAAAAAAAAAAATCGTGCACCTGCGCGCTAATTATGCAACAAAAAACATAATGCGAACAATCACGCACTGCTGAACGTGGTGGCGTTGCCTCCTTGCTTTCTCTCACTTTGAATTCACAACCCTTGCTTTACTATACTGCACATAGCCGTACGTGCAGTCGGTCGTTTTTCTATTTCTTTTTGTGGGTGTTTACTTGTATCTCTGTCTGACTCTTTCTTTGCCTTCGTATCCTTTTCTCTTTTTTTTTCTTCCTATTTTTATTTTCTTCTATCACTTTAATTGGGCTCGTTTTCTTGCTTTCTATATTAACTCGATTTATTTCATTCCTAGCTCTCCTAATTTTTGTCATTTCCTCAGTTTCTTTTCTCTCTCTTCCTTCCTATACTTTTTTCCCTGGCCAGTCAAAATTACTGCGTTGTCCGCTGGACAGATGCGCACACACGTTCTAGGAACGAAGCAGAAGACGGAAAAGTGGACGAACAGAGCGCCTGCCCTTTTGTGTTGCTGATGATAGTTGCTCAATTCGGCAACACCCAGCTTGAACACCCCCGTGATAAAATGAAAAAAAAAAGAAAGGTCATTCGAGACCATTCCATTCCGTGAAGGAGACTGCAAGCAAAGCTGAAGGACGTCCCGCCGTCTCTGCTCTCGTCGCCGTTTTTCACGAGCATGTCGCTGTTCGTGCAGTCACTGCAGTGTCACAATGCGCAGCAGACGCGTACCATGCTAAGGGCGACCGTAGCAACACAGCTTCACGATTCGACTGACGTGGAAAAACACCTACTGACTGGTTTTCATCAATTCAGTTCATGAGTTGTTCCACCGCTTCTCAGAAAGCAGCTGTGGCTTTAACAGTTTAACACCTAAAATGCTGCCATTTTGTATCAGTAAGGTGTATTTCTCTTCATGCTTTTTCGAATTAAAAATTCTTAAGTATGGCAATAAATGTCTTGTTCCTCTCTTGAGAATTGTGAAAAAAGCATTGCCTTAGACATGGTGTTTCTGTTGCTAGGGAACTAGGGATGTTTGCGTACAGACAATGAGAAGAAAAAATGAAGGTAATCAGGCATTTATATACTGCAGCTATGCTGCAAAAAGTGGCAATCGCATGATTCGGTCGGAAGTCGCATAACTAATTGAGCTGCTCATGGACCGAGGAGCCGCTAACCAAGGCGGAGAGAAAGACAATATGGGATCCATGTCACATGCAACTTCACTGTATGACAGTGTGTAGGACATGTCTCTGTGTCGTCGTTCTGTTCTCGCGCTATAACTATTGTCATGTCATACCAAATAGCCCAAGCTGCCACACTTCTTAGTGGATGTTGAGCGTTCCTGAGCATCTTTTCTTCTACAATACTTGTTCTTTTTTTCGACAAAATTGACAAGGCGGAAGGGGCCAGAGACTTGCACGTAGCACCCTTGTAATCAGCAATCCTAGATATAAACTGCAACAAATATTTAGTGCCCTAATACAGGAAATTAAAAATTTAGCTTGCGATACATAATACACTGATAGCTTTAGGTAAAGTTCGGTGCCAGAATGAGTGACATTCTACAGAACAGTCGGCGCCTTATACAGGGTGCCCCAGCTATCTTTAGCCAAAGTTTAAAGATATGCTGACACACGCAATAACGACGCGATCAAATGCATGTTGCTGAAAGTTGCCTGAAGTGACTAAGACTATTCGTGTTCTGAATATTTGCCTAATTAGGTCACTTCTATCAATTAACTTTTCAAGCAACGATAGTGGGTCGGTCATTTCAGTGCGAAAGTTGTTCATCGGTTTGCAAAGCGTTCAATAAGACAGTTTTCGGCTTTATCTATGTTTTTTTGTGTTTTTCTACTAACTGCGAACGCCCGCAAAATATAAAAAATACCACGTGACAAGCCCACTCGCGCGCTAGTGCGCACGATGATTGTAGTGCTCCCAAAGGTTTCGTGTACGAATGATCATAGCATTTCTTCGATTGTCCTGTCTCGATAGGGCCACAACTATGAAAACGTTTCGCTATCGGCCACAAAAATGATTACCCCTGTGACTGCTTACCACTGTCTTGAACTTGTGCGGAGGGAGCGCATCCTTCGTACGCGGAACGTTAGGAAACACCAGAATAACGGCGCGTTTCGGCACGTCAGTGGGTTTGTCACGTGGTATTTTTTTAAATTGCAATAGCGATTGTAAGGACACTCTCGGCTAGATTTTGCCATCGGCGTCGGCGATGACGTGCGCGTTGGTGTGGCCGTCTTTCACCGTATATATATATATATATATATATATATATATATATATATATATATATATATATATATATATATATATATATATATATATATATATATATATATATATATGAAAACTCAAGAAAGAAGAATAACCTAGAAAAAGACTCCGGCGCCTGGAATCGGACCTCTGAGTCGTAAGTGCGAGGCGCTAGCCACTGAGCCATGAAGGAGCACCTTGTTAACGTATCCGCTGAACACCGTAAAATTCATAGTGCGAATGAGTGACCATAAGTGACCAAAACGTGCCTGTAAAGAGCCTGTAGACGTCGCAGAACCGGTGACGTTCAGTCTAACATAGTGTGGACGTATGGCGACTGCCTGCACCCTCCTTCCTGTATCCTGCTTCAACGGACCGACGGGATGATTTTTCAGACGACGTTACAACGAAAAGCAGCGCAAGCTCCATGAAGTGAAAGAAAAAGCAACCGCTTGAATCGAGCGTAACCTGTGAGCGTTGAACTCGGCACTCTTCTGACTTCGCTTGTTGGTCGGGCTCTCATTTTTTTTTTTTCGCCAGTGCCCTCCCTACTTTAGAGCCTGCAAACTTCGAAGGACAATAATTTTCCAGCACATGGAGATCTCTTGCAGAGGCATCAAAATTACAAGGGCTCCGATTTGGGAGGCACAAGTCTACAGCAAAAAAAAAAAAGATTATTTGAGAACATAAACGCCCAAGCATTGACTTTGCCTCTCGTACACCTTGGCCCGACATTCCCAAGTGAGCGCGAAGTTATATAAAAGTGCAAAATAATTTTTTCTCGCCACTCAAGCTGCGCTAACAGCGCGGCAGCCTTTTCGACCCCATGAAAGAGCGCCGCGGTACAGAGCAAAAAGCGGGCGACGCCCACCTCTCGAAATACGCTCTTTCTATACCTTAGAAGTGTGGTGGTTTGGGCTAGTTGGTATAACATGACGATAGTTATAGCGCGGGAACCGAACGACGACAAAGCGATCGTCTCTTTATTGTCCCTTTGACGTCGTTCTGTTCTCGCGCTATAACTGTCCTCTTTCTGTGCGTTGTGATTTTGGCTAGAAGGTATGACATGACAATTATTAAAGCACGAGAACATAACGACGACCGCTTTCCTGTCTCTGTGCCGTCGTTCTGTTCTCGCGCTATATCAATCGTCTCTCCGTGTGATTGGGACGGCCGGAGAGAAACCCGCCGTGCGCCCGCCATATTGGAGGTCTTGGAACTACTATCGTGTTTTTAGCATTACCAGCGAGATGGCGCAATGAGCGCGCGTCACCAGATCGTCACGACGCGGCAGCGCGCGCTCTCATCTACCACGCGTACTTCGCTCCGCGGAGAGGGGTGCTCTCGCATGCGCTCGCTTATCTTGCGGTGGGGACAATCGTAAACCTTGGGCTTTCACCGGAACGATTCTGTTGTAGTTACCAAGTGTACAACGGTCACTGCACTCGTTGCACAGTCTTTGTTTGCAAAAAGGGCTCGCTTTTCAGACACAGCGAAGTAACAACTGAAACACTTATTCTCGTTTATCTGTACATTTGAGTACGTATCGTGCGTCAGAAACGCGGGGCACGCTTCAATATGCTTGCCATCCTTTGCGTGATCTTCCGATTCGTGGCTATCGCATTCACTGCTTCACCTTTGCGGCAATGTGGTGACATTTTTTTAGTTCGTGGGCACCTGTAGTTAGCAAAAAACACTAATTATTAGCTGATACGAAGTTAAAAACTGTGTATTTGGACATTTTGCAAACCTAACTACAACTTTTTTATTGAAAGTTTTCGTACATTTTTGTTACTTCAGATGCTAGTTAGTTAAAAAGGTCATATTATTCAATTGATAAGAACAAAAAAAAAACGATCTGGTTCACTCCAGACAACGGTCAACAACATGCAATAGGTGGCGTCGTAATTGCGTGTGCCGGCATATTTTTAAACTCTGACTTAAGATAGTGGGGGCAGCTTGTATAGTCAGAAAACAGCACTGCATGGTTTTGCAATTGAAGCGGCGATAATCGATCGGTTCGGCATGCGGCAATCTTCGTGCTATCGGCGAGCGATTTGAGGAGTTGCCGCAAATGTGTTCAACGAGTCACAAAGAGCCCACGTTTATATCCCAAGTACAATACGGCAATTTATCGCTCTTCATATTTGTGGCACGCACATCATGGGCCCACCAGCTCGCGGGTCGATCGAGGTGCTTGAGCAAGTGTGCGCTGTTTACGTTTGAAGGGGGGGACTCGGAGAATATAAGAAGAAATCGAAAGCTATCGAGAAGGAGTTGTAGCGTATGCACCTTGCACGCTTAGGCCATCGATAAGAGCTCACCATGTCTCCGACGAATACTCCGTGCACTATGTTTCAATAAAACGTGGACGCCGACAACTCTTGTATACGCCACTTTTCATAATAATATCTGGGGTAATGATGTTGAGGGAGGCTGTAGTTATCTCTAGAGAGTTCCACCATCGGCGTTCTAGTTCAACGTGCACAGACAACGCACAGTACACAAGGCCTCTAGAATTTCGCTTCTATCGATATACGACCACTGTCGCGGCCGGGATGGATCATTTGAGTGAGCTGTGGAGCATCGTAAGTTGAGCCAAGTATATTGAAGAATTCAGTTCGTTTACGTGGTTACGATTTCATAGAACTGCTACACCGCTGCGCTGGTCCATGTTCAATTTTTCACAACCGTTCAAGGTAGAAGTTTAAGCATGACAGAAGTTGTGGCGAAAAATAAACGCTTCTCGTCACCTCCACGAGAGTTGCGATGCGGGCTTGTTGCTAGTTCATCTTCAGTATCGATTTCGTGACTATCAACCTATAATGATACCGCAGCCAAAGTTTCGACAAACAGCCTTGGTTTCGTCGGTTTATAGACGAAGACAAATCGAAAGAGACAAGTGCTGCATTCGAAACTGCCCCTTCCCACCTGAGAAACGTACACTTGAATTTCGCTTGTGTATATGTATACGGTGAAAATTCGATGATACTATCACGGCTCGTACTAATTTTGTGCCGATACAAATATATCTTCAGTCTCGGCCATCGTCCACTGGCCTCCAGTGTAAGATAGTACGCTTGTCGCGAACCTTTCTTTTTTTTTTGCTCCGCAACGTTTGATACGAACTTGCGTTACCGTGCAGGTTTGAACAGGTGCAGCCTGCGCTGCCGGGGAAGACACGTCAGTCACGCGCGACTGGGATTACCTAAGGGAAGACATTCGCACCACGCTGCCAGCATGTCAGGGTCAGCCATAAGCAGCGTGCGGTATCCACTGAGAATGTTCGGGCAAATCTTGGCAGCCATAATGTCACTTAATGCCGTTGACGTGAAGTTTCTTTTTCTTTCACACCCGCTGCGCCGCCGCGTTCTGCTAGGCTCGAGGCAGTGATCTTGTTCTGTGTTTACACATGCCTGCAACGTACTCGCATTCATACGCCCCATCAGAAGCGCAGGAGAAGTAAAGAGTAAACGCATGGCATTATCGAGAAGGCACTTCTAAGCCTCGTAACGTCAACATACACGATTGTTGGGAACGCGCACATCTGGCAATTTTCCGATTCGCACGAGATGCTCCAGTTTTCAGAAACGATCCCTACATTTCATGCATAGCTATGAAGCTTTCCAAAAACATCCTTTCCCTGGAGACACCACCATAATAAGAAAATAACAACAAAGAACACATTGGTTTTGAAACTGTGTGGCGTTCGTCTATTATTTGCAAAGTGCTCCTGAGGTCACTTTTGCCGCAGTACTTAATTGCCATGCGAAAAACATACTAAGATCAGTGACGTGCTACAAGTTGCCCATAGGGTCGCAACGCATCTGGTTCCGCTCTCGCGACGCGTATTTGCGAATACAAGTACAATTGTTGATGCCTACAAACTTTGCAGGCAATCATTTCGAGCTGTTTATGATGTTGCTGCGACATCGAGAAGCAAAATTCATGTATATGCATGAAGTGGATCTTGGTGATGAAGCAAGGCTATGTTCTAAGGTGCACAATGTCTACGTTGAGTCATAGACTAGTATAAAGGGTAAACAGATGAATGGATGGACGGATCGAAACATGGATTAACGGACGCACGCATGGGTGCACAGACTAATGTACTCACGGATGCATCGATGGACGAACAGATGGAAGGACAGGCGGGCGGACGGTTCATTTTTGAACCACATGTGTTGCCTGTGTATGCTTAAACGCACAGACGTTTTGTACCTGCGATCCGACTGTGCACGGCACCGGGCGGATTGAAGACGGATGGACATCACGAGACTTTAAAGAGCTTCGCTTCTAAAAGTGAAAATGTACGTCAGCTTTTTTTCTTGTTGCGTGGACCGCTGACCCAAAGATCGAAGACCCAAATGCTGTGGATTTAATTCCGGCTGCGATGTTCGCATTTCGACGAAGGTGTAGTGATAGAAGACCTCGTACTGCACGATGTCAGTGCATGTTAAAAAAATCACAGCTCATATCCCACGTTAACGATGACGAGTGGGGTGAAGCGAATGGACGGACGGTCGCATGGACGGACGCGTGGATAGACAGATGGACAAACAGACGCACGCACGGAAGCACGGATGGACTGATGGACGCCTCGCCCCACTCATCATCAATCACTCCGTGGATATGCAGGGAGACATTTGTACTGACATGCAGTGCAATGCAGCTGGCTACTACGACGACTACGACGACACCGGACATACGACTCACGGCGTAAGAATCTTCACCCCTAAAACACTAGGTGGTTGAAACTTCAGAGCCCTATCCTATGACGTCTCTCCTAAGCAAATCACGGGTTTGGGACGTTAAACCCCTATATATCACTACAAACATGCATAAAGTATTGCTGAACTCATACGTACCACTCCCCTTTTCCCCTAAAAAACTAATTCTGTCTACTTCTCCTCTTCCATGCGGACTTCTCACAAAACCAAGCTTTCTAGCCGAGGAAGATTTCGTCCTGAAGTGTTGTTGTGGGCAGTTTTAACTCACCGGCTAGAGCGAAATGCGAATACTTTTCCAGATTTTCACATTTTATCCAGTATATGATGTGCTTCAGCCAATTAGCTCACGCAAACACGAACCTGTTGCACAAAGGTATTTCATAAGTGTGGACACTGAAGTGACGTATGTGCTACTCCAAGAGCGTTCAAACTGCTCCGAATGACAAATGCTGCTTCATGCTGCTTCAAACAGTACCTTTTGTCAGTAATATCTCCAATCCTGCTCTGAAGTGCCACAGAAAGATTGAGAATAATGATCTTTTTTTTGTTTGACCAACTCATAGCTTCTAAAAAAATAAAAAGAATCTGTATTTTAGCATCTCAGCGTGCCACTTGTGAGCAGCGTTATCGGCTCTGATATTATTTATTCAACAGGAAATGGCTTATTAAGATGCTCCAATCTAATTATACCAAATTTGCATCTTGCTCTAAAGCATTTTTGTTATATTCGATAATTTGTCCCTGAGCTTTGTTCCTAACACTCTTTTTTTGCAAGACTATTCTTCATTTCCTTCGCTCTAACCAATATTCATGTCTGGATACGTTATATCAAAGATTGAGTGTAGCTCATTCCGCAGTTTTTTTTTTCAGATAAACATGCCAGCTTGTGCTGATGTGAAATTGAGCAGTATTGCTTTCATCTTTTACCAATTGCCTACTTTTAATTAAGCAACAATTACGTGGGACTGTGGTTACATCTAAATTGTACTGCTCAGCTTTATCAGTTTCATTTTATTTTTGCCACAGATACTCGCACATTCAAATATATGGCTCATTTCACAGATTTTTAACAACTATAGCTGTCTTATTGTTTATTGGCTTTTTGAAATGTATATTCATTGCTGTCTGTGAATTTTATTTGATAATAAACATGAATAGCTACGAGATGCTTCGACAATGCTTTGAACTCCACTTGGTGGGTGGCAAACTTTCTATCTGCTCCTATAACCCCTATGGATGCTCAAAAACAGTACTTTTCGTGCTCTGGCGTATGCTACAACAGGTAAGAAGCCACTTACATCACTGAAACTGTTCCACAAGTGTACTCAGCTTGTTTCAAGTGGAACGGATTGTTTCCCCCGCTGAAGTATTTCGTAACTTCTGCAGGCACGTTATGCGGAATTCGAATCCAGTGGTTGAGACACAGCTAGATGAAGATGTCTGACGTGTATACGCTCAGAACGTCATACGCTCGTCGTCGCACGCTAACAAATGCGGAGCGAAATCAGACCACACCGAATTGCAGTGCGTCTCGGTAATCTTCGCCAGGTGGAAGTATTGGCGATATCTTTACGATGGGCATTTCGAAATAGTGACGCATGATTGTTCAATATGGCTCACTAGCTCTCACTAGTTAGGCGCTACTCTTCCACTATTGTGATTTCCTTGTCCCATACAAGAGTCACCAGCGTAATATTGATGCGAACGGTTTGTCACATCTCCTAATGTCCCATTGAAGCGCTCACAATGAATTTCACGAATGTTTCGCTAGCATGACCGAGTCTCCTGACGCTACTGTCGGCAATTGAAAAAAAAAACGACGTCATCCTACAATGACACCTTTGCTTGAGGCGACGAGGCATGTCGCGTTCTATTACACCATTCACAATACTTGAGGATCAGGATAAAAGAAACAAAAAAAACATCACTCCGCCTATACAGTGCTTCATCTACCTGTACCCAAGCGCTAGCATGTGGCGAAACTCCTGATAATGCATGACGACATCATTTCTTCTGTCTGGGTTTTGCTCACGCTTCATGAACTTAACCGAAGGGTTTATTGGCCTGCCGCTATAAAAGAGGGCAGTAGAGTATTCGATTGCCAGTTGTCCTGACTGGGCGAAATCATGATGAGCCGGTGCTGCCTCCAGCAGACTCTTTGCTGCCAGTGTAGCAGGTTACCTAATTTACCTCTTGAGAAAGTTAGCATCGACTTGCTCTCCTCGATTTTCAACTGTACGAGTGTTCATCACTATAAATTATTGCCTGAGGCGACTAATAAACGCGGTATGCTGAGACAGTAGCACGTCACTTCTTTTATAGCTGCCGACGCAACCTGTTTTCTGCTTCTGTCAGGCATCTTCGGGGCGTTTCACGTGTACGCGACTTCGGCTGGCATTTACCAAGAAATGTAGGTCTGCTGCATCTTCTTGCTTCTGCTTAGCTGTATTCGACGTCTGCCATTTTGAAACGGACCATATGTGTGTCTGAGGTGATTACATGAATTGTAACGCCACTCTGCGTTGAGTAACGTCTGCATACAATAAAGGAAAGCCTTGAGTATCTGGCTATGCGCATTTACACCTGCTGTACGTGAGAAGTGAACACACGTTCATGGGCGCAGTTAATGGTTTTACCTGCGCCGGAGCTGTAGGCACTGCGTCGTGTCAAATAAATGCGCCGACCGGTTGGCTCGAGACCACTTTCATCACAAGTTTTAATCGTTGTTCAAATGTAACTTCCAGCGCACACCTGTCACTATTGCTTGATATGGCTACCCATTTCTGCGGACACCAGCATGAAAGAAATGCCTGTATCGCAAGTCTTATGTTAATTCACAGTGGGGTCAGTTAGGTAGGACTGTTAAACATTGAAAATATATCAAAATAGTGCTATTTGTACATGAACGTGCGTAATTTTAGGAGGGCACCTTGCTGACAATTTTTTTCTTAGCTCAAGTCCTCTAAACATTCCATCCTTGTGCAGCCATTGACGCAGGGCGCTGAAAACGAAATTCTGATGTCAGATGTTACAAATGCATTAATGCTTAGCAAGGTCATTGCTGTGTATCTCAACGTCGCTGTCACTCATTTTAGTGATGGCTTCTAGCGCATCCATAGTTATTCAGCTTGCATTACTTTGCAGAGCTCTAGCTCGACGCGAATATTAGCGTATATAGGATATTAGGGCAGCAAAGAAACTCCAGTATATTAACATTATAATGAACTAAATAATCCAAACAGCACCGTGCAGGAAAGAAAGATTCTTTCTTTTTTTCATGGTACTGCATGGTTGGACTATTCAGTTCATTCTTTCTGTATCTCTGATTGGTCTTAAGTGTCAGTGGAATTGTAACTGGAGAGTCACTCTGAAAATGTGGAGCTGAGCAGTTTTCTGTTTTATTCTGTCTGACATCATATCTACGTTAACGCCAACTCAAGCATCGGTGAGAAGCAGCAGCATTTCCTGCAGAGCCGAAGCATTCTTCTTGTTTGTCTAAAATTCCGTTATTTTTTTTTCATGATGATTTTCATTGTCTGCTTTAAAACAGCTTGTTGTTCCCCCGTCAGGCATGACTAAACAAATGCGCAGAAAGAATGAAGTTTTTTTCGGGCTAAGCCTCAGAAATGAAGTGGGGGATCAGGTTGCCGCCGGCGTTTTGAGTAACTTCGCTTCGCATCGTGTAACTTCGCTTCGCATTGTTTATATTATGTTAGCATGAAACGATCGCGGAGCTCTACGGAGACGAGTGGTAGAATGAATGCAATTTCAGCAAAAATGGTTAGCGGAACGTGTACTCGTAATAAGAAAGGGCTTCCAACTTCTGAGCCGTGATGGCGCAGCAAGAAAGATTGGTTGTACGGAAATAAATAAATTTTCGCCACAAGCTACAAGCACCTTTTGTGAAAATGATCGACAGGCAGTCATTCTTCATCCTGTATGAAAGAAGGCACTTCCATCTATTCCACGGCGGCCATGCAGGTTTTGTTCAGCGTATAAATGCGCCATTTAGTACTTACACATTGCTCTATTTTCGTTGAAATTTGGATGTTACGGGACAAGTCGATGATTTTAGCGCACTCACAATGTTTCTACTGAAGCAATTATGGCGGCGAATGAGGACTATTGATGTTATTATGTTCAACACAATCCTAATTCTATTGATTTTTCTGGCTTTTATTGATTATCGTGAGACTCTATTGCTTTGGTGTCTGTTAAGTTGGGCCTTAGTGAGCTATCCATATGTGACATATTTCTTTATCAGTTAAGCGAGAATTGCTCTCACTACAGGTTATCTAGTCTTGTTCGCTGTACTGTTAAAAAGCTATGGTTTTTCTATCTGGAGCGGGAGCGTTACTATTGCGCCGTCTGAAAATTTTCTGTGCCGCGTGCCACGTTAACAAATCCTTGTTGTGATTTCTATAACGTTTGTTATCCTCACTTGCATTGCTTTTATTCTCATCTTTGAAAAATCAGGTTTTCGCTTCGGACACTGTTTCGTTCTCGTTAGTTCAATTTTAAAGAGAATCGTGGGTTTACTTTGAATCATTAGGAGTTCATAGATGCATGGCTCTGGGCAAGGTGATAGCAAGCATTTTGATGAGGCCTTATTTTTATTCATATTCCTAAATTTCGAGGTAATTTGTCGTCTGACTGCTTAAAACATACAGAAAGCAGGACCATTTTTAAGATCCGCTTACGTTTCTTCCCCAACCCTTTTTCGATTGGGAGCGAAGCTGCTTGCGTTATTTTGCAGCTTGTCTTTAAGAATAGTTGTCAGAATGGTTGTCTCTTGGTGATTGTGGTACCACTTCAGTTTTCTAGCGTTTGATCTCTTAGCTGCAAATTTTTCTTTGAGCATCCAATACCTCCTTTGCGAAGACATTGTCGATTGAAAATTGCGTGGATGGGTTCCAGTGCTGCGATTTATAACGGGCAGGTTAGTGCTTTAGCGTCGGCTGGCACGCCAGAGAAACATGAATCAACTAATGCCGTCCGCGGTATTTTTGGTACACACCGTGTTGTTTCGCGCTTGACGCGCTTATGTTTCATTTTTCGAATGTATGATTATATATAAGCACACAAATTTTCATATATTTGCAGGAAGCCGTAGATAGTTTCCGCTGTATACGCACGCAGAAAAGTGCGAATAAACCAAACGCCGGAGTTTGAATTGGGCCTCTATAATTAGACCGAAAAAAAGGGCCAATAAAGCATTTCATTATTGCTTGAAATAACCCAAAGTACAAATTATTATAGTTTCAATTATCGTGAGTTTAATGGGACGGCTAGAGGTAATAAATCACGTTTGTTTATTAAAACAAGATCATTGCTTCTATTGGTAGTAGGTTAATGCTGACAGCAATCTACGCACCTGGTTAAACTGCAACCTTTACTTTGTAGTGAATCGATTATGCAATGCCATCTTTGATCTCTAAGACTTATTCGCTTTTCGATAAAGGGACATTGAATACTCTCCTTTTTTTATTGAGTGAGTGAGAACAACTTTATTATGGTCCAGTGCAGACGCTGAGGTTTTCACGCGTGACCCGACTACTCCCACGTGGAGTCCGGCAGGTCTAGCCTAACGGCCCTGTCGCGGGCACACTGGAGGGCCAGGATTCAGTCCTCAAGTTCTGGGCTGTGCAGAAGCGCATCCCACTCGGGTTTTCACTAAGTTGGTCTTCCCGCAAGCGGCGCAGGTGGCATCGGGGAGTTTATGGGGATAAATTGTATTTAGGTATGCTAACGATAGGTACGAACGGGTTTGAAGTAAGCGCAACGAGACCGCCTGGGCTCTATTGAGTTTTGAGTGTGGCACTGGGAATGCCCACCTCGCCATGTAGTAATACTTGGTAATCTTGTTGTGTGTAGTAGGTGTGTCTTTATGACCGACGTCGCCGGCACTGGAGCCGTCGCCCAGGTCGAGAGCAGCGTGGTCAGTGAGCGCGCGCGCTGCTGTGTGGGCCGACTCATTCAGGTTTATTGCAACGCCGTTCACCGAGCCGATATGCACGGGGAACCATTGTATGGCGTGAGGGGCAATCGTATCACTGGTGGAGCTGTTTAAGATGCTGGCTGCCTGTTTTGATATGCGGCCCTTTTGAAAGGCTCTGGCTGTGGATTTGGAGTCGCTGTACACCTCTTCGTATCGGCCATTTAGCAGAGCGAGTGCAATGGCCACTTGTTCGGCCGCCTGGGGGTTCGTTGTGCGTACCATGGAGCAGTTCGTAGTGGAGCCCGTCTGGTCCACGACCACCGCTGTGAACTTCTTGCCGTCCCGATATGCAGCAGTGTCAACCAAACTTGCATTTACGCCACCTTTTCCCAGTACCTTCAGCAGAGCCGTCGCCCTTGCCCGACGGCGTCCTTCGTTGTGTACATGGTGAGTGTTGCGGAGTATTGAGGCAACAATGACGTTTTCCTGTCTTGAGATACGCACGCTATTTGTTTCCAGCTCCATAGGGTTAAAACTTCGCTCGCCAAGTATGCGCTGACCAGCCGTCATGGTGGCCAACCGAGCCAGCTGCGAGCGTTGTTGCGCTTCCGCTGTCTCGGCAGCAGAGTTGTGCACACCGAGCGCGAGCGACTTCTCAGTGTGTGTACGTACGGGAAGCCCCAGTGCTTTCTTGACGATCTTTCTGATAATCACGTCCAGCTTGTCCCACTCCGACCTTATTCAGTTGTGCATGGCAACGATGTAGGTAAAGCGGCAGAGCACAAACGCATTGATGAGCCTTAACAAATTGTCTTCCTTAAGGCTTCTATGTCTACTGGAGATTCTTTTGACGAGTCGAAAAGTGTTGTCAGACTCGGCGACGAACTTCCGCAGAGCGGTGCGGTTGCCACCCTTTGCTTAAATAAACATGCCGAGGATCTGGATGGTGGCTACCCTTGGGATTTCCTCCCCATCACTCCTGCAAATGTGTATATTGCTTTCTTCGACGGGTTGCCGTCCCTTAGGTTGGCCACCTTGTTCTTTTCTAAGGAGCAGGAGCTCCAACTTGGTGGGTGAGCATCTAAGTCCCGTTTGGCGCAGGTACGATTCCGCCTCGGTGACTGCTTCTTGAAGGGCATCTTTCACCCGGCCTCCGTTGCCGCCAACGCATCAGATTGTGATGTCGTCGGCGTAGAGGGTACGCTTGATGTCGTCCACGCTAGCCAGTCTTTGCGACAGTCCAATCATGCAAAGAATGAACAGCACAGGAGAAATCACAGACCCCTGGGGAGTGCCTCGATGTCCGAGGGGTACGTCTTCAGAGAAGTTCCCGATGCACAGCCTCGCTTTTCTTCCAGACAAGAAGGACTTCAGGTAGCTGTACAGCCTGGGCCAAAGCTCGTGTTTCACCACAGTCTCCAAGATGAATTCGTGTTGATGTTGTCAAAGGCCTTCTCTAGGTTTAAGGCAAGAAGAGCCTTTGTATCTGTAGAGTGTCCATCAAGTACTTCGTGCTTAATAAGCAGCATTGCATCCTGCGTTGAAAAGCCAGTATGAAACCCGCTCATACTGTGCGTATAAGTCTCATTTCTCGGCAGGTAGTCGTTAAGTCTGTTGAGAATCGCGTGCACTGCCACCTTACCCACGCCCGACGTGAGGGAGATGGGGCGAAGATTCTCAGCGCTAGGAGACTTTCTTGGCTTGGGAGTCAGTACGGTGTCAGCTAGTTTCCATTCCTCAGGAACCCTACCCGTTTTCTGTGCTTCATTGATGAAACCACTTAGACGTTTTATGAATGCGTCGTGAAGGTTTCTGAGGGCTCTGTTAGTTCTCCCGTCTGGCCCTGGTGCCGACTTATGATTGAGAATTTGTATCACTCTCCTGATTTCAGCCCCTGAAAGGTCTTCCTCTAGTTCAGGTAGAGGGGGGCTACCACAATCTTGAAACACGCCGTCTTCGTCCTCTCATTTGACCGGCAGCTACTTGGGAACTAATAGGGTAACGAGTTCGTCAACCCCCTGTTCTTTGGTGGCTTCGCGAAGAGCGCAGGCTAAAGTGGGTCTCTGGTTGGCCCTAGTGCTGTGCTCATCCAAGAGATGCTTCAGAAGATGTCAGGACTTGCCATTTCTGATTTGACCGTCGACAGACTCACAGAGCTCGTCCCACTACTGTTTGCACAGTGTGTCACAACGTTGTTCGATTTCTTTCTTCAAGTTTAACATTCTTTGCCGCAGCCTACGGTTGTGCCTCTGCTCTTTCCATCGAGAAAATAGAGCTGCCTTGTGTTTGAGCAGGTTGGCAAGCCTACTGTCTATCTTCTCCACATTTATATATGTCTTTATCTTCTTGGTGGTATCTCTGCGGATGCACTCGCACCATTCCTCGATATTGTCAGGAGCACTGGCCCTTGCATCGCGAATGCCGCGAAAAAAATCGCAGTCGACCACCGTGAACTCTGGAACTCTGCTATGGTCCACTATGATAGAAGTTTACAAAACCTAGTGGTCGCTGCCAAAATCTATGACGGTGTTGACCCATGTAAGTCTTTTCGACATTATTGAAGAAAGCGAGGTGTGGCGTCGTGTCCCAGGTCACAGAGTTGCCTATCCGCGTAAGGAAAGCCTTATCGGTGATTAAGGTAAGGTCTAGTTTGGTGGAATCCTGCCAGAGGTCTTCACCCTTTCTCGTCTCATACACGTATCCCCATAAGCCATGTGGGGCATTGAAGTCCCCGACTATGACGAGTTGCCAAAGACCGGCTAATTCAACTGCCCTCTCTAGCAACGTCTTGAACTGCTGGTGCCTGGGCCTGGGGTTACCGTAGACATTCTAAACAAAAACACTGTTTTTCCACTGATTGCGCCGTGGTGTGTCAAGCAGGATCCATACCATGACATATTCGATATTGCATCTGGTCTGCTTCAAGTGGTGGGCGACGAGTGTCAAATTTTTACTTATTAGTGTCCTTTTTTACTGTACATGTTTATTTTTATGTCCCTAATTATATCCTTGTTCTAATTTTTATTGTTGTAACGGCAACAATGGTGCACAACCGCTCATAGTGCGATAATGAACAGTTGATTAGCTGTAACGTGCATGGGCACAGCGTTATGCCAAGACATACCTGAGGCTTTTTTACCCAGCGTGAAATGACCACAAGCGGTAGCTGATTTCTTTATGTATTCATTGCGGTTATAACAGTCGGCGAGTAGAGTGAATTTGGATCGAAGCAGGTGGTCACGTCTGCATGAGTGCTGCCATAAAGGCTTCTAACCCCAGTTATTTTCACTGAGACTGTAATGTCCTGCAAGTAAGGATAGTCGTCGTCGTAATCGACTACTATGCTACTGCAGCAGGGAAGCATGTCTTTCGATCTGTAATAATGATGCCACGTACCAACTAGCCTTCCTATTTTGCCTACGAATCTATTCTTGTTATTACTAGTGCCTTATTGTCTCAAATAATCGATTACACTTCAATTTTCATGGCGTCAAATTAGTAAACATTTGTGACACGACGTCCTATTTTGAAGCCGTTACTTAGCTTTCTTATTTGTAGGCGGTATTGACAAAGAAGAGATACCTATGACTTGTCTGCAATGGTAAATTAATCGCTATTGATGTATTAGGCTCATTTGCATCACTATTGGTTTATATATTTGTCCGACGGCCCCTAACGTATTTTGTGTTACACAACTCGAAGGCAATAGCTGTCTTCTTTTTCTTTGCGATTGATTTTGTTGGCACTTCCCCCCCCCCCTTAAAGCTTTCTGCGCTCTATGTGGTTTCAGTGCCTACTGTTTAAAATGACTACGTGGTAATCCTTCAAAGAATATGCACTTGTCTTTACCTGGGCCTTCATAAGGCAACTACATCTAGAACTGTTTTCCTCCCTAGGCATTTGGCTTGCGTATATGATACACCCAGCGTCATCTCTTACTGCAACCAGTTTGTGAGATGGATTATCACTTGAACACTTGTGAAACGTTTTGTTTTCTCTAGTTGCTGAAACCATAAATATTTAAGCACGAACTAAGTTTTGCTGCCATGGGAGCACCTCGTTGAATTAGTTGCTGGTGTGCTCCTCTGCTCATTCGAAGGTGGCAAGTTGTTGATCCTGGCCGCGGTGGTCTCTTTTCGATAGAGGCAAAATGGTAAAAGACTGTGTACTGTGAGATGTCCTCCACTATGGCGTTTTTCATAATCATATCTCGGTTTGCGACATAAAACCCCAGATATCCTTCATCATTTTGTTCTTAAAATTATTATTATTATTATTATTATTATTATTATTATTATTATTATTATTATTATTATTATTATTATTATTATTATTATTATTATTATTATTATTATTATTATGCTGCTCGGGAGTCTGCTTTGTATAACTGACTTTGAAAACGTGTGGTGGAACTGGTTCGTCATGCAAGCTTTTCTCGTTCCTGAAAATTTGAAAGCACTTCGAAATTTTTAGCAGGTAACTAGTGATAAAAACTACCTCTTGATAAATATGATATTGCCATGCTCATTTCTCAAATTTCTTTACCGCCGCATTACACGTGTATGGACTGTGTTGGCGCAGCTACTCCAATTGACTAAAAAACCATCGCGATAACCATGAAACCTTACAATGTGATTAGGCCCAACTCGGGGACATGACAGATAATTCCTGAACTTACGTCACCGCCAGCGATAGCACTGAAATATTCGATGGCACATGTTTAGATGCCGACGCGCGTCATCGCTGGTCAGTTTGATCGACGGCCGACGCCCAGTTCGCCGCTCTTTGTATCGCTGTAAGCTGGCTTTTCGTTCACCGGCCGCAAGCTCAGCCCGATAAACAGTTTGATCTTCGAACTACAGTCTGCTCTCTTCGTCGGCTTCACGACCCCGTGACAACTTTGAAGAAAAAAAATTATGGTATTCTTGACGTTTATTGTTGGAAAATTGTCAATTGGGAGAGCCGACCTTGAACTCGAACTTACACTACGCTGTTGGGAAGTGAGCGTCCCTGCCACCATACTCTCATTTTTAGTCAACTGCCGTGCTAAATATGCGTTTTTCCCTTATAACTTTCGACGTAGCGTTGCCATTAGACTGCGAAAGAGTGACGACGCAAGTCACTGCTCTTTTCTTTTTCTTTTTTTTTTTTGTTTTGGCTCAGCATCACTTTCGCGGTGCATTACATTTAAGGGGTGGAACAATGCTTCAAGCACTGAATGCTTAACCGCAGCCGCTACACAAGAAGTATCTCACTCCCGTTCTGTTCGCGAACTGCAGGACGGCTCGAGTAGCCTTCTTTGCTTTGTAAGTAGACCTCGGGGTTTGCGGAGTCTATTCTTCTTGAAATTCGAGGGTTGTTTTGTTGAGTTTTTTTTTTTGTGGAAGAAGTTTGGTGTTAGTCAGAGATCATTTCTCATAAATTCCTTATCCTCCGGTTTTCGATGTTTTTGGCTGTGTGATCGGTTTTGTTGTGTTCTTATTGTTTTATTTGAAAATGCTCAATATTCTTGTAGGTGATCGTGTCTTTTTATTCTTTCCTGTATGGTTTTTAACTTTCTGTTTAGTTCTCATGTTAATAATGATTTTTGTATGCACTTGTGTAGACCCACCAAAGTGTATTTTTGGAGGGCTCAAGCTAGTCAAGCTACATCTCAATTATTTGTTTTTCTTTTCGTTTCCCGACCCTACTACCACGTTCCAGGATCTGGCAAAAGTTATTTGCCAGCATCCCCAATTTTCTCTATGACAGACAAGTTGACCTATTAATATAATAATAATAATAATAATAATAATAATAATAATAATAATAATAATAATAATAATAATAATAATAATAATAATAATAATAATAATAATAATAATAATAATTATTATTATTATTATTAATATTATTATTATTATTAATATTATTATTATTATTATTATTATTATTATTATTAATACTCCAAAATTTAAGGTCTAATGATATCTGAACATAAAAACCTGCGCACATTTTGTATTTTCGGTGTCTGAAAAGTGTGAACGCACCGACGCTTATACACACACGAAGCAATATTTGAATAGAAAACACCTGCGTGTTTTTCTACTAGAACCCCAATGGTTTGTATAACAGACACAAGCCTACTATATGAGGCTGCTGTCACTGTTAGACGTGCGCGGATTTTCAAAGATTTTATATAGCTCCATCTTGAAATTGCCCTTTGAATGCTGAAAAAGCCATCTAAAATTGGAGCTTACCTAAAGGGTTGTAATTGTCAAAAATTTCACCGGGTAGTGCATACCGAACGTTCTTTTTTTGTTTATTCAAAAACACGAAGCCCCATTTATAACCTGCCAGCCCACGCTCCCAGTATCCATCCTTCTGTTTTTATGTTGCGAGTTATTTTTCCTCCCTCTCGCTCTATTGGAGCCCTTGTTGCCCTCGCCTCTTGAGGGTAGTAAGCTGAACATTGGTTTACCTCTCTGTGTTTCTCGTATTCTCTCTCCCTCTCTTTTGCTCTCTTTAGCGATGTTGCCCGCCATGGTCGATTATGTAGGCTTAAGCATTCCGCTTCATGTATGCATAACCTCTCACTCTCAGGTCGTCCTCCGGCTGTCCTCTCCTGGTGGCGTGACGGCCATCGGCTGGAGGACGTGCTTGTGCCGGTTGGCGACGGCACCGGCGACACGGCCAGTCAGCTCGCCGTTGGCCCCCTCGGTCGCCGAGACCTCCACGCGCAACTCGTCTGCCGAGCATCGAACAATAACATCTCCGAGCCACTCAGCGCATCAGTCGTCATCGACCTCATACGTAAGCCGAAACTACCTTCACACTACTACTTATGCGCGACAAACGTTCGGGTGGTTTCAAATTTAAGCTTAGAGCAAAGCTATAAGTATTTAGGAGTAATGATAAACCCCGATTTGCGCTGGAATGAACATGTAACGTTTATTGCTAAAAAAGCCAAGAGACAACTGGGATATCTTCGGCGCACGCTGGGTCACTCAACAACGGAAATAAAACTATTAGCCTACAGGACGTTTATTAGGCCCATATTGGAGTGTGCAGCAGCGGCCTAGGATCCCTGGACAGCCTCTAATAAACTAAAGCTGGAAACTATCCAAAGCAAATCTGTTAAGTTCATTTATAACACTTATAGTTGGAAAACATCCCCGTCCCACCTCCTGCAGAAAGCAGGACTAGAGAAACTAGAAACAAGGCGCTGTGATGACTGGTTAAAGTTATTTTATTTGTTCTATCACAAAATGCTACGAGTTGATTAATCCGCATTTATAAAACCTGCTATTAGCCGCTTTACTCGGTCTCTTCACGTGAAAAAGGTGGCCGAGCATAGGGGCAGAACAAACACTTTTACGTACTCTTACTTTCGTCGGACAATCGTCGAGTGGAACGCCTTATCTGCTCATGTGGTAGAACGTTCCAACATTGATTCTTTTCTGCAGGCGATCAGAAATGAAGTTCTTTAATGGCCACTATGCTCGAAGCGTCATGTAAAGCCACGTACTCACTTGCATTCGCTTTCACTTTGCTGTGTTCGAATAAATGGTGAACTTTCTTTTTCTTTTTTTTCTTTTTTCCTTTGACTTTTTGTGCTATGTAAGTACAATGTCAGTACCTGCAATGCTTTCTGCTATGTAAATACTTATTGTGAGTACCTTGTGCTATGCGAGTACTAACTGCCGTGCAATTGGTTCCCTTTCGTTGCTTTTACATATTTGCCAATGCCATTGATTTGTAGAATACTAAGTCATGTATTTCTTTTTTGTTTGTGCAGTTATATTCAATACTTCGAGCTTGTTCTGTGTTGTATATTTATTCCCCACTCCTGCCTAAGGCCTCCATATGAAGCCGGCAGTATGTAATAAAAAAATAATAAATAAATAAATAGCTGATGTGAGTCAAGGGACCATTGTCACAGGCCAGTTCACCAAGTGGTAGTAAATATAAAGATGTCTAACCGACTAGCTTTCATGCAGCAGTGACCCGAAATGTTTCGAAACCGAGGTAAGCAAATTGTGAAATATCAACGCGTCATTAACAACGTAAACTTTTATCTCTAAAAGTGTTTCGCAACAGACATGTTAATTTATTTCCCGTAACTGAGAAAAAAGTATATGCAGTGGGCCCATATTTTGAAACGTTCCAAAGGCATCAGTATCAGGCTTGTAGCTAATTGGGGGAAAAGGCACCGAGGGTCCAAGCGATCCCCCCCCTCCCTCCAGCCCCTTCTTCCCACGAAAAAAATGTTTCTGCGCGCGGGTCTGGTCAGTATCACCTTTCATGACGTAGAATCTGATGTGTTCAGCAAATAAAACAACTACTGGCCCGTGACGTCATTGTTGAAGTGGTAGTTGGTTTTCGAATGCCTCACAACACAGGAATGAACGTTCCTTACAAGCGCCGACCGGCCCGAGTGTGGTGTTCTCGAGCGTGTGTTGAGGGGTCTTCTACGAAGTGGCCAGGTATGGCTGTGGCTGCTTGAAATGTAAGGAGTGTTGAAAGTTTATTGAACGTTTTTGCGCACATATTTAGTGCGCACATGACATTTAGAGAATATAGCTTCGTTGAAATGTCTGCTTGTGGAGAATTTAGCGTGACGTTCTCAGAGACTCAAGCCAGTGTACCGATGCAGCATCGTCTTAACGTCTCTGAACGTAGCCAGAGTGCAATGAACCAAGTGAGAAACGCATGGTTCTTGTTTCTGAAACAGGCAACCCCACAAAAAAAAAGAAAAATGTGGGTTCGCAAAATACCGAGTACTAAAACTGAGTCAATAAAATGCTGGCTGAATGCTTTAGTGCGAAAATTCTGCGCACATCTATGAAGAACCAACCATTAAAGGCCACCATTTACATCCCTGAAATGTTATTCTTTACCACCAACCGGTGTTTGATAATTTATGTTTCACGCATGTCGGGAGCATCGTATACTGCGGTGGGTCGTTGTTGGAAATACCAAACGGTGCCCTGACAATTCTGATGTGTTCGATATCTAATAAGCGTGCGCCAAAGGCGACGCATTTTGTGGTTGTTTCAGAGTGTGGCCCCTTGTTGGCCGCTCATCTTTTTTGACGT
The DNA here is from genome assembly GCF_043290135.1 of Rhipicephalus microplus. Classification (NCBI taxonomy): domain Eukaryota; kingdom Metazoa; phylum Arthropoda; class Arachnida; order Ixodida; family Ixodidae; genus Rhipicephalus; species Rhipicephalus microplus. The sequence continues at coordinate 158,043,616 of NC_134703.1, read as the reverse complement.
AAGAATGCAACTCAGGCTGCGAGAAGCGCTTTTATAGTAGGCAGTCGATAGTCTCGGACAGCCGGGCTTTTTACAGGGTGCGCTAACATGAAAAAGTAAAAAAAGCCTATACCACTTCACCACCGAAATGCAAACGCTGCGGCTCAGATTGTAACCATGTTTTTCGGGTCAACAGCAGCGAATCTCAACCACCGGGGTACCGCGGCGGCTGAAATCAATGAACTACTGAGAGTAATTCTTTCAGTACAGATGCTCAAAGTAGTTACCGGTAGTCTAGTAAAACTGCTTAAGACAATGCACAGTGTGATTGTACAAACTAAATGCAATTACCCTGGAATGACTGATATGAGGCAATAGCGTGTCTTTTTAACAGTCAACCTAGGTTTTGTGTCACTGGCACGCTCATTTTTGGCTTCTCATCAAATTGCCTAGATAGCGCTTTACTTATTGACCCTTGTGCCTTCCCTTGCCGCTGCATACTGATGCAGTGTGGGCCAAATAAGGCGAGCTACGAATGTGTAAGCCCCGCCGCGGTGGTCTAGTGGCTAAAGTACTCGGCTGCTGACCCGCAGGTTGTGGGTTCGAATCCCGGCTGCGGTGGCTGCATTTCCGATGGAGGCCGAAATGTTGTAGGCCCGTGTGCTCAGATTTGGGTGCACGTTAAAGAACCCCAGATGGACAAAATTTCCGGAGCCCTCCAGTACGGCGTCCCTTATAATCATGTGGTGGTTTTGGGATGCTAAACCCCACAAATCACTCAATCAGATATGTAAGCGACTGATTAGACGGGGAGGCGCACATGGTGTGAAGAGGCTATAACTGTCTCTTAGGCTGCTTTGTTTGCAGGGGTTACATCTCTGTTAGGGTAGCTGGCTTGTGTGGGCAGTCGCAAAAAGTTGTGAACGTCAGCTGCATCGGCACCTGAAATCATTGAACTATTCCCAACGTATTTAGATCTATCATTTCAGGCTTATGTATTGAATGGCGTAAGGGCTGTTCTAGCCTAAGTTGGCGAAAGAGATTGTCTGCGTGGCAGCTTTCAGCAAATATTAAGTCAGTTAGCAACATCAAATTCCACAGCTAGTCACGAAAACGATCAGTCCTTCGAAAGTGTTCCCCTGTTGTTGTCTTGCAGTGGGTCCTACCAGCGTGTCCATCGTGGGTGCGACGCACTCGCTTGAAGCTGGTCGCCCGGGCCAGCTGCGGTGCGTCGCCTCCGGTTCGAGGCCACCTGCTCAGCTCTCGTGGTGGAAAGGGAGCCAGCGATTGGCCGCAACCACGACCGCCACCGAGGCCGGCGGTGCTGCCGACGGGCCTGCGTCCAGCAGCACGCTCACTTTAACTCCGTCGGTCGAGGACGACGGCCGCCAGATCACGTGTCGAGCGTTGAACGAGCGCCTGCCGCACGCTACTGTCGAAGATGTCACCACCATCAGGGTTCTCTGTGAGTGCTTACTCTCGATTACTCTCGAACTGGTCGGCACGCTCATAAACGTAGTATGTTTGCAGCCATTCATAACTAGGCCGGCTTTAATGATATGTTGTTTACACCAATGAAAAGCTGCTGCATCATCAAATTTAGTACATTTTCTAGTTTAAATGACCAGTGATTCACAGTGACTATGGAATGCCAAATTATCCAATACAACAATGATTTCTTGCTGTTTGTTATCCGTACTGAAAGAGAGTAGAACGTGAGGTTTTCGATTAACGAGAACAAAACGAGAAACTCAAGGGGCTGAACAACCGCCCGCAACTCCCGCATACCCTAGCGCCCCTACGGATTTGCGTTTAGTTTTGCCGCAGAGCGGTACAGCGTTGCGGCAAAGCTAAACTTTGAAATTCACTGCAGTGTATGAGCGGTGGCGGCTTCTGTTAAAACATACGATTTTAGTGAAAGGTTAACGCGTCGAAGAGCTTGAGTGCCCGAAACTTCAAGCGTCGCCATACATTGGCTCTAAGACGTTTGTGGTGGTATTGGGAAGAAATCAAACTTCGAAACATCTTCGAAAGTTGGTAGTTTGTCACTGATATCTGTTCGCATGTTCCATTTCACATGTCAAATTCCTTCTAATAGCCTGCTACCTTCCTAAATTGCTTATTTCTGTGTAGACTATTTCTATTAATTATCAGTCATAATTCGTAATTAGGTTCAACTCTAAATGACAAACATCTGCAACTTATTCTAAAACATTTTAAAGAATTTTCTTCAATTGTATTGCATCTTTATTTGTCACTCTTGGTAGCAGAAAGTCATATCATTATCATCATTTATTAACCCTTGAAGGCCACTGGTGGGGTAATACATAAGTGGGGAGCACACGTAAGACAAACGGAATGTTCAAACAGTCAGTAATACAGCAAAAAAAAACAAATATACAATTTACAAAGACACAGGTGAAACTCCAAACAGGTTAAACACACGTGAAGTATAGCGCGCTCAAAAAGAAGAAAACACAAACAAAATCTCGATTCATTACGCATCAGCACTGAATAAATTTGTCAATGCGTCTCGAAATTCGATGGGTCACGTTCAGTTACATCACGGTCAGGTAAACTATTCCATTCTGCAATGGCTATTGACAAGAAGGAGTTGTTGAATGAATTGGTAGAGCCGAGAAGTTTTTCAAGACTGAGAGATTAAGACAGGCTTCACGAACTGTGGTTTGGCGGAAAGAGTATGTCACGTTAGTGTTGTAATAGAGCACATAAAAGAGGCATAAGCTAGAGGTTTTTCACCGAAGTGCTAATGATTTCATGTCTACGGAATATTTGATATGTGTGACACTTGCTGATGGTCGTACCATGATGTAACATACCGCGCTGCGCGGTTTTGGACAGCTTCAAGTACGTCAACAAGGCACGCTTGATGTGGTTTTCATATTGCCGCCGCGGATTCCTGTTCAGTGCGGGTAAATGTATCGTATGCAAGTTTGCGGATCACAGATGGCGATGATGATTGTGCCTCTCTAATAAATTCTAGGGTATCGGTAGTAGCGGTCACCAGATCAGGAAATCATGTATTTCATAATGGTATATCCACATGAAATAATCCCACGTGATCGAAATTTCCGGAGCTATTCACTACGACATCTCTCAATCTCACTTGGTGGTTTTGAGGCGTTAAAACAATACAGCTGTTATGATGTCTTAATTTATGCATGCCACCTTCTAGATATATTCACAGACATGTTTTATAAAAAATAAATAATGAAGATAATGCTGATGCCCACAATGATACGCACACATCCATTCAAATCTGAAAAAAAAGTTGAAGGTTATGTCTTTCTTTTATTTTTGCTCACTTTAGTTCGGTCGGAATTTTCTGCATACGCGTGGAAATTACGAGAAAATATGAAGGGGGGTGAAATCATAACTGAAAGATTGCGTACCGTTTTCTCCGTTTTCAGAAGACGACTTGAGTTATATGGCTATTCAAAAGCGGCACTAAAATGGAGTGGCCTGGATACTTTTAGGCTTACTCCAGCTTGAGTGTTGGCTTATTTTCAATCTCACTCAATGCGAATCATGTATCCTACGCTGTGTACTTATGTACGTGTGGGTCTGCGTATACGTATGTGTGCGCATGTACGTATACGTGTTCTTGTGGGGGGGGGGGGCAGGAGGAAGCAGCTTTTTGTTTGTAATAGGTTAAGGAGTGGTGGCCTAAAACAATATATCATCATTGTTTGCTGCACATTTGACTAATTGTACCACCCCTTAGTCGAGCACCCATGAACGCATTTATGTTTTTTACGCGTGTCTTTAGATATGCTTAGATTACTATATATCAACAACTCTACGAGCCGCCTCAACTTATTTGGTCATTTACTGATGGTAAATGCAGTGAACTATTCAGCGATTGCTAGGGGCGTGGTTCGATGTCGGTTGTATTGTACAGGGGTCACGGTAAACATACATCGCCGTTCTTCTTGGCCAAAGCTTGTGAATCATTAGCCTTGAATAGATTCAAAATCAATGAGAACGGGACCACTTTATTTTCAACAAAGCCTGAATAAATGATCTGCGTGGTTCAATTTTACTCTGAAATGTAAATGTAAACGCCGCAGAATTTGAAGATTCATTAATCTTTCTGATAAAATTCTTGTGACAGCCTTCGGGCATGCACTCCGAAGTTTGCACGTAAAAACTGCATACAAATTACCGTAATGCTAGATCATTAATCGTGCCGTTTCTTCTTCTACGCGACAAGCCGCCCATAACGCTGTTTTACTACCACCGCCAAGCCTCTCAGATACAAGCTATTATATTTCGACGTGGTTTGCATACTCACCTACTCGTTAGTAATTGCTTAGCGCATGCCAACGCCCAAGATGATCTTCAATTCACTCCCCTTTTCAGCATGACACTGAATGCGCTTGACTGGTGCTCGCGTGAAAGCTATGCGAATGTATGCTTTTTAGTTTTACTTAATGTGGACGCGATGTTCATGGAGTAACAGTGGGCCTTATAGGAAGTAAATTGATGTGGAGGACCAGTAAACAACGAGAGCGTTTTGTTATATTTGGCAGCACGTCTTCATCAGTTGTAGCTTAGAGACCTTTATAAATAATTACGTATGCTGGAGAAGATCCTTCGACCCTGTAGTTTTTATCGAACAGTCAGTATAAGTGGTGAGAGTGCATCTGCATATTATCAGCTGTGAGACAAACAGCTTGTACCTGAAACTCTATGGTGGCGTCTACTGTCGCTAATGTTGAAGTTCCTGTAAACGTATTGTGTGGGAATTACTATATACGATCATTGAAATGCTTTTACAAAGTTTCCGCACACAGTTAGAAATCTATAAACAAAACCATCGTGATGAAACAAACATACAAAAAGTGTAATACCCCGCCTGTAAGTTTTTAAACAACATGAGCGCGGTGAGTGCATGAATACGGGAACAAGAAGACGCATACAGCGCTTGCGTCGTCTTCTTGTTCCCGTCTTCGTACGCTGACCGCTTTCGTAATGTCACTCTACCAACTAGCTCGGACCAAGCCTCTGATGCATTTATATTTTTTCTTTCTGATAGGAACTTTGGCCTGGTAGTGCAGTGTGAAATACGTAAATTCTAGTTAAACAACAACTCAATACTGCCGTCATGATTTCTATAATTGTATAAACGAAAAGGGTTGTCACCATCGAGAAAAGGGTTTATCTCCGAAACTTTTAGATCACACGCGCCTGTACGCAAAGAAATGCCTCACATGTAAATAAGGCTGTCCCTCCCCCTTGCCGTACTATTGTTTTCAGCGAACATAAAACAGGTACGAAAGGAAGACAGCGGCGCAAGCTGACGGCAGCCACCACGGAGAACACTGCGCCGGCCTTCTATTTGGAGAGGACATGGAAAGAAGATGAACGTAGGAAGAGACAAAAAATTCTATTGTTAAATGTAAAGATGTCCTCAAGAATTACTTGACTGCCGAGCTGCACGAAGCTTGCGTCTTGTAACCTCTTGTGACAGAAACGCAAAGGGGGGCTCCACAGCACCGACCCTAAATGGCGCATATACTGCCCGAATGAGTTAAAGAGCGACAAAAAGACCCGGCTGTTTATACGAAGCTTTTCAGGGATTTTGAAACGGTTTAGTATCACATTGCCTTTAGCGTTCATTTAATTAGCGACGAGCATAATCGCGAGATTCTTTTTTCAGACTTTCGTACTTTTTATTTTATAATGTGCAGCATCTCTACACGACTGCATGGCAAGGGAAGGAATCGAAAAGTGAAGAAAGAAATATGGGGAGGCATTCGCTTTGTTTACCGGCCCTTCACATGGCGTAGCTTTCAGACTGTTATGAATGTATATTGAAAAACAGCACGGAAAATTCTTTGACGAAGCGCGTGGCAGATTGAACTTTCTAGAAAGAGTTCACATTTGTCTTGCGTACTGGATTTGGACGTTCGGGTGCTTCCGCAGCATTCGGTACTTAACATGCATATTTCGTCAAGCCTGAGCTGAGGAGGTGCAAGAACCTCACAAGCAGCATGTCTTAGCCAATTTCATGAGAAGCATTAACTGAAAGAATGTAAGCGTCCGCCTAGATTAAGTATTTGTAAAGGAAGCTAATCTAGTTTTGCTGGTCTCGCTGAAAAACTGCCGTTGTTGTTGCTGTTTTTTGCGTAAAGGAACACGTACGGCTTATTACTATAAAATATAGCCAATCAGGACCAGCGTTTCTATCCAGAAAGGTTTACTATGGGCCTCTTACTATAGAACTTGTGTACGTACGATTCTTCCTAAGAAATCACACAGTCTTTTTGTTGAGTTAACGTATATAAATATCTGTCGCATTTTAATTATTTGAGTGGTAATGGCATGGTTCTTATTTAAGAAGTCTGCGTATTTCTACACATGTCTTTTCTTATGTGTGAAAAAATATTAAACTACACCATTACAATCAATTAGGTCTTACAGACAGGTCTATAAGCGTCAGTGTTTTTCTAACAATGTTTTATGAACTTTTATGTAACGTGTAAAACTGTCGCTACTTCTTTGACTAATCGTGTTTTATAACGTATGTACATTACTGCTCCTTGTGTGCCTTACTGATAAGGACGGTTGAAGGCACCCTGTCAGCATTAATTTGCTGCTTTGCCTACTCTGTCCCTTACATGTCGGTGTTTACTATGAAGCTCATTTATGATTGAATGATTGAATAAAAAAATAACGGTACCTTATAAATATTTGCCTCAGAATAAATGCATAAAATAAGCAGTGCTGTCAAAAGCCACCATGGTGCATCTGAACCGCTTGATTTGGCATCATCTCAACGCACATCATCTTCCCAGAACTTATTGGCTTACCAGTTTTTGGCGAGTGGTAGTAATTACCTTTCTATTATGATGGAACTGTAATTTATCATCTGGGCACTGTTGAGCTTAATGCGTTTTTTTTTATTTTTCAAGACTATATTGCGGACCTAATTGCCTGTTACAGCAGTCGTGAGAATAAATGACTGTTAATTACAGTGTTTGGCATAATTACATAATACGTCCTTAGTCACAGGTATGTCACCGTTTTATTCGTCGTGGATATTATAAAACATTACCGAATAACTACAACTACTGTGTTTAGTGCGGCTGGTGTTGGTGCATACTTTATTATATTTTATTGTGGTCTTTAAAAAATCATAAAGTATTCAACAAGACTGAGCCCAGGCATGGCCGGCTATTGCGTCTCAGCAATGATAGTCGGAGTCACTGCACGAGTGGACATGACGCGCTCCGCGACATAGGACACCAATGTAGACGTGACGGGGCACCTATCACGTATGATTCGGGCAAAAGGTTTTCACATGTCGGTGCCGAACAGAACATTAACTCATAACCTTACGAGATCGCAGCGACTCATATGGTTATGAGTTTTTACCCCTTACAGTACTTCGCTTTGCGACTTCTATTATTATGTATATATCCGTTCCCGTTTTTATTCCTCTATCTTCCCAACGGCCAAGTCAGCCCTTGAAAGCCTTTATTTTGACATCATGGATTGCAGGGCACACCACCTAAAGCAGTCAAAGTTCGCAACTGTAATTGCACTAGACGCAGTAAGATGGGTGCCTGTCCAGTGTTGTCGTGCAGCCATTTTTTTTTTCTTTCTGTCACAGTATGGCTCATGTGTCCACCGCAAAGCGAAGCATGTATATCAAATGAAAAGGCGAGGTGCACAGGGCCTTATAGTGCTATCATGTTGGACTCTTACAGGTGAAGCTTAAGCGTGCTCAAACATGGAAGGGAAAAACAAGCTGGGTGATAGCGAAGCATGTGGAATAGAGTATTTCAGCTCGACTAACGAGGAAACTGGGGAAGGATGAAGTATGCACTGTTTTAGATTTTTCTGATGAGGCACTGGTGGGTACGAAGCTTGAGATCGAGTGTTTAGGGAAGGTTGTTTCTCTCCTCTGATGTCATCGGAAAACTTTGTAGAGATGCTGCCTACTCTAAGGTGCGCCTGCTATACGCCCTTTTCCAGTTCCCCATATCATGTAGAGAAAGCTGCGTTAGGTGCACTTGCCTGGTCGGCTATTTCTAGGGCTTGCTGTCGCCTTCTTCATTTTTCGTATACCGGCGGCGAGTTGTAAGATGTACCCAAATATTGTGGAGTATACATATTTATGACAAACCGTGACTATAATGTTACGTGGAAATAACAGTAGACAGTCCGCAGCCACAACACAGCTCATGAACAACGTACACCTCTTCACCTTCAGTCAGAGGCACTCTTTTAGAGTATGTCCCACTATGCCCTGTTACCGTCAGCCGAAACCACTTAACACAACCCCCGGCGCCAAAAGCGCCGACCCGGCGAGCTTACGGGGCCACAGCAGGAGCAGCGTAGTAACGCTTGAGCCTTACGTGGACGACATCCAGCGACAACTGAGTAGAAGAAGTTGATGGATCATTAGGTACAATTTCGTATGTAGTGTCGGTCACTCGTATAAGCAAGCGGTATAGGCCCGTGAAACGAGAAAGAAGCTTCTTTGAAAGGCTTGCATGTCGCGTTGGCGACCAAAGAAGAACGAGGGAACCTGTCGGAAATCGTTGGTAGAAGTGCCGCTCGGCGTAACGATGCTTCTGCGAGCCTTGGGACGCCATTAATCTGCTCCGGGCAAGCTGGCGAGCATGGTCAGCGCGGGCAGAGCATCGCGTGTATATTCAGAAGTAGACTGCGCAGCGTCCGTCAGGAAGATATCCAACGGCAATGTTGGTTCGCGTCCAAACAGAAGGTAAAATGGCAAGTACCCAGCAGTGTCATGTCGGCAGGAATTATACGCGAACGTCACGTAGGGTAGTGCAAGGTCGCAATCACGTTGGTCGGCCGAGACGTATTTCAATAGAATGTCCGTCAAGGTGTGGTTTAAGCGTCCTGTAAGCACATTTGTCTAGAGGTGGTGCGATGTAGTAAGCTTATGTTGGGTGGAGCAGGAACGCAGGATATCGTCTACCACTTAGAAAGAAACGTATGGCCTCGGTCTGTCCGCAGTTGACGACGAGCTCCGAGCACTAAAATGAGATCGTATAGTAAAAAGTCAGCAAGTTCTGTAGCACAGCTAGTTGGCATGGCTTGCGTAACTGTGTAGCGGGTCGCGTAATCTGTGGCAACCGCGGCCCACTTCTTTCCGGAGGCGGAAGTTGGGAAGGGACCGCGAAGTTTCAAACCAACACGGAAGAAGTGCTTCGATGGGATGTCGATGGGCTGGAGATACCTGGCAGGGAGTCCTGACGGCTTCTTGAGGCACTGAAAAATTTCGCAAGCGTTGACATGACGACGTCTAGAGCGCGAAAGGTCAGGCCAGTAGAAGCGGTGGAGCACGTGGTCATATGTGCGTGGGACATCAAGGTGACTCGCGGTTGGCGAGTCATGAAACTCGTGGAGGACTGCGGAGCGCAGGTGCTTTGGTATGACCTGGAGTAGTTCATGGCGGCCGGGTGATAAATTACGCTGATCTAAGGTGTGGTCCTTTAAGGTAAACATGCGAATAGAAGTGTCGTACAGTGAAGATTCGAGCTGTTGTATTAGGCGACTGATATCGCGGCGCTGCTTATCACCGAAGTGAAGCAGCTGGAAGATGGAAAGAACGTAGCCAACGGAATCATCAGTGCTCGTAGAGTCCCAGTCGGCCACAGGGTAGCGTGACAGGCAACCCAAATCTTTGTGCAGTTTTTCTGACTTATACTCTACGGTGTAAAAATACTCTTGGAGGTGGAGTGCCCAGCGGGCGAGATCACCTGTGGTGTCTTTGAGGGGCGTGAGCCAGCAACGACTGTCGTGGTCGATGAGAACTATAAATGGTTGGCCTTATAAATAAGGGCAAAATTTCGCCACTGCCCACACCAGCGCTCTGCGATGGAATAATGCCGTTCCGAGGGGGACAGCAGCCTGCTAGCAAAAGATGTCACGCGATGCTGCCCACGTTGTCGTTGAGCCAACACATCACCTATTTCATAGCCATTGACATCGGTGTGGACTTCGGTCGGTGCAGTGGGGTCCAAGTGAGCCAGAACAGGAGAGAAAGTGAGCAAAGTGGTGATATCGGAGAAAACTGCTGCTTGCGAGGGACCCCAAGTAAAAGTTTCATCTGGTTTGTGTGAATCTGTTAGAGGCCGAGCAATTTCCGCAACGTTCTTGATGAACCACCGCAAGTAGGAGCAGAGCCCCACAAAGCTGCTGGCATCTTTGGCGGTTTTCGTCACAGGAAAGTCCTTCACAGCTCAAACTTTTTTTGGGTCAGGATGCTCGATGTTAGCGTCGACAATATACCGAAGTATTGTAAAGCAGCGGTGACCGAACCGGCACTTGGATGAATTTAGTTGAAGGCCGGCGAGACGGAATACATCAAGAATTTTGGACAGTCTCTCAAGGTGTGCTTCATAAGTGGGAGCAAACACACCAGATAACAAAGACACGTAGACAACTTGAATTCATGAAGCAGGGAGTCCATCATTCATTCGAAGGTGGCAGGGGCATTAAAAAAGCCGAAAGGCATGACCTTGAGTTTGTAGAGGCCACTAGGTGTTACAAAAGCCGTCTTCTCTCGGTCCATGGAGTCTACGGCAATATGCCAATAACCAGAACGAAGGTCAATTGAAGAACAGTAGGCAGCACCATGGAGGCAATCAAGGGTGCCATCAATTCGTAGCAGAGGGCAGGCGTCTTTCTTCGTCGTGTTGTTAACGTGGCTATAGTAAAGGCAAAATCGCCACTATCTGTCCTTCTTTTTAACTAAAACTACCGGGGATGCCCAGAGACTGGAGTATGGTTCAATAACGTCTTTCGCTAGAATCTTGTTCACCTCGTTCCGAATGATGCTCCGCTCAAAAGCAGACACTCTGTAGGGACGGCGGTGAATAGTGTTGCCATCACCTGTGTGTTTGTGATGCTATACAAAGGACGTTTGTTAAAGGTCGGTCGCCAAAACCGAAAATATCCTGGTAGGCCTCGATAAGACAATGAGGGCTTTTACTTGTGAAGGTGGGAGGTCAGTGGCGATCCTGTCTACAATTTGACGGCTGCCCAAATGTGCTGCGAGTGGTGTGTGCTGTGTTAGAACAAGGGCGTATAAGGCAAGCACTTCGGTTTTTAAACTGAACAATGGACAAAGGTGCGCCACAGAAATGCGTTGTGAAGCACTTGATTCATGTAGCCGAAACTCACAATTGGTAGACGAGTTCTGTTAGCTGCGATGCTGAGCACTGTGTAAAGAACTGCAACATTATGGGCAAGGAGTACGTTGGTGAGAGGCATAGCGCAATAGCCACCGTCGGGCACAACTTGTGAACAGAAGAAAACGACATACGTCACTCTTTTGGAGGGCAGCTGAACAAAGTCACTGTAATGTAATCGGTATGTAAGTTCGTAGGGGGCGTCCCTGATTTGTGACAGTTGAAGGCGGAGCATGCCAGTGGAGCCATCAATCAGAGAAGAATTGTTGGCAATAAAATTGAGGCCTAGTATGAGGTCGTGGGGACATGTTGCAAGGACGGTAAAAAGGATGGCCACTTGATGGCCGGCTACTGTAAGTTAGGCTATGTACATACCGACGACAGAGATTGTTGCGCCATCTGCAACTTGCACGACACTGGTCAAGCGGGGCGTCAGGAGCTTCTTCATGCGACGGCGAAAGAGAGATGTAAGCACCCGTGTCAATCAAAGCGTCAACAGGTGTGCCATCAATATATACTTCAAGGGTGTTCCGGTTCAAACATAAGGGCAACAGAGGATTTTCGGGTAAGGTCGGCAGGGCAGCTTCACCTCTATAAGCTGCGCAGCTTGGTTTTAGGGGACATGTGGTGGTTAAAAGATGGTGAGTGAGAGTGGTGATGCGTATTTGAACGAGATGGGTGGCTTTGAGGCGGCGGCGACGACGGGACAGGGCCCCTGTAGTCTTCCGGGGCAGTAAATGCTGTAGACTCAGTACGGGTCGGGTAACGGTGGTTCGATGGACGGAATGAGTTACTGTAAGTGCGGTACGGGCCAGAAGGCATATATGGCCCCTGGCTTCGGCAGTAACGAGTAATGTATCCCCACCACAGCGGAAGCAGATTGGCTTATCATCTGCTCTTCGCCATTCAGACGGGTTCCTGGTTTGAAGAGAGTACGGATGGTGACGTATCATGTCGACAGAAGCTATCGAGGGATCAGTATTATCCATGGCGGGTGCAGTGAACAGGATAGCCACGTTAGCGCATTCCAGGAGGACTACAGCCTGGGTCAAGGCGGCAGCTGGCGTTAAGGCGTCGGGCAACGTTGGTTTGTTGGCAGCCGGGTAAGCGGCCTCGAGTTCACGTCGGGTGATGCGCATCACGTCTTCGATTGTAGAAGGCTGACAAGAAGTGGTTTCGCAAGACGACGTTGCAGTGGTGCTGGGTAGGTGCTGGAACTGGTGCAAAATTTGTCAACTCTTCGCCTGCTTCAGATGGCGGCACTCTTTGATCATGGCGTCGATGGTCGTTACGTTTGTAAAAACAAGCAGATTTAACGCATCGTCAACGATTCCTTTCAAAATGTGCGATATCTTGTCAGCCTCAGTCATACTGGGATTGGCCCTTTGACACAAGGCTAAGACGTCTTGAATATAAGTCAAGTAGGGCTCGGTGAACGTGTGTGTACATACGGTCATTTGCTTTCGGGCATCAAGCTGTTAACCAAACGGATTGCCAAAAAGGTTGCAGAGCTGTTGTTTAAACATTTACCAGCTTGTGACTTCGTGCTCGTGGGTCTCAAACCAGATGCGAGGGTCTTGTCAAGATAATATATGACATTCGCAAGCATAACGGTTGAGTCCCAGACATATTGCTTGCTGACGCGCTCGTACATACTCAGCCACTTGTCAACATTCGCATTGTTGTCTCCAGTAAAGGTACGGGGATCAGGGGGTTGCGTTAAGGTGACGTACGGGATTGCTTTTATTGCCGAGGTAGGTGGTAAAGGCCTATTTACACCTGGAGCCATGGCAGCAGACTAAAGGAGGCGTCCACTGCGTAGCTCCTTCATCAAAAGAGTACCCTGCACCTCCACCAAAATGTTACGTGGACATAACAGTATACAGTCCGCAGCCACAACACAGCTCACCAACAACGTCAACCTCTTCACCTTCAGTCTGAGGCGCTCTTTTACGGTATGTCTCATTATGCCCTGCTACCGTCAGCGGAAACCACGAAACAATAAAATACAGCCGAACGACCATATATGCTGACAAGCCAAGACGCTTTAGTGTTTCGCATTCAAAAAATTACTCATTATCTCTTCCTACGGGCCACCATGGTGAGATGCGAAAGCATCGGGGGGGGGGGGGTGCGCAACAAGTTTTTGTTTCGTTCGACTTAGTAACATAAGCCAATTCAATATTTCAGAAGGGAGGAGACGTATGTACGGGGTTGTTGAGTCAGTATTTAGAGATCGTACGTTATTGCTGGCGTCGGTGCGAGCGGTATCTCGAAGAAGATGGCTTTGTGGTCGGTCAAGTGCAGTGTCAATGGGTCTTGTTGCAGAGGTTCAAGTTTGAAATTTTCTAACACGAGGTGTATGCACGTTCCCCTGATGATGATGTGTCACTTGTGATCTTGGGAAACGCATCGCAAAGGGCATACGTCTTTTATGGGCTGCACCAGGCAATTGCTTGTCATTATGTGTACGTTCAAGTCCTGTGCGAGTATGAAGGACCCGCACCCACGTCTATTATAGGTCTTGGCGTACTCCACCATGCTCCTTGCGATGTGAAGATCGACACTATCTATCGAGATGTTGAGTTTGAGGTGCAGCGTTGACGTTTACGTTTGGCTTCTCTGGCCCCAAGTTCGGGGTCCGCTTGCCGACGCTGGCGTTCACGCTCGGCTTCCCAAGCCTTCCTATGCTCTGTGGCGGTGGCGCTGCCTTTGCAACTAGAGTCGACGCTGACATTGTTCATGGCGGTTCGCACACCGTTGTGCAGGGAGAGAATAACGAAAGCACAGCAAATGCGCGCTATATATGAGATAGATAGTCTGATAGATATATGCAATAATTTGATGCACCGCACCTGTGGTGGAGAGGAGAAGGGAGGAAGATAGCGCACACCTGCGTAGAGGGAGGAGGATGAGGGAGAGTTGCGCATGCGCAGTATGGGTGCACACGCCGAAGAACGGACACTTCCCATGGCATCATATGCTCTCGCATCTGAAAAAAAAAAAACCTCGACAGCTCAGTGGTCGGGCTCAAACCTCGCTCGAACAAGAGATGTTTCCCCAAGCAATCTTTTCTTTTACTATCTTCATTTGTATTTCTCTCTCTGCGCTCGTTCTCTCGCCCATCAGAGTTTCTGCATCTACATAAATGTTCCACCAGGTTTCGTAATGCATGCAACACAATCAAGCCACACTGCCGGTCATCGTGACGTGTTTCGCGCGCGCAGCAGGCGCATAAGTTCGAGCAGTTAACCGTGCTTGGGAAAAAGTCGGACACTGATATTTCCCACTGTCAGAGTGAGATACAATAGGCCTATCGTGTTGTCGTGGAGCCATTCCTCTTATAAATGTTTTTGGCATGTGGCAAAATGTTAAAGTCTTTGTTTATTGCAACTTGCAAGTGTAAGGACAATGATCTTTACCTTTCTATCTAGGAAAGGTCAGCTTGTAGTTAGGTATCAGTGAGCCCGTGCACTAGTTCGAATTCAATTCAGCACGAGCGCGTCGGTCTTCGTGATTGTATGCATGTATATCATATCGGTAATGGTAAATTGCATTGACCACGTATTTTCTTTTCTTCTTGCAGACAAACCGCAGCTGGTGGTGCGACTGGGCAATCGCCTTCGGCAGAGCAGCATTCTGGAGAACCACGACGTGTACTTGGAGTGCAGCGTGGCAGCCAACCCACCCGTCAACGAGATCAGCTGGCTGTTCGAAGGCCGAGACCTGCAGACCAACACGTCCGCAGGGATCATCGTTAGCAACCGCTCACTCGTGCTGCAAAAGGTGAGACGAGCTTAGCTGCGCAAAGAAGAAACGTTTGCAGCTACGTACGCCCAAAGTAGAGAGAAGATCTGGCAGTAAGGTGCGCGTTGCACTCAACAGTGGGTGTCAGACATGATGACAACTTCAGTCTAAATAGCTCGGTGAGGAGCAACAGTAGTGATGTGGGGTCGCTTCTCGATTATGGGTGACTCGAGACTGGAAAGAAATGTCCGGGGCTAATATTTGCCCAAGAAACATAGGTGACTTGCACTGACGTCACTGAAACAGCCACGTTGCAGCATCAAAATGGTGGGACGTGAACTTTACTATATCACGTTAGTACTATCAGTGCATTGGGTTCTGATTCTTTCATTATTCGCGCACAGGGAACCAATGGCTTTGCACGACATTGTTATTATACTGAAGCGGGTTAATCGCTGCGTGATTATACGCTTTACGTCGTCTAAGTTTCCATGTTGGAGCCATGCTATGCGTCCATGACGTGGTGCGTTAGATATCCGTCAGTTTGCTCTAGTTGGGCTTTCGTTTCCAAAGAGTGCTTTAAAAATCAATTTTCTTGTTCTTTTGTTTAATTAAACTCTGTATAAGAAGAAGTTGGGGCCAATGCATGGTGTAGGCTACACCCATGCTCTTGCAGAACATCTTGCTCAATAACCAGACCATACAGTTCACCACCAGGGCTTTACGAAGTAGGTGAATGAGTGTACAAAGTTGAAAGTGCGTTGGTTCAGCGTTGTATTTGGTGACGGAAGATACATCGCGTTTCTGAAGAAATTTAAACCGAAATGCTAGGCATATCCAGATCTTTGCCGCTGGGTAACAATTACCTGGGCTGTGCTTTCTTTTCGAGAATGACCTCGCTCAGTCATTGTGGCAATAGCTGTTACAAAAGCACACACGAAATGGAGCAGCAGCCGACACTGCGTAGCGTGTGACGCAGCCCGAAGTTCTGCCTTATGCCCACAAAGTGTCGCACTCACTAAATACAGCCCTGGGAAATAGGAGTTCCGACTCTTCTTTCTGCCCCAAAGGGGTTGTCCATACTTTGCTCCCGCATTAGCGGGAAGAGGACGACAGCACCTAATGCAAAAGCGCAGCCGGTATGAACTATGAAGTTCTGCTTTGTTGTTGGAAAGGTCTGCATAGGTTAAATTGGAAGCTGCTGTCACTGTGTCGCTGTTTAAATATGGCCGCCAACTTCTACGCCACATTTACTAGCTGCTGTTTTTTAAACAGAACCGCTTGCGCACAGCCCATTGTGCTGTCGCGTAAGTTTGCACATTTCATAGTCAAAATGGATGTACTTGCATGGTGTTCAAACAAGGTTTGTTTTACTTCGGCATAGTTCTGCATACTGAAGGTCTATAACTTTTGCCAAACAAGGATCACCATAAAAATGCTTCATTACCGTGATATATGAAATGCATAAATTTGAATAGGCGTTCGCCAGACATTCAAAAATATTCATTGCTGTGGAAATTTCGTTGCCTCGGGATTTCGTTAACGCGGGTTTTTACCTTTCTGAGTAGTTTATCGGCTACTCAAAAGCGACATTTCATCTGTAAGCGGAATAAGCTTTTATATTCACATGCCCTAATAATCACGATAGAGCAGCAATACCCCTGAAGCTCCTAGCAAACGACATTTTTCTGAAAAGTAATAGGGAGAAGTACTCACTCCACATCTGCCCTTAAAAAGTTTTGCCAGTGGGAATCGCAGTTGAAGCTGCGTCGGAGATGCGATCATTCCGCACGGCATCACGTAGTGTATATGCTAAGGGGGACTTTTGTTTTTGGTGCATATAAAAACGCCTGTGTAAAGAACCCTGAACACGACAAGAGATTACCTCACGCGCAAGAGCATGGCGTGAAAGAAAATGTGCATACGTGATAAGTCGCATGTGATTGAATCTGCCCATTCCTAAGTGATCTAGAGACATCCTTTTTGGCGAAAAACATATGTACGCTATTCTTTTTACTCGATAATACTTAGTACTTATTCGAAAGTGAACTGCATGAGGACCCGACCCGCTATATAAATGTACAGGCAAGAAGTTTAAAGGAACACTGAAATGGTTTTTACATTTTTTTTACAAACACATCGGGCTTTTAGAACAAGTTGCAATGGCAATTTAAATACGAACTTAAGCTCTCTGCGTAAACTGTGTTATTTATGTAACACTTTAAAGCTGAGAATTGCCCCAGATCACTGTAGATCGCTGTGACTTAGCCAAACGCGTTTTCAACTGCCCATACACCAAGCGACAAGCTCTGCCCCTCTGACGTCATCGTTTACAGCTGATCTGAGTGGCTGTGGAACGCGCAGAGCAGACCGTCGGCGTGATTTACGCGTATGTGGTCTCACGTTACATTGTCACTCAGGCGCCGTAAAGGCGGATCTTAGCCCCGAGTAATCGAAGGAAGTGTTGAGGGCTGTTGAGGGTGAAAGGCGGAGTGGAGGAGGAGGGTACTTTTTAGTACTCGTAGCTCAGTTAAATATATGTTTCGATCGAACTCAAGTGCGGAAGATTTGCTCCAGTAGTGGTCAAATTAAAAATGAAATGGGAAAAACCGTTTCAGGGACCTTTTTTGCTCTTTTCTCTGGAAATACCTATACGCAATGAATATTCTGAAGGTAATGCGTGAGGAAATCTGTGAATTCCGCATAAATACAAAAATTATAGAGTAAAATAAAGAGGAAAGCAAGAGCAAATGGTACCACAAAAACATTCAGTATGTGTGTGCGTTGAAGTGTAAATCTTTGTTTAAAAACTTGGCTGATTCCTTCTTCTAGGAATCGGTATTACGCGGAAGATAAACGTGTCTTCACAGAAGTAGTTGTGCGTTCATTGTGCATTCTTTCGCCACAGTAACGAAGTACGAATGCTGCAGCAACAAATTGCAGTCACGCGACGAGCCACAAATAGCCCGAAGTTTGCAGCGCGCACCTCAAGCTTCTAGAAAGCACGCCAGGAATGAGCATACACATGGCGACTGCGGGATAACAACTGTCAGACACATAGAGCATGCTGTTCAAACAGAAAGAGGTGTACGAAACGAACGCACGAGTATACACAGGCCAAGCGTGAGCAACTGTCACAATAGGTGACCAGTAAAAGAGCGAAGGATTGTGGGATGCATCGTCTGCTACCGGCTTCTGGTTCGAGAAGATTAGACGACGGTGAACAACTTTGCCACAAGCCTCAGATTATTCAGGATTCGCACGCGCAGTCGTCCGTTTATCTTCGTCCTGATAAACCATGGTTGGTTGTTCAGCTGTTGGCTGCTCCTACTTGAGCGTGAAAGGCAAACGCAGGTATAATTCTCATGGAACGAAGAAAAAATTGAGGTGGGCCGCAACTGTGAAGAGAGCCACAGCGACCGGTAGCCTTTGGGTACGGAACATTCAAGCCCGAGTGTGCGAAAATCATTTTATCACAGGTGCGTGTGTATTCTACGCTAAAAAACCTTACACATGAATTTGCTGTGAATATTATATTGATAAATAAAATGTCGCGCAGGCGCGCCTAGCGGATATATTATGGGAACGATCCGACGAAATCTACCTGCTATACGAGATGAGCGCCGGCAATTGCACCCATATCATCATCATCATCGTCATCATCATCATCATCATCATCATCATCCGTCTGACTACGTGCACTCCAGGACAAAGGCCTCTCCCATGTTCCGCCAATTAACCGGGTCCTGTGCTTGCTGCTGCCAATTTATACCCGCAAGCTTCTTAATCTCATCTGCCTACCCAACCTTCTGTCTTCCCCTAACTCGCTTATGGTTTATTTATAGTCAATTTAGGTCAACCGACTTCGCTATTGTACTGCTAACTGCAAGTAGTATTGACTTATTAAAAACACCGAGAAAATATTGTCTAAACTGTCTTTCCGGAATAGTAAACCACAGGCTACCTTTGGAGACCGCAGCGTATAGGTTTTCCCCTTGTTAAGCAGATCCACTCGGCACCACTATCCTCATTCCCTAACGCCAATCTTCGCAAGGACTGACAGTTTCGCTACTCCTTTTTCTCTCAAATTATAGCTGATTGAAATAAACTAACGGAAGCATTCCCCGAACGCCCATGACTACTTGTACAAATACAGCTTTTTTTACTTCCTTATAAATCATCACGACCAAGTTGTATTTTTTATCGTCTTACAACCAGAATCATTTGTACAAACACTTTGCAACTTTGTTTCCTGTTATTGTTAAGTATTTTGCTCACCTTGCTTAGACTTGTTGTCTGCAGTATTTTGTAAATAAATAAAACAAAGTAAAAATAGGTGCTGCTCTTTATGCTGATCAACTGACGATGTCGGCCGAAGCAGCGATGCCAAAATAAACTCTTAGCACACTTGTACGGTCATTCCCATTCCCGAAGATCTTTAAAATGGTGTTTTTTATCTGCAGTAACGTATCATACAGTGAAAACTGTTTTTTTGTATCGACTGATCTGCTAGCCGAACTTGCAATGTCCCCGAGCAGCATAAAAGCATTGCAGATCATTTCAGTGCGATAAAAAGTTTCCTTACCGTTCATGGCTTTCGTAGCTTGTTGTCGTCACAGTCATGGTTAGCGAAAACAAAAAAACAATTTCTAAAGCACTGGCATTGCATGGAGTGGTGCTTTTTTTCAACAGAGCGGTACAAAAATGTGCGCGTGCTGCGCCTAACACGCGTATAGTGCGTCGAACCGGAAGCCGTTGCATCCCACAGTTCCCTGCGATTGCCAATAATACCAGTCACCTATTCGTGCTTCTTCGTGTGTGAACAAGGTGCTCCTTTCGTGAACGCAGCCGCGGCAGCGAGTGAAGTGACCTACATGCTCTCACGAATCACTAGCCTGATGAGCGCGCGCGCAGGAGGGATCATGCTGTGTGGAGGCCCGCGTTCATCAAAACGCGAGAGCTCCTGAACTTTAGAGCGCACCAAACTTTTTTTCTTCTTTATTTCTGGTAAACTTCACAAACGGGTTACTAAGATATATTTCAAGTCACTGCGAACAATGCAAAAACTTAAAAATCACTAAGCCCGTCTAGCATAACTATAACACATCACGTCTTAGAATTTCTTCATGGTCAGTAGGGCTTCTACCCTTTCTACCCATAAAGGTACGCATTCGTCTGTTCTTACTACCTCAAGTAATCTTGAGATGCTTTCGTTAAAATACTCTCTTGCTGGTCTTCTATCTGGGTCACAATGAAATCCAGCCATTCTGGAGCGCCATATACTGTGCAAGGCAGTCATCATGATAAAATCGAAAGGTAATCCATCCTCAATCTCTATTGCCAAATACCTGATTCAATAAGGGTCTAACGGAAACTCTTTTTTGATTGTCCTTTGTAATACGTCCCAAAAATAAACTCCTTCCCAACAGTGCAGGAAAACATGGTCGATAGTTTCCGGTTTCTTACAGATTAGACAGTGAGATCCCCAAGGCATATAAAACCCACGCTCTTCTAGGAAGGTTCTTACAGGAAGTGTTCCAGTGTGTAATTTGAAAAAGAACGTTTTCGCACTTGGAGCTGCTGGCATTTTTTTAACTCGTTTAAGTACGTTCTGGCCCTTGCATGCTGTATATAGCGCTCTGTACAGTGGGATGGGGAGCATCGTGTCACATAAATCTTTGTACAGTTTTCTCTTTCCAACAGACCACAGGCAGTCAGTTGAAAAACGAACACAAAAAAACCGCACGCTGGCCACTAGTTCTTTCATGTATCCTTGCACAGCCCCTGTGGTAACATGGGTGCTCACAACAAACTCGAGCAACAGTTTACTTAGTCTTGTTTGACACACTGTTAATAGGAAAGGATCTCTTGTCTCACGAAAAAAGAAAAACCTATTTACTAACTGCTTGATAAATAGATGGCCTAGCCCAAGGCCTCCACACTTCACCCGTCTAAACAAATTCGTGCGACTGCACCTTTCCCAGTTAGACCCCCACACAAATATTGCAAACACCCGATGTAAATTTTGCACATTGACCCGGGAACAGTACAGCACTTGCATCACATACCACAGCTTAGAGAGAAAAAACCAGTTGCATGCAGTAGCCCTAGCAAACATGGACAGATAAGTTGCATTTCACCTATTCGCTTTTTCTTCAATTTCTTTCTTTTGCTGTGTCCAGTGTTCATCAGTACTTTTGTATGACTCAAGTGGTACTCCGAGATATTTAACTGCCGTTCTTGTCCATTTAATGGCTGCAAAAATTCCGGTGTTGAAGGCCAATATTCATGCCAAAAGCCGAGGCATTTACCCCAGTTTATGTGGCTTCCTGTAACTTCGGCGAAAGATTTAGAAACTCTGATTGATTCTTCAATACCGACATAGGAAGTGCTACAAATCGCAACATCATCAGCGTATGCGAGTAGTTTGACCTCTGAAGATTGCACTCTAAACCCATTTATGATGTCATTCTGCAGTTTCGACCGACATAAAGTTTCAATATAGATGCAAAACAACAGTGGACTAACAGGGCAACCTTGACGCACTAATTGCTCAATTCTAATGGGGGGGCCCACTGTCTTGTTGATAATTAGTCTCGTACAACCATTCCGATATGCCATGGCTACTCCGTCAATAATTATCTTACCAACATTAATGTGCTTCAATACTCAAACAAAAGAGCGTGGGCAACACAATCAAACGCTTTCTCCAGATCCAGCTGGAGTATGGCCACACGAGCTTGACTGGTGTCAACACATTCGAGCACGAATCGCATTTTATGAACGTTTGTAACTATGGACCGATCTTTGATTCCACACGTTTGGTGTGGACCGACGATATCTTTTATTACTGACTGAAGTCTAGCCGCCAAAATTTTCATTAATATTTTGTAATCTACGTTTGTCAGTGCGATTGGCCTGTACGCTGTGACGTGCCTGAGCTTTTCAACCTCGTCTGTTTTCGGAATAAGAACGGTACGCGATTCACCAAAGGATGGTGGTAATTTCTTTTCCTGATATGCCTCATTAAATACGCCCGCAAGTATTGAAGACAATTCACTTTTAAAACATTTGTACCACTTGGCACAAAGACCATCTGGACCTGGAGATTTCCCGGGATTTAACTTATCAATCGCCCGTTCAACTTCAGATTCCTCATTCACTTGCGGCATGCGTCCTAAATATTCGTCTTTAAATCTTTCTAGGTTTACCTGTCTACACGCAAAAAGGTTTTCAAAATGACTTGAAAATACGGATAAAATGCTGTGCGTATCAGTTACTTCGTGGCCATCCTTCTCTATTTTTTCGATATGATTCCGTCGAGCGTTCGTTTTCTCCACCCTTAACGCTCTTTTCGTTAGCGTCTCTCTAGCCGCTAATGCCTCAGCCCTAGCACGGACGAGTGCACCGTGGTAGCGTTCCTCGTCATGCAGTGCAAGTTTCTGCTTAATATTGCGTATGTCAATTTTATACTCTCCCGGTTGTTTGCACTCCAAGTCTATTAGTCTTTCCAAAGTCTTTCGGAGTTTTAGATGCGGAGCATCTTACACTCGCGCCTTGTAGTGCGCCGTCCGCGCCGTCCACACCGCTTCTCGAACATTCGACAGCTGACGCGCGCGCATGCGCCGTCGCGCCGTCGCTCACTCTTCCACCATCTGTGCATCCCTTCCTCCTCTACACACCGCGCGCGCTTCACTCCTCCACCATCTGTGCACCCTTCCTCCTCTACACACCGCGTTCGACATCCACAATTCTCCTGATTCTCCAGTGGACGCGCATGTGGCGTCGCGCTTCGAGAACATTCAACAGCTGACAGTGCATGCGCCGTCGCGCTGTATATATACTCAAGGTCGGCGCTCGCTCGCTCAGTTGCCGCTCGTCGGTTGGTTTGTACGGCGCGTCGACGTCCAAGGTCGCGGTGAAATGAATTCAAACGAATCCACAAGCACAATGATCGACGTCCCTTCGACCAGCGCCGCCCTTTCGCATACGTGTGTACGTGTTCACTCATTTAACACCCCCTCCTACAACCACGTTAACCAATTTAGCCACCGACCCAAGTAAGTCGCAATTTAACACCCCATTTCACAACCACGTTAACCAATTTAGCCATCGACCCAAGTAAGTCGCACTTTAACACCCCGTTAACCAATTATATGGTCCGCATCCTCCTCAGTGTTCCCCCGAGGGAAGCTGCGGGCAATTTTTTTTTCTGTCTTTTTTCTTTCGTAACTCCATGCGCAAGAACAATCAATAGCTTTTATTTTTATTCGCTGCTTGAACTCTTCCCATCGTTCTGCAAGTTTGACTTAATCGTCCATTTTTATTTCATTGATACAGTTCATTACCTTATTTAAGAAATATTCGTCAGTGATCAAAGTGGAATTCATCTTCCACAGCTCCCATGAGAAAGTTCCACCTTTTGTTCTCTCTCCCATATCACATTATCTAAACAATGATCACTGAAGTGTATAGGGTAGACAGCATATGTCTTACAGTGGGCTATAAATTCAAGCGACACGTAAATGCCATCAAGGCGCGCATGGCTATTCCCCTGAAAATGTATGAAACGCACGTCCCGCGTTTCCTCCATACAGCTGCCCACGCCTTCCAACTCCAATTCAGTAATTACGTCCGCTAGCGTCCTACTACTTTTATCGTCAATGGCGCATCTGTTTGCTCAATCTCGCCCGTTGAGAACGCAGTTAAAATCACCAAGAAATACATATTTCCTTTCCAAAGTGAAGTGCTGCTTTAGGCTTGAAAAAAAAAGTGATCGCTCCTCGCAAATGGTTGGTGCATAAATACACAGTATACGCCACTGACATTCATTGAATACAAAATCACAAGAAACCAATCTACCAGACGGGCAAGAGAAGGTATCTTGCACTACGAGACCCGGAACTTCTTAATGAACAAAACCCAGCCTGCAGACGTGCCTATTGCTCGACTTACAATTGCTTAGTAACGCGCCGTAAACCTCAGCACCATGCCCCGGGTCTCCTCCTCACCGTCTACTTTTGTTTTTTTGTACAGCTAGTATATCCAGATCATGATCCACGAGCAGACTGTAGACTTGGCTCTGTTTCCGCTTGGCGGCAAGAGCTCGAACATTTAACGTTGCCACTCTAAGTTTCGCTGCAAAAGCCATGTCTACACCATGAAGAAGTTAGCCCGGGGCATGATGCTTACCTTCAGCGTCTAGCCTAGAGCTAGACATCTTCGGAGCCTCCAGGTGGACCCGTGCCACTGGAGGGCAAAGGAGGCCAGTGTTTGTCCAATGTCGGGTTGGGACGCAGCCTTGTGCTGCTGCGTCTCAACGAAGTCGCCTTCGCAGGTGGCCCCTCTTCATGCTTTTCACTGGACGCCTCACGCCGTCCTGCAGACTGCTCGTGGGGTCATTTGCTTGACGTCCCACCACTGGTACTCTCGCACGACACTGGAAGTTCGGTTAATTCCACCGGCTCCGGCTCCTTCGACGGGTACTTGTAAAGCCTTCTGCGGTTTGGCCGGCTGGCTCTTGAGTAACCTCCCCAGATTCTATGTCTGCTTGTACTGTTGGTTCATCACCACCAGTCGGTGTGGCAGCACCTGTTGAAGCTTCTGGGTTCACCACGTCGCCTGCGCCTTTCGCCGCGTCTTCAGCCTCGGTCACGTCCATCACCAACTCTGCTGTGTCTTCACCTTCAGCTGATCCTACAGCCGATGTGTACGTGCGCATGCACGCGTCTTCGCTGTGGCCAAACCACCGACAACGTGAGCATCGGGATACCTCACACTCTTTTCTGACATGGCCGGTACCTTAGCAGCGCAGACACTGCATTGGCCGACCAGGTGCAACCACAAGTGCCAGTTCACCAGCCACCCTGATTTGATGTGGGAGATCTTCAACCTTCACGCCACTCTTGAACTTTAGTAGCACAGTCCGTGTGGTTGACCCCTTGTCGCTGGCTCTTTAAACACGCCAATTCTCCCTCGTGACTTGTACGACCTTCCCATAAGCCGCCAACGCCGTTCGCACGTCTTCATCGTTGACGCCATACAGCAGCCAATGAAGACGCAGCTGCACCTGCTGATCCTGGGGGTCTACGATGATACAGCGTCGACCCTTGACTTTCAGTTTCTTCACGTCCAGCAAGCGTCTCGTAGCGTCCGTGCTGTTCATGGTGACTGCCCAGACATGATTTATCTGGTAGGCCCCCAGTGCCAACACCTCCGGCAGCAGTCCTGTAGGTCCGAGCGCGTCTCGGAAATCTTCTACTCGATACGGTCTGCCACGCACATCACTGTGTAAAAACACAGTGTTTTGCGCGACGCGTCCCTTGGGCAGTGGTGGCAAAATTACTTCGTATCCTGCGTCTTGCTCTTCGCCCATCCTGTTACCGCGGCTAGTATGTGTCGCAAACGCCGCTCCTAAGGAGCACAAGATTCTTGTGTCCGACGCGCGTGAGTACCGACGAAAGAATGAGAGCACGCCCAACGTGAGTTCTTCGCGCCATATCGCATGTGATGACGCGCATATTAGCGGCACATACCCGCCCGTGGGTATGTGGCACTGTCTGGCGGGAAGTGTTTGACGATGTACGTGACGAGATTGTGACAGTATGCATGTCTTCACCAGCGCGTCATATTTGTGAAACCATCTCACCCTTCCACGCTAACTTTGGTTAACGCCAAGTTTAGGCCACGAGAGCACCAAAAAATAAGCGGCTAGATAGATAGGTACGCTCAAAGTCACCAAAGTTCGCTAAGAAACGCTTTGCATTTAAAAGCAAATGACCGCCTGTTTTATTCCGTGCCGGTTGTGCATGCTGTTACGCGGTTTCTTCGGCAGTTTTTTTTTAATTTTATTTTATGGGTATGTAACGTATCTCTGTAGCTTATCACATGATTGCAAACGCGGGTTGCGTAAACGACTTCAAACCGCGAATGGCGCAAAAGAGTATTCAATGCGTGGTATACTTTCGTGCCTAAAAACGCCATGGAGTAGGTTATACTCGATACAGCTAAGACGTCTTTGCAAGCCTTATAATAACAGAAATACCTAGGGTTTAAAATCCAAAAGACCACGATATGATAATAAGAGACGCTGTAGTGGAGGGTTCCGGGACCATCTGGTGTTCTTTAAGGTGCACTGACATCGCACAATACCCAAGCTTCTGCCATTTCACCTCCATCAAAATGCGACCACCGCGACCAGAATTCAACCCGCGACCCACGGGTCAGCAGCCAAGATCCGTAGGAAATGTTCTACTAATGTGGACTCCTTGTTATCTTGAGTAAGCACGTGCCTTCAGAGTGCGTTCCATGTAGCCTACGAAGAAATTGTTCGCGTTTATTTGGACTAGCATGAAATAAAGCGTCATTTTCAAGGTGTTAGCATCAGCCGCCAGTTGTCCGCTTCCCGGTTTCTAGGGTTAATGCAGAAGTCACTTAAAGTGTAGTCCGTTGGCCTAATGTGGGTTGGGATGGTCAGAGTCTTTGTGAATGCATGCGGTATCTGGCATTAATGAGCATAACAGCGTACATAGATAGGCTCTAATAATAAGTTCTGTGGTGACTTTCAAGAGGTATATGTATATCACCCAGTTATTCCTCTCTGTATTATATGCAATGTAGCTCAGTACTTGGAAACTCTTTAGGATACATCAATTTAAGAGTTGGGCGAAATTCCATCTGTTTGGTGATTCTCGGTAATTTGAAAAAAAAAATCTCTGAACAAACACATAAAGACCTTAAAAGCAAGGTGCAGGTTGGTCCAATGTTAGTGGTAACACGCGAGCGCATGGCTTGCACTCTGAAGCGGCTGTCTACAGCACCATCAACCGACAGTTGAACAAAACATGTTGGATTTTGGCGTCATCTACTGCCAAACACCATAACGAGTCATCGCTGGCCGGCAAGTGCTGCTAGATAACGCTCTTTCCCACTCGCACAAAGGACGATGCCTGCAGTGCGTAGTCTGCCGGCAACAAATCGAACGTGGTGCGCGGGTATTGCGCAAGCTGCAGGCAACACCCAACATCGCTAGTTGCGCGACAAGTGGGGAACTGTAATGCAGATGCGCTTGTCAACCGGCCAATAATTGTTATCTTGGCTGGTAATAGGTAATAATGAATGATGCTGTATAGGCAGCCGCCGCAAAGCGCACGCCCCACACTCGCGTGTTCCTTTTATAAGTGGACTGACCTGTACGTCTAGGCTCCCGACGTGGACTTTTCTCTCTAAAGTGATGGCGGATACAAATATATATCATGCACACGCAAACAGATGGTGCATGCAGCGTACAGAAACGATGCACACTGTGCATACGAAAGGCTTCCGTCATAGCTACTCGTCGCATCAGTGTATTAAAATGGTAATGACTCGAGATCAAGACATAACCAATTTCATTACATTAATGCATAATTCAATTCATTACTTTACTTCAAGCCATTGCAGTATTTCAGTACGAAGCACATTACCACTGACACGTGAGCATAGGCGTTTCCCTGAGGTAGACACTGGCCCACTCAACACCGTGCTCTTTTGATAATGGAATATTCAGAAAAGGCAATAGGCAATAATTCTTTTCTTCTTTTTATGTCATAACAGTGTTCGTATGTGCGTCTTTGGATATAACAAGTCATGTCGGTGGAGACATTCTAACAGTCCGTGCACGAAATATTGTGCACGTGGCCACATTTAATTCGGAAGCTTATCATTCAGGTTTTCAATTTTTCTTCTCCTTCACTTGTGCCAAGTATAGTAAATCAAGAGGGCAAAGTACGTGGGCTAAGGCTGCACTAGTTCCTGGATAGTGTATGATTGCTGCTGTAATACAATGAGCAGACCCGAAGCAGGGACCAACAGGTGGGCACGTTAGATAGCTTGCGCTAAAGAGAATGCACAAAAAGAAGTAGGGTAGCCATTTCTTGATTATAATCATGCTAAGCTTTGAACTAACGGCTGCCAAGCTTAAATTGTTATATTTTTACAGTGCCAGTTATTCCACCTGAATAATCCTCTATAGCAGCGCAGCGTAATATTGCTGCGCTACTATATTCTATAAGTGCTAGTGAGGCATACGTGTGATGAATGGGCCACCAATCAGTGACCGGCGCGTTCAGCGTAACTTAATTTTATTAAAGAATATGTTGTGAATATTCTCGGAAGATTTGTTTTCATGGTTTTATTAATAATATTGTGAATATAATATATGAAACACAACTGCGTCCGAATTACAATGGCATCCAAGTTTAAGTGGTTGAAAATGGTTAAGGTGTGGCAGTCAATGTAGGTCGAACATTACATTATACTATGTTTATCTGTAGGTTGCCAGTCAGATCAACACGGATTGTAAAAGCAGGCTCTATATGCGTGTCATAAAAATTTATGTTGATGGAATGCGGAAAAGCGAAGAAGCTTTATGATCCGC
The DNA here is from genome assembly GCF_043290135.1 of Rhipicephalus microplus. Classification (NCBI taxonomy): domain Eukaryota; kingdom Metazoa; phylum Arthropoda; class Arachnida; order Ixodida; family Ixodidae; genus Rhipicephalus; species Rhipicephalus microplus. The sequence goes on along the minus strand of NC_134703.1, from coordinate 158,015,278 downwards.
CAAGGCATAACAAAAGCTTCCCAGCGGCGGTGATATTCAGAGCTGCTGCCGTGAGAGATAAAGCATTTCTTCGACTCTAAATGAAAATAAAGCGTGTTGAAAAGATCATTCACCTGAATTACGTCGTCACAGATGCGCTTCGATGCATTGGATAAACAGATTCATTTCATTAGGAATATGACATGGTGTTTTACCATTTGTTCTAGCTGCATTTGAGCATACTTTGAAAGTAAAATAACAGCGTATACGCAAGATGAGCTAAATCCGATTCACCCACTTTGAAAGAAGAGTTTGGAAAAATATATTAAAAAATTATGCACGGCGAGTCAACAGACGCGAAGATGTAGTTTTTCTCGTCTCATCTTTTCTTTTTCGTGTTGCTTTCGGAAACGTTTTGATCACTTTGCGTTTGAGCTGTCCCAGTGATTGACTCGAGAGAGTAAACTCCGTGGAAAGAAAAACACGAGTCTGAAAGCAATCAACGTCTGAGCGAAAAGCAGCAGCTTTACGCCATGGCTGTATTTTTACCCGTTTCAGGACTTCTGTTTGCGCTCCCCATTTCTCTTCTGATTCCTACGCTTATCGCCGAAGAGACGCAAGAAAGTATTGACTTCGTGCAGCGTATTTCATACGTGATTTAAAATTTATTCCGAGTCTCCAGCGTTTTATTTTTTTACGGCTTCAGTATGCGTCGCGCTTTTGGCAACAAGCAGCATCGCCCCAGATCGCACTCCATCGTTATTGCGATGTTTACGCAGTCGGCAGAAGGCCATCCGTTTTCCCGTCAGCAGCCGATTTGATCGCCGCTCTGACGTTTATTGCATACTCTCTTTATGTAGCTTTTTACATTCTGGATTGAAGATAGTGATTGCTGATTCCTTCCACACGATAAAGATTGACACGACATGCTTTACGATGCTTCTGTAGAATTTGATCAGTGCATAGCTTTGCTTGTTTCACCACCTTCAATCATTAGCGCTCAAACGAACAAAACGCAAAAGGATAAGAGAAGACAAATAGTCTTGTAACAATTTAAGTTTTTTTTTATTTAGAAAATATATTTATATACAGCAAACTGAAACTACACTTGTGCTCACAGTTCCTAAAGGAACTCTGATAAATAGCATCTGACAAATATCATAAATAACAATCTTCTGATAAATAGCACCCGCAGCTATCTCTTATACAAGATAACTGTCGGTGCCGTTATCAGAAGAGGCGCATGTATATGTGTTGCTAACGGGCTTTGCAATGTGCTGCATGTTTGTGTGTGTGTGTGTTGTGCCACGCGTTATCTTTCTCTATTTTCCCACTCTTTTATCTGGGTCTTTCAATCTCTCTTTTCCCGTTTTCACGTGTAGGGAGCACACCGGCATTCTTGGTCGGGTTAACCTCCCTGCCTTTCCTTCTTTACCATTTCTTCTATTGCAATTCGCCATGCCTCGGCAATCTTACCTGTACGTTGATAGCGATCATGCGTGAAGATGGAAGTTTGCACCAACGGAGGCATTCAGCGCATTCGAAACATTGTCTGGCGAGATGACAATATATCCTATTATTCAAGGAAATGATTTTTCACGTAGCCTCATGGGGACCCACCTTCCAGTGTGTGCGACGTGTCAACTGCTGCAGGTGCAACACATTCTGTATACTCCCAGAAGTACACGCGCTTATTAACGTGCCTTCCAGGGCAGCCGTTAAGGCGTACACTTGCAAATTTCTCGCTCGTATCTCAAACTTGCCATAGCGGTGACATCATGTCGCAGAGAAAGTATGTTAGCGTCAACGACCTAATCACTGACGTAAAGCACGATAAAGGTGGTAAACGGCATAGCGCTTCTTTGTTCCTCCATGTCAAGGGGGTCTGTGACATTGTTACTCATGAAGCCCTCCTTGCAGCTCCGAAGGTGTCGGAGAAGAAAAAATACAAAAGGCACAAGCTCTATAACATCATAGTTATAGAGCTTGTGCAGGCCAGGTGCCGGCAGTTTTGTCGGTGAGCGAAACATCAGAGGAACGGAAACATTGAAAATCATGGTTAAGGCTGCAATTAAGATAAGGCATTCTGCGTGGCTGTGAACTATTCATCCGCACGTTACAATGCTTACAAAAAATGCTGTAGCACTTTTATATGGCGGCAACGCCAACTTGTGATTGTAGGGCTTCTTTATAGGCGTTCGTGAAAACGTAATTAACATTACGAACATTAACACCCCTAATTTGTCTCGCTACGGTGTGCCATTACTCAGCCCAAAGAAATACAACAACGCTGCATGTTATGATGTGCGCATTATCACTCTGTAACGTGAACTTACGATAAAAGAAGTACATGCTCTAAGCTCCAAGTTGATATTACGACAGATCATATGATACCTTTTGGGCTTGGAAAATTGACGAACATAGCCTTCAAAAACATGTACACAAAAAAAAAGTATTGATGACCAAGGCCGCAAATACTCCTCGTCTTGTGCAAGCGTCTTTGAAGGCTGGGTTAGTGGGTATTCCAAGCTATGTACCCGAGGCCAGACTCCTTGGGCGAATTGGTAGTCGACGTAATTGCTAGAGCAGTCACGTCGACTGATCGTGGCTTTATATTGATCATGGTTCTATAGGGCCATGATAAATCGCGTGTCCAGAGGAGAGGCGGCAGGGAAGGGGTGGGCAGGGCCCCAAAAGTGACCTTGTTTATTCCTTCATTAGATACTTTTCTAAGAATAGGTGCCTTAGTGAAACAATTGAGGCCTTCAGCAAGCGCTTTCCTTTCACCCCACCACAAAGAAAATACCTGGCTACGGGCCTGCGTACAACACACCCATATACAACTACTCAACATGCAAAAAAAAGGCTGTCTAACTCGCGGTGCTTGACAGGAAGAAAAAAATAGAAGGGGTATGGAATATAACGGCATTTTCCGTCTCATGACATACTCTCGCAAAATGAGTGAGACCAGCCTATTTTTTTATTTGCTGTATTGATAATTTTGTTCCACAATGCATAGGCCGATTAATTTTCTTCATCCTACTATACTCGGTGACAGCTTTTCTTGATATTGGAGCAAAGGCTACGGAGGCGGGGCCTCCACACATTTGTGTTACTACGCAAGTCGTCCGGCAGCTTGCAGCCGATTTCGGTTCCAGTTTCGGTTTTCGCTTGCTCGCTGCGCTAGTGTGTTCAGCAAAATGTATGCATGCAAAATGGGAACGTCAGAGTTAAACTTTGATTAGAGTGCATACATGCAGCTAGTTACTGTGCTGTTTATATACTGGTACATATAAAATTTTCCGTTGTTCAGAACGTTTTCCCAGCATTATTCAGCCTTTATAACAGTGAAGTTTAGGTTCCGTGTTCAGCCCAGTATATACGGGTACACGCCACACGTGATCGAATGTTAACGTTTACGGTATTGAGCCCTGGTACAGGCGAAATGGAAGGCCGGTTGCGGCACGATCCGGCCACGGGCCTGTCTTGTTTCAGTTTTGCTGTATTCGGTTTACGCCCTCAAAGGCTGTCAGCAATGACCGGCGCAGACTGCACCTCAGTGTTCGAGAAGCCTCACAATTGTTGTAGATCGTTGTTAAGATTGCGCGCAAAACGCGAACAGTGAAGCTTATTTCAGAGCTTGCGCGGCCACCAGTGATAAGGCTGGAAAGTTCGATACGTGATGTATAAAAGACGGCGCGTCCCAACGATGAGCAGCTTTTCCACGGCCGATGCTGTGCTCGCCGCTGCAAGAGCAAGCAGCAGACGCAGCCGGCGTGCCGAAAACGTGGTGCCGTCCAAAAAATACAGAAGAAAAAAAAAAGCTAGGGCGCACGATAACTTCTTTTCCATGAACAGCGTCCCATACTTGTTCTATCCTTATAATGAAGAAAGTTTTATTTATTCGGGCCAAGTGGCTATTACAATCAGAAAATAAAATAGGTACTATTTCCTGGCGCGCGCGCATGCAGGCGGTTCGGCTCTATAGCTTCCACAGTGCTGTCAAGAAAAGCTGTCGCCGAGTATAGTTGCAGTTCTCTCTGCCCCGCCGTGGTGGTCTAGTGGCTAAGGTACTCGGCTGCTGACCCGCATGTCGCGGGTTCGAATCCCGGCTGCGGCGGCTGCATTTTCGATGGAGGCGGAAATGTTGTAGGCCCGTGTGCTCAGATTTGGGTGCACGTTAAAGAACCCCAGGTGGTCTAAATTTCCGGAGCCCTCCACTACGGCGTCTCTCATAATCATATGGTGGTTTTGGGACGTTAAACCCCAGAAATCAATCAATCAAAAGTTGCAGTTCTACCGCATGCAGGCAGGTACTATAGGCGTCAAATGAAACCCCAATGGGGGCAAGCATTTGCAGTGCGCACCATCCTGTTGTCACGACGATCGGGCGCGCATACGCTCAATGCTGCCAAACCGTGTGTGCCAGCTTGTGTATTGTGATGGCAGTAGGGCGGGAACTGAACTTCTGCAAATGCTTGCCGACGAAAACGTTCCATTCGACGCTTACAGTTCACTGCCAATTTTTTAGAATAACTTACACATAACAAAACTTAGTTGTTTAAATTTATAAGAACCAATGGCCCATAAAGGACACAGAATGCGCTCTAATTACAGAATAACAGTTTTCGGCATTGTTGCTCAATCCCGCGTATATCCAATCACCATGCAGCGAGGAGTTGAGAGTGAGTCTCAGTGCTGCACTTGAAATGCATGGAAGTAGTTTTTTTTTTTCATTAGGCAGACCTTGTTTTATCAATCTTTATGTTCGGTTTACTTTATACAAGAAAACCGAGGACGTCGAGGTGAAAGCCGCATGATATCGCTGCTTCTGAATAAATGAAAAAGAAAAAAAAATTGCCACTCCCAGGGAGCAATGATTTGTAAGGACGCATTGAATTAGCTCCCTTCGTTTTCGCACCGCCATGTTACCTTCTCGACGCCCAGGGCATATATTTTCAGCTCATATACGCAACTAGGTTAGCCATTCACGTGCCTGCTATCTCCGCGACATTGGCGCTGGCTCCACTGCGCACACACCCTGTTACGCCTGGGAGTCCACATCGAACGTCAATGTCTCTGTAAAGGCAATCTGTGTCAAGGCCAGCGATCGAGCCCGCCTGACGCGATCAACTGAACAACGTCATCAAGTGGTGGCGCTGGTCTGTCTTACGCAACGCACAGCGAGCTCCCTAGGCCCAAGAGCCTGATAAGCAATCGGCGCCTTCCAGTCTTGCGAGTCTTACGCAATGCGTGGCAACATCCCTCGTCCTTGGGGGCAACCACGCGCAGCGGCGGGCCGTTGGAGGATTCTGACATCACGGCCAGCGGCGCTTCTGGTTGGACGTTGGTGACGCAACGATCCACCCGGTGCCTATAAAAAAAAGCCAAGCGGCGCGTCGCCAGCAGTTGACATATGTGTCAGAGAGAAGCCGACGTATGCATGCGAGATGAGACATCTCGCCTCTTCGAGTCCCAAAGCTGTCAGCCGGAGTGCCGAATATTTCGGCGCAGAAGCAGTCGTGAGCTGAGCAACCCACGCTACCAAACGGCTGGTGACCTTGGCGGCGGAGTTCGGAGCAGTGGCGCCTTCGGAACCGTGTTGGCGTCGCGCCTTTTTAAAAACCCCAACCGACATAGTGTACTAAAAGAGATCAACTCCAGCACTCTGTTTATGTGCAACACCATCGAGTATCTTCGCCTGATCACATTTGATTACTAGACCTCCCATAGCCAAGCCGTTTTCTTTTTAGGGGTGAAACTCTTTATAGCGGCACCCATTCGTCCCTCGTAGCTGTTGTAGTGTGTAACACGTATAACATTTTGACCTCCAAGGTGGTGCCGGTGAGAGATTTCTTCTGTGCGTTAATGAACAATAAAAGATAGTGCTCAATGTACATGCCAATGGCTGCTAAGGGAGAATGAGAGACAGGGGCATAGGGCTTTTAGTTAACGCGCACGCTGCGATCCCCATTAGCAGCCATTTGCATGTACATTGTGCACTATCTGACAAAAAAGGGTTGCTACTAGGCTTGTGCGAATAGTGAATTTTTGGTTCGAAGCGAATAGTGATTTCGATCGAATAATTTCGATTCGAATTCGAGTGGTATGTATGACATAGAAAAAAAGGAAATATTTATGGTGACAAAACTAACCTGCACAATATTTATTTTAAAGTGAAACAGGGTCTCTATGCAAATGTCATCTATTTTTTTGTTCAAAGGAAGTCAAAACAACCTTGAGTAGTAGTTTCGGTAGGATGCGAGTGATAACCTGTGATATACCTAATGTTTTAAAATTTATTATACTAGGATTATGTAAGCTGTCATAATAAGCTTAATAAAATGAAGAATTGATTTGAGGGTAATATGTTCCTTTGAAGGGGCCCTGCAACACTTTTTCAAGTAGCCACGGAGCCAGTAAACATGCTTGTTGTCCTAATTTACTGCAGCAATGTTTCTAGAATCAGTTCAGTATGAGCAGAGTTCCAAAAATTGGCACACCCTGCAATTGCACTCTCTCCTCGTCTTGACGAAATAGCTGGAAGCTAAGCAGGGAAGAATGGCACGGCGAAAGAATTAAAATACTTCACACACACCTCATGACCTTGAGCACCTCTTTTTTTTTTCTTCGAATACGCGGCTTTTCAGTGCGATCGCACACGTACTCGTGGACAAGCGCACCATGCTCAAATCATCCAATGCCTGTCACCAGAGCCATATATTTCTTCTAGGTTGTGACAAGTGACTGTTGAGCTTGCAGTGTCACTTTCTGAGGCAAAAAAGCAGTTTTTAGCTTTGAAATTTTATTGTGAATTACAGGCCATGTACTGCGCTACAATATTTGCCTCGCGTGCTTTCGGTAGCCTCGACTACCGATCGGCAGAATTGTCTGACTATGTTCAGTTATTGTTGCAAGGCCCTTTTAATTTGAAGGAAGGCTTCACAAAAAGCAAATGTTCTTTAAGTAGATGTTTTCACTTTTTAGCATTTCTACATGGCAGTAAAATCACCTTTACAAGCTGTGACCTGCGAATCACTATACATTTATTCGTTCATTGCGAATACTTCGAAAATATCAATAATTTAAATTCGAATCAAAGCGAATTCAAATACTCAACTATTTGTTCGAATATTCGAAGCATTCGAATATTTGCACAAGCCTAGTTGCTACGTTATACTCGCTGGGTGTAACCTCCTTAGATTTAGAAAGGTTTAGCGAGCGTTGAGCCGCAGTGCCATGAATACAATCAACTAGTATATACCGTGAATGAACTCGAGGTGGTTAAAGGTGGGAAGTAGATACGAAGCGCAAGCCATAAGAAAGTAAAAGCCGGATTCTCCTGTCTGTTATTCCCCATTAGCAGACATTGTCATGTACATTGAGCACTATCTGACAGGAAAAGGTTGCTACGTTATACTCGCTCGGCGTAACCTCCTTGGTTTTAGAAAAGTTTAGCGAGCGTTAGGCCGCAGTGCCATGAATACAGTGAACTAGTATATACCATGAACTCGAGGTGGTTAAAGGTGCGAAGTAGACCCGAAGCGCAAGCCGTAAAAAAGTGTGCGTGTGCCACCTCTCGTTTAGTCCTTGGAATGTCCGCTTGATGGTGGTGCTTCTATATGGGTAATATATGATGGAAATATGTGAGATGGTGGTACTTGGAGTGTTGAATAGATGGACGAACGGACACACAGACAGATGCATGGATGGACGCATGAACGGACGCAGGGGCGGATGCATGGACGAACGCAGGGACGAACGCACGAACAGACGCACTCACGGATGGACACACGTACGGTCACACAGACGGACACATGGACGGACGGAAGCAAGAACAAATGGACGGACGAATGCTTCGCCCCAATCTTCATCACTCACTTCGTGGACATGCTGCCATTTTTTTCTAGAATATTAATAAGAACCAACGCAAGTGTATTTACAGATTCGGTCATCGTTCTGGTGGAAGTTATAGTTTGAAGCTATTTATGTCATGCTCTCCATGCTATCAAGAAACCATGATCCTTAATGGAGTGAGTACAAATCCTGTGGGGATCAAAGCAACACCCGTTGGTTCTCGCTCTTTTTTGCATCTTCTGATGAGAGGGCCATTCGTCACATTGCCAAGTGGGAGCCACCTCCGGCTAGCAGGTAGGCCGAGGTCACAATATTGTCGGCAGTACTTTGTTAACAGCCAAGCTTTTGAAGGCAGCCATAATTTGTGTGACCTGCACTGTTGGGACTATCAGGTTTGTGCCACAGAAATTTTATAAACCCTACTGCTAACTACTGGTCCACCTCAAATGAAGAATGCAATAGTTAGCCCAAGAAATCACATACGGGTATGTGGCATGCATGCGAACGGATCAAATACCAAAGTCAGGACTGGTCCACTAAAAAGGAATACAAGTCAGTTAGCCCAACACTGGAGAACGGGAGATGCAACGGCAGCTGCTAAAGCACTGCGAATGGATGAAAGGCCCACGTGAACGGAGGCCTGCCTGCAGGTCTATGGAAAGTGTGCACGCTTGGTTTCAGCGTCAGTTTCTGTTCGTGGAGTCTAGACATCCATGTCATGTGTGTTGTGACTGTATATAGTTCGACTTCAGCACCTATGCGCTGACAATCGCCGTGAAAACATGGTAGCATCATCCTTATAAAACCTAGCAACGACCCCGAAGCATCCTATAAACAACCGGCATCGCGCTGCTAAGTCCTAAGAACAGCCTAGAAGCAACCACATTAGTTTTCAGAATCGTGTAGTGTCGCTGTTTGCGCAGCTTAGCGCAAGTTTCGCCCCTTTTTCATATATAAAATTCAGCTACCAGCCTAAAATTTACTCCGCAATCCTATTTGGCTATTTTTATCAGCTTTACTGTCATCGTGTCGTTTAACAGTGAATGTCTCAAGACCATTTTCAGCTATTATCAGTAAAGATCGTTTTATGTAAATTAAAAAAAACACAGCATATCCATGGAGTGAATGATGATGAGTGGAGCGAAGCGTCTGTTTGTCTGTCCATGCGCCCACCCATCTGTCTGTGTGTCAGTCCGTGCATCTGCCCGTGTGGCCATCGTCCCTCTGTCCGTGCCTCCTTCTGTCTATCTGTCAATCCGTGCGTTTGTCCATCCATCTGTGTGTCCATCCATCCATCCGTCTATCTAGGGGACACTATGAGTATCGCCATCTAGCATCTTTTCATCATATACTTATCATATAGAAGTACTGTCATCCAGCGAACGTTCTAAAAACTAAACGAGAACTGGCTGCTACTACAAACAGCCCAAGGCATAAGGAGCTTTGCCTCTAAAGAAGAAAGAGCATCCCTTGCTGCGTTACACAGTGGGCCCCTTAATAGCCTCTTCAGACAAATTATCACGCACTCACTACGAATGTGTCAAATTCACATAATTGCAAAGCACCTTTTATCACAATCCAAGGAGAAAGAAATGACGTAATAAGTTGTTTTGTGTGAGTTTCTGGTGTTATTTGTAATTACCCTGTAAATAAATAACTTATCACTACACCGTCCATCATGTTTCATCTTGACATGAACATTATAAAATCATACGCTCCGAATGTGTACACATCTAGTTCGTTGCTACATTCATTTCGAGAACAGAAAAGTAATACTTTTTACGTTGCGTCTTACCCGCGGCACGTCGAATTACCCGCTGAACATTGTGACGCATTCACCAGAGTGATCGGCTACAGTTATACGCAGCACAATGAGGTTAAGTCCAGATATATTGACCTGAGTGAGGATTCAATGCGTCCAATGAACAATCTATGGTGTCATTTTTGGCACCAGTTCGCACAACTAGCATTAACAAGTTTCGCACCCAAAAGTAACCACAGCCGCCCAAAAAGGATAATAGGATATCTTGTTATGTGATGCGACTGCGAGTCTGCTAAATGTGTCAAAGTGGATTACTTATTTCACGTTATGTTGTTGTGATTCTTCCAGGTATGGTCTGATCATTCGCCACCAGTTTGTTCCCGTTTATTGCTTTCAGAATCACTCGCACAGGTTTCTTGTAAGGTGCTTGTTGTCACCTCAAAGTATTATGCTCATTAGTTTTGCGTCTCTGGTGGCAGTGCTAGTAAACACCTCTTTTTTATAAAGAGCTGGGTCGAAACTTTCTAACATGAGCATGTTCAGAACTTAGACGCAAGCGGAATCTTTGCATGACATAAACGTTCCTTTTATATTATTCATCTGTAAGAAAAAAAAAACAAGCGCGTGCGTTGCTGTTTACTGGTAGTCCTTATGCATTCCAGGAATGTGTCCCTCTCTAAGGATGATAAAAAAAACCGTAAACAAGGCTTCGGTGCTTCAGACGACGTTTCCTGAGCTGTGCTGTGCACAACTAAACAGCGTCGAAAGCCAAAGAACTTAACTCATGCGGAATAGGTAGTCTTGAGAGAAATCTCAAACAGAAATGTTATTTTCATAAAATCTCCGGACAAGGGCATACTAGTGAAATATAAAAACTAACCTATAAGAAAACTCAAATACAACACCCTCAAATAGAAATTCGCCTCAGACCTGGCTGAAGTATGCAGGGTGTTTCAATAAATGTGTCCAATGCCCCGCTGCAATAGTATAGTGGCTAAGGTACTCGGCTGCTGACCCGCAGGTTGCGGAATCGAATCCCGGCTGCAGCGGCTGAAATTTTGTTGCAGGTGAAAATGCTCTAGACCTGTGTGCTCAAACTTGGGTGCACGTTAAAGAACCCCATGTGGTCTAAATTTCCGGAGCCCTCCACTACGGCGTCTCTCATAATCCTATGGTGGTTTTGGGACGTTAAACCCCACATATCAATCAATCTCTCCTACCGTCTTTTGTTAAAGATATGTCCTCTTCCATTAGTAGATTCTATCAAAGAAACACAAACACTCTCGGATCAGGCCACTCTGACAACATTACATGTCTGCTTCTTGTTTGCGAATACATGTATCACTGAAGACGCTGAATTGATTTCAAGGTTGCTCATACAAAGAAAGCAAACACAAATAGCGGATGTTTACCTCTCGCTACTGAAATTGGTAGTAACGCTTAAGATTTTTGAATTCGATTCATCTTAACACCTGCAAACTTTCGGCACTAGTAGTGGAACTCTTTTTGCACCAACGTACGCCAGCATTTTTAAAGAACAGTAACAATCGAAGCTGTTCAAATCATCTATAGTAAAGCCTCACCTATCTCTGCTAACACATTCATTTTATGGTAACAAGGTGTTAGCGCACTAACAACATTCTCTCATCACTGTAACAATTTTAACTCTCGTGATTAATTTACCATGCGCCATTGCCAATGTAATAACCTTTATAAACACGACAGTACCTATTCAAGGCGGAAAAACCACCGTGAAGCCTAACGAAAAAACAATAGACAGCTAATAATACTTACACACTACACAAAAGTAACATAAATAACCTGGAAACGGGGCTGTTTTTCCTCTACTGCATATGCTTTTCTTTGTTTTTTAGTACCTACAAGTCGAGGTAAAATTTAGTCTCGTGCTGAGTTTCTAAACGTAACAAGGGTAGTAATTATTTACCCGACTGAGACTTTTCAGCGAGTATAGAGAGCATTTTTTACTGCCTTTACTAGGCTTTAGGGGTCATTTCAGGGATGAGTTTTTAGTTATTTTAGGTCGCGGTAAAAAAAAAAACATGATGGGTGCAAACCCGAAATGACTCTACGAATTTAATAAAGATTGAGGTACGCAGAATTGATGACACATAATAGACAACAACATACACTGACACAACAAATGCAGAATAAAACAAATGTTTTTTTTTGTGTTCATAAACCGTAAAAGTAAAGCACACGTGTATAATCGAAGTGGTCTGCAAATCACCGTTAGTAACACCGACCTTCCAGTATAAACACGCATGATCTCATCTTTTTGAATGTCTGATAACTAACTGGCACTTCGGCCTGTTATCCCCGCCCGCGATAGCACTGCTGCTGCACAAGTCCACAAAATATACCTATGCATACAAAAACCACAGAAGCTCAATCATTTTCACTGAGTGGCGGTGCACAAACACTGTAGCAGCGCATACTCAGGAACGCGGGCGAAGAGCCGCGCCACGCCTGCACAGGTTCCTTAGCGATGGCGTCACTATGCCTTTTCGAGGAGCACGGCTACGCGATAAAAGAGCTGATGATCACAGAATGCATCGCATGTGCAATTTTCGATGTCATTTTAGACATCAATGAAAAATACGTGCCCGCTATTGGCGGCGTCATACGAAGCGATGCACTTCCAAACTGATTAGACGGATCAACGTCCATCTTTTCACCGTGCTCACTGGCAGCCACTCGTTCGTTCGTCTGCCTCGTACCGGCGCTCGCCTTCGCGCTAGGCGCTTGACAACAGTTGGCGCATGGAGTGGATCATCCGGACTGCGCGAACAGACATTGTCTTCTATGAAACAAATCTATAAGACGGTATACTTTCACCTGCCTCGGCGACGCACTCACACTGGCCGCCGGCGGCTCCGTACCGACACCGTATAGCGAAGCTTTCTGCTTATCGCTTCAAAATTATAGCCGGTCACTCTTCAAGAAGCAACCACGAACGACGGCACCAGCTTGATTTTGTTGCCACTGGCATGCTCTTCACGATTCGGCACAAAACCGAGGTATCCGCAACGTGCACGTTCGGAGGCCCGCGCTCGGATGCGCACGGCCGCCATAGAGAAACATATATACTTACATAAAGAGAGGACACTCCCGTAGGGCCCTGCGGCCCAGCTACGGCGCTGCTTTCAGCGCCACGAGTGGTTTGTCAGACCCGGAATTGTCTTCAGCATAAATAAAACAACTAAATTTTTTAGGGGCGAGGCTCCTTATGGCGTGGCTTGTTGCATCCCTCGTAGTTCGTAACCACCAGTGGCACATACCCGAAATAGCGGTCCTTACGATTTTGACCTCCAAGGTGGTTCAGGTGAGAGATTTCTTCTGTGCGTTGTTGAACAATAAAAGATAGTGCTCAATGCACATGTTAATGGCTGCTAAGGGGGAATGAGAGACAGGAGCATTCGGCCTTTAGATAACGCGCACGCTGCGATCCCCATTAGCAGCTATTGGCATGTACATTGAGCACGATCTGACAAGAAAGGGTTGCTACGTTATACTCGCTGGGTGCAACCTGCTTGGTTTTAGAAAGGTTATGCGAGTGTTGGGCCGCATAGCCATGGATACAGTGAACTAGTATATACCATGAACTCGAGGTGGTTAAAGGTGGGAAGTAAACCCGAAGCGCTAGCCGTAAGAAAGTGTGCATGTGCCACCTCCCGTTTAGTCCTTGAAATGTCCGCTGGATGGCGGTGCTTCTATATGGCGAATATATGATGAAAAGATGCGAGATGGTGGTACTTGGAGTGCTGAATAGATGGACGAACGGACACACAGACAGATGCATGGATGGACGCATGAACGGACGCAGGCGCGGATGCATGGACGAACGCAGGGTTGGACGCACGAACAGACGCACGCACGGACGGGTGGATGGACCCATGGACGGTTACACAGGTGGACGCATGGATAGACGGAGGCAAGAACGAATGGACGGACGAATGCTTCGCCCCACTCCCCATCATTCACTCCGTGGATATGCTGCCATTTTTTTTTTTCGTCCAGACGCGGGTATTTGAACCCATGCATACTCCCATGCTACGAAAGCGAGTGTCTTTAGCACTAGGCTACACACCCATGCGTCCACAAAGGGAATACATGTACAGTACATCTAAACCACATGAATGTGCCTCTTTGCGCAAAACAAATGCAGAAAGACAATTCTTACTAGTCATACTTCACTGTTTTCTGTTGCAAGGTATTAAATGTCCTAAGCGGAACATGATTTAGAGCTGATATAATGAAATTGCACAAGTTAATAAAATTTTTTCTTGCAAACAGTTGATGTCAAACTTGGGTACTCAGTGTCCTCCTCATGAGGCTATTACATATCTTAACAAAGGAGGAAAAGCGAGCATGGGTACGCAGTGTAGATGTTGCTTAGACCTTTTCTTGCTGGCTGCGAAAAGGCCTCAGTGGCCGCTCTTTATAAAGTGTATTCTCTATGCGACCGCTCGATCATAGAACAAACACGATGAGATCCGTCAGATCAACCAGACACATGCTGCGCGAGCCTCTTCACTGCCGGTCTTCAGGGCCACTGGACAGCAAAAGCTAATTATTTGCTAAAATCGGGAAGACAACTTTCAAGCAGCTTTTTTTTCTTGGAGCAGTCCTTTTTTTGGTTCCCAGAATCCTTTCCCTGCACGTTGTGCTTATGCAGCTTTTCCAGTTCCAGTGAAAGGGCGTTGACTTGACGTCAGCCGTGAGGCGCGATAATCTTTGCATAATAATAATAATAATAATAGTAATAATAATAATAATAATAATAATAGTAATAATAATAATAATAATAATAATAATAATAATAATAATAATAGTGCTCGCATACCTTTGCGATTCACTGAAAGCGTCACTCGGGATAGAGGGATGGGGTGGAGGGGCAAAAGCCGCTGGAGCAGCTGCCACCTGCAGCCACGTGTTAATAAACTCTGAAAAGCGGGTTAAAATTACTTAATCAAAAAATCTCCACAAAGTACAGCTGAATTTCGACATCGTTTTACGACGTGCCTCAGATGTGGTGGTAAACGTATGCCATTTACCGCCTTTCACTCCAACACGAGGTACTAATTTTAAACGCGAGAGAGTTTTTAGGGGTCATGAGCCGCAAGAACCCCCAAACTCAGATAGTCTTTGCTTACAGTGTAGATTACACTAGTCGTCATCCATGACACTGCAAACAGAGAACTTTCGTCGGACAGGCAAGACGTATAAAAATAAGGACCTGTAGTGAAACTATGAATACGTTTAGCAATTAAAAACCTAAAAGAAACATTATATTTAAAGGAATTACCTTCAAGACGCCCTAAACAAGGTTTACGATGAGGCGTGTTAACTGAATAGGCATGCAAAACTATAGCTAAGAGAATCCCCGTAGGGCAACCCAACCAGCCGCCAGCATTTATAACTCACTACTCAAATGCACTACCAAACATAAATATTATCCTTCGTAAGTATTTTTCGAAATTGGCAATGAACGAGTGTCTTAAAAATCGGTTTCCGAAGTACCAATTGACATGTATCGCCGCGATAGAAATTTTAGGATTGTGTCAGTGCATGCAGAAGGGAACCCGCATTCTGCGGCTCACGGAACACCTTGATCTCATCTAGGATGCAAGACTTGCAAACAAACAACTTCAAGATCTTGTGATAATTAAAAGCACCGAAAGTGATTACGTTCACGATAAAAAACTTATTCTTACCTCTACTAGTTCAAACGTTGTCTGGATTATTGTATCTCGCTATCGTCACAAATGGTACAATGGTACAATGTATTAGGACTCAACTCCGGCGATCTCAAACCGTACATACTTCAATCTTCGCGTGAGCAAAATACAGAAATGTACAGTCTTACTTTATTCGCTGTTAAATACACTCCAGCCAGAGGGCATAAACGTTTCTAAAAGTGCTCTTGATTGCATTCCATGTGGTACATACAGAGAAAAAAAAAACGGACAAGAAATTCAAACATACGATCGTGAAGGAGGTGCATCTTCTGACAACCGTGATTCAGCGAAACGTCTGCCACCGCACTTAACCCCGTTTCCTTTTTTTTTTCTTTTTATTCACGCGTAATACCCTTTTTATTTTCAGTGGCATGAATCGTCACGGTGCTCCCCCTTTCCCTCCCCCGTATTCACTGTTGCACTCTCCCCATACTTTGTTATGAAGGAGGATTGGGTACGAAGCATATAGAAGCTTGCGCCAGGAAATTAAGTCCTATACACGATTTCCACCAGACATACGTCACAAAAGTGTGTTGGCGCTGTCGTCGGGTGTTTAGTATCGCGAGGTAGGCAAAACCGCCGTTGTTTAACCAAGTTGGTGCTGTGTTTTTGCTGATGCATGCGCTGTTTGTCGCCCTGCAAAAGAAGAGAAAAATGTGTACCAATGAGCTGTCACAGATATTTGCGCGGGAGGGCAGAAGAAAGAGGAGCTAGGTTGTTTAGAAGCCAAGTTCCTCATAGCCTAACCTTGACTCGCGTCAGGCGTAGCCGGCAGTATCGCCCGAACAGTATAATAGGCGGCGCTGTCTCGTCCCCATTTGTCGTATCATTTTCTGGATAACGTTGGTCCGATGGAAAGGTGTGTAATAGGAAGGGTGGATGGACAGACTAATGCACTGACGGACGGGAGCATGGACGGATGCTTCGCCCTACTCATCATCATTCACTCCGTGGATATGCTTGTGTGTTCTTTTCAGTTTGTGATTACAAAAACCGTCGCAATATTAGCCACGCCTGAGCCTGCCTTCGACACCAGTTCATAGGTTGTGTTTTTTGCAGTGGCTTACCCAACGAAAATGATTAGCTCTGTCAAGCGTTTGTCATTTAATGTGCGGCACGGAATTTTTTGGTATAACCATTGTTTGGAGGCATAGCGAGCATGTTTATGTCGAAGCACGTTAAGGTTGTGGACAGCATTGCCATATGCGAAAATATACGGAGCACGTTTCACTGTTGTTGTATATATTACCGCAGAAATCTTGGACGCGTCAAAACGATTTTGTTATACTCGCGTGAAGTAAAGGTGTCAGTCAGATGGTCACGAAACATGTGTTTATTCGTGGACACACTTCATTAGGACTGCAGTGAAGGAAATAATTAGACTATGGTTTGCCTGTCCATATGCGGCGGCGATGACACACCTGACACTTCGCGTATCCGGCAGGGCTGTTCTGGCTGCGGTGAGCTTCACTAGCTTTTCACGCTCGTGAGAATTCACAGGAAAACAGCAATCGGGAAACTAAAGTCTGTCTGCGGTCTGTACACATTTCACGCCCTCCACTTCAGCGTACGAGTTGAGCCGCCGGCCTGGCACGCATGTAACCGCATAATCCTCAGCGTGTAGTTGAAGCGTTATCGAAAGCTTATTGAGGATGAGTGCCGCCGAGATCGCCCTGGTGATTTTTATGAATAACTTCTTTGGCAAAGTGGTTATGTGCGAGGATTTACCGTAATGATTCATGGCTGTGTATTTTTACACCGCGCATTTGCGTATCGTACATAAGAGCTTCTGGCGGGACTGGGTCGGTCGTTCTTGCATTACACAGTAAATTACATTGTACACGCGTGATGTATACTGCCGCAATGGCGATGGCGTTTCGCAATTGAGTGCAATTCGCGCCGTTAAAGCTAGAGCTACGCGTCAACAACGCTCATATGTTAATTTCCCCTGTAGCTGCGGCCGCTTCGCAACATGCGAAAGGCGTCTCGAGTTGCCTCGAGTCTCGAGTGGTAGCGTGCACGCTTTCGGCTGGGACGACTGGGCGAACCCTCTGCACCGCCACGTCACCGCAATAAGTCTGCGTATATCGATTGCGCTTGCCGCTGTTCACAGACATGGAGTCTTGAGGGAGTCAAATCCACTTCCTGAAAACCCCTGCTTACAGACTTTTTCATCGCGAGCATTCCATCTTCCCCTTGCTGACATTGTTGTGGTCTGTTTAATAAAACAGTGTACAATATGCTCCCCTTGTGTTCCACAACCTTCCCAAGAGAGCATAAAAAGGTGTTGACGTGTGCTTTTTGAAAGGATTGATACTTGTGAAACGTCATAGCTTTCAAAAAAGCTAGAATACTCTTTTTATCTTTAGACGGTAGTTATACTAGCATCTCCTGCGTTGTAGCAAGATACACAATCATCACACTTCAGCATTCATCATCGTTCTACTTTCTTCGATTATATCGTTTAATTATTTACTCGTTTGTTTATTTATTATTTCAAGCTGTCTTTCAAAAGTTTCTGACTTGTCTTTCAAACAATGTAGTTCCAAAACTCAAAAGCATTTTTTCTGCGCTCATGAATATTAGCCGCGTGTCCACAATGCTCATGAAATATTCCATTACCGTAGGATGCTTAATGCTGTGTTCGCTTCCGCGACAGCACGCGACAACCGACAACAACGTGTCTTGTGTGTTCGCACAACAGAGAGTGCTTCCGTGACACAGGATCAAAAACTAGGCGCAGGAAAACAGAATAGTGTAAAACTGAAGTAACATGAATATACAGCTCCGTCATACGTGATTTTCATTTCTGTGTCCTTGCGCCTTTTGAATATAGGTTTTCCCACAAGGTGAATAGAAAAACAAGCCCACTCTCACAAAGGATTATGAATTATGCCATTTCGTACCGCGACATCCGGTCAATATGCTGATGTACACGTTGTGGGTAACAACAATTGTGAGTAACATTGTGAGTAACAACTTTGCGAGTAACAACACTCTTTCTCTGACCTGTCTCGCGCTCAACTACGAGTGTTAGTTGTTCAATTTCAGCTCCACACCAAAAAGTCACCATTCCTGTCCCTCCAGGTGGGCCGTGGTGCTCGCGGCCACTACCACTGCGTGGCGGCCAACAGCCTTGGCCAGTCGCGCAGCGATCCGCTCTTCCTGCGCGTCCAGTTCGCCCCCGTGTGCCACGAGTCCCAGAAACTGATCTACGGGGCAGCCAGGCATGAACCGCTGCAGGTAAGCAGTAGACACCACTCATTAACAGGTCGCAGGCTTCTTTTGAGGGGACGCTAAAGAGCGAAAGAATTTCTCGCGTATCAGTAAAGTACAGTTACACATTCAAAAAAAAATACTAATCTTACTGCAAGATTACCTTTAGCAGACAAAAAAAGTGCAAAAAAATGTGTGCCGATTCTATGTTGAGATTCCCAGCACCTATCAGTTTGACCTAAGAAGTTTTCAAGGCGTCGACTGGTTCCTACGTGGGTTCCAATTGATAAACGTCAAGTACATTGTAATGTCTGGGTGCCAAAGATTTAGCATGAGAAGTTTCCGAATGTTTTGTCGGACCATGCAATGCCGCAGAAATCCCAAAAGGACATTGTGAAATTAGTGTTTTTACGTGACAGATTTTGGCGTGAAATTTGAAAATGAAATGTCAGCCTTCTCCACTAACAATGAACTTAAGATACTGAAGTTTAACGTATTACAGTTTCCAGTGTGGGGTTTGTCAATTTATTTCAGGTCACTGTTTCTCTTTAATGTCCCTTTAACAAACCTTTGAAAGTGCTATAAAATATTACGTTGGAGAGCAAGCCCTGATCAATTTCACGTAAGATATTGCTATTGTTACTATCACTTCTACCATTACCAATAATATTGCTACTGCTGTCACTGCTACTGCCTCTACCACTGGTACTACTGCTGATACTGCTCTTACTACTACCGTGGAATGGCTGATTGATTCACTGAAAGAGATGTTCAAAGATACCTGAGTTGGTCCCACACACCCATGTCTCATAGTCGGAAAGTTCAAGGTCTAGAAGCTTTAAAAATATTCTAAGTTGTGCAAAGGCGATTATTGATGTACAAGTCCCTTCACTATAGTTATGCTTTTCGTACCAGCATAATATATTACGAGGCTAATTTGCACAGGTCTATGAAAATATATTATCGATGTAGCGCAGCCGCTGGTGAACAAGTCTGGCTCACCTGAGTCTTTTTAAAAAAGCTGGTATTTGTGAACTGCGTAATTAGGGTTCTCTTCATTGTGTATTTCGAAGTTGGAAGGAGTAAAAGAAAATAGACTTAAAGATAGGATGATAGCCAGTTCTCAGACTGTGCGGCCACCCTGTCTACCTGGAAAAAATATGTGACCTCGTAAAAGGAATTCTAGAAGGCACGTATGCTTGATGTGACTTTTTCTCCAGCAAAGCACGGTAAGTGCATACGCAAACTGTAACTTTTAAGAAAAATGGTTGTAGCTCAGTGACAGTATGTCGATGCTATTTGTCTCATTTGATGGCACCACTTCCACTAAAGAATATCCGTGGCAGATCACCCGTGTTGTGAAAATGTTGTAATCCAGGTCACTCGTGAAAAAAGCAAAAGATAACACAAGGTGCTTAAAAGACTGCTTCCGTACTTCATTGGCCAAGCGAAAACTGTTCTGAATAAGAAAGTGCTTTCGATTCCCCAATTGTTAAATGGTCTGATTCAGTGGCATTTCCATTTAAATTGTTCGTGTTTGTTGACATTCTGCTGCTGCACAGGTGACATGCGACGTGGACGCCGATCCTCCAGAAGTTACCTTCCACTGGCACCTGAATCACTCCATGGAAACTGCTATACCGCACAGCATGCAGGTAACTACTTTTTGCTTGGCAACTACTATTCTTTTCAGTTAGAGTTACATCGGTGTATTATAAATGCTTGAGATCAATACATTCGAATAGAAAAAAGAGGGTTGGCAGCTCAGGTTCTATTATAGCGCACGAGGAAACCTATGCTGCTTTAGTCAATTATGTCTCGGAGTTTTGCTTCATGTATATTCGAGCCCCGCCGTGGTGGTCCAGTGGCTAAGGTACTCGGCTGCTGACCCACAGGTCGCGGGTTTGAATCCCGGCTGCGGCGGCTGCAATTCCGATGGAGGCGGAAATGTTGTAGGCCCGTGTGCTCAGATTTGGGTGCACGTTAAAGAACCCCAAGTGGTCGAAATTTCCGGAGCCCTCCACTACGGCGTCTCTCATAATCATATGGTGGTTTTGGGACGTTAAACCCCACATATCATTGAATTCATGTATGTTCGATATGTTTATTTTGACAAGCATTCGCGTTTAACGCGGTGGCGAAAACATTCTCCCGCGGCTATGGGGCGCGAATTCAAGTGCAGGTAGGCTAGAAAATTTTTATATTATTCTTTTAATTTATAACTGAAAGTTTTCTGACGGCATGCTCTAAAACATTTTCCCAACGAGTCACACAAAGCTTCACTATAGAGCTCTGAACTATTTTGTCGTTAATTTTCAGAGAACATCCTGTGAGTCGTTCTGTGAAGAAGCGGCCTACGAGAAGCGAGGTGAACGATTTAAAGTCGGGGCTGTAAGTTCAAAAAAAAAAAAATTGGGAACCCTTAAGCTTCGACTTTAACAGTTGAACTTGATAGCAATATCCGGCTGCGAGGGCGGGCTTCAACCGCTAAGTGCATACTTATGAACACGCTTGTTTCACCCCCCCCCCCCCCCCACGCACACACACACACACGCACGCACGCACGCACTCAGGCACGCATGCACACAAACGCGCGTGCGCGCAAGCATGACGTATTTAGAGTAATGTTACAGGTTTTCGATCTATTTAACAGCACTTTTATAACTCTTTCATTAAAATACTGTAAAGTGATACAGTCACATAGTCCTGTTATATGAACTGCGTGGAGGTGTGATACTTGTATTCGTAAACTGTCACACTCTATCCTCCGTCTTGCGTTAGTTATCTGGTAATTGTTCAGCTTGTTCTTCTGGAGACCTCTTCCGGCCAACTGCAACAAGCATCGCCTTATGACCGGTGAAATCGCAACCGCAGTATTTTTATTCTTTAATGGTGTCGTGAGAATGAAAAGCTAAATCTATGAGAGTGTTGTGGTTTGTTGAAGTGGCGTTTCCTTGAATGAGCATAAGGAGTCTCACAGTGTCTCACAGATAGCAGCACATTAACCAGCGTTTGCTGTTAGCTTGATGAACACCTATGGAAAGGCATGATATGTTTTACGCTTGATGGACGTGTACATTTTTAGAGCTGTTTGAAAGTTCCTGTGTGTTTTTAGCGACGATGGTTACACTATCCCGGCCTTTTTTGACATAGTTTGATGGCCTCCCGAATGCACCTACAAATCGCCGAATGGGTTCGTTTTCGTTGTGACACCTGTCGAGCAAGATGCGTAAAGGGGACTCCTTCCACTACATGGGATTTATGTAGTGTTTTTTTTTCTCGAAGCAGCTGTAACATCGTGGCTTTGTGGTAGGACGCCCGCTTGCCACGCGAACGGTCCGGGATCAAACCGCAAGGGGACCAAAATTTTTATTCTTTATTTTATTTGCTTCTTTCTCGATTTTTTCACTAACAACCAACACTGCCGACGTCAACGGCTGAATTTCCGCGACATGAGCTTTCTAACGCTGTCGCGTTAAAACACATAGCCAATCGCCTCACGACAATAAACGGAAACCGTATGTGAACAGCGACACAAACCTTTTTCAGTTATTTCGGGCTCTAAATAAAGACGGCGACAGAGTGAGTCTTGTCTTAAACAAACTTATTTTGAGCCATGAGAGCTGCGTCTGGAACACCAATCACGGTCAAGCTAATCTGTCTTTTTAACCATATATAAATGTACTTTTAGGGGCGAAGCTTTTTATGCCGTGGGTCGTGTGTCCACGATGTATGTAGTAGTAGTTGTAGTAGTAGTAGTAGACTTAGTAGTAGATAGCTACCTCTTGTTTAGTCCTCGGAATCTCCGCTGGATGGCGGTGCTTCTATACGATGAATGTATGGTGACAAAATGCGAGATGGTGGTACTTGGAGTGTTCACTAGATGGACTGATGGACGGACGCACACACGGACGGACACGCAGAGGGACATACTGACAAGCAAACAGACGAACGCAAGGATGGATGGACACACGAACGGACGCATAGATGAACGAACGGATGAACGGACGGACGCACGAACGGAAGCATGGATGGACAGACGGATTAATGTACGCATGGACGGTCGCACAGACGGTCACAAGGACGGAAAGAAGCAAGAACGAATAGACTAACGGAAACGTGGACGGACTGACATTACTTCGCCCTACTCATCATCATTCAGTCCGTGGATATGCTGGGATTGTTTTCCCTTTTCCTTTAGCTATAAGCTCGTTTTAGCTGCTTGCCAACAGTAGCACGTTGCAGCACCGATAAAAGATGCCGCTATTTTAGGGTCGAAGCTCCTTATAGCGGCACACGTTCGTCCCTCGTAGCCATTGTAGTGCGTAACGAGTATAACATTTTGACCTCCAAGGTGGTGCCATTGAGAGATTTCTTCTATGCGTTGTTGAACAATAAAAAATAGTGCTCAATGTACATGCCAATGCCTGCTAATGGGAAATGAGAGAGAGGAGCTTTCGGCTTTTAGTTAACGCGCACGCTGCGATCCCCATTAGCAGCCATTGACATGTACATTGAGCACTATCTGACAATAAAGGGTTGCTACGTTATACTCGCTGGGTGTAACCTCCTTAGTTTTAGAAAGGTTTAGCGAGCGTAGAGCCGCAGTGCCATGAATACAATGAACTAGTATATACCATAAACTCGAGGTGGTTAAAGGTGGGAAGCAGATACGAAGCGCAAGCCGTAAGAAAGTAAAAGCCGAATTCTCCTGTCTCTCATTCCTCATTAGCAGCCATTGGCATGTACATTGACCACTATCTGACAGGAAAAGGTTGCTACGTTATACTCGCTGGGTGTAACCTCCTTAGTTTTAGAAAGGTTTAGCGAGCGTAGAGCCGCAGTGCCATGAATACAATGAACTAGTATATACCATAAACTCGAGGTGGTTAAAGGTGGGAAGCAGATACGAAGCGCAAGCCGTAAGAAAGTAAAAGCCGAATTCTCCTGTCTCTCATTCCTCATTAGCAGCCATTGGCATGTACATTGAGCACTATCTGACAGGAAAAGGTTGCTACGTTATACTCGCTGGGCGTAACCTCCTTGGTTTTAGAAAGGTTTAGCGAGCGTTGGGGCGCAGTGCCATGAATACAGTGAACTATTATATACCATGAACTCGAGGTGGTTAAAGGTAGGAGGTAGACCCGAAGCGCAAGCCGTAAGAAAGTGTGCGTGTGCCACCTCTCGTTTAGTCCTTGGAATGTCCGTTGGATGGCGGTGCTTCTCTATGGGGAATACATGATGAAAAGATGCGAGATGCTGGTACTTGGAGTGTTAAATAGATGGACGAACGGACACACAGACAGACGCATGGATGGACGCATGAACGGACGCAGGGGCGGATGCATGGACGAACGCAGGGACGGACGCAAGAACAGACGCACGCATGGACGGGCGGATGGACGCATCGACGGTCACACATACGGACGCATGGACGGACGGAAGCAAGAATGAATGGACGGACGAATGCTTCGCCCCACTCTCCATCATTCAGTCCGGGAATTGCTGCCATTTTTTTACAGAGAATACTGGCAGGACTACCGCTAATGACACTGTACTGCCATCACATCTCGACAACACTAAATCTTGCCTGCCGAGATCTGGCTCAACAACACGAGTCTCGACATCGTTGTAACATCAATGCTGATTTAACCAGGCTGCGGTGGTCAAAATTTTCGGAGCCCTCCAATACGGCGTCTCTTATAATCATATGGTAGTTTTGGGACGTTAAAACTCACATATCAATCAATCAATTAACCAGTCATCATTTGTGTCTGCGGTCTTTAAGAAACTATCATCTTAAAAAACGGCTATATGGCACATAAACTGGGTAAATCGCATTACTCACCACTGCTCTACTGAAAATGAAGAAACCAGCCGTTAGCTCAACACTGTAGGTTACGAAAAGGGCAACTGCGACTGAAACGGGACCCCGAGGTGATGGAAAGCTTACGCCGACGGCTC
Organism: Rhipicephalus microplus; assembly: GCF_043290135.1. Taxonomy (NCBI): domain Eukaryota; kingdom Metazoa; phylum Arthropoda; class Arachnida; order Ixodida; family Ixodidae; genus Rhipicephalus; species Rhipicephalus microplus. The sequence goes on along the minus strand of NC_134703.1, from coordinate 157,990,741 downwards.
ATAGAGCTATGAGAGGTGGTAATGCTTGGTTTCAACGAAAGTTCCTGTTTATTTGCTTGGCCCATTTCTGTCATGTCTGTGATAGTGTGTGGTTTGACACGAATCTCTCTGCACTGAGAATCAACACAGAAATAACATTTAGCCAAAGCCTAATAAATGCCTAACAGAAACGTAAGAAGAATTCTTATCACCTACGTAAAGCCTAAAAAAACCTAGAAGCAGTCACATTAGTCTTTAGAATCATCCAGTTTCGTTTTTCAAAATTTGCGCAGCTCAATACGAACTTTGCCATTTTTTAGAGTACATCGTTCTTATTTACAAGCAGTCCGTAGTATCAATGCACTAAAGATTTTAGAGTTCAACCTGACACTCGGTGTGGTCGGGGTACAGTTGCAAGCCCATGTCATGGTCGGTCGTTCTCCGTGGTAAAGTATTGAGTGTCCTTGGTCTAAGGTTGTTCATCGAACATGATTTGCATTTTGTGTATTCTGTTCGTAGCTTTTCTCTTCTTCCCGGATTCATTGCAGGCTGCCGGTTTTCTGTAAAGTACGATGCTTTTAATTACCAAATGCCCCATCTTTTCTAAGTTACTAAATCACAGTCAGAACAACAAAAGTGGGTTATCGCGCTTGTATTGTATATGCTAATAAGAAAACTTGCATCAGTATCGCTGCATGGTTATGATAAGTGCTGCGACATGCGGTACTGAAACTGCATAAAGAGGTTTTCCTTTCTTGTACAGTACTGTATCGCTTAAGATCATAGCTCGTTAGACATCCTTTTATTATGTATTTGAATGGATGACGCGCACAAATAAAAAAAAGGAGTGTGAAGCCATAGAATAATGACAGAATATCCACGGCCCGGGTGAATGATGGAGAGCGGAGTGAAGCTGGGTCCACACACCGATACCACACCGCTTCGGCCTCCCGTTCTCGTACGCCGGGATCTTGTCGGAGCGGCCGCGAAGCTTGACAGCACGCTTCTGCCTCGTGCGCTCGCACATCGGGGTTCCGTCCTCGAGCACCAGCCGCCGCCGCCTTTCGCGCACGCTACTCTGCAGCTTTGTCTATCCGCCGACCTTTGGACGTACGCGCGCACCAAAACGACTTTTATTTTTTTAAACCGCACCTCCTAGCGTACGGCGCCGCCGACGAACACGCGATCACCATCGTCTTCGTGTGACGTCATTCCTATTTTCTCGCGCGCTCGCACATCGGGGTTCATTCTTCGAGCGCGAGTGGCCACCGCCTTGCGCGCATCGTACTTTCTATCGGCAAACCGTGAATCATTCGCTGGCCGCGTCCGTCCGTTCGTCTTTGGTCTGTCTGTTTGACGCACAGACAGACGTACGCATGGACGGATGCACGAATGAACGGGCGCACGGATGGACGGATGGACGCATGGATGATCGAATGGACGGATGGACGCATGGATGATCGAATGGACGGATGGACGCATAGAAGAAAGCAGGAACGGATGGATGGACGGGCGGGTGGGCGGATGGATGCACAGATGCACGCACGGATTGACGCACGAGAGAACTGACGGATGGACGCGTGGACGGATGCATGGATGGACAGATGGACGGATTGACAGACGCACGGATGGACGGAAGTAAGAACGAACGGACGGCCGGAAGCAAGGACGAAATGACGGACGCTTCGCCCCACTCATCATCATTCCCTTTATGGATATGCCGTGATATTTATTATTTATGATACTACAAATAACGTCCTCTAGTATGGTACCACTTGCATTTTTCAGCATATATGCATTTTGTCGTTTTACAAGTACCACCCTCAACGGTCGGTTCAAGAACTAATGAGAGGTGGCTACATAGGATTACGACTGAATGCCCAGTCCATGCCTTAAGGAGCTCGGCTTCTAAAATAATTTACGGGGCCTTCATTCCTTCAGAGCGCGGGTACCTGCTGTCGGCAGCGTTTTGTGGATTTAAAATAAAATTACTCGAGTGGCGAACCTTGTGTGACACGACCACGTGCGGAAAACATCGTCTTGTATGAAATTCTTTTGCAACAGTGTGCTAGAATGCTGCAGTTCGGAACGACATAAAGGTAGATGTTCGATGGGAAAAAATCTGAAAAGTGAAGTTAAATATGAGTGTTAAGTACGCCTATACAGAAAGAAGTGGTGTGATTTCTGTCATGTCTGAAATTCGGGGTACGCGATCAATCCACTTGCAGAAGTGCTCACGATGTGTGTCAGCAAAACGGCAAATAAAAGTTTAATACCACGGTGTGCGAATAACACTGGTGCACCATTGTAGGGGTAAATTGCGTCTTGAGAGTCCTTCATTGAATATATAATACAGGCAGACGCTTGTATTAGCGGGAAATGCCCCCCTCCCCCATTTAAACCTAGGGCTCAACATGGATGAGCAGTTGGGAGATGGCCTCTGCGTTGACGCTCCTGAAAACAGCGTCTTCGCGATGAAGGGATAAAAGAACTTTATTTGTAGTCTTAAAAAACGTGACTAGCGCGCATGGGGCGATGATCATTCAGTTTTGAATTTTCAAGCCTAACCACAATAGATGAGTATATGTTGCAGGAGTGTCAAGCGCCATCTTGAATGTGAACTCGTGCTTTCCTTATGACTTGCGTGTTGTTATTCGATGCACAGAGTCCACTCTACTGCTTCTGGCGTGAAAATGCGCTTCGCGCAGTAGTGATCCCTGATGGCTGACTCTGTGCCGTGCTTTAAACAATAAAAGAAAGAAACAGGGTCTGTTTTATCTCGTCAACCTTCCCCTTCCTTTCTCGGACACATCCCGCATCTGCCCTTGTTGCCAACTGCTGCCTATGTTGTAGGGCCGATGTGCTCGCCAGGCTGCTGATGCAAAACCACTTTTATAACTTTGTCACAGGGTGCCACGCGTTCGGTGGCCACCTTCATCGCTCGCTCAGAGGCTGACTACGGGGCTCTGAGCTGCGAGGCACGCAACTCCGTGGGGCCGCAGAGAAGACCCTGCCTCTTCAGCGTTGTTCCGGCGGGACCACCCGAGCCTCCAGGTCTATGCGCACTCGCAAACCAGACCGAAGAGGCCTTTCAGGTCGGTGCTCTCATTGACATCGTTGGGTTGTGCCAGTACGACAGTATAAATTTGGAAGCAAATTTGAAAAATTAAGAGCGAGTACGGATAGTATATTTATCAAATTGTTTCGCCTACGAATAGTACGACTGTTAGTTTTCGCAAACAACGTTTTACATAAATTTTTCAGATAAAAAAGATACAAGAATATTTACACCACGCTCTTCATTGAGAGTAGTACATATGCAGTTACTTAGGATCATCTGAAATGGTTGGTATTTGCATATGATTTTAAAGTACGAGTGACGCTCTTCGTGTGTGCATGACTCCTGTTTACAACGAGAACTATCACTCACTAGACAAACTAGCACTTATGTGGCAATCCATATCCTATGAGTTTGATATTCAAAGCATGGTTTCTCTCTAGCGTGGAGCAATGACAACATGTCAACGCGATGTTGATTGCAGCTTCATTGTATGATAACCCAGACTAATTATGAGTTTCCCTACTTTAGATGTTCCTCCATAATTTTGCTAATTATTAACATTTGTTTAAGTAGGTTTTATTTGTCACTGGTCGGGCATCCTGCTGCAACGTGCTCGGTCTAATGCACAATGCCATGCCCTAACCACCACGCTTGATTTCTAGCACAATATTTGCAAAATCGCAATAGCAGGATGCGAAAAAATTGTGTAATGTGACCGCTGAAACTAATTTGTCCATTCGTACATTGGCGTAAATAATTTTAGGACCTGGGCGCCTTGTGTTTTTGTTCAAGAGTTATAGTTTTTGCAGTGTTTGGATATTTAGAATAGTAAAGTGCCTTGTGTATTGCATTGGATACCGCATTGGCCAAATCAAACATTCGAACTTCCCAATAATCATATCACCCAAATCTATAGATATGCATTGACCCAAAAGGTTGATATAATGCAGGCAGTTCATCATCACCATTTATTAACCCTTTAAGGCCTATACAAGGCATTACATAAGGGAAGACAATATCAGGGACCTGTATTGACACAAATGCAGTGTTTGAATAGTAAATAAAAAATCAAAGTAATTATACAGCAAATAAACAAAAGAAGGGGTGAAGCAATGAACGCGATAGCAATTAGTTTTAAGGTCACGCACAGATTTGAAAGCAGATCAAAACATGCCCGTGAAATGGTTGTAGTAGTTTTATAGAGCGTGGTTTAACGAAGCTACCAAGACAAACAACGCATTGCACCTCTACATCCCACATATCGTTTTTTATTCTTGTAGTTCTTCCTCCACGCAGCTGCCACTGCGTCAACGGACAAACAGCCCGCCACTCATAGCGATGAAGCGCCAATCCCGTGCCAGCCAAGAACCCCTGGCTATGTGATATTCATTTGATGCTCTCTTCTTTTCTGTTCCCTGTTTGTCCAGGTCCGCTGTATTGAAGGCCATCATGGAGGCCTTCCTCAACATTTCGTCCTCGAGATCCACGATAGTGGGGGTCGATTTCGCGGAAACGTGACCTCACCCATGCCATATTTCGAGGCGAGTCTCAAGCATTGTTATACCACTCACTTCAAATACCATGCACGCATCGTTGCTTTTAAGTATAAGGGCCCAGCAAGTAAAACAGACGTCATCATGGAGGGCTACGTATGGGCATTCGATATATGACTCCTTCACTGCCTTGCAACTCTTTGTGTCTGTGAGTTTAATAGAAGGACAAAGAAAAGCGCGAAAATATGGCGCCAACTAAAACGACTCCTTCCATCTCGTGATGTTTGTTCAGTGGTCGAAATGTGTCGTGAACGTGCCGAGTTGTCCTCGGCGTTTCTCTAGTATTTTGACTTCGCTGTCAGCTAAAGTCAACAATACGTTTGGGGGGACAGCTTTTTCGCGCTTGCTTTTACGCTCTATTGCAGATGTCTGAAACACGCAACTCGTGAGCCGCGTGTTTGAAACTCCTGCCTGCGGCGCGCAGATGTTTCATCAGCGGTCTCGTCCGGAGATGACTGTATTTGGCAAATGTTTTTTTTTTAATATTTCGAATACGTTTCCTCACGAGTTCAGAGGCATGACTAGTATGATTGCGAAAATTGTTCTCATGGAGCACCCATGCTCTCACCATGTGTAGAGATATAAGCGTGACACAAAAAAAAAACTATATTTGGGAATGGGCGACCATTTATTAAAATTTCATGGTTTCAACCACATCACTAGCTACAGCTTTGATCAGCCTTTGGGTTTATTTTGTGCTCGATATTTGCGCGTCCCGAACATTTTTATACGTGTCTCACACATGTATCATTCATGATACTTTCGGTGTGAAGCCTAAAACAGCATATAGCTACCGATCTCCTCGATAGTTAAGGCAGCTTCGTGCTTGAGGTTGGAGAATCTGTTGCTGGGCCTGTTGGTACATACTTGAAGAAACGAAGAACGTCCTAGTGGTGCCAAGCCTGAAAGAAGTGTAGTGCTCTTAGGTGTTGTTTCTCTTTGGTTTTCTGTCTTTTTTCCCTCTCTTTATTTCTATTGTGTTTTCCAGCTTTTTTCTGTGCGGTTTTCTCTGTATTTCTATTTTGCGTCGTATTTTCTCCTTTTTCTATCTTTCCATTTACCTCGTGCTTCCTCCCGGTTTTCCTACGTAGTTTGTGTTGTGGTGTTTTCATAGTCATAGTGTAAATGTCCGCCCTTGATATCATTATCAAGACGGTCGAAGAACAAGAGCTCTCTTTGGCGTGAGCACGTGCTATTCATGCTACAGCTGGCTATGTGTTCCATGTGGTCTTGCCTGGGTTAAGCCAAGGGACAACGACAGCATGCAGCAGTATAACCTGGTAAAGAGCAAAAAAAAAAAAAGGGACTTGCAGAACTAAGATAATTCACTGCCAAGAGAAAAGCTGTTTTTGTGGCATTCCTGCAGGTACCTACACTACCTTGAAACACTCTTGTCTTCCAGTTTTTTCGGAAAGTAACTTGAACTACGGTCAACATTACCCTGCTTAATTACGGTCAACTTACCCTGTCAACACTTTACCCTACGTCAAAAATAGCACAATGCAACAATAAAAAGGCACGGACTACTCTTCAATGTACCACACACAGACATGCAGTAACGCTGAAGTCCGTAACTGCTCTCAAAATTGTGTGAAAAAATTTTGAAGACAGAATAAAGAACAAAAAGGGCAAATGATGGGAAGCGAAAGCGTTCCGGCATTTGCATGGGAAGACGGTTGACTGGCAGTTGAGAAAAAAAAAAGTGTCCTCGCGTCACCGAAGGGAATCGTGAGGAAAAGCGAATGCATATCTTGCGTCGAGAGCACACGAAGTATTATTTTTAATGGAGAAAATTATTGACGAGACGAGAATTGGTACCGTAACCATTCGTTTGCACATGCATGAGTCAACGAACGGTTGAGAGTGGGGTGCACGCTTCACTCCGTTTATATAAACGTACGAGCGAGCGGACGAGAGAGCGGGGCATAGGGAGGAGAGAGTTAACGGCGAGAGAAGGAATGGTGAAGCACTGCACCTGTCATTGTACCCGACAACCATAATGTCAGCGTCTTATGAACACAAACGCTACACTAACACTCGCAGCACAAACACTACACACGATTTTCAAACGCACTGCATTGAGGCAGTGGCAAGTCACGTTTAAGTCAAGGAGGCGGGGCTCTGGTTGTTAGGGGCGAGGATAATCGCGCGTACCCACAGCTGTTGCTGATAACTCCTGACACCGAAGCGTGACATGGTGAGGGCTCCGGTTGCTCTCTCGCAGCTGTGCTTTGGGAGAGTGTGGTGGATGGATCCCGCCTGACTCCTGACAGAACCCGATCAAGAAATGCATTCGTATTTAAAAGAACTAGGAGACTCATCATCAAGTAAACGGAATGCACTGTAAGTGATATGGTGACAAAGAGCGTTAAGAGAATTGTCTTAGAGGTGAAAAAGAATTATTGCATAAAAGCATAAAAGTAGTGGAACCGCGTGTTTACAGGAGATTTTCAGGGCTCTAGATCGGGAAGAGTTGGGGATAAGAGTTAATCGAAAGTATCTTAATAGCTTGCAATTCGCTGATGACATTGCCTCCATGAGTAATTCTGATGATGAATTACAGCTGATGATTAGTAAACTGGACACGAAAACAGAAGAATAGGTCTGAACTTGAATATGCACAAACCTAAAGTATTGTGCAACAGTCTCGGCAGGAAACACCGCTTTGCGATAGGTGGAAAGACGCTGGAGTTTGTAGAGGAATACGTCTACTTAGGACGGGTAGTAACCGCGGAGCCAAACCATGAGAGTGAAAGAACTAGAAAATAAAGATAGGGTGAATCACCTTCGGCAAGTATTCTGAAATCATGAACGGTAATCTGGCGCTAACCATCAGGAGGAAAGTATATAACAGATCCATCTTGCTGGTACTTACCTACGGAGCAGAAACCTGGAGGCTTACGAAGAGGGTTATGCTTAAAATTAGGATGACGCAGCAAACGATGGGAAGGAAAATAATAAGTGTAACGTTAAGAGGCAAGAATACAGCAGAGTAGCTCAGAGGGAAGAAACGGGGTCAAGTATAGCATATTTGAAATCATGAAGAAGAAATGGACGTGGCTCGAGCACGTAGCGCATAGGCAGGATAACCACTGGTCATTAAGTCTAACTGACTAGATCACCAGAGAAGGCCAAAGCACGAAGGGGAGACTGAAAGTTAGGTGGCCGACAAGAATAAAAAAATCGCAGCATATCCACAGAGTGAATCATGATAAGTGGCGCGAAGCATCCGTCCGTCCATCTGCCTGTATGTCCGTCCGTCCGTGCATGAGTCTATGCGTTCGATCACATTCGAGAATGCAGACGGCGTGCGGGTAACACCGGCGATACGCGAGCTAAGGAAGCCGAGCGCAAACGCCTTCAACGTGCCTGCCGCTCAGCTCGGTTCATGGCCCACCAACGATCTGCCACGCACGGCGACTATTCAGGTGACTGAGAGAGGCACTCGTTCGCGCACTCAGGCAAAGCACGTGCAGCAGCGAATCGGAGAGTAGCGGCACTTCGTAGAGTAGCAGCAGAGAAACGCCATCTAGCAAATGAGATGAGAAATGGTCATTCATTTCTTTCGCATTCTTTTCTTTGTCGTCTCTTTTATTCTCGGTTATGCGCGACTAGTGACAAGGTTAGGCTATAAGGAGCTTCGCCCCTAAAACTTCGTATAACGTGGCAGCAGAAAGCACAGGACCAAGTTGATTAGATGATTATGAAAGAGGCATTTGCCCTCCTGCGGGCATGGTCTAGCTGATGATAATGCCGACAATGATGGAGGGAAGAGAACCGACTCGGAGATGTATTAAAAGGTCAATGGCAAAATAAGTAAGGATAGGCTTACGATATTTAAAGTGAATGCACTTTGCTGCTTGATCTGAGGTCGGGTTGCCTTTGTGCGCATAATGATAAAGTGAGGGTCAGTGAAGATAGAATTGCAAATGCGAGGGCAAGGTCGGATTGGTAGACAGACAGACAGACGAACGGGCAGACGGACGGACGGACAGACGGACGGACAGACGGACGGACAGACGGACAGACGGACAGACAGACGGACAGACGGACGGACGGATGGACGGGCGGACGGATGGACGGACAGACGGACAGACGGGCGGACAGACGGACGAACGGACGGGCGGACGGGCGGACGGGCGGACGGACGGACAGACTGACGGACAGACTGACAGACTGACGGACAGACTGACGGACTGACGGACAGACTGACGGACTGACGGACAGACTGACGGACTGACGGACAGACGGACAGACAGACTGACAGACTGACAGACGGACAGACGGACAGACAGACAGACAAACAGCCGGACAGACAGACAGACAGACAGACAGACGGACGGATGGACGGACGGACAGAGGGATGGACCGATGGACAGATAGAGGATTCGCGGTTTATGAATAAAACCCGTAGAAGCTTCACGCTTCACTCATCTTCATTCACTCCGTGGATATTTTGCAATCTTTTAGGTCATGTTTCATAGAATAGTGATGATGATGATTTTAGTGTGTAGGGCATATTATTCTATAATTTAATCACCGCAAAGAAGGATGTCACTTTAACATAGTCTGTGTTAAATTTAGGTAAAAGGAAGTTGTTATCAAGGGCTAACCGAGTGCTATTTGTGTTTGTGAGTGATATAGGATCAATTATTTCACACAGAAGCTGTTGGTAAGCTGTTTAAATATTATTATGAATTATTGAATACCAAGCAAGCCAGACACAGTAAGAATGAAGTTACCTTGAAGCAGCGGGATAGCATTAGAATAAATAGAACTTTTCGTAATAGTGCGAATGGTCTGAGTCCGGATGTGCCGAATTGATGAAAGATGAGTATTATATGTTTTATCCAAAGAAGTATTACTATAGAGGCTGTGACTATATATGAAGAAAAAGTATAAAGACAACAAGACGTCAAGTGAAAAAAAAAATGAATCAGCTTCTTTGAGTGATCTTATACCGAATGCGTTTTTTTCTTAATAACAAAAACAATGTGGTAAGTGTATTGCAAGTAAGGGTCTAAATTTACGCCTAGAAAACACAGAGTCAGAATAGTGGTAGTTTGGGCAAGTTCGTATGTCATGACGATAGTTACAGTGCGAGAACACAACAAGGACAAAGAGACAAGAAGCACACGAGCGTTCGTGTCCTTGTCTTTGTGTCGTCGTTGTGTTCTCGTGCCATAATTGTCGGCACAGTCAGAGGAAGGAATGAAATGGCGGTCAATGGACAATTGTGGTACGAATAAAAGCACTTTTACAGCGAAAGCTGTTATGAGATCGGAACACAGGTCATGCGTGGTGCCATAGTCGTTCGCACTCTAAAAAAAGAGCGAGTAAAAAGGGTGTCTTTTTGTCCCACAACAATAATCGTCATCTATATTGCGTTCCATCCTTGCGCTATCGCCACACGCCCAGTACATTCCGGTTACGATAGACATGCCCATTATCAGGGTTACATTGCATTCTCGATAGGAAAGTGGTCAGCGCCGAGTTTTCAAGAAAGGAAGCGCATGCAAGCCTGATGACGATTATTGTTGTGGGACAAAAAGACACCCTTTTTACTCGATATTTTTTTAAAGTGCGCCGCCACCGGTGTCCGTAACCATTATCGAAGGAAGAAAAAGCTCAGTAAATAAAAAAAATTATTGAAAGAGTTGGATTTCAACCTGGGTCCACTGCATGACAGCCCTGTATTCTACCACTAAGCTACGCTAGTGCTTGGAACGCGCTACCAAACTGGCCTAAGGCAGGCTTGATGTCGGGAAAGATATTGCGGTAAATAAGTAATTAGGTGCTTTAGAACATCAAAGCAACAGCGAGGCACTCAATGCAAAATGCGTAATGAGCGGGTCGTCCAATGATTCAAACCATTATAAAATTGTTCTTCATCACCTATTACCAGAGGCGCATACCCACTTCAGGCATAGTTATTCCATCATTCTCAGCCACTGCATAAAGTATTGCACGAAATTCCCAACAATTGTGCAGCGAATGCCACGCTTCTCCAAATAATGATGAAGGATAGCATAGTGAACGCTGGCATACTACACAAAACTTGTGAATATTTATGGTGTAGTGGGTAGCCAGCAATGTGCTCTAAAACGCTGTGAAAGGGCGCTTTTCTAGGTTTCGCAGTGTTTGTGCTGAACGTTCGGCGCATGCTTTGCTTTTTCGATAATTTTTAAAACCATGAGTTTAGTTTTAAGAGGGGGAGAAATTAAGTTGTTTAATAGACACAATTTAACAAGATTGGTCAAGTCGTTGTTTATTTTAGTGATCAAAGTTGTTATTGATTTTTCCGACATGAAAATAATCGTATGATCAGCATAAATAATAACTTTAGAATCAGTAAGCCAGTTAGGTGAATCGTTAGTGTAAATACAAAATGCCCCGCAGGGGCGCCTGCGCAAGTAGGCGTTTGGTGTGTAGCGACACCACGAACCCGAGCTAACGGGGGAGTTTCGGCTCCCTCCCACGCCTAGCCGTGCGTGGCTTTGCCGTGTCCGGGGAAAAGGGGATCCTGGGGGTTGAGCAGACGCTGGGTGATTGGACCGTTAAGGCCCCCCGGAAGAGGCAACACACCCCTTTGGCCCCGGCTTCACGTAGACGGCACCCCTGGGCTGACCCACCCAGAGGAAATCGGCAGTCGCCTTTTCCTATCTCTCTCTCCCTACATCTTCGTCTTTATCTCTTACTATTTATGTGTCCTGTCTTCTAGTCTCTTCCGTTTACTTCCGATATTCATGGCGGCAAGGGTTAACCTTGTGTAGGTATCCCACCTTGGATAATTACATTGGGTTATAGTGACAGCGTACGGCTGGCGTCGGGAGGGCTTGTTTCAACAAGTCCAACCGCGTCCCCTTGTTGGGCTCCGTGGTGGGTGGTCGCCGCTGTTACCGAACACATTCATACTTGTATGGCTTTACAAGCATCCGCCGACCTTGATCGGTCTCGCAAAAGAGGCCGCACCGAAGCAAGTTATCACGTCTCGAAAGAAACCAAATTTACTTTCGCGAAGTACCACATTATCCACAGTGACAGCACACCTCTAAGAAAATTATCCCCATTTTTGGTGGCCAAGTGCCTAAAAGAAAAAATAGGACCCACATACAAAGCATCCAAAATGTCAAGCGGTGACCTCCTTTTGGAGCTAACCGAAAAAGACCAAGTGCCTAAGCTATCCCAACTAACCAGCATTGGAGAAACAGCTGTCACCGTTTCGGTCCATCGCTCTCTAAATACCAGCAGGGGAGTAATCTCTGAGGAAGACTTCTTAGGCCTTAGTGACGAAGAGCTCCTCGAAGGATTCCAAGACCAAAATGTCATAAAAGTCCAAAGAATAGTAATCCGTCGCAATAATCAGGAAGTGCCCACCAAACACGTAATACTAACCTTTGGAACATGTGAAATGCCCACCTCTCTTAAGGCTGGGTACTTGAAAATAAATGTCAGACCTTACATTCCCAACCCCAGACGCTGCTTCAAATGTCAGAGATTCGGACACGCCTCGCACTCTTGCAGAGGCAAACATGCGCAAAATGCAGTGCAAACGACCACAAATCAGAAAATTGCTCATCCTCACCCCACTGTGTTAACTGTGACGGGAAACACCCAGCGTATTCCCGGTCATGCCCATGTTGGAAAAAAGAAAAAGAAGTGATCGCTCTGACCGTCAAAGAAAAAATATCATTCAGCGAAGCGCGAACACGGCTATCATACCTTTTCCACAGAAGTTACGCCGATGTGACGCAGTCGGGGGCAGCGTCACAAAGGCCTCAGGAGTCGACCGCTACCACACCCAATGGTTGTATGGTGACTCAAACCGCCCCCGTAAAAGAAGCAGCGCCAGCTGCTCCATGCACATCAAAGGGCCCGCAGACTCCGGTCTCCCTGGGCCCTAAACTCAATAGAGCGCCAAGGCGTGAGATCCGTTTCTCAGCGCCTCACTCTCGATCTTCCAGCGCCTCAGACAAGGCAATGGAGATCGACCACAAAACTCCGGTGTCGTCGACACCGAAGGAAAAGCGCTCTCTCGAGCGTACCAAACAGGACAAGGACAAAGTCCCAGTAACCACAATAAGTAAGCGATAACCGTAATGGTTATCGTATTTCTTTCTATTTCTATTTCTTAATATTGTCACCTATCATCTTTTATACCGATCAATCCCCACAAGTATATTTACTTAACTTTATTCTGCCATGGCTTTTATTGTACATTGGAACTGTAGAGGCTTAATTCATAACTTAGGTGACATAAAGGACATCATTAACAAATTCTCACCAGTAGCCTTTTGCCTCCAAGAGACAAATCTTGGTGCAAAACACAGCCACTTCCTAAAAGGCTTCAAAGTTGCCCGAAAGGACCGCGAACATTGCAACCGTCTTTCAGGAGGTGTAGCCATAGTGGTGCAGGGCAGCACTCCTACGCGAGATGTCCAAATAAACACATCTTTCGAGGCCGTAGCCGTCACCATCCTATCATACAAAACCATCACCATCTGCTCACTGTATATCCCACCTCACACCCTTTTCACCACCAAAAACCTAGAAAATCTAGTGGAACAGTTGCCAAAACCATTTATCTTAGTTGGGGATTTCAATGCTCATTCAACCCTTTGGGGTAGCGACAAAACTGACGCAAGAGGGCAAGCCGTGGAAGATTTCATTTTAACAAATGACATCTGCCTTCTTAATTCCGGTGCTTTTACCTACTTTTCACCAACCTCGCGCACTTTCAGTTGCTTTGATCTCGCCATGTGTTCATCGTGTATTTTTAATGATTTTAAATGGGACGTTGTCAACACATCTTATGGCAGTGATCATCAACGCGGCATCATAAAACTCATAGCATCTTACCCAACTCTAACAAGCAGGCCACGCCGGTGAAAACTACAGCTCGCGAACTGGCCAGTTTTCACAGAAAACGCTAAACTCGATGAAGTTTTCTCATCGGAGCTTTCTGTTGAGAAACTAAACGAAGAGTTCGTCAAAGTTTTAATCTTAGCAGCAGAAAAAGCAATACCGCAATCATCCGGCATCGTACCCAAGAAATTCAACCCTTGGTGGACAAACGAGTGTACTGATGCCAAAAAACTACAAAATAAGGCCTGGGGAATTCTACGAAGATATCCCACCTACGCCAACCTCATCAACTTCAAACAGGCAAAAGCCAGAGCCCGATTTATTCGAAGACAGGCAGAAAAGGATTCATGGCAAAAATACATATCATCAATTAACAGTTCAGTCACATCTAAACACATTTGGGACCAGGTGAGGAAGTTCAAGGGAGAGTACTCCTCCTACACAATACCACTGCTTACAAGTCCAGACACACAATCAACACTAGAAGACCAGGCCAACCTATTAGGAGAACACTTTTATAAGGTATCATGCTCAGCAAATTACACCAATACATTCCTGAAATATAAAGAAAATGCAGAAAGACAAAGATTGCCTACTAGCAGTACCTCAAATGAAAGTTATAACCTTCCACTTACGCTGCACGAATTGAACAGGGTACTCTCTGCCGGTAAAAAAACGGCAACAGGGTCTGACCAGATACACTACGCAATGTTGGCACACCTATACCAAGCATCCGCGCGGACACTTCTCCAATTCTTCAACAAAATATGGGACTCTGGCATAATGCCTGAAGATTGAAAAAAAGCCATAGTTATACCATTCCTAAAACCTGGTAAACCCCCAACAACCCCAAGTAGCTACAGGCCCATTGCATTAACAAGTTGCCTTGCAAAAACTTACGAAAGCATCATTAATATTAGACTTACCTTCACTCTGGAATCGGAGCACCTAATAGACGCAAACCAGTGCGGATACAAAAAGGGCTGTTCCACCACTGATCACATTGTTAGGCTGGAACAAGAAATACGACAAGCATTTCTACACAAACAGTTCTGTCTCTCGGTCTTCTTCGACCTAGAGAAAGCATATGACACAACTTGGAGATACGGAATTCTCAGAGATCTAGCTAACTTAGGGATTCGCGGAAGAATGCTGAACTGCTTACACGATTTTTTATCGAATAGAACTTTTCAAGTACGTTTGGGTACGGTACTGTCACGAACATTTGTCCAAGAAAATGGTGTACCACAGGGCTGCGTTTTGAGCACCACCCCGTTTATAGTAAAGATGAACTCCATCAACAGGGCTATACCCCGTACAGTCATGCACTCCATCTATGTTGATGATCTACAAATTGCATGCCGAGCCTCCAGCCTATCATTCTGCGAAAGGCAACTCCAAATTACAATAAATCGACTTACGAAATGGGCCGACCAAAATGGTTTCCGCTTTCCAGCCCAAAAAACCACAGCTGTTCTCTTTACACAAAAGAGAGGACTGTTGCCTGAACCCGCGCTCAACCTATACAACATCAGCATGCCGGTAAAACAAGAACACAAATTTCTAGGAATCACATTCGACCGAAAACTAAACTTCCTGCCACACATAAATGCACTGAAAACTAAGGCAAACAGAGCACTCAATGTGCTCAAAGTACTCTCCCATAAACACTGGGGTTCCGATCGATTCTGCCTTATACGTATTTACCGATCCCTTGTACGCAGCATTTTAGACTACGGATGCATAGTCTACGGCTCGGCGCGAAACTCGTACATCCGCCGTCTTGACCCTGTACACAACCTCGGTCTCCGTCTGTCAAGTGGTGCTTACAGAACATCACCTGTGCAAAGTCTATACGTAGAATGCAATGAGCCCCCTCTATGTGATTGAAGAGCATTACGAACCTTGTCATATGTTTTAAGAATAAGGTCGTCACCTGAACACATCTGCCATGAAATTGCCGCAAAATGTGACTCGCGCTCACACTATCTCAACAAACCGAACCTAATCAAACCACTTGTCCTACGTTTCGAGGACTACTGCCGCTTTTATACCATCCCTGTTGAATCACTAGATGCCGCTATTAAACCACCAAGACTGCCGCCATGGTTTGACCTGTCACAGCTATGCGAATTTTCACTTAGCCGTTTCAACAAAAAAAGCACCCCACCAGAACACATAATCCAAGAATTTTATACACTTCAGCACGAATATAGGGATTACGAAGAATTTTACACAGATGGCTCAAAAACGGAGGACCACGTCGGTATTGGGATTGTGACGACGAAAAGCGCAATTTCTGTGAAAGTACCTCGTAGTTTTTCCATTTTTTCAGCTGAAGCTTATGCCTTGAGTGAAGCAGTTCGGAAAATCATCGCTGAAAAATACAAGAAAGCAATCATATACACCGACTCACTAAGCACACTAAAAGCACTACATATAAAATCCGAATGTGAGCCTATAGTAGGCGACATTCTAAACATGGTATACTTAAACAGCCCGGCAACCTGCATCCGTTTCTGCTGGGTCCCAAGTCATGTTGGGATACCTGGAAACGAAAAAGCAGATAAGTATGCTTCCCAGGCAGCCCATAAAACAGTAACAAAAGTAAAAATTTCCCTTAAAGATATCCAGAGAACAATTCTCCTGGCCCTACTAGCAAAATGGCAGAAGCAATGGGACACCTGTTCGAACAATAAGCTCCACCTAGTGAAACCGACACTCGGGGAATGGGAGACCTGCCGTCACCAGCAACGGTTTATTGCAGTTGTATTATGCCGACTTCGCATTGGACACACACACTTGACACACAACTTCTTACTCGCAAAGGAAGAACAACCAACGTGTGAAAAATGCCAAGAAGCGTTAACACTTATGCACATCCTAATCACATGTCCTACCATTGAAACACAGAGACAAAAACATTTCAGCAAGCTATACAAACAACACGTACCTTTACACCCTGCTTTGTTCCTAGGAGATGACCCTCTAGTACCTCTGCCTGACTTGCTAAACTTTCTGAAAGAAAGTAACCTGTTAAATAAGCTTTAAAGTCTCATCTTTTTAGCGTCCATTCCTGAAAGTCTTGTGTCTGGCGCAGCATAGCCTTAGCTGCTTTTGCGCCATAAAAAACCAAATTAACCTAAATACAAAATGATAAAAGCAAATGAAGAGAACCCTGTGGTACGCATTGAGTATTTATTTTAACGCCCGAATGAACAACCCCCATGTGGACTGGTGTTCGCGATCAAAAGGTAATTTTTTATGAAGGTTAGGATGGACCAGTGATACCCAAGGACTTTAATTTTGTAAAGAAGATGAGATCAATAAAGGTGTCGAATGCTTTCGTGAATTCAAGAAACACAGACCCGGCGAAATTACCGTTATCGTTATCTATGAAAGACATTAGAAAGTGGTTAGTAAAAGTACTGCTAAATTCGTAGTGCTAAATGCACGGAAACCGAATTGACTAAACTTTAGAACGTTAAATTCGTTGAGGTACTTTATAACGTCTTTTAAAAATAATTTTTCAAACACTACTGAGCGATAAGCCAAATAAAAATCAGTGGAAATAGTTACAAACATCTGTCGTATCACCCTTTCTTGTGCGCTGAGAATAACTTAGCCTTTTTTAAGGAACTAAGAAATATGCAACATTTGAAATTGACATTAACTATATTTGCTGATAATTCTGAAATATCTGATGCAGCAAGCTTTTGATGAAACGCTCTTATATTGTCTATCCCAGCGCTACAATTTCTTAGGTATACACTAGCAAAATAAACCTTATCAGCTGTAACATGAAACAGAAAAAATTAATGGGTGCAACGGCGAAGAGAACACGATGAAACTTTGGGCCTGTCATTGTTTGTTTATGAACAGGCGTGGCCGTCTGGTAGAACATTCGCTTGCCACTCGAAGGACCCAAGCTTGGCGCCCACTCGTTAATTTCGTAGAAGTATTCACTAAATGACTCGACTACGTCGCAAGACTCAAAAATCAATGCAAGAACAGCAAATACATATTTGCTGTTCATACCAAATTTTGATACTAACGTGGAGTCAGATTAAAAAGTAATGGAAAAACTTCTACTTGCTTTTATTGCCGTTGTCACATGACACCTTCTGGTTAGTAAAGGCACGTAAGAGCTGATGCCTAATCATACGCAGCCATGGGTCGCATGAGCATTAACCATACTGCCGAAGAAAAACTGTTTGGTGCTGTGGTTGTCTCCGGGAGCCAACTGGCACATAATGAGAAAGTGAAGGGTTCCAGCAAGTTTTAGACGAGAGCACAAGAATAAAGAAACACACAAGACAAAGCTAGTTTCAAGGTATTGCCCTCCAATATTGTCTTGTGCATTTCTTTGTTCTTCTGCTCGCGTCTTAAAGGTGCCGAAATTCTTCACTTTCACTCGAAGAAAAAGGCGCAGAACGAGAAGCTAGGCTTGCCGCGGTGGGGAAATGGCAACGGAATCATCGATTGGATCCGCCAAGCTCAAACCAAGCTCAAACAAGAGTTCAACACTGCTACAACCAAGTGCTCTCGAAAATCCAAGCAAAAGTTCTGCCTATTAGAAACAGCAATAAATGAGCACGAGACCGACCAGGTTCTCTGTGTATGAAGAATTACGCGGCTTAGTGCAAGTTTTGAGCCCTTTTTTTTTGTAAGCACACGTTTTATTGTATCTTGACTGCCTCTCTGGTATGCCAAAGTTCGGACCAATGAACATTTATAGCATGTAACACCTAATGTAACTTCTAAAGTAGATAAAAGGCGTAGAGACCAGGACTAGCGCTGAATTCAATAAGAATTTTTATTTAAAAAGACACATACAGGCAGATAAACTTGCTCCAGGGTGTGTGGAATTTAATTTAATCGGAAAACCTTTCTTGAAGTTTTTCAAAACACTGGTACCCGCAAGCACTTTTGCTGTGTTTTCTGAGCTCGTCTTAGCTGAAGCGCAGGGGAATAATCCCGGGCTGCGTACCAAGCCAGCTTTCTACAAGGAAAGTTTTTCTCAGTTAGAAGCCGCAATTTTGAGCGGTATTAGTACGAACCAGGCCAAATGTCTGCTAGAGCGGACGTTTCTTTTTTTTTTTTTTGCTTTGCGGGAAATGGTTTGACCCGCTGGTCACAGAGTTGTAATCATTTAAATTCTCGGTTGGAATGCCTGTCGATACACACTGCAAATACACATCTGGCAGAGTTCAGCTCACTTTGGTAGAAATTGTGGAGGTCGAAAACCTTGGTAGAAACATAGTAAAAATAGGACTAATCGTAGCTGCCTCTTGAGAGGCTGCTATTAATCTTGTTGGACCTTTACTTCCTTGTCGGCTGCTTTTAAATAACAGACGCGAAGAGAGTGTCAATTTTTTGGGGGGTAATTTAAGTAGGTAGTTTTGAGCTTCACGTTTCCGAAGAACACGCTGGGAACCAATGAGACTGTCTTTAACTACTGTCAATGTTTTAGTCCTCCGTAGAACAAAGAATTAAAAAATCTTAAAAAAAGATTCTGACGTAAATGGGAGGTATTACGTGCTTCGGAACGAAGTTGGGGTTTCTTCTGCTGCTTTGCACAGGATAACGAAGTGCATGAAGGCTAAAGCCGGGATTAAAGACACAGAGTTCGATGACTGAATGCAATCAGCAGAGTCCCGTTTCTCCTCTCACCTTTCTTTTCCTTTGTCTTCTTTTACCAATCTTGAGTGTTTACGTATTTTTTAGTATGAGCCGCAGTGGCTCACAGTAATCACCACAGGAAATTGGCCATCGTGGGTGGCTGGAATGAGAGAGGGGAGACAAAAAAATCTGAGTACAAGTAGAATTTACTTGGAACATTTTATAGTTTATAACACTGCTGGGCAGAGACTCACAAAAATGTATGCACGAATACAGAGATCAAAATACATGAGCTGGAAGCCTGAAATACATATGCCGAAATAAATTTGCGTTTGGCGCACAGTTTTATTTCCGAGATACGTTTGTAAAACGCCGAAAACATATTCCGGAATACAAATACAGCAGTACACTGATATTTGCATACGTTTCTTTTTATTATTTACGGGACAGTGATGCCCTGCTATAGGTTTATTAACATGACACTGAAGAGCAAGGCAATTTTCCGCGTATTACTAAAGTAGAATTTGACGATCCCGAAAACACTACTCTTACTACGACATAAGGCTTGGTAAGCGAGCAGACACCTTAAAAAAATATGCAGATGGAGACGCTACTTTTGAGGTTCCCACACCAAAAACCATCAGGTCGCAAAATTTAAAAATGTGTTGTACATCACTTCTACCCGAGAAATAATTGTCTTGAGCACTATTAGTCAAATACTACCTACCTGGTTATAGGATACCCTCCAGCAGGCAGGAAATTCAGTCAAATTGTGGCCGCTTCTAGTCGCTTTTTTACGCGCCTCCGGAACAGTGTCCCAGAGAAAGCGTCCCAATTCTTAATGGCCTTCAGAATAAGTGAGACAAAGATTACGGAGATCTTAAGTCAAATTTTTCCTGGCTAGGTAAGACCTGCGGTTACGCGTGACTCTTCCGTAGGTGCCCAGCTTCAGATCTGGTTGTGGAAAAATGTATTGTTTCACGCTGACGAGAGCATTTACTCACAGATTTCGCGGTGGATAGTCTGATTACAGGTATTTAGGGTATTTATAAGAACGATAGTATCACATTAACCTACACCTGCGAGATTAACATGAAAATTACACTGAGCACTGGAATAGAACTCGGGATCACATGCACGTGAAGCAGATATCTATGTTGCATCACAGCACCTCCGCATGAGGGCGACCTTTTTCTTTGCGGGGGTATATCTATCATGTGGTTTTTGCGAACCATCGGTGGAACCTTGGACTTTTTTCGTGTGTGTGCGGTATCCATTTGTTTGCGTGTGTATTTGGTCATGGAATAGTTTCTAAGGCTTCATGAACACTATACAACCGTGGTGAGCGCTTTCAGCTCGTAATTCAGTTTGTGGTTCGCCGTTCCGCAAGAATCATTAACGTGGGTTCGTGCGTATTTTCACAGTTTCTCCGTAAACAGTTGGTGTTTCGCTTATTGAGAATGCGCCGATGCCAGCGCGACGGGGCTGTCTTCAACTTTCGAAACCTACGTATGTTTCTCGCATGTGCGTGTGTTGGGAGTGATTTCGCTTGATTGTGTCGCGAGCACAGGTCGGCAAACCCACTCATGAGTCAAGTCACTCGGACTCTGACTCAGATCGAGCCGTGAGTCTGAGTATGAGTGAGTAATAGTTCCGTTATTGTGAGTTTTAGTCAGTCGGGTTGAATAAAAATTTCGTGAGTGTGAGTAGGAGTGAGTTCGGTTGAAAAACCTTTTTGTGAAGCTGAGTCCGAGTAAGTCCGAAACGCAAACTGTATTTCTTGAGTGAGTTTGAGTGAGCTAAACTTTCCTTTGCTGACCTACGGTCGTGAGGTACTCGCGTGTCAGTGAAGACAATCCACGGAGGCACGTTAACTTGACTTGGGCATTTTAGCGTGCCTATTCTAACGTTTGCATTTTGTGCAGGTGAACTGCCGCGAGTTGCACGCAAAGGCAGCAGCGCCTTCTTAGCAATTCGCCGAGTGTTTTTTTCGCAATCAGCGTTTACGCACACTAATGTGCGATATGCTGCGGTTTTCACTCATTTGCTGTCTTTAATTGATCTGATTTATGGGAAGTGGGTACTCTTACCTATATTTAGCATCACACCACTGTTTAAGTGAATGCCGAAACGCACGCCAAGGTCAAAGGTGACGTTCATAAATTAGCGACGGATAGGCAGGTCTCCCTCTAATTATATAATGCTTCTGCACATCACTTTCGCGAACGTTTGCATGAAGTTGAGGTCAAGAGGTGCTGCAGAATTAACCCGAAAATCTTTGTCGTTACTGGATACAGCTGCTCTTCAAGAAATGATGATATTTTTATAGCAGACACATTCTCTCCACAGCAGTACACTGTTTGACTTGATCTTGGTTCAGCATTGCAAACCCATGCAGGAATCGACAACTGTTGCTAATGTTGAAAAGATTGAGCAAAGGGGGGTGGCATACGCTATCCTGCTTACTTCTGCACCTGTACTTGATGTTCAAGTTCGTCTGGAATTCACGCAACCATATTAAGACATAAATCCACCGATTTCAAACGTTTATCATTCTGTGTTACGCCATCTTTCGTTTATTAGTTTTTTGCGAAGATTTCCTAAAATCATTCGTTCAACTTCTTTTATAGAACATACATAGGCCTGTGTATCAGTAAGCTGTTGCACATGCACAGGTACTCTTTCTTTAGCTCATATCTAATGTCACACCTCGAGAACTCATGAAAAGAAACTTGCTTGTAGTTTTTTAATAAAATCGAACGAGTAACACTGAGACTCTGCATTTCAGTGCTTGTTCAAAATCTTGAGAAAAAGGAGTCATAGAACGCTGGGAACTGTTCCCCTCTTAGACGCTATTGTAGAAAAAAAAGTAGGCCAAAGACACTGCCTGCTTCGCCAGAAGTGTCTTTCTGAAAAGGATATCAAACAAAGAAGTCAATTAGGCTCTCAGCATTCATCCCATTCATGAGATTCAATGTTTTACTGAGAATTCTGCCTTGACTTTTTTTTACTACAAATGTTTTTAAAAAACAAAATAAAATGACAAGTTGGTATGTTTCTGGCTAAAATTTCATGCTGAGTTTCGCACTCAGTTAGCATAGCAAAGACTGTCATTCCCTTAATGAGTAGAAAAGCATGGCGAAGAGAAAGCACTGCAGCTTTGCTATTTCATATTTTTTACCTTGTCTTAACAAAACAGAGAGCAACAATCGATAAAGGCTAGTGTGCGCTGCTGATAATTACCTAATCGAAGATGTTTTTACCAAAAATAATTAGTTGATCCTGAAAACATTCTGTGACTTCTACCTCACAAATTAAACCTGGAGCTACATTATACAAAACGGATATGTTTAACCTATGAGCCATAACAAAGTGGACAGTAATGATTCGTTGCTGTGCATTTATCTCAAGCTCTGCTAATGCTATAGCAGAACCTAACTCTTCTTGTTAGTACTTCACTTTTTTATAGTTAAACCTAACAAGGTGCACTGAAAACCAGCCTGGGAGTCACAGGCCCTGATTCTGCCACTTGTAAATTGTTCATATCCTTAATAACGTTTATTCTGTTTTATATGTGGCATTACCTTAACTATTCTTTTTCCACCCCTTACGTCCGATCAACATTGCTTATTAAGTGTACGTGAATATATAACTTTACCTAGCAGAGGTACGCATATGACAGGATGCATGTAGCCCATCTTATAAACTGTTTGCCCTATTAAGCACGTTTACTTGATTGGAATTACCCAGTTAAAGGACTATCAGTGAACAAATCAAATCAAGTCAAATCAAATCTTTATTTTCCTTTTCCATAAAAGGATGGAGCGGCTGCAAAAAGCTACTGTGAGAAGTACCTTGACAAGGCGGACGCCCCTGAATTGACAGCTTTGGAAAACACACCAAAGAATCACAGAGTCATCAATGGCACAAAATAAACAGAAATAGCAGTACTGTACGCCGAGATGATCGCGAATGACCCACGAAAATACCGAAAAATCAACACCACCATGAAACACTGATTCCTACAATCAAAACGTCCTCTTAGGTAAGACAGTTTACGGTCAATTTTATTTCAAAAGTGTACATCAACACAAATAATAACAATATGCAGATCGCACACTATTAAAAATAACATAGTCAGGCGGCACAAAATACACTTAGTAAACGGTTATTTGGCAGGCGATATATATCAATAGCGTTATCTGTAAATTTATCCAATAGATGGGGCAGTGTATAAGTTATCGATTGAGAAGCATAGTTATTCCGCGGCGTTAGAACAGACCACGTTTCTCGGAAACGTGTGTCGTGCCAGTGAGATTTCTTTTGTAGCACCAATAGGTCAATATAAAATGAGTTATTCTTTTTATTTGCCACGCAGTAAGACAGCGTCAAACGGTAGTTGTAAAGATTATTTACGGTCATTACTCAGTACCGATCAAACAATTCCTGGGTGTGAGAACAAAAAAAAAAAAACCATTTGCTACCACTCTCATTGCCCTTTTCTGTAAAAGTAACAACTTGTTATTATTCTTTTTCGTTGTTGTTCCCTAAATTAGGTGCCCGTAAGCAAGCTGAGGGGAGAATAAAGAATGGCATAAGAAAAGCTTTATGCGCTCGGGCAGTAGGTATCTATCTCTATTGATGAGGCCAGTTGTTTTGCAAAGTTTTTGTGTATTTCATTAACATGGCAATTCCTCGTGAGATTACTGAAAAAGTACACTCCTAGCACCTTCATACATTCAACTATTTCTATTTTGCATTGACCAAGGCAGACATGAGGTAGAAAAGCTGTGGTATTTTTCGGTCGGAACGGTACTGCTTTAGTATTTTGAGTATTGATTACCAGAAAAGTTTTCTCAATCCAGGAATGTAGAAGTGGTAAAACATCTGCGGAAATTTTTTCTATATCTTCGGTTTTCTTACGAGCCACAAACAGGGTTGTGTCATCTGCGTAGCAAATAAGGGATATTCGGGGTGTGAGATAGCGTTTTGCAAGTAATTCACATATATGGAGAACAGCAGAGGCCCTAGTGTGCTTCCCAGGGGGACTCCAGCCTTAATGCACTTAAGTTCAGAGTAGAAGTCACCAAGAGAAACATACTGTTTTCGGTGGCTTAGATAAGACTACATGAGGTTATGAGCAATGCCGTTTATACCGTAGGAATGCAACTTACTGAGCGAAATTCTATGACCTATTGAATCAAATGCCTTTGATAAGTCAATAAAAATTCCGAAAGTTAAGCAGTGATTCGAAAAATTATGTAATATTATTTCTTTTTGTTTTAGCAAGGCAGTTTCAGTAGAGCAGTGTTTTCTGAAACCATGTTAAAAGTTTCCAAGTAACGGGTGTTTACAAAGATAACTGGATAGCCTAAGGTGTAAAAGTTTCTTTATGACTTTAGAAAAAAAAAAACTGGCAGACTTGAAATAGGCCGATAGTTCTTTAAGACATTTTTGTCCCCACCTTTATATATCAAGATATCTTTCAAAATTTGCATTCTCTGGGGAAATGTTCTACTGGACAAGATGAAGTTAAATATATCTGTCAGCGGAAACGTGATTAGGTCTACTACATGTTTAACAGGTCCAATTTGCAAGCTATCGACATCGCAAGTGCTACTATTGTTTAAATTTAGGATGGTATTGCGCACCCTCTGCACGTCGGTAGGAGATAAAAAAAACAGATGTAGCTTTGAAGTTTAAATCTATGTTGCCTGAATCGTCACATTCTGAATACGTGTCAGAAAATTGTTGTATAAAAAATTGTTGAAAATATTGGCCGACGGTGAGCCCGATACAGCTTGACCTTCATAATTATTGGTCGTAGTTTGTTGACAGTTTTGGCAGTGGCCAAGTACGGAACTTATTTTCTTCCACGTTAGGTCAGACCGTATGATATCTTGAGAAAATGAGTAATTATAGTAGCTATTTTCAGCCTTTCTAACAACGTTGACTATTTAGTTTCGGACGGACCTAAATTCTTTGAATACGTTAGGATCTCGACTAGTGATGAAGTTTTTGTACAAATAGTTTTTGTGCTTGATTTTTTAGCCGAATGTCTTTGGTAACCCAGGGTTTGCGAATCTGGCGCGATTGTGTTACGGTTTTAGTTTGAAAGGAAACTTCATAACTTACGCAAGTTTCGTACGCTTGGTCAGGGTCACGCTCATTGTAAACTTGTTGCCATGTAAGTGCGCTTACAGCCTCTCTAAACCGTATTAGATTATTATCCGAGATATCCTGGAAAGTGCGTTTCTCCCTTTCTTTCTTGGGTTGATCAGTACTAGCCAGAAGCATGAAAACTGCTAAATGGTCACTTAAATCTGTAGCAATAACATCTGCTTTTATCGATAAGTGCAATACATTTGTAATGAAAAAATCTAGTAACGTCGACGATGTTGCCGTAACTCTTGGTCCGGTAGATATTATGTCAAAGCCATTCAACGCCACAAGTGCTGCCAGGGACTTTTGCTTCAAACCATTGTCGAGTATGTTGGTATTAAAGTCGCCTCCAAGTACAAGTTCAAATTTGTTTTCGGTGGCAAAATTAAGAATCTCCTCAAAAAACGTTCAAAAATTATCAAACGAAGCGGTTGGGGGTCTATAGAGCCCTACGAACATACGTGTTGCATTACATAAGGTTACCGCTTCATAGTCCTCTGTTACAACGGTGAAACAGGGTTGAAGGCTACACTCAAAAGACTTGTGAACCAGCACTGATAGCCCTCCACCGCGTTAGCTCTGTCATGTTACGAAAAAGTGCGAATAGGCTGAGGGTGTGTACATTTCTGACCCTTCATCATACCACGTTTCTGTTAGTATAATTGCTGAAAATTGAAAACCTAGTGTCTGAAAAAGCATGTCTAATTCATCGGTTCTTGATTTTGCGCAGCGGCAGTTCAGGTTTATAAAGGAGAGAGGATTTTTACATGCCTTCGCAATCTATAAGAATTGGTGTGGCGCAATTACCATGTTGTACAAGCTTGCATATGCTAGCTTAACGTACAAGTTCACTGAGTTGCATTTCTGACGCAACAACGACTACATGATCGCCCTCCTTTTCCCTAACAATATTTTGCCATTTGAGTTCCAAGCAAAACGGAATCCGTTTTCAGTGGCCCAGTCTTTTCGTTTTCCGAAGAAGGTCGCGGTTGTGCGTGGTCATGTTTTCGAGAATTGAAGCCTGCTGTTTAGCGGCCCTCAGCTTCTGGCGTGCAGCAAGCCACAGTCTCGGTAGCTTGCTCGGTCTAACTCGGTGGCTCGGTCTAACTGACAGCTGTAGCGGATGATTATTCCCGGTATCTTATTTGGTTTTGATGGGAGCCGGTGGATCGCTGTGACGTCATTTGTTGAGAGGCGTGGGACTGCAAGAATGGCCGTGAGCGCATTCAGCTTATCCAGCAAATCTTCAGCAGGCGTCACAGGGATTCCGTGTACTTCTAAATTTAGACGCCGGCTGCGCCATGCAAGGTCATGCACGGCATCTTGCAGATTCTTTCGTGTTTCCACAACTTCAGCTTGTTCCAGTGCATCTAGACGCTTTTGATTGACTTAATTTCTTTGTCGTGTTCGTGTAGGCGCTTTATCGTGGCGTCAAACTTGTCAGACATTAGTTGTACCGAAGGTTCCATTTCCGTCACCGTTGCTGGCAAAAGCATAAGTTGTTCAAGCTTTGCATTAGTCATGTCAAGCCTTAGTGTAATATCGTCCGGTGTGGGGCTACACTTTGTAGGGCAATATTCTGTTGTGGGGCTATTTTTTCCTGTCTGAGTGTCGCCATGGCAGGCTTTACAATCCATGTTTTGCGAAACGAATCACCCTTAGACCTTAGGGATCGCTCGACAACATCAGAGCATGTGCCAAAATGGTAAATACCACAACACATAGTACACTCAAGAGCATCGGCTTTTGCGCACACTTTTGTACACGCTACTAATACTGATTCAGACAGGGCATAGATGACAGTAAATGGCAGCGGCGGCCGGCGGTAAATTTAAATGATAGTGACTTGTAATTTTTCACATTACTAACCTGCGAAAAACATAGGCAGCGATAACTTGGTGCGTCCTGGGTGGCGCCGCCACTGCCAATGAGGCGATTCTGGTTTCCAAGGGTTTATATAGGCCCTTGGTGAGTGTAGATGCCGCAGCTGTCGCGGTCACAAAACGCGAAACGGGCACTGACTTTCAACTGAAATTTCTCTTGAAAGAACACCTTAAAAATACAATTAGTTTTTTGAGAGGCAAAGCTCCTTATGCCGTGGGTCGTTCTCTCGTCGGTAGTAATAGTAGTACTATGTATAGCCACCTATAGTTAATGAGTTGCTCAATAGATGGCGTTGTATACACGTGTCCTTGGGAATAATATAACTAGATGTCGTTAGTGGTTCTCACAGCATATGCACGGAGTGAATATTTATGAGTGGGGCGAACGTCCGTCCGTCTGTCCTTGTGTCAATCCGGCCGTGCGTCCGTTAGTTCACCGTCCGCACATCCGGCTGTCTGTCCGTTCATGCTTCCGTCTGTCCATCCGTCCGAGCGTCCGCCTGTCTGTCCGTTCATGCTTCCGACCATCCGTGTGTCCGTCTGCCCGTCCATGCTGCCGTTCGTGCTTCTGTCCGTCTGTTCTACCGTCCGTCCGTTCATGAGACTGTCCGTCTGTCTGTCCGGCCATGCTTCCTTCATCCGTGCGTGCGCCCGTCATTCCGCCAATGTTTCCGTTCATCTCTGTGTCTGTGCCTCTGTCCGTCCGTCCGGCCGCACAGACGAATGGATACACGGACGGACGAACGGACGCTTCGCCCCAGTCATGATGATTCAATCCGTGGATATGATGCGATTTTTTGCATAGATTACCGTTTATGTAGGTTTCACAAGTTGCATAAGTTTCTTTTGCCTTTTTTAAATTTTCTACTTGATGTTTTTCGTGCCTCCCTTTCTTTTTATCACTTTCTCTCTTTCCGGGCTCGTTCTGCCTTCCTCCTGTCCTCTTTTCTTATCTTCACTCCTCGTTCCCGCCTCCTTGCTATACTACAATACCAAAGCCTGTGCTATATTCGCTAACGTGCTTCGATAAGAGGGTACGATGAGAGAAGCCTTGATAGACGAGTGATTTCGACGCTCGCCTTCGGATAGTGGGTATGCAGTTTCAAATCTCGCCAGGTCTAAACGCTCTTTTTTTTCATCGTGCAGTTTTTTAATTTCCTTTTTTCTTTCTTCCTCTTTGTACTTCTCTTACTCATCAGAGTTATTGCTTCCCATGCCAATGCAATGGGCCTACGTGTTTTGGGAGCGATGCACGTGAAGAGAACTCGTGTCGGTTCAGGATGATGATAATTTTTATCGGCTTCTCTTGACCAATCTTGGCAATCTTATCTCTGACTCACGGCATAACAGTTCTGTTGTAAAACCTAAAAAACACAGAAAAGGGTGCGTTACTTTGTTCTGTTCCAGACGATTCATCATTTCAAGTCCCCCCTTTCGTCTTCGTACTTCAGGGCTCTCATTAGTATTCTAATAATAGCATAACAATGCCTTACTACGGCTGTTAATATGTAACGGCTGGTATGTGCACTCATGATGTCAGTGAATAGACGGAAGGAAGAACAACAAGAAAGAAGACAAGGATGCAGAAGATGGCAGTTAGCAACAACAACGTAGGTGTAATGGAGAAATATGGGGAGTTCTAATAGTGATAGAATGCTTCACCACTTTGTACACGCAAGAAGGTGCCGTTAGCGGATTTTAGTGCAGCATGCTTGCCATCGCAGCCGACTGGCGGCAGATGGACCTAATCTGAGTAATAACGTGGGGAATATTTGGCTTCGCAGGTATCGGACCTTCCATCGGGAAGCGAATTCGTACTTGTGGTGTACGCATCCAACGGCAAGGGCCGCAGTCCGCCAGTGCTCCTCACGGCGTCCACGTTGCCGGCTGCCGCAGAAAGCCTGCTGCACCAAGGACCTGGTAAGCCAGCGCGAGTACAGTTTCCACTAGCTTTGCACCACTTCAATAAAATGCATCATCTTGGGACACCGCTGTGGCGTTGTAGCTATGAAAGAAGCCATACTCATAGAGAAAATATTGGCTGGGAAATGGTGAGTAAAACTGTGCTCTGGGGTCTCCTGATAGGAACAAAAATGGGAGAATGCAATGCTTGCAGTTAACCTTCAAAAGTAGATCACGATGACGTAATCTGGCCTTCTCTGCGTCGACTTCTGAACTGCTAGCTTGCTTCGGCTCTCAGTCCATGTCTCTAGTTCCGTAAAGAAACGAAAGTCTGTGTGCGTAACATTCAGTGTTTCAAAATATCATTGCATGCTTATTGCAAAAAGAGTTGTGAATTGCCCACAGCGCCATAATTATTTCTGTTGCGAATCAACAAACGGTTTCTACGTGTCCATAGCAACACGTTGATCAGCGCAGCAGTTCTCGTTCATAGTTCTGCTGCTGATGATCAATAGAAAATTCTGAGCACATTGCAATAGGTGGGCCTTTGAAACACCCACTCGTTGCTCGATTCACTTCTTTCGACGCCTGGTGAAATTGTACAATTGTGCCACGCAATATGCGATGCGCTAAAGAGCATCCTTTCAAAGCTGTTTCAACATGCACTTCGT
The DNA here is from genome assembly GCF_043290135.1 of Rhipicephalus microplus. Taxonomy (NCBI): domain Eukaryota; kingdom Metazoa; phylum Arthropoda; class Arachnida; order Ixodida; family Ixodidae; genus Rhipicephalus; species Rhipicephalus microplus. The sequence goes on along the minus strand of NC_134703.1, from coordinate 157,961,043 downwards.
TGATCGTTGAGTGTTCTCTAATTGTAGTTATACCCATTAGTTTCACTGTGTGATTTTCCTACTGTTTCATGATATCAGTCGCATTTTATGTCAATTCTAACACACGGTTAATAAATACTAAGACAGAAGCAAAATAGCATTATGACTTAATGTTTGAACACTTGCTTGCCACGCCGTCAGCCTGGGTTCAAGCGGAAAAATTTTTATTTTTTATTTTACTTGCATCTTTCTAAATTTTTTCATCACGCACGCAATGACGATTTTTCACTAAAAACCATCCGCATGTGCACTGACAACGACGCCGGCAATTCTGCGAAACAATCTCTTTAAGGACCTATCGCGTAAGAAAATAAAAAGGCCGCATGCGCTGATACACCGTCCGCTAATTGTTCCGATTAATAAAGTCCATGTCAGTTAGAGCATCACAAAGATTTTCTTCGGAGACGAGCACACGCTTTAACTTAGTGCATGGCGTATTATTATGTCAATGACTTGGGCTTCTGCCCCTGGGACCGTTATCATGAAAGCGCTGTTTGTCTTTCATCAACAGCGACGCGTTACACACAACCAAAACAAACCCAACAGGCAGTTAGGCCAGAGAAAATACAAGAGACAGGAATTATCCTCATCTTCAACGTAGTATCTTAACTGTGGCGCAGTATGAATTTAGTTATAGTAGCAGAAGTATGCGCCTTTCTGTCAATGGGAACTTAAACCAGGTAATTAGAAATTGTGAATTTCTATCCATTCAACGGAAACGGTGACCTTTCGTCGGCTGCTAGAACTTTTTTGGACTCGGCCATATTTTTAGACCACATCAAGTAATGTCTGCTGTGCTTGCCTAACCGAATTGTCTCTATGATGCAATGGGTGGTGTCTAACATTGAAAAGAGACTGCAAAAATTCCCTGTTTGATGCTTACAGGATTTCAAATTCACTCTGTAAGTGGTACTGCAGACGTTGTGTATGTATATATGGACGCTGTACCAACACGAGGTATGTGCACATGTTCTCTGCAAAATCTGCCGTGCTTTGCGCGCAATGTCCTCAAAGATACAATATACGCAGCATTGAACATTGCTGCTAACACGTAACTGTGAGGCTTCTCAAATAGATAGGCAGTCTTGTAGAGAATGTTGGCCGGAAATTGAACGCCATTTCAAGGTACAGCATGGCTGCCGCTATGACAATGAGTTTCATTCTTCGGAAGAACAAAAAAAAAAAACCTTACGACTGCAACGTACTTCAACATCACTGTTAAATCATTTCTGCGTATTGTTCATAGGTGAGCATTTTCGCGAGAATAGAAAGGCCGTGCAAGCGTTTACAAATTGCTATAAAATTTAGTAAACTTTGTATTCATATTCCGAAAAGTTATTAAGAGTACAGAAGCCATCTGTTCAGAAAGAAAGTGTGTTGGTGTGGTTGGTAATACGTCAATGAAGTAAGAAACCAACCATTATTTGTTGTCATTCTGTGCAGTGCACTCTATAATGGCGGAAGATCTATTTCGTAATGCACCTAGGAATGCAACAAACACCCAACGCTAACAGAATCACTTATTATAATACACAATCTGCAACACGCAATTGGTTGGTAAATTTCATCTATTCAGGAGTTGCGTCAAAATGGCTGATCCTTTTTAATAGCAACTGGCCTATGAAATAAAAATGCAATTTTATAGAACAGGGTTCGTAGAGGTCCTTGAAATTCTTGAAAAACCTTGAATTTGAAAAAAAATCACAGCATATCCGCGGAGTGAATCATCATGAGTGGGGCGCAGCGTCCGCCAGCCCATCCTGCGTCCATCCGTTCGTTCGTTCTTGCTTCCGTCCTCCTTGCGACCATCCGTGCGTCCATCCATGCGTCCGTTCGTCTGTTCATGCGTCCATCCGTTCATACGTCCGCGCGTCCGCTCATCTGTCCGTCCATATTCTAGCCTGTCTGTCCGTCCGTTCATGCGTCCATCTAGTGAACACTCAAAGTACCGCCATCTCGCATCTCTCATCCCCTGTGGCACATAACCGCTCCGCGCGTCCGTCCTTCTGTCCGTCCGTCCATGCGTGCGTCCGTCCGTCCATCTAGAGAACACTCCAAGTACCACCATTTTCCACCTCGCATCCCGGTGGCTACGTATGACAATGACGGAGATGGACAGACCCACGCCCTCAAGAGCTTTGCCCCTAAAATGCGTTTGCAAGGCCTTTGAAAGTCATAAATGTTCTGCCATCCTTAAAAATGTTTGAATTTCGTGATTAGGGCACTTTAATATTGACATCGTGACCCCCTAAATGAGGTAGATCGGTGTGTCAACCTGTCAAACTGGCCATTTCTAAAGCAGTAATGCGGCGTGAGCACACATGGTCCCATTCCACAAAAAAAAAATGCACGTGAAAAAAGAAGTTAGTGTCGTGGCCAGGGCGAAACAGTGAATGTGGTATCAAGAATCTAGAATGTCATGCGAAAAAGGGCAAGAAACTTCATACAAGCAACGCGCTGCGCAAGCACAAAGGACGCACGAAAAGAAAGTGCACAGGACGAGGGCTGATGAACAACTATCGCAGCTCGACACTGAAAGTGCGCTGCTTAAACACCAAAGAAGGATGTTCGAAAAGAACATCCATGTATCCACAGGCTGAGTGCAAATTTACCACTGCCACAGTTGTTACTTTTAGTGTTTCAGCAGCGTGCTGCAAGTGTCAACTGCAGAAGCCACCGCTCCTAATGGGGTCATGTCATGCATATTAGAGGTTATAAAAAGCGTCGTGTTGGTTACGCTGTGTGCAAGGACACTCAACACGAATTGTTGGACCTAAAAAACCATTTAGACTATCTTTCAAGTTACTTCCCAAGTGTACCTAAATGTTCATTCGCCTAATCGAGGCCCATCGCGAGCGCATCGAACACTGATGTAGCTCTATGGGAAGGGCAACAAATGTTGTACTGAGGTGAATGACCTCCACACTTTCGCCACGTACATACTGACAAAGCGTCGCGGCTGCTGCAGCTAGCGGTGCGTTTGTTATGCAGCTGCTTATGTGGCAAATCTGTGCGAGAGCAGACGATACGCAGCAAGACGTGTGCAAGGCTTTGTGATCCTTTGACTAAGTCAGCTACTCTGCTACGTACATACGCAACGCGATGCCCACAAACAGGAACTGAAAATTGTCCATATCAATAGGACGATAAACTATATAGCGAGAATAAATAAATAATGGTGCATGTATCGTGCTTGTCAGCGCATAACTTTCTCATACGGCATCATGCTCTTTCCCGTCGAAAAGTGTGGGAGAAAGTGCGAGAAGTTATTATGCTTAGATTCTATTTTGTTACAACTGCAATATTTGTATATTCAATGTAAGTGCAATAAAATTGGTCATTTTTGAAATTTTTACAGTAAAGCATTCCAACTTCGCATGCCACTTTGAGTCCTTGAAGTACTTGCAACAGGTCCGGGAGAGTCCTTGAATATTCTTGAATTTTTCCTTAGGAAACCTATACGAACCCAGATAGAAGCAGTTTCAGCTGTGTTAGTTTGAAGAAACAAAAGTACGTGGTTTTACAGAATGATAAATCTGATTGATGACTCAAGATACCACACGGCTTCTTCAAGTATATGTGCACTGAAACTATTTCCTATCTCAGTGCTTAAAATGGTCATTCAGCACTTTTTAATGTACCTTTCTAATGATTGAATTAAAGTAGTTGGAGCCTCATGGCTCAACCACCACAAAAAAGTGGCGGTTAAGCCACAAAAAAGTAGACAATGCCAAGCACGATTGAAGTTGCAGACATTTGACGCACGCCAGCGCTTCCTCACTTCTTTCGTCTAGACGAACGCGCTTCATCATTAACTAGGGGCTGATGGTGCGGGGAAAAGAAATTGCGGCACGAGCGCATCGTGACTATCAGCATTTTCCCTCCCCCTACCTTTTTTAGCGCGCAGCTTACATTAAACAAAATCACGAGCGAATGCTCGACCATGTGGCGAAACGTCCCTCAGCGGCCACAAGAACTATGCAACTCACTATGCGAAAATCAGCCAATCACAGTAGGCTCTGCTTTATGACATCATTTTAAAGTGCAAAAGCGATGATTTGCAGCTACCTTTGAGTAAGTATTGTAATTTACATGCCGCATGGCTATAACGTTTTTCTCACATGCTCTTGGAACCCCGATCGGCAGCGTTTTCTTTTGCAGGACTGCTTCAACTCACTGCTCTACTGCCCACAATAGAAAGTGCGCTCTTGGGTCTTCCCTAGCTACCAACTACCTTGTGTAATAAACTATGGGTTTCGCTGGTCTCACAGGCAACACCAAAATGTGGAGGAACCAGAATTGTATGTACGCAACACTCAATCGAAACTGCTAGTAAATTAGAAAAGATGACGCACTTGGGCGTTGTCTGTGTGTGTGTGTGTGTGTGTGTGTGTGTTTGTGTGTGTGTGTTTGTTTGAACGGGGAGGAGGGTTCATGCGCCTCGCATGTCTCCCCGAATTTTTATGCTGCAATATCAATCAGAAGTCTCATGCGAAGAAGAAAAACACTGCATCGACAGATGCTGAAAATTAACGTGCCTTTTTGACAACGACATCACATCCATGACGGAAATACAAGTTTATACTGCCTTTCCTCTATATTTATCTCTCTCTATATATATACTGAAACCGCTGGACATAGCCACGTCATGTCAATAATTCTGAGTAGGTGCTAAAGGATTCAAGAGTGTAACAAACACGAGTCCAATTTTATAATAAACGTGAAAATTGTAAACTTAGTTAACGATGTAACAGCTTTCTCCTCGGGGCATTAACAAAGGTCACACTCACTCACTCTTTCATAGTGTGTGTTTCGGCGCATACTATCGTTACTGTAATGCTTTAAAAATAGCCTGAGGTTTGTTTTGTTGTGGGCAGCATATTTACTGTGTGCCTAGTTTTATAACATTTTTTAGGAGATTATACAACAAGTGAACAATGAATGTCGAAATATGTATAATTTCAAGGTATACTTCGCATAAATATGCTCATGCTATCATAGTGAATGAATTACGCATACGTCTGGATAATAATAACTACAAATCACTAAAGATAGCTTAAGGAAGCCTAGTTAGTATGGCTATATGACTAAAAAATAACTAGGCACGGAATTGTACGCACTGTCGTTTCTGCAGATGCTTCGTGGCAGATCAAGTTCAGCCCCGTGCTCGCCGTGCTCATGGCGCTGGTCCTGGGCTTTGCGCTACTTGCCTTCGTGGTGGTGGCAGCCGTGCGTCTCTGGAGCAGGCACAGCTTCCACAAAGACGCTAACGGTGAAATACCGCGCTCAATTCACTTTGCTCATCTCTCACTGTTGTAGTATAAATGCATGACGCCACAGTTTTGGCTTTACGGCAATGTGTACCTACAAAAATTAGTCAGTGCTGCATTTCTACGTACGATGACCTCTACTCCTCGTCTTGTGGCATTTTAGCGTATTGAAAATCATATGGTGTAACTAACGCCTCCTCTGTGAGAGGCAACGGTAGGTTTAGAGACGTACGGAAAGGTTTAGGTGATGGCGTGACGTTACAGGTATACCCCTTTGAATAAACATCATTCATTGATTGATACGTGTGGTTTAACATACCAAAACCACCATATGAATATGAAAGCCGCCGTAGTGGCAGGCTCCGGAAATTTTGACCACCTGGGGTTCTTCAGCCTGCACCCGAATCTGAGCTCACGGGCCGACAGCATTTCCGCCTTCATCAAAAATTGAGCCGCCGCAGCTGGGATTCGGTCCCGTGACCTGCGGGTCAGCGTGCGCGTCTCTGAGTCACTATACCAACGCGGCGGGGCAATGTTATATAATCATGAATGGCGTATGCATGCTGAGCTAATTATTGCCCTTGCCATGGGTCCTTGTACCAAAGCGGGAATTGCAGTGCAAGTAGCTTTCTTAGAAGACAAGAGAGCACAAGCGGAGCAGGATAAGAGGAAGAAAAGGCAACAGTGTCATTAGGACGTTTGTACGGTTGGCTAGCCCACTCTTTCGAATACTTAACGAACGAAAATCATAAATGTACATCCTCACCATAGCCTTGCACTTGAAAGTGTTAATGCCTAGTAAAAAAATTGCCCTCACTTCCTCGAAGGGAATTAAGAGGAAATGCGGAGGCAATACTTACCCAGTGAGTACTCGGCGAAGTAATTTGAATGGCGTAAATTATTGACCAGACGGGGATTTGTAGTATAGCCATTTCTTTACATATTCATCAGCCAGCGAACGTTCGAGAGTGAGGCGTGCACTTAACTCCATTTATATATAAGTACGAGCGACCGGATGGCACAGTGTTGCGCAGGGTGGAGAGAGAGCAAATGCCGAGAGAAGGAGCGGTGAAGCACTGCGCCTGTGCTCTTCTACACTTTCTCCACACACGCGGGAACTCCGCTGAGCTGCCACGATGCGAGTGCTCTCACACGCCAAAAAGCGCCCCTCAACTACACTCACTCTCCGCTACTCCGCCCGCATCACCTTGTCCGGTTGCTAGGGGCGAGGATAAGCGCACTCACTCGCAGCTGTTGCTATGGGAGATAGAGTGAGAGCACAAAGATAACACCTGTCAGCTCGCGGACATCTCCGGACGCCAGACATAGCCCGACTAAGAAATGCATTGGCATTTAAAACTTAACTTCACTGATTATGACTTCCCCTGTAACATGTTGTTTTCATAAATTATTTCATCTGAACCACGAGCTAAATTATGTGCTTTCATACTTTTGACAGGTAAACATTACTGTAATCGCGCATTTCTGCTGTTTCTGATGCAGCAGAATAGAAGTTGATTTCGTCAGTTTTTAACGCCGATTCTCTGTTTCAGTGATATTTACATTTCGTTTAAATGTTCCTGTTCAAACACGGAGCGATATCAATGTCGCCGTGAGTGTGAATGGAAGCTTGTCAGCACAGTTGGTTCTGCATGACGACGATGTAGATATAGGCTCCAAAGACGTGGTCAGAAATGTGTGCGTCCCGTCTCATCACTGTCCGCTTCTTCAAAGCGCACCCAAGTTGTCGATGCGAATCGAAGTTCCAATTGGTAACCTTGTTGGAACAAATATTGCCTGAACGCAGAAATGCAGCATGTACTAATTCAGTGTCATCGGATGAGGTCTATAACGATTCTAACGTCGAATTTATTCTGCAGCTATGTGCTGTAAAGGGCATCTGTATATTTGTGTAATCGGTACACCAATATCTCAGCTGGCGCTCGCATGCCACGCACATATTTCCTGGAAGTTGGAGGGATGTGAAAATTACCGCAACTGTAATCGCAGCACACGGAATAATTGGTTTTTGTAGATGCAATTGGGAACATTGGAAACGAAATTGCCGAAACTTTCCGTACCAGAATTGAAACGTGGTATGCACTAAACGGCGATGAAAAAGTCACAAATACAAAAAAAATTAGCGATGTACTTTTCACGCTTGGCTTCAGCCTACTAGTTGACGATGCAATGCCTTACAGAAAAACTGATTTCGAATATACAAACTAGATCCCATGGTGATACTTTCATAACGCGAACGCGACCATAGCTGTGGCGGTTGTTACGTAGGTGCTCCTCGCCCCGGAGGTTTGAATGTAGCTGCGGTTTGGCTTGCAGGGAGCAAGATGCCCAGTCCGGACGAGAGGTAAGAGTCATCCTACATGCCTGGTCCTCTCTGGCACGCCCGTGAAATGTGTTTGTGAACTGAAGATTTTCTCTGAACTAGGCCCTGGATACCACCTGCACCTGATGTTGTCGACAGGATACAAGTTTCACCTAAAACCGAAACCACGGAAATGGATAGTAAGTGTACATTAAGGCTCGTTTTTGCCTATTACCTCGAAATAATTACATGCAATGCGATTTTTGTGGTAGATTGTGCAAATAATAAATATTCGCGTGTTGTCACTTGTAGCAGTTTTCGAGCGTCAGGTTGATTTCTGTTTGGTCGTATATACGGTCAAACAACTTGCGACCTCTTTATCAAGCTCCACAAAACATTTTTTTGTATATAGATTACGTAGCAATATGAAAAAAAAAATGAAAATCAGCTAACTTTCTATGAAAATACGAAAGAACTTGGTTGTAAAGATAATACAACAGGCACCAGATATTGGCATAAGGAAAGAGCCAAGAAGAGGACAATGGGAAAAAACAACAAGAGGTAACATATCTAGGATTTTGTTTCTGTGTGCACCAAACGAAACAAATCGCAATTACTATACTTTCATTTTTCATTTATAAATGCAATTATCCTCTCTAACCATCAAACTTAATATTCGCACTTGCCTTCTTAATGTACTTCCAATACAATATCCAATACCTTCTTTATGAAAGCGTTCTTTAAACAGGAAAACCTGCCTACTGTACCATAATCACGACGTACCTCGACTCTTGTTCTTCCTCAATGAATAAAAATGAAATCCGAATGCTTCGCAATAATGATATCGCTTACCACTATATTACAAGCTTTAACAAGCGTTCTACAATTTTATAAGTGTTTTAGAAGTTCTTCTTATCCGTTAGAGTGACGAAAGTTAGCCCTTAAGACACGATGCTCGACTCAACACTGTGGATTTGAGTTTTGAGAAACCGGAACTAGAACAAACATTTACCTTGGTAACACAGAGGCTTCTAAGTTTTGTGTGGTAAGCTCGAGGGCGCAAGTTCGATTCCTGTTCATTACAGCTGCATTCCAGTGGTAGCGAAATAAAAGAACACTCATGCTCACGGATTCATCAGCAGTTATGAAAGTTATGAAAATTCGGCTGGTCAGTCTTATTCCGGAGGCGTGCGTCAAATGATATCGTGGACCCGCCGTGGTGATCTAGTGGCTAAGGAACTCGGATGCTGACTCGCAGGTCGCGAGATCAAAACCCAGCTGCGGAGGCTCTATTTTCGATGGAGGCGAAAATGCTGTAGGCCCGTGTGCTCAGATTTAAGTGCACCTTAAAAACCCTAGGTGGTTGAAATTTCCGGAGCCCGCCACTATGGCGTTTCTTATAATCATATGGTGGTTTGGGATACTAAATTCCCCATATCAATAGTTGATGACGTGGCTTTGCAACGTCAAGCTTGGTTTAAAGCGCATGATCACTGTTCAAAAGACGGTAATTCTCTGAGTGCTCCTGGAAGGGGGGGGGGGGAGTCATCAATAAAGTGAAAAGTTGCGCAATTAGATGATACAAGGCATTCATGAAGTTCACATGGTCGGCACGCTGAAAGACAGACTAAGAAAGGAAATTTGAGCAGAAATTTATTCTTTTCTGCATAATATTCTCCCAAAGTCAGGCATTGCTGCTGACGATGCATGAGCATGCCGAAGTTTATTGTGTTACGTTATAGAAGTCTTCAGTTTGAGAAATAAAAAAGAACTCGGGTTCAGCGTTCGCTTCTGCGTCGTCCGGAAAACGTTTCCCGAGCTCTATTCACTCTTCATGAGAGGATATAGTGAGATCTTGTGAATATGGTTGGTCAGGGAACATTTTGTAGCCTTAGGGGGCTGCTTGCCTCACATGTGCTCAATTACTGGTCCCTTGTGCGCCTATGGGTGCTTCGATTCTTCTTTTGGTGCCTTAGTGGCATTGAACGGTGCTCAAACTACATAGATATAGACTCATGTTAATGTCTACTGTGTGCCTTTTCATAAATCTATCACACTGATAATACTTGGTAATATTCATATGTCATCGCTACGGCCGTGGTTTCTCACCCTCTTCTACTCTCTATTCATTGCAATTAACTCCACCCTATTCGCGCCACCGAATAGATTCATTAAAAGGCTTGCAAAGCATCATATTGTTTTCACAGTTACACTGCCAGATAACAAAGAATACACAAACTTGGCCCTGAAGTCAATGACGAGAAGCTTTCAGAACCGTAGCTGAGGCATTGCGCGTACGCGTCCGCTTCAGCTACGGGAGGTGTGGTGTTCGATACCCAATACCGGCCAGCCACCCACCGGTTTCTAAACGGGGGACAAGCGGGCTTCGAGGGGCATTGACGCGCCCGAGTAGTGAAGCTTACTCTGCCTGGAGGTCTCCCAACCCGTTGCGCGGGAGCCGGTAGAAGCTTTCACAGCCGAAATTTGAGCCCTTACAACGCTCGAACTGATATGTTCCAGTTCAGTGTTTTCCCCCGTTCCATCGAAGGCTGGAATTCCTTACCGGGTTCTGTTCGTTCATGCCCATCGCAAAGTTTTGTAGCCGAAATCTACCACGAATTTGTGCTAAACACGCTGATCCATTAGAAAATGGTACTTGGTTGTTTTATTTTCATTTTTCATGTCCCCGTTATTTTGCCTTACTTAAGCTTTGTATGACCTCACGACATTACCTGTTTCCATTTTTTCATTGTTTTTACCTATACTTCTGCGTATTTTGTATACCAACTTCTGCCATAGTGCACTCATCGCTGCAGTATGTGTAAATAAATAAATTTAGTTGTTCACTTACAGTAGGTTGCGTCACAATGAAAATAAGTTTTCAATATTATACGAGCCCTTGATTTTACCCTTCTTTCGTTAATGAAATAGGTGTAATTCACAATTAAACTGCTGTTTAGGTCAAATAGGGTCGGCGTTGTGGCCGGCGTCGCAGCTATGAACGGAGCAGAGACCATAGCGAACGCAGCCAGCATTGAGCGCGCAGATGGTCTGGGGCCGCTCGGGCCTCTCGGATGGCGTGATAATGGCGGCATTTGACGTTGTTACATTTTAGCCGAAGCGGTTGTGGGCCAAAGGCGACTGGTCCAGCACTTGGTAATTCAAAGAAGCTTACTGTTTTCCTGTGACGGCAGAATGCTAAGTCATTTAAACATATCGGTAACTTTTTCTAACATAAGTCTACTGATGCGAACTACGGTTCAAAAGCTCACAGGGTCTCTCATTGTTGTATAGGGCAGGATCGTGGAGTAAGCCCGGGACAGGTCGGCCGAGAAGCCGAGCGATGGGGTAGCGCATAGAGTGACGATACGTAGACGCATCTTCGGGGACACTTCCAGGAGACTGCTTTCCCGCGTTTATTGCAGCTGGTTCTATGGAAGGGGAAAAAGGTTGATTGAGCACCGTGCACGGTTCACTTGATCTACGTGGCCACGCCGGGTAAACCCTACGTGTACAGGAAGTTTTCCCGCTCTGGCGCTCTTGCATGATGCTAAAAGTCACACGACACAACACCGTCGGCCACTAGGAGAAATTGCATTCCTATGGGTGTCATAATAGGGGCCTGATGTAGAGACACGAAAAATTCAGTCCGAAAGGATACAGGCGAGAAAATTCATTCCACCAAAAAACAAAAAGTGGCTATGTGTTGAGTAGGGCACAAGTGTAGGTTCCCAGCAGGCTGGTGGAGAAGCAGAGTGACGGAATGGCACGACAGAAATAGCCCAAGATGACATGAAGGCAAAAGCTATCACGTTATTCTTCATATTAGTCGACGTATTGCTGCTCCCCTGTACTTTGTGAAAGCTTACTGCACCTACACTTTAAAAAAAGAGCGAATAAAAAGGGTGTCTTTTTGTCCCACAACAATAATCGTCATCTATATTTCCTTCCATCCTTGCGCTATCACCCCGCGCCCGGTGCGATCCCGTCACGATCGACATGCCCATTATCAGGGTTACATTGCATTCTCGATAGGAAACTGGCCAGCGCCGAGTTTTCAAGAAAGAAAGCGCACGCAAGCCTGATGACGATTATTGTTATGGGACAAAAAGATTCCCTTTTTACTCGATATTTTTTTAGAGCGTAGTATGATTTTCCATTGACCCCAGGATCAGAGACTATCCACACTTTTTTCAGTGCCTCCGTGAGTGGCCAAACTTTGACCAAGCGATGTCGTGTGATAAAGTCATCATTTAACGTCATTATGAGGTTACAAAGTGAGGCAGTTCATGACACCATAATGCCATTTTATAGTGATGTCATCACGTGATGAAGGTTTCTTGCATCACTCCCGTTTTCCCGAGATGCTGATAATGAATTCTGGCGCTCTGGGTAACATCTAAGGACTTCATAAACGAAGATGCCCCCTACAGGTACCACATGACCGCCATGCACCCGGTTCTCTCTCTCTTTGCCACTCTACGTGCAGCATTCGTGTCGGCCAAGGGGCTGTGCATGGCGACCCTAGACCAGGACCAGAGCGTCATCAACACCTTCATGCAGCGGTGATCTACGACCAGGCCGCGCCGCGAGCGCCTCACCCTCTCCCTTGTACAGAAGAGGCGCTCGCGACCGGCTGAGTTCATTGTCACAGGGAGCGCCTCCGTCGCCGGGCAGGGTTCATACATGGTGAGATATTGTTGCAGGTTGTGCATATTGACCTCTTCTATGTTCGCAAACAGTGGTAGGCGCCGAAGTGATGTCGCGGCGCGTATAGGCTCCGCCCAGCCGGCTGTGACGAGCTTTGGGTGGGGCGGAGCTCACGTGCCACAGTGTGTCAACGGTGCCTACCACTCTTTGTTTGCAAACATTTAAAAGTTCCATACATAGGTTTAAGCCCCCAGAAAGTAGTGTTCTTCTTATCTGTTGCTAATGTTTCCGCTTATGTACAATATAAGAATTCCACATAGCCATTTTGTCGTTTATTATTGCTTAGTCAAGGGCATAGCTTAGTCAAGCATGACTTGACTAAGCATATTGCTTAGTCAAGTCAAGAGCATAACAGCGCAGACTGTAGTCTGCGCTGTTAAACTTTAGTAAAACAACGTTATCGACGAAGTCGGGTGCGATGGAAATGACGGTCTGAATGCGAGAGGATGCAAGATAGCCGCGACACTCACTCCCGGTAAAAGAAGCGCCTTTCCCGTGTCACTCCTTTGCACTTTCACCTAGAATAGGCTCACACTTATTATTCTGTTCTTTCGGAAATACAGTAACACAAAGCGTGCCCAGACCTTTAGAATAGAGGTGCATAGTTTTATTGGGAGAATATTTTTCTTTTTCAAGATTCCACTCTTGAATAGAATGCCAAAAATAGGATGCCAAGGCACTCATAACCAAAACTCATTTGATTTCATTACATATGAGAAACTAAAGGTTTATAGGGTGTTAGGAAATAAATTGATTTCACATACCAATATTCGTGTACATGCTTACGAAATGCTTCCATGAGGTTTTAGAAAAAAATTCTGTTGACCCTAATTAGTGGTTGGTAGGTTATCTGAAGTACATTCAAGTGTCCATGTACCTTATTTTGGTGCGGTACATTCACTATTCCTAATGAGCAAGTCGTGGCCCATACCGACCCTGTTCGATAGAATACTTCTGTCAGGGCCTCTTCAATTGATGCCTTCTCCCGGAGCTTCCCGAATTCCTCACGTGAGTTCTTCAGATTGGCGCAAGTGGCACTCGAGTCGACTCCTAGCCGTCTGGTGCCTGCGATGCACTTAAAACCGTGGGAGAATGGCGGCACCACCTCTTATCGGTCTTGGTAATAAACCTTGAATGTAATTTTTTTTTTGTTGCCCAACATTATTCCCGCTTACTTCGTGACTAGCAAGTCGTTCTACTATGCAGGCATATGCGTTTACTACCGCTGTTTTCCTTTCACTTGCGGTTCAACAATGGAACAATTGAACAACCTAAAATAATCAAGCAAACTGGTTTACGCTGTACTAGACGCTCAGCCCTAGTAATTTACTTGAACAAAATGAACGCAGTTCACGTTCATTTCGCGGACGAACACAAACACTTGGAACAGTGATAATAAGTGTGTCATCGCAGCTTTTATCAAGATTCATCACAGCTTATGACAGATATTAATTTCATTTTGGTGACCATGCATATAGCGCATCATCCTTCGGTATTTTCACGACACCTTTTGTTACTTGTTCCAAAGTTAGAAAGTCAGGACTTCACTTTTAAGTCAGTTGTGCGATTCATTTTGAAGTAACCGAAAAAATAAGCATGGTCTGGCTGCGTAGCGCTAATAAGTGCTTCAGTTGACAGGGCAGATGTCACTCGATGATCAATAAAATAGTAGATTGCGCGGTGAAATAGCCGCCCCCCCCCCTAAAACATACGTTCTACTTCAGCTCAAATGTGACATTCTGCTGTTATTCGTACAGTCAGTATTGCTTTAGCGCAATTCTCAGTATTCAGTACTAACAGTAAACGGACCGCTAACATCATTCAGGACACGTTGATAACACCTGAGGTCGAATAAATCACAGAAACGCCGACTAACAACATAGACAGCGATGATGCCGTGACTCGCCTGACTGATCGTGAGAGCCATCTGACTAACTCCAGCACTGCAACGATACAGGGGCCACAGCTGGCTCCGTGCTGGGGACTGACGGACGGACAGACGGACGGACATGAGCACGAGACATTTAAGTATATCGCTTTGATAAACAGATGTCTGCCGCCGCGATTGAGTAGCCTATGGCGTCGGTTGCCACAGAGCAGAACGAACGTGGCAACGGAAAAACCCGTTAAATCCGCGTTCGATCCACTACGACCGTGCCCATACTGGTCCGCAAAGGGCGCTCACGCAATACCAAAGCTGCCATGTACAACCTGGTTTATTGGCACGCTGATTGGTCCACACGTGTGCGCACCACATGAGTCAGATTGTTGAACCGAGGAGTGTAGCCAAGAGAAGGGGGGGGGGGGGCTGAAACTTTTTAAGTTTGCTTGATTAATATACGCGCATATACACAAACACACGTACTAACATACGCAAAGTGTGGTGAAATCCCCTCCCCGTCCCCGAAAACAATATCTGGTTGAGCCCACTAAAGCTTCAGAAAGATGGGTTAGAAAAAAATTGAATGCACTAGTAACAAATCAGAGTCGTCTACGAAGTAAAAATCACAACTAAGTTCTTTAGGATTTCACCTTGTGTAGCTACAAGAAACCGGTTTAAGCGAATGCAATAGCTTATACCAGTATTTGATGGCGCTGATTTTTTTTCATTAGGCAGCCTTGTAAAGTCGGACCGTAAGGGCCCGAACTAAAATCTTGTTTGCAAATATTATCTCCTTAGAGTGCTATTAGTCAAATCCACATCGGTTTGCACCTTTTAAACCAGTTGTAAAATAAAAGGAAACTCCTGTGTGCGCTGATATTTTCGGGCTACATTTTTGAAATTTATTTCAACTTTGCACTTCTCTTATTTTCATCCAGGTGTATTAACTCCGCTCTCCAGGTCATCTATTGGTTGAAGCTATAGCCGATAATTTCGCTGTACTGGAACTGGTTTTACTGTAGATGGGTAGACAGTGTGGCATCATTGCGAATGTTATTTCTCTACAGTTTGTGTTCCTTAAGTATCCGTCACGGCACTACTGTCACCCGGAAAGTTCAACAACTTTTCTTGCTTTGCTTGCAGCCTCGTTTCGTCGCGGGAATGTTTCAACAATTGTGGTGCTGTTTTTAGTATACGAGGCGGCGTGTGACTGCGCACGAGAACGTTCGCAAGATACACGAGAGGTACAAAACGGTGCCTCTACGATGTCGTCGTGGACTCAACGTGTGCAGTGCGTATGTGCGTGTGTGTTGACATTAAGAAGAACGCACGCGCGCCCCCTCGCAGGTTACTCGCAGATCTGCAAACGCTCATCTTGTAGCAAGTTTCGTGTGGAACCGACGCGAAGCTCGGCTCCGTGGACTGTCTCGAAAGTCTGCTTGCCGTACTTTGGATTGTTTCTGTTGTGTAGTGATCGCCGGGACGAATTGCTTCAAGCATAATTGGTTTAGATGAGGCGTGCCCACGAAGGTACGTCGTAATTCTTCTGACAAAGTGCGTGTGTCGCGCAAATCGCCATAAATCGCCACCTTGGGGGCAGCCAGCTGCTTAGTTAAGTGCTAGCTGCATGAAACTAATGTGGTGAAAAGTACGCTTCATGCATCTGCTGAACTGTGAAATTCGCCCATTGAATACATCGAGAAATGGGACGTATGAGAGACGTGTGGCGGGTTCTATTGCAGCGGGTTCCATAAATACCTAAAAATGATTCGAGATAATGAAGACACACCTAGTTTTGTGTGAAATATGGTCATAAGCGTTTGTTGAATGCCATTGGTTTGAGGCGCTCGACTAAAAAGCGCTTCTGGAGACAAAATTTAACTATGTCATTGTTCACATTTATTAAGTAGTTTACATAATTGAACTAAGTAAGAAATAATTCTTTAGTGACCAAAAAGGTATATGTGCGTGAGTGCAATAAGTTGAATTCAATATGAAAAATTGTGACACCTATATAAAATGTGCGTGAGCATTCTAACCACTTAGATTTGCAAAACTAACCGTTCGAATACGCTGAAACTTTTTCAGGCGTCCGATTATTGTCAATCAAAGTGAGCCATCTCTTTTTAATTAGAAAAATACCGTGAAATTTGCGCTTTCATAACGAGGTTTATGAAATAGAAATTTTGCGAAATATTTTATCACAAATCTCGTAGTCATAGCCAGCTAAGTTACTTTGTGGTTTGGACGCTTTTCGGAGAGACATTTAGAACAAAAATGTTTTGGCGTTTTTTGTGTGAAGTGGCCCGCGTTTCTACGAACTTTGTCCTTCTCGAGGTCCTTTGTCTATGGTCTAGCACTGCAAGTGCTCTAAATGGTGCTTTCTTAATTGTTAATTTTTTTAGTTCTGTGAGGAAATGTTCGTCTCAGTAAACCATTAGGCTTGTTGAAAAGAAGCCATCCATGGTGTAGGCTACATGTTGGAGATAGCATAAAGCATCTAAGCAGTGTTTTGTAAATATTAGAGCTACATTCATTTTATGAAGGTTAGTTCGTTATGCTCGCAGAGGTTGTTTGGCTGTTTACTGAGTGAGTGGAACATCGGCTTGGGAAAAATGAGGGGAATAAGAGAGCGACTAAGCGGCTGTAGCATTCATGCAACGTGGAGTGGTGTGTAGGGAAATAATTATAACGGCCTGTCTATGGAGTATTTTTCATTCAAGGTAGAGCGGTCACAAAGAATCTTGTCGGGACTGGCACTTTCAGTGTATGACATAAACAGAGCTTCGGTCCTCCGATGACGTAGTTTTTATTAGTTATCATGCTTCTATCACGAGAAAAAGTGAGTGACATATACATAGATGTAAATATTGTGAATAAAAAGAGAATGAGACGCAAGTTATCATGTTGTACGAAATCATCGGGTTTATGAAACCGTTCACGTGGACTACCAGTTCAGTACTTGTGACACCAAAATTGCTACACGAGTATGTTGTGATGCGCCAAATTCAATTTTCTTTGGGCAAGGGTGCAACAATTAGTCCTCGGACGATGTGGATGTTCGTAGAATACGCCACAGAGCACAAAAACTTGCCAGCGGAATGCTCACTAGTAACAGTAGCAGAAAATAATGGCATCTATTACGTTTTCGTAATACATAAGATTGTTCTTTTTTTTCATTTAGGGTCACGAGAACTAGTGAATACCTTTTAGCCGCGTTACGCTAAGAAGATATTAAGCCCTGACCTACAACCTAACCGGAAGCGTTGTCCATAACAGATAAGATCTGCTATCGCTCCTATTCGTTCTTTTTATTGCGAACTGCCATTCGGATAGCCAGAGGTCTCACCCGCGTCACAAAGGGTCCTTTCCAAACAATGCTTACTGAGTATTTACTGCTCCCGCAACGCCGTCCTTGAATAGGACAAACCCGGCCAAGGTCGCAGTAGGGGCACCAGCTGAGTGAACTGCATGGCGAGACATTAATCAAAACCGACAACAGACTACGGTAGCGGCAGTGAGTCTAGGCTAATTCACTTAAGGTGGACGCATTTACCTCTGCGGCGAGAGAGAAGCACGTGTATGGGAGCCCATATCCCACAAGCTCGGCGCACGCGCAGTCATATCGATAATCAAGGATCGGTTATTCAGGGCACGCCGGCAGCATGCCGCCGCTAGTCTCTCTTGCGTGTCGGTAATGAAACAGTGTACGGACAACAGGAGCATCATCTTTGCCGCGGGCTGGACGGCAGTTGCAACATGGCTCTTCTCTGGACGGCGCTGCTGTGCGGGCTCCTGAAAGTCGATGGGTCTCAGGTGAGTGTCTGGCGGCGTCGTGCTTATAAGACGGTGGCAAAAAATTCATTTGTTTGCATATATCAACTGTCTACATTTCTTTCCAAACGGTAGTAAAAATTGAAGCGTTAGAAAGATGAAAGCGGTGAGGATGAAAGTAGCGGGTCGATGTGGTCATTAACACGTGCGTCCCACGATAACCTGGCGGGATAATTCGAAAGCGCACCCAGTGGTTCAATCGGACGCGGCTGACAAAGGTACGCATAGGTGGAATCGTTGGAGGGCGCCGAAGAGTATATCTGTTCTAGACTTGGAGGCGTCTGGCAAGGTAGCCGTCGTGTAGTCTGGTGTGGCTGTGGTGTCACGTGCCGTCGATATCGCAGAAGGCGTGCAGGTGACAGTCACGTGCAACGGACCTGCGAAAGCGGACTCCAAAGAGACGCACCTTTCGATGGTGAGGTCAGTTGAAGTGGGAGCACCTTCTACCTCGTCGTCGTGGTCAGGTGCAGGATTGAATGTTCCTGTGGCCTGATCTGAAGTAGAAGGAGTCGTACCAGGAGTAGATACGTCGCAGTGAAGGCAGGGATCATGACCGGTTCATACCACTTGCTATGACTCGCGCGAAACTGGGTAGTCTCGGGTTCATAGAATCTGGTGGTAGATGAGGCCGTAAAAGGCCAGCACCACAGAGCAGGGATCATCGTATGGCTGCGGGCTGCAGCTTGATGTGGCAGCGAGATGACGTTGCTCTACCGGAAAGACGTCGAGAAGAATTGCGTGCATCAGCGGCTGCTCCGTGACGCCATTCACCACAAAAATGGTGTCGAGCTACATGAACCATACTTTGGGTTAGGTCACTTGGAATGGTGGCACTGGTGGGTAGAGTCGCGGGAACATGGAAACTGATGGCTCCTCGAAGGACGCGTTGTCTGGGTCACCACTGTAGCGACGAGAAAAGAAGAGACGTGAGATTACGTCGAAGGCGGCCGATGGGGCCGTGCCGATCTCACCACTTTATTCCAGGCCTGAAGCGGAGCCACGTCGGCTGCCAGCGTCCACCACGCCAGGCGTGTGAGCTCGTTCGCTTCTCGCGCAGCTCGAACTAGCCTCAGCTGCGCGAGACCCGTAGCAGGGTGGTCAGAAAAATTGATGTTGATGATGATGGCACTACACTGCAATATTTAGCAGGGTGGTCAGAAAAATTGATGTTGATGATGATGGCACTACACTGCAATATTTCACTTTGCATTGTTAAGCATGTATACAGGAGACGTGTGTGTGTAAAGCACGAAAGGTACTTGCACTGCATTTTCAAGCAGAGGAAGTTCTTTTCAGTGTATTCAAAAGCAGAGACGTGGCCGTGTGATAGAACATCCACTTGGCACGCCAACGACCCGGGTTCAATCTTCACTTGCACGCGAAGGGCTCTGGTTTGGTCCCCACTCTGACCTAAGGTTTTCTTATCATTTTATTTTGTTTGCATCGTTCTTGATTTTGGAATCATGCATAGAACAAGTTTTTTGGCTTAAGCCCAATGATGCCGACGATGAAACAGTCGTCGGAATTTCTGCAAAACAAGCTGTTTAACGCATTCGCGTTAAAATAGTATCGGGCACTGAAAGTCCCTGAATGCACATAAGCACCTTGCGATTTCCCCAACACGAACTTGGTGCGCGCTGTCTCGGTCGCCCCGATTGGACGACGCTACCGAGAGTCTTTAGGGCCACGTCAAAAAATCATCAAGAATAACAATAATAATAAACACACCTGTTTAAGTGCGTATGACGTAAACGCACTTTCCAGGTGGGTCTTTCACTTCTTACGGCTTCTGGTGGAAAATACATGGTAGGACGCTAAACATGCTTACCCGTCTGGTCGGATGAATTGTGACTTTGGGGTCATAGAGTTTCCTAAAATTAACAAGAGGAGACTCTGTCGCTTCGATCGTTCAGCGACCACGGGAATGATGGGTAGTACACACATTTGCCTAGTCTTCGTACTTGCGGGCAGCGTATCATACCTTTGGCTTCGTTTATCGCTGTATTTCGATTTTGTTTTGAAAGAAACATTCAAACCTTTTGAACTTCGTGACCCGATTTGGGAAAGTAAGTCTATAAGAATAAGGTGGTGAAGCGCAACCTCTGAACATTTGCTGCTTTTTGTTTCGTGAGAAAACAACTCCAAGCCACACGAACACACACGGAGCCAAAAGCAGGCCAGAAGTACGAAGAATAGACAAATGTGTATACTATCCATCATTCCTATGGTCGCTGAAGCACTGTGCGTTGCAGCTCCCACAGACACTAGTGCCAGAGTTCTCTCTAGTGTATAGCAGGAAACACTATGTTTTGAGTGAATTCCTCAAAACTGATTTATTTACTTTCACCGTCGTCTTGCATCAACCCGTTTTCCTCGGCCACAGTGAATATGGACGACTCAGTGCCAACGTAAATGTCAATGTGCAACATTATGCGTCTTCACGGTTTAGCGTGTGAGAATGGCCGGAAAACCTGAGCCCACCGGAACAGTTCGCACTTCACCCCTGCACACTTTTTCTTGTTGCTACCAGAAGAACTTCATCACGCATATAAAACGTTTCACCTGTGCTCATTTGACTTGATCTTGTGGTTTTGTATATCATTTACAGTAAAAACTCGATCTAATAACCTAATTTCGCAAGGTTCCCGATCTATCAAAAAAATTTTGATTTCATGGCAGATAGCCTTAGGATTCAATTTAGTCGTCAATTCGTATGAACCATCCAGTTTGGTGACCAATCCGAACTTTTTCCGAGCATGCATAATCGAGGGGAAAAGCGGCATTCACTTATAAATTTTACCGAGACGTGTCTTCAAGCGTACACTCAAGCAACGTCGCCTTCAAAGATCTATGCACTCAAATTTTAGGTACCTAATTTTAGGAACTTAATTTCACGTTAGAAAGAGCACGTACTTAGCTGGACGCGGAAGCTGAAGGAGTGACGCCGTTATCGATGTCAAAAGCAGATGTCAAAAAATTATTAAAGGCATTTCAATAGTTTTATGGTGAGAAACTATTCGACGACGTCACATTTTAAACCATGCGATAGGAGCACGCAGCCTCATAACGAACGTAGGCGGCAGATAAGTCTTTTTCACCTGAGTTCGCGAAACTTCAAAACGCTTCTGTATAGGAATACGGTCTATCCCGAGAATAGAACAGTGTTTGCGCAGTGATATCATAGGGCGAAGAAGAGTACACGAGCCGTTGGCTGATGCCAGCTGAAATAGCGCGTGCTAGCGCTTGCGACCACGCCCTTCATAATCATTGCTCGCAGTAGCAGATCGAGCCACGCAGCCTCCTACCTGAGTATCTCTTCATACTCTTTCGTCCAGCGAAAGAATGACAGTCCTTTTTGCTTGAGAAGCAATGTACAGCAGGCATCGCACGCGGAGTGATGTTATCACTGTCGTATTGCGTGCGATGAAGATGGGCAGCTTCTTTCAACTATGCGCTAGCAGTGTTCTTCGCTACGTTATACGTCTCAGTAGATACGCTGTACATCGCATGCAGTGTTTCTCGCTACGTCTTCCGCAAGAGCATACAGTGTGCATACGAAAATTATTATTTGGACTTTATACGGAACTTGACAGCGACGATAAAAGCCTGTAGACACTGTCTATAAATCTTTTCTCGCAATAAAAAAATATACAACAACCGTCGGCATGGGCATGCCTTTGTTATGCGTCGTCTTCGCAGTAAAAAACTTGTCTGTTTGGAGAATGAAATATTTCGGAGCCTCTTCCTTTGATTTAGTTTTCATTATAGTTTACTATACTTTTATCACTACAATTCTTACAGGCTGCATCTTATCGACATTCATGTCTTCACAAAGCACATGTGCATTGTGTGAGTGCTAAGCGTATAGCTTATCAGAATTTCGAGCTTGTGCGCTACACTCTCTTGTTTCCTCTATTGCAATCGGAAACTCACAAAATGCAGCGAAATCTTAAGTTCATCGCGCGTGATAATAATGTGAGGCGCGAGGAAGAAAACGGTTACGGAGGGAAGGGGAGAATACAAGGAAATGCGAGTTAGAAAAATTTTACAACGGATATTTCTCGTTTATGAGCCATTCTAGAGTATGTTTTCTAATCTTGTCCTATAAATCACCGCTCTAGCGTCACGAACAGCGCGAAAGGAACGAGAAACGTCTAGACAGAATGGCTTGCTGGATGGAGTAGTTTCCGAATCTTTTTTGCGCCCTTCTATAGACAGGACGTGCAAACACGGACACAAGATAACAGTCAAGACACTCAAAACGGCACTCTGAAAAATGTTGAAGCTAAAGAACGTGAAAATGCATTTTACGGGCAGCTTCCTCGCTTGGGTTAAAATAAGACAAATGACGGCGCGCCGCGTTTAGTACGCGTCGGCGGTGGTGTGGTCTTTCTCGGAACTTTGGCGGCACCCAAAACGGTGTGAGCGAAAACGGGCGGTGGCGGCGGCGCGGTGCGGCAGCGCATAGCTCTCTATACATGCGCAACGTTTACACATATTAAGTAAAACAACATAAAAAAGATGAGTAGTAGTATGTTTGATCAGTCAATTAGTCTGGCATAAAAAACGACACACTTTCCGGGCATTGGTGAAAATGACGCAGCGTGATATGCCTACAGGTTTTATAAAGCACCAATAAGTTTTTCTTAATCACAATTTCTTTACCTTAGGTTCGGTATAGAAATCGAAAATGTCAATACCACCACAAGGCAGTCCGGAGATCTTTACTTGATAATATCATTTCAGTAAATTGAATACGAGAGTTTTGCTTTGCAGTACCCACCTTGTTGTTGTACTCAAAGTGGCATCGTTTCTTACAGTTTGTCTCGTAATTAAGGTAGCTGACAACGAATAGTTACGGAAAAAATAAAAAAGCAACTTTGTTACACGTTTGTTACCAAGTAGCAAATACAGCTTGTGATTAGAAAGTTTTGACTTGTGTTGTTGGTTATGATCTAAACTAATTAGATGCTTTTTTGTGTGTGTGTGAGCGCCTATAAATATACTTTTTTCCCAGTATGCTCAAACTGTGCAATCGGGTAGGCAGCGCGATACCATGTTGTGGACACGAACAGTGGCCTCCCACATTGCCACGGTGCCACGCCAATGGCGGCATTGTCTGCACCTTAAAGCATGCATGAACAGAAATACAAATCGTGAGAAATGACCCCCTTTCGCTCTAAGTAAAGCTCTGCCAGACCCTTGAAAGAGACCCGCAAAGGCTGTGAGTATCGCTTACGTGAGCCCTGAAAGAGGCTACTGAAACCTAGAAGCTTTTGACAAACCTGTTTTTGCAATGAAGAAAAAAACTGGGGGCATATGATCAGTATGACATCAGATCACTGAATCTTTCAAGGCGCCAACTTTAGAGCAGTTAAGTTATGTGAGGAAAAATGCTACTTCTGTAGTAATGGGCTGAGAGCGGAGTAAGTTCTTGAAGAGCGCTGTAGTTGTGTATGTCATTGTTTCTTTTAACACATTTCTTTCACCGAAACATTTTTGTCTGCAGAGAAGTAAGCACAATGCCGCTTACAAGACTGCCATGCTATCTGGGTACTATTACAATTCCTCGTTTTCTATTTAAAAGGGCACTCTCATTGCTCTTGAGTGATCACTAATCATATGTACATGCATGGCGTTGCAGGTGATGTGCGACAGTAGGCGCCAGCCAGAGCCTGCAGTGAAATTAATCTTGACTGAAGCACACTTGTGCGAAACTTCATATAAAAAGCTCCTCACTCCCTATGAAGTGTTAAACCTAGAATTTATGGAATTCTAATTTAATTTCTGGTTGATCACCATCATCATCATCATCGTGATTACGTTAATTGAAGAACAAATGCCTCTCCCATGTTCCGCCAGTCAACTAGGTCCAGTGTTTGCTGCTGTCAGATTATATTCGCCAACTTACTAATCTCATCTGTCCACCTAACTTCTTTTCTCCCCTTCGCCCGCTTACCTTGTCTTAAGATACAGTCTGTAATGCTTGATGACCAGCGGTTATCTTGCCTTCACGTTGCGTGCCGTGCTCATGACCACTTCTCGATTTCCACTATAATGTTTTCAACACCCGTTGGTTCTCCGATACAAACGAATCTCTTCTTGTACTTAAAAGTTACACCTATTATTTTGCTTTACATAGCTCACCGCGTCGTCCTCAACTAAAGCTTAACCCGCTTTGTAATCATCCGAGTTTCTGCTCTGTAGGTAAGTACCAGAAGTGTGCCGCTGTTACATACCTTCCTCTTGAGGGATAGTGGCGACCTACCATTCATGATTTGAAAATACTTGCAGAATGGGTTCCACCCCATTCTCATTCTAGTTACTTCAATGTCGTCGTACGGTTCCACGCTTACTACCTGTCATAAGTACACTGTTGCGACTCCGGGTCCCACGGGTCTCATTCTGGTAGCGGGCCCCCGTCGTAGTACCCATCATCCAACGAGTCAGATGAGGCGCTCGTAAGAACAACAATTTATTTACATGATTAGCAGCTGAGAATTTGAAAAGAGGTGACCAAGTGATCAAGTATGAAGCAGAAGTCAAGAACTGAACATAAGAACTGTTGAACTGAAAATATACAAAAGTTTTCCACCTATATAGCGCCGAATTGCCAGCCCGGGGTGCATTGTCCGCGGCATCAGCCAATACGGCACTCGATCGTTTAGGTGCTCCACTCACGAAGGCGGGTAAAGGCACCACACAATGCACATGGAGAGGGCACACTCCATACGATACCCAAATATGGTTACAAACGCACTGCACCTGCGTTTCACACACGTCACCAAGATTTAGCGCACGTTCGATGATCTTAGATGACCTTGGCTTCCAAGAACTCTTCTGGTAGTTGGGTGAGGTTCGAAAAACCGGCTCCTGGAACACGTGCCAAACTTGTCTGACTGCGTTCGGGTAGGACAATGTAGTGGTCCGCCAGCTCATTGTCAAAACATGCCACTCCATTCACCCGATCCTATGGAGAAAGGGGGAATGAAGAGTGGTCGACTAATCTCTCGTTGTGGAGGCGCTGAGGCGGGCACCCGCAAGGGCTGCAGCACATAGTGCATTTTTCATTTCCTTCAATCACACATTCCATTCCTCGTTGTTTGCTAGAAGGTGTGGCGTAGCTGCGAATTTCCGGGACTTCGCTTCTCCTCGCAAGGTGCAGCCACAACCAGTTTGGGTTTTGCTTTTCAGACACAAACTGCAAACCACGCTGATTCCACTCTCTCCAGGTCCACGGCGACCTCGAAAATTGCCCAGATGCATCTTTGTTTACCTCGAAAGTCTTGCATAGAGTCGAGCTCACAATGGCCTTTCTTGGCTCATGCGTTTTCTTTGTGTGAACTGGCCCTGGACCTCTTGGTCACGTTTTGCTGACAGGAAATCAACCCGTCTTGACGGCACATTCTTGCTTGGAATGCGTCGAAATATTTTCGTCCAATGCACAAAGACCAAAAGACTTCGATCATGATGATGGTCATAACAAGACGTACTTTTTTACAACTTGAACTGCATTGCTACTTATCTCGAAGCGCTGTTGTTTTCCGAGATTGTACATTGCTTTTGTTTTCAGCAGATTAACTTTAAGACCTACCTTTTTGCTGTCTTTGTCGAATTGGGTAACCATAAATTGCAATTCGTCCCCTGAGTTACTCAGCAATGGAAGGTCATCGGCGAAGCGCAGGTTACTAAGATAGTCTCAATTGACTCTGATCATTAACTTTTCCCATTCTAAACCTCTGAAAAACTTCTGTTAGCACCCGGTATACAGCATTGGATATATCGTATACACTTTTCTTACACCCTTCTTTATCCACATTCTGTCGCTTTATTATGAAACACTATGGTGGCAGTTGATCCACAGTAGATTTCTTTCGGCATGTTTATGCTTTGTCGACGCCCTATTTCCGCACTGTCTGATTCACTGCTAATATCTCTACGTAATCAAATGCCTGCTCAAAATCTACGAAGGCTATGTATAGCGGTATGCTGTATTCTGAGTGTTTCTCTGTTACCTGAGTGATAGTGGGAATGTGGTCGATTGTTGAGTAGCCTGTTCAAAATCCTGCTTGTTTCTTTGGTTGATTGAATTCTATTGTCCTAATTCTGTTAGCAATTACTTTTTTGTAATTAGCTTGTATACCATTAGAAGCAAGCTCATCAGCCTGTACTTCTTGAAGCCCTAGTCATCTTCATACGTACGTATTAGGATGATGTTAGCATATTTCCAGATTCTGGTACCTTCCCCGTCAGGAGACACTTCGTCAACAAGGAGCCAGCTTTTCTAACACAATCTGTCTTCCGTCTTTCAATAGATCTGATGTTACCTATTCCTCACTAGGACCTTTGCCTCTTAGCATTCTAACCAAGGAGTTCCCGACCTCTGTCATTACTAGTGGAAGGTCACGGTGGGTACTGCTAGTTCATACATTGCAGTAGAAGTTGTCCTGGCTACTGCACAGAACTCTGTTAAAGTTCCTTCACTACTTGAACTATCCTAGCCATATTGGTAGTTACTGTGCCTTCCTTGTTCCTTAGTGCACACATCTGGTTTTTGCCTATTCCAAGTTCCCTCTTCACTGCTTTGACGCTTACACCGCTCTTTAGAGCATATTCAATTGTCTCTGTGGTATACCTCCTTACATCGGACACCTTAAGCTTATTATTCAACTTCGAAAGCTCTACCAGTTCTATTTTGTCTGCTGTATTTGAGGCTTTCCTATTCTGACGTTTTTTATTGAGGTTCTTCGTCTGCAGGGAGAGCTTGCTAGCGTACTGCCTGATTATCGTGCCTCCAACTTCTACTGCGCACTCCGTAATGCTACTCGTGAGATTATATTTCATTGTGTCAACGCTAAGGATGGTTTCCTCGACAAGAGCCGAGTATTTCTTCAGAAGCGACAGAGACATAAATAGAGAAGAAAGGCAGGGAGGTTAACCAAGCTTGGGACGGTTGGCTACCCTACACTTGGGGTGGGGGAAAGGGAGAATAATAGAAAGGAAAGCGATAGAAAAGAAGAAGACTAGGAAAGAGAAGGATGAATAGTCAGCTCGAGACTACACAGCACGGTCTCGCACTGTTCTTTCCCAAGCAGTCGTGTAGTCTAGTGGTCCTTAAGAAGTACAAAAGGGCTTTCGGGGCTTTGCGCATATGGGAAACCATTAACCAAGGTCCCAGAATCTTCTCTTCTGTAAGCAGCCGTGAATCCAGCTGTCAGAGCTTGGCTTCCAAAATACGTCGTTCAGACTGGTACGCTGGGCAATGGCATAGAATGTGATGACGCGTTTTCTTGCAGGCGCAGATGTTGCATGCCGAAGTGCTCGTCATTTCAAAGAGACGAGAGTACGCATTCGTAAATGCCACGCCCAACCTCATGCGACACAGTAAAGTTTCAGCGCATCGTGGGAGCCCAGATGACAAACGAAGTTGCAAGTTCGGGTCGATCGAATACAGATGCGTGTTGGAGAAACCCGGCATATTCCATTGCAGGAGAGTTATACGGCGAGCAAGTGATTGTAGTTGCCTTGCAGCGTCCGTTCTCAAGAGTGGTATGGGTGTACGCATGCCTTGGTCATGAGCCAATCGAGCAACTTCATCCGCGCGGTCATTGCAGACAATTCCGCAATCACTCGGCAACCACTGAAATACAATATAGTGAACTTCCTCAAGCGCCTCATGGTAATCGGCCTTATCTGATATACTGATTGTTCGTGCAACCCGTGCTGCATAACGAACCGTAGTGTCTGTAAGGCTGACCTCGAGTCGCAAAAATGGCCCATTGATTTGGTTGCTGCGGAAGTATGTACTTTACTGCACATTGAAGCGCTGCGAGCTCTGCTGCTGTCGACGTCGTGGTGGGAGAAAACTTGTATTGAAGCGACACATTATCCGATGAAACAACCACTGCTCTTGTAGAGCTGTTGGAATTAGTGAAGCCATCGGTTGATTTGTGGGGTTTAACGTCCCAAAACCACCATTTGATTATGAGAGACGCCGTAGTGGAGGGCTCCGGAAATTTTGACCACCTGGGGTTCTTTAACGTGCACCGAAATCTCAGTACACGGGCCTACAACATTTCCGCCTCCATCGGAAATGCAGCCGCCGCAGCCGGGAATCGAACCCGCGACCTGCGGGTCAGCAGCCGAGTACCTTAGCCACTAGACCACCGCGGCGGGGCAATGAAGCCATCGGTGTAAACATGTATGCGGTCGAAGTACTTTTCGTTCAACAGACGCAAAGTCAATTGTTTCAGGGCTAGCGGTGACATGCGCGCCTTCTCTACGATTCCAGGAACTGATAAGCGCACGTCAGGTAGACGAAGACTCCATAACGCAGCTGCTGAATGCATCGTAAGTTTGAAGCCAGGTGGTAATATGTACTGATGTTTTGTCACTATACCGCGGAACGAAGAATGGGACCTCCACGCTGTCAAACATCATAAATGGTGGGACGGTAGCCGTGATACTTGCCGAATGTGTGCTCTAAGCGCCTCGACAATGATGGGCGTTATGACCGCCTGTTCTTGTGCGATAACAACAGTTGCCACTGTCGATGAGCCTCTTGGAAAGCCAAGATATATCCTAAATGCTTGGGCTTGTACGCTCTGTAGTCCAAGGATGCTAGTCTTGCACGTGTTGGACAGGACAGGAAGGCTGTACCGGAGAATTCCGAGAAAGAGGGCTGTCTAAAGCTGCAACATGGAGTGCACAAATGGGACCCATGATTTTCCGGCGACGAACTTGAATACATTCTCAATGCCAATGAGCTTTTTCTTCAGGTATGCGACATGCGGGCTGCAGGTTAGGTCACGATCTACGATGACACCTAATCATCCACGACTTCTTTTATGTGCGATTGATCTGCCATCTATGCACAATGGGCAGAAAGACATTGGTTTGCGTGTAAACGCCACCACTGCGCATTTTCTGTGGCGATAGTTAAACCTTGCTGGCGAAGTTATGCCGATGTCATTGTTGCACACTTTCTGTATTCTTGCGCACACTTGAGGCCGTCTCACGCAGGATGGCCAAACGCAGATATCATCAGCGTAGAGAGATATATAAGCTGTCTGTGGCAGCATTTTGGTGAGCCCCACCAGGACCAGGTTGGAAAGAGTTAGACTCAAAACGCCGCTTTGTGGCACCCCATGACTTGTGAAATGCTTATTTGTAGGCCTATCTTCTGTTGGAACGAACATGAATATCTTTGTGTGGTAGCTTCTAACCCATTGAAAGACACGACCTCCAAGTTTAGATTCTTCAAGAGCATTGAGAACAGCCTCATGGGTCAAGTTTTTATAGGCACCTTTCACGTCTAAAAACAGAGCTACCGACAGCCGCTTCATAGCTTTCTGTTGCTGAACAGACGTCACTAAGTCAATGACGCGATAAATTGAGGACCGACCTCGTCGAAAGCCAGCTATAGCATCAGGATAGATGTTATAATGTTCCAAGTACCATTCTAGGCGTGTAAGCAGCATCCTCTCCGTGACCTTGCCGACGCAGCTTGCTAGTGCTATAGGCCGGTTCGATGCCAAACCCAATGGAGACTTTCTGGGCTTCATCAAAGGCACCAGGCGACTCCACTTCCACTCATTAGGCACCATTATATCATGCCAAGACTTATCGAAAACATCCAGGACGCAGCGCTGTGCCTTCGGGCATAGGTGACGTAGGGCAGTGTAGGACAATATATCCGGACCTGGGGACGATGAGCGTCTCCATATGTTCAATACTGCATGGAGTTCTTCCATAGTGAATGCAACCTCCATTTGCTGATCTCGTGCGACTGGAACGTCCTGTGGCAATAGATCGATTGGTGTAGAGATGTCGCCTGCGATCTTTGCACGAAATTCACCAGAAGCATCAAGCTGTGAGCGACGTTGATATAGCGCCAGAGCGGCGAAAAAATGACGCCGTTGCTGATGCGAGTGAATACCTCGAAGAGTCCTCCACACGGGAGACAAGGGCTTTCGAGGGTCTAGCGAGTAACAAAAACTGTTCCATCGTTGTTCCTGCAGTTTGTGCATTCGACGCTGGATTTTCTTCTGAATGCGTCTGGCTTCTCTGAGGTCATAGATTTCGTGCGTCTGTATTGTCTTTCGGCACGTCGGTGGACCGCTCGTAGTAGTTCCAACTCTTGGTCAAGTGCGGTACGTCTCGATTCTTTCAAACATACCTTTGTGGAAGTCTTCATCGCACATCAAATCACTTCTTTAACGGATTCCGGCGGTTCGCGCATGCCTTTGCTCTCCACTGATATCTGATACGCTTTCTAGTTTATAACACTTGAGTGTCCAGGGGAAGGAGAATCGTCCAGACCCCTGACTGTCACGTACGTGGGGATATGGCCGCTGCAGTGGGTTTCAATATCTGTGAACCATTAGACTTTTGTGACTTTGCTATGCGACAGTAATGTCAAGTCCAGGCAACTACTATAAGTTACTCCTTAGAGATATATAGGGATGCTATCGTTCAGCACCTGAAGCCCGTGCTCTCATGCGAAATCAACTAGGTTCGTGCCTTTTCGATTTGTCGTGATGCTTCCCCACAGTGAATGATGGGCGTTGAAGTCAATATCCAATATCCATCAATATTCAAGGGGCTGGAGTTGTTGCTTATATTTTGTTAAGACGTTTATTGGCGGACACTCCGCGATGATTCACGACAGTGACAGTCAATGTGGGGACCGACTCTCTGCACGAGCTGCTCTTCTTCTTATGAAAACGGCGGCCCACTTGAAGGCGCTGGAGAGGAGGACCCACTGTTCGAAGACATTGCCACAACTACCCCGGGTACGAAAAGGGAGCCGCCTGGCGACCTAACAGCTGGTTACATTGAGCGGGTCATGGTAGGCCTTGAGGCGCTCCACGTTAACAATGTCGCGTCCTCGACAGCGCATGTCCTGAGATGGTTCGATGGGTTCAATCAAGTAGTTGACAAGGGAAGTGT